>NC_139344.1:82609321-83267745 GCF_055883805.1 Amblyomma maculatum | reverse complement strand
AAATGTTAAAAAGATGCGAAAGAGGAAACTACGAGTTCCATGGGATACGAACGTTGTATCAATCGCGCTCCGTCACGACGTTAAGGCGGAGCCGAAGGGAGGGAGCTTATATACTGCCTAGCGCTAAGAGGCTCTTTCACATCGCGAGCACGTTGCATGTCAAAAGTAGGGCACGACGGGACACGCCGCTTTGCAACATCGCCCGCGGCGATGGGCTACTTGTGGAGCGGCGTCTCGGCGCTAGTAGCGAGACACGTGGCCGCTCTAGGCCCCGTGTGTGTACACACAAGGAAAAGCGCGCGCGCCTTTAGATGCGGAAGGCTCAGCGCCGCGTACACGTTAAGCTCAAACGACACTCGGACATCTTTCATGCGTTGTCGTCATAGCGCTCTTGGAACCGATAACGTGCGCCAACTTGCCGGAAGGTCTGCCAGTCGTAAAGCTCAGCATGCCGCCATATTCTGCAAGACATCTGTTCTTCGCAGCGATTATCCTTCTCAGACGCTATATACCAAACTTTGTAGGTTGCGAATTCGAAGATTTGCCAAATAGTGTGCCGCAGCTTGCTGTGGTCTCTTCGCTTCTAATCATTTAAGCACCGCATTTCAGCTCTTGAACGCTTAATTTTATGAACAATTTATCTGCGTTTACAAGCATCATGTGCACCTCTAGGGTTTATATGAATTTTCAGGCGGAAAATTATTCTTCCAAGTCAAGTGGCGAACAGCAGATTAACGCGACATTACCAAGTAATGGTTGGCATCACTCACAGACTGAGTCGTGTTGGCAAGTTAAGCCCTACAAGAGCAAGAAGAGAATCCCGTAGCGGCCGGTGCACGTTGATCTAACTGCGTGTGAGAGGGCATGGCATCGTCACATATAAGCGTAGCCATATTTATTTTACGATGAGCGATCAAAGACGAAATCATTGTGGCTCAGCATGTGTAGGAGCGCTTTGCTACATTCCTCGGTCCGTGAGTGGCAGCTGTCACCGAGAGGAGACGACTGGCAGCAGGTAGGCAGAACAGTTATCCAGGTTTTATTCAGCGGTAAACAATTATACGAACTCTTCTGCCAACGAAAACACCAGCAACCCGCTTGCGACTACAGACAAAATGCACGTCCAGTAGAATCAGGTCCGGCAACCCCAGACGCTAACGAGACAGCCGCTGCAACCGACGCTTTTTTTCTCCAGCACACAACAGGCACGCCACAGTACGCGATACGCTTCTGCCCCCCCCCCCCCCCCCCCCCCCTCTTTCTTCCTTTCGTTGTCTCGGTCGATCGTCATTATATCACCGCATCGTCGCCAAACCATCTTCCGATGTCTTTTGCAAGGTCATCCATCCTCCAAATAAGCGATCGTTTCCAACACTGCAAAACGAGCATCTTGCCGGTTGCGCAGTCGCAGTGATAACATCGACGAATCGTTTGAGCCTAAGCCTACACATGATAAAAATATTGATTTCTTACGCGCCCGTCAGCGAAAAGAATGAATTAGGGTTTTCCACTAAAGGATCCGAATTTTGTGGACTCAACTAGACCTTAATCAAGCCCCTTAACCTTACTGTGGCCGTCTTTTATTGTCATTTATACATTTATTGTCGTACGACCCATATAGTGCAGACAAATGCATAGAGCTTTCAAACGTGAACTTGGCGAAATGTTTTGGTTTGGTTGGTTTTGGTTTGTGGGGTTTAATGTCCCAAAGCGACTCAGGCTATGAGAGACGCCGTAGTGGAGGACTCCGGAAATTTCGACCACCTGGGGGTTCTTTAACGTGCACTGACATCGCACAGCACACGGGCGCCTTGCTTTTCGCCTCCATCGAAAAGCGGCCACCGAGGCCGGGATTCGCTCCCGCGTCCTTGGGAACAGTAGTCGAGCGCCGTAACCACTGCGCCACCCCGGCGGGGGTTGGCGAAATGTGTCTGGACACTCTTTGCAGGATAAGTCGCAAGTAACGCGCCCAAGAAAGGTCAAAGCTTCCAGGGAAACAAAACGCACTTCGTATATGTATATTGTTGGAAAGGGACGATTTGTTTTTAATTCACTTGGTTAGTTCCATTATATTCTGTGAATACATACTTAGAGCAGTCGATGACCTTCGACCTATTGACTCTAGAAGGTCACAGCGAGCCGCGGAAAAATCGGTGAATGAAACAGTGCTCTTCTTTTCCTTTCTTTTACGCGCTGTGCTTTATTCTTGGAAGAAAGAGCAGACATTAACATCGGCCCGCGAGCTTAAGAAGGAAATAAAATAAAAGGATATGGGACCGAATAACGCAAGATGTATTATTCAGCGAAGCTACACTCACACCTTCGCAAAGCAACTAAGGGCATACAAAAACTAATCAAAAAACAGTATAGGCGACGACGCGGACCTTAAATTTAATTCCGCCTTATTTCCGACCGGCAATCACGAAAAAAAAAAAAAAGAAATTACCTTACGAACGAACATGAAAGTGAAACCGGGAACGGCTGCGAGCTGCCCCGGATCGTTTAGTTTTGACCGCATTGATTTCGCATCTCCCCTTACGCAGTGCTTGAAAAAAAAAAAAAAAAAAAAAAAAAAAAAAGAGAAACAAATGTAAACAAAGTTAACTACGTGTGCGGGGGGAACGAGGCGTGATTTATTATGCATGATGACGCGGGAATTCTTCTTTCGACTGAACATTTTTCTCTTGCTGCAAATGTCGTTGAGCGGATTTGAATCAATGCTCTTTGGGCAGCCAAAGCAATAGTAATAATGCGCCAATCGGTGGCGCGGTGAAATGAGAGAAGCAGATGTTCTTGATAAAATCACTGGCGAACCAAAACGCGCAGTCATTGTGTTTTAGTAGGCAGGAATACGAAACAAAAACGAAAAAGAAGAAACAGACCGAGGCCGAACGGAGAGCCTGGTGTCTTGCAGCGAAACGAATCGAAATATAAAAAAGGCTCGCGAGCAAGCAATTATTTCTCAGTCTAGAAAGGAGGTCCACACAATTCTCTCGATGTCAGGGAATGTGCGTTGCGTGGGTCGTCTCGCGCACGGAAACCACTCCCCCTGAGTCTATGGTATACTGAGCAGTGAGGAGTTCAGAGAGGGCACACAGTCGCTTAAACTACGCTTTAGGCTTTCTGGCTGTGCTCGCGAATTGAGGGGTGACAAATTGTGTTTTTGTTTTTTATCTTGTCAGGAGACAGCAGCTCAAATACAAAATTGATGCCCTACTCTGAATCACAGCTGGCCACTCATGCGCACTGCGAACTGTGGTAGAGGAAATTCACCGTACACGTGTGATAGAGCATTAATGAAGCTATGAAATTGAAAGGAAAAATAACTAGTTTTGAACCACTAGCGGTGTCGAAATACGCGTATTTCATCAGCGTTCTAATTAGCCTCAGAGTAGTCGAGACCGACGGCTCGCTCGAGCTGTGCGCTCTCGTGTCGCTTGGAGATGGTCCGATGCATCGCCTCCTTTCCGGAGAGAACAATATTTTATAGACTCATTCAGCATCGTATGACGCATGAAAATGAGTTTCGGCATGAGCAGGGAAAGTGGTACAATTGAAAAAAAAAATGTTAAACCTCACTAACGAGCTGAAAACCATGTGTGCCATACTACGATGGAGTGTAGTTTCACTGCTTCTGGTTGGTATTCTGTCTCCGAACTTGCATTAAGGATGCCCTTCACCCTTTCTCTCTGGTACTACGGTCGGGGGTTTCGAAGAGAGCCGACTTGGGGTGGCCCGAAAGACAGCGCTCGAGTGTTCAGCGCGTGAACACTTTTAAAGATGCTTTTCGCGTAATGAAATCAAGACCTCAAAAGAAGAGCTGCTCTCTGAAGTAGACTGCTATGCACGTTTCATCATTAGCGTGGAGCGGTCAATTCCGCTGCTAACACAAGCACCTAAAATGCATCACAAAGCTGTTCTTGCGCATATCAGGGCCAAGAAGAATGTTTGGACGTCCTATATTCTCTTTTTAAATTTTACCTTTCCTTTCAAAGCAGTAGATGGTCTAGACAGGAGAACCAGTACTAATTTTTTCTATTTCCTGCTACATCCAAGTTGTCACAGACTAGCAAGTTTGTAACAAAACGTTTTTTTTTTCATGTTCGTTTTGTAGCAAAGGTTGAGACACTTTCAGTGTGCGAAAGTTTAATTAAAGAAAGGGAGTCTTTAACGATAAACTCTTGTTTTCATACCAACTATATCATATGTTAATCTGTAAGCCTCCATCACCGCCGCAGATTTGTCTTCGCATTAGCATCAAATTTTAGCGGTGTTGCTCTTTGGCAGAGCCTGCCCGGCACTGCACTGTCAGGAGGAAACCTTCGTTGCAGCATTGAAAGCATGCCATTGAAGCGGACTGCAGAAATTTGAAGATCTGGGGGGAGGTAACTTAGATACCAAAGTTCTTTCCTCAAGTCGTATTCGTTTTTAAGCAGTAAATGTGCACTGTACTAACTTTTAACTCATTCGTCATCATGTGTTGCATTTCAGTGCTTCTATTCTTATTTCAGCTTTTCCTAGGGTTGTCGTTCAAGTTGTAAATCCATGCTGTACCGTTGTTATTTAAGGAGCTGTCGAGTCCAGTAATTAAAATGTAAGGCAGAAAAAGAGCAAAATGAGTACGCGCTTCTTCTAAGTTTAACAGCAGTAAAGAAACTGGATGCAGTCTAGAGTACCCATCATTTCATTCCTACAACTGCAACAATAAGATGTAACCACGACTGGGCTCTCTTGTGGAAACGTCAATCGTTGATCGGTAACCAAACAATGTAACAATGCTTACGAATGATTCGGGCTGGAGACCATCGAAACCAAATCATCAGACCATACCGTGAACCACCGTACTTGCATTATCCGAGTGTCAACCATTAATAATTAGAAGGATTATTAACGATCCGCCCTTAATTGTGCGCACACTCCCAGACACCGTTAGAGTGAGTGGGGGTAGCTGTTTCGGTCGCAAACGAGATGTCCTCGACTTGCGTGACAAGCTCAGCAGGAATTCAACTACCTTGTAGTGACCGAAGGGGGTGACCGTTTGGTGCCCAGCTTTCGCCGGTGCAAGCCAGAGTAAGGGTCGAAGTCAGACTTTGTAAACAGCGAGACGATACAGAGGAATACACAAGAACACTTAAAATGCACAGACGAGAGGTTCACAGAAACCCAACGCTAATCATGCAATAAAGAAGTATTAAATAACACAGAGGCTTTACAACACAAAACAATACATGAGAGAGTCACATAGACAACACCAAATTGTTCACTGGGCACTGTTGCAGTCCGTCGCCTGGAGAGTCACGATGTGGCCGCCATATGCAAGACGAGCGCCGCTCCCTCGCATGTCTGTGGGCTTGCCAGTAACGGGTGATCCCCAAGAGTCCAGCTGAAGCACTTGCGAACACGCCGCAATCACCGACCGACCGACCGACCGACCGACCGACCGACCGACCGACCGACCGACCGACCGACCGACCGACCGACCGACCGACCGACCGACCGACCGACCGACCGACCGACCGACCGACCGACCGACCGACCGACCGACCGACCGACCGACCGACCGACCGACCGACCGACCGACCGACCGACCGACCGACCGACCGACCGACCGACCGACCGACCGACCGACCGACCGACCGACCGACCGACCGACCGACCGACCGACCGACCGACCGACCGACCGACCGACCGACCGACCGACCGACCGACCGACCGACCGACCGACCGACCGACCGACCGACCGACCGACCGACCGACCGACCGACCGACCGACCGACCGACCGACCGACCGACCGACCGACCGACCGACCGACCGACCGACCGACCGACCGACCGACCGACCGACCGACCGACCGACCGACCGACCGACCGACCGACCGACCGACCGACCGACCGACCGACCGACCGACCGACCGACCGACCGACCGACCGACCGACCGACCGACCGACCGACCGACCGACCGACCGACCGACCGACCGACCGACCGACCGACCGACCGACCGACCGACCGACCGACCGACCGACCGACCGACCGACTGACTGACTGACTGACTAAAGCTGCTAAAGCGCCGCGCCCTCCTTAGATAGGGCGCGCCGCGTCTGCCTGTTAAGACACGCCAAGGCACTTAGCTTCGCTTGTTGAAGCGTTCGCTCTTCCCCCCCGTCGAGTCGCGCGTCGTCATTGGTCAGATACCATCGAAAATTTTGGAGACGGCTGCCATTTTCCAGACTGATGAATCACCGTCATCGCCAGGTGATGAGAAAGAGGGTGACGGCGACGCGTACAAAGCTACGCGCTCTCTCGCGCTGGGAAGGAGACTTTTTCGAGAAAGACGTAGATCTTTCGATGCGACGTCGCGCGTGCTTCACGCCGCGTCGGCTGAATACAAATGTGCGCCGATTTCGTGACACCGAGACAAGCGTCATAAGTAACAAAGACGCGCACCTGTAGGTTAAATCGCAAAGAAACTATATGGTACGAACTAAGAGTCGGGTGCTTTTGTTTTATAGGGGATAATCAAGACGTCAAAAATGATTTCTTCTGAGCTGTCTGCTTAGACACATCCCCATCATGTCGTAGAATTTGAATGGCGTCTGTATATAAGTTATTTCATTGGTGTCCACAACACAAAGAAAACATAATGGGCTGATCGCAACTGTGTTTTTTGATGCAAAAAGAAAGCACGCAGTTATCCTGAATGCCTGAGAATTGTTGCTGTTTTCAGTGAAAAACTCATACAAATAGCTAGTTGACCAAGCATGAACATCCGCTATTCAGCCACACTGTTCTAGTAAGACCAGGGCGCATCTTTGTATGGTGCACAAGGACATCGCCTACTACGAAAAAGGAGACTGAAAGGGAAGTTTCTTGGCTTGTATGTAAGACGAATATCATTGAGTTTTCACTTGGCAGCTACTCATTTGGCTTTCTCGAATTAGCACGTTAATGAGATTTGTGAATACGTCAATAACAAGGCAATTTAAGCAAACAGAAATTCAGCGGGAAATATAACTAATCTAGGAGCCGCTCAAGAAGCACTATGTGTTGGCTGGATGCAGTCTCATTGCTAATTAGGCTGCAGGCGAAAATGTGAAGTACGTTACGACTTGCGTGGGCTCTGAAAGGTGCCGGTAAAGAAGATACGACACAAGAAAATGCTGGTATTTGCGTACTTTTTCCATTGAAACCTATCTCCTGTACGCTTCAGCCAGCATATTAGGCACGCATTGTACGAAAGCATGCTGTTGATATCTACGGTCTTTGCTACTTATGCCCGAAAGGCACTGTAGTGCCAATTAAGCCAGCTAGGAGCTTCCGTTGGTGTAAAGACCCGGAAGTTACGCCGTCCATTAATTGCCAGCCGTAGACGAGAGAAAGTTCGTGGCTCGTCGGCAAGTTAGACGCGCACATTAGCTGTCCCAAAGTCCGTTCCTACGCGAGATTTAGAAAAATATGCATGTATTTATTGTGGCTAAAAAATAAACTGCAAGAAGTGGACAGCTCTTGAAGTTGTCATCATTCCTCGCAAAACGCGTATTCTCCGTTACGTGTGTGGTACCTTTAGCTCGACGGGAAACTACAGCAATTTGATTGATTGATTGATTTTATTTCAGGGAGATAGTACAGGACATGTACGTCACAGCATCTGGATCCCTAACTAAATCTAGTAGGGATCCATAATACAATCAAGCCGCCCGCGAATATTCGCAAGGGCAATAAATAAAAATATATAAGCGATTTGATTTGGTTTATCATATTTAGACGAGCGTTATCTCGGTTTAGCATGGTTCAGCAAAGTCTCACTTGAAGCGTGTTGTGACCGATGCACACTGTGCTAGACGAATGCTGAGATCCACGAGTCTCTCGATGGCGACGCCCGGCGACTTAGCACTGGTTTCATCGATTATTGGAGCCATGCACTTCGCGGGCTTACGTTCACGGTCTAGTTGCAGTCTCGTCTTTTGTGCTTCGGGAGTTTCTGCATCTTTCTTCTCCTCCTTTTATTGCCGGTCCCTGGCTAACTTCCTGTTTTCGACGAGCTTTATCCGGAAGATGATCCGACTCCCCACTTGGCTTGCGATTCCTTCGCTTTGCAGCATTGTAAGCTTCACGGTTTTATGGACTCAGCTTTTCATCCATGACTGACTAAGCACTTGCTACGGCGCCTCTTTTATTAGTGAGATCACATTTTATGCATCAGATGATTACGTGTTCAGTGACGTCATATCACGCGCATGTCCTGCAGAAACAGTCAGTTTAATGACAAGATCAAAGTCAAAGGGCAAGGGTCATATGCCAAGGTCAAAGGCTAAGGTATATCGTCATAGCTGCGACCGATAATTGATACTACTGTGTCAGACTTAGTTGCTAAACGATGTGTACTTGCTTGGTCGACCTTGAGTATGAGCTGAATGTCACTGGTTGGAACAACACGCTGAGCGACTTTTGCACTGAGCAGAGCTAACGCTGTAATGATATATCTCTGAATGGGGTACAGAAAAAGATTATTGTATCAAACCGGAATGGTTGTGTGGCCATGTGAAAGCTCAGCTTGAGTCCGAGGGGACGTAAATTCGCCATTATCATTGGAATACGTTTAATCAGTTTCCTCAACATACAGCACGCTATCCGCGCGGCGTCATGCCGGACCGTTATAGCGTCTTCTACAGCATGATGACGCTATCTCACCGCTGTTCTGAAAATGCACCTTTCTTGTAGCACAGCCAAGCGGGGCCTCTCATCGCCTTCATCAATTGAAATAACAAGTGTCCCAAAAGTAAATGGAACACCGAGAGACAGAAAACCCTACTGCTTCGTCCTGGCGGTTCATACGGGGAACATCAGCAGTATGCGCTCTTGAACATTGCGATGACTGCGGCTACGGTTGTCCGCGACGCGGAACGCTGTAGGGAGTGTCGGCACCTCCTATCCTTGCGTGTGCACGTAGTTGAGGGTATGTGTTGTATGGTTTATGGGGTTTAGCGACTGGGTATAGACGCCGTAATGGAGGGCTCCGGAAATTTCGATCACCAGGGGTCCTTTAACGTGCACTGACATCGTACAACACACGTGCGTCTTGCTTTTCGCTTTCATCGAAAAGTGGCCGCCGCGGTCGGGATTCGATCCCGGATCCTTGGGCACAGCAGTTGAGCGCCCTAACCCCTGCACCACCGCGACGGGAAAAAGAAAAACACAACAACTTTATTTTATTCGGCAGGGTGTTGAAATACCCGCAAAACCTGTTTGGAAATGCATTTATGCTAGTTTCCAGGGCACTTACGAAGGCAAGCAGTTTCACAAATTGTTTCGCCTAAACACGTGGGGTGGTATAGTGTTATAAAGACTTTGCTGCACTGCTCCCCGAAGAAAGCTGTAAAAGCAGGCTGCCTTTCTACAGCAGACGTCCGAGATTTTTCAGCGAGTGCATAGATACTTTAAATCAATTTTTACCACAAATAAAATATGTTTGCTGTGATCGCCTTTCCTTGCCTTGAATGTGCACGATGTGTTCTTGAGGCTTAATTTTGACGCCTAATTGCAAGTACAAGAAAAATAACAACTTGGAAAACACTTAAGCTAAGCTGAATTTTTCGACGCGACAGTTTTGAAGAGCTCCACGGCAGCTTGTGGCACCCTTTTCAGATCTTTGACAGGTATTGAGCCACTTCAGTGCCAAAATTAGCAAACATTCTAATCCCGGTCATAATAGCGAAGCCTCCTCTGGATAATGGACCACGTGATGTGACACACTCTCTCACGAGGCCTCCTTTTGACCACATCCAACGAATGTGCGTCGGTGCCCTATAGGCAGTGTCAAGGATGTAACGGCCACATCGGAGTAGATAATGGTAAAACGCAAGAGATATACTATAGTCACAATGTAAAGGAGCGAAGAATTTGTGAGCAAATAAGCCGGTGAACAACCAGTTAGTTTGGAGCATAAGCGGAGGGTACATTTTCAAAAGTTTAGTCCTGGCTCTTTATTGCCAACGGGACGAAAAAAAATAATGTAGTACGCATCTTTATAAATAGTAGACGAAATGCAGCCCGCATGTCGCAAAGAGTAGAAACGGGATATCGTTTCACTGAAGGAGGGAAACTTTTCTTTGGTGAAATCCAGAGATATAGTGAATAAAAAAACTGAGTTGTCTCTGACGAAATCTTTAGCCATAGCAGCGCTCCATTTCTGTCGCAAATGACAATAATGTGAGCACCGAGACCCGCTGTGTTTTCAAAAGCCCCCATTAGTGTAGAAACTGACTCGTGATCGAAGGGTGAGGGCTTTTTTTTTTTTCACTACTTAATTGCCAAATTTACTTTTGGTCTATATTAAGTTACTTCACATATTTATAAGCAGGTAAATGAAGGGGAAATGAGGGTGCTCGTTATAATACATGAAGGAAAGAAGCCAACAGTCGGCGAGGCCATTGGGGATTGTAGCTTTTTTTTTTTTTTTTATCGGAGGTCGTGGGTTTGGTTCCCACCATCGGCACGTTGTTTTTTCTTCTACTTTGTGTTTAATTATCTTTCCCTTAAACAGTTTACAGTAATTATTTCTGTGATTATCCAAGTAATAATTAAAAAAAAAAAACAAAGTACAACCCCAATGCTTCCATTGGCCTCGCCGACTGTTGACTTCTTTCCTTCATGTAATATAACGAGCACCCTCATTTCCCCTTCATTTATCTGCTTGTAGCATACGGGGGTCTCGGTTCTGGCAATTTTGAAGCCATAGGTAGCGTAAGAGGGTTCTAGCACAGCTTTCACCCTCGCTCTTGATCACGTTCTACGTGACGCTGGCGGTAACACAGGACGTTCCACGTCCGCTGCTATGGTTGAGGGTGGCGCTGGTGAACACACTCAAAGTTCGTATGCAGACAACATTAATACCCAAGAAAGTAGCAGGGGGGACAGCGGCCGATGCAGCTCAGTTAGAAGAGCACCGGACGCGATATTCGGAGGTCGTGGGTTCGGTTCCCACCATCGGCACGTTGTTTTTTCTTCTACTTTATGTTTAATTATCTTTCCCCTAAACAGATTACCTTACTAATTTCTGTGATTATCCATGTAATAATTAAATAAAAACAAATTACAATCCCCAATGCTTCAATTGGCCTCGCCGACTGTTGGCTTCTTTCCTTCACATATTTATGTAGTATGAGGACGTTTGACATATTGCGACCTTATAATAGCAATTGATATGAAGCTTCAAGTAGTCGAAATACTACAGCTACCCGTCTTAAAACTTGCCCTCTAGACGAATCTGGATTTTGAAGCAAGAGCTTCACTACGCTAAGTGCTTCCGTGCTTGGTGTGTCTGATAACTTGACCTACAAGTGACCTTGACAGGTAATGCGCCTTTCCTTTCTTATAGACTAATTTACAATTGAAGCGAAAGCCTCATTACAATAGGTAGAGCCAGACTTCACGTGGCACTAAATTTGACCTTCAAGTGATCTTGACCTAATTAAGTGCGAATGTTCACGACTCCGCGGTGTCACCCAAAAGTATACCGCGCCTTTTCTTTTCCCACAACCTAACTTAAACGGGGAGGCAGCCTTGCGTTGTGCGATGTCAGCGCATGGCCCCCAGGTGGCCGAAATTACTTCGCAGCCCTCCACTATAGGACCTTTTTTCACTCTTTCCGCTTTCACTCCCATCTTTCTCTCTTCCCTCAAGTCTGACAGAAACTGCGCTTTTCTTTTCTTATAAACCAATTTACACTTAACAAGAAAAAATATGAAAACATGGCTTTGACCTGGTTAGGTGCAGGTGTCCGCCATTCTGAGGGGTCCACCTGAAAGTATAAGACGTCTTCATTTCCCCAAAACCGAACTTAAAAATTACGAAAAAATCGCGGATTGAAACGGCAGTCTTATAGAAGTTATCCCCGCAACACTCACAGCTTACGCTCTATCACTAGGTTCAAGCTAGGCAGGGTGCCCCCTTTAAAAAAAAAAAAAAAAAGAAAGGATGAAAAAAAAAACGCTCTTGCCACCCTTCCCCCCCCCCCCCACACACACACATTACATCATAAAAAATTTTTGGATGAAATTAAGACCACTTAAGACCAATAATTAGCAGTATGGTATGCTCTATTAAGAATAACACACCACTACGCAATACGGCACTGCTTCCGCATCGCCTTGTCAACATTATGCACGCTTCAGGATACTTAAGGACCCCCTAATGTTTGTATTTTCTTGTAACGTGTTAATTTGTACGCAATCAATAAAAAAGGCTTCTTACGCGAGCAAGGGGAATTTTCAAAAACATTTCTTCTCTGAGGTGCGCACTTCCGGCAGGAGAGGATATAATGCTCTACGTTTTCCACTTCCTCGATTGGTTTTTCGCTTACACAGAACGGTCTTTCCTCGTCGTCGTCAATTGTTTTTTTTTTTTTTTTTTTTTTTTTTTTTCAGTTTCACTACAATATATATAATTTTTCGGCAACCCAAGAAAAAAAAGACGTTGTTCTCTTCGTCTTCTTCTTTTTTTTCTTTTTTTTTTCTTGTTTACTGAAGCTATGGTTTCTTTGCCCCTTTACTGAAAACGCCGCCCTTGTAGCTTTAAATGAGATGGGCCGGGAACACTACATAGAGGACACTGCACAATCAGAGCGCACAGATTGATTTCCAACGCTTCTAGGCAAACTAAATAGGAACAATGTGGTTTCGCTAAGCGCCGTTTTGTCGTTGAAGCGAGCTAACACAGTGCATGTTTAGAACCCTTCGAGACTCGTAGAAGTCTCTTTCAGTTCCTAGTAATGAAGTGACCGCAGAACATGTTCTTTTGCGCTGTCTTCTAATTCACTTGGTGATTTATTTATGCATAACTGGATATATCTGTAACCCAGCTATTGACAAGTATCTACTGCACAACATAATTTCTTCGCAACTTGAGTTTCTCATTGAAAAAAAAAGAAAAAGCCTCTTAGCTGCTGCGGTGTAAGTCCAGTTGGCTGTGGATGCAATGACAATGCTTTATTTTTATTTTTCAATGTTTATATATTTATTGTGTGCCTGTTTTAGGGAAAACTGATCTGAGTTTAAGTGTCCTAATGACTGCAGAATATAACATTTTAGCCATATTTAATCTTCAATTTCTTCTTGACCTTATCGCCCCACTTAACTCTTGCTGCTCAGCGGTGCCATCACTTTTTCTCAGTGCCTTGAGTCCAGCTATCAGTCGCTGTACGCAATCCCTGCGCATGTATGCATAAGCTTTGCGCTCCACGTACTTTTTTCTGAGAGAGCATTCGTACACATCCAGCATTATCAGACTAAAATCCACAGTAGTGGAGGAGCTTGTGTTTGCCAATGTTTGGGAGCGAATATTCACGCTGATCAGACGTCTTGCATCTCATTCGTGCAAACTCCTTTCTTTCAGGCTCACTTTCGCACCTGTGCTTTGAGGCACCAGATTTCGTGCGCCAGACAAATGTTTCCTCTCTCAGTTTCCTTTCAGGTGTGATAAAATTATGAACATCGACCTTAGCTGATTCAACATTTGTTATCAGCGACTATCCATCCACCAGACAACACCCATTTACTACAGTGAAGTCAATTATTGGGGACAAAGGCTGAAAGTGCTTCATATCGATTTTGTAGGTTAAGGAGGAGGGTATGTCTAAATAAGGCCAAGATACCTAGCAATCTTCACAGAATCGGAAATTTGTTTTTTTTTTTCATTTCCTTTTTCCTCTCTCACTTCTATTGAAGTTATTGGCCGAATAAATCGGTTGACCGCTCTCTCTCTCAAGCACTACATTGTGCACGCAAACGAATTTTTCCTAGACGGCAAGAATTCTACAAACGCCAAAAAGCAGATTACACTGCATCTTGGACAACACAACATCACGTCTGCAAATGGGCAGACAAAAATCTTGGGGGCACAGATTTCTAGTTGCAACAGTCCTCGTAAATGGATTCGTACATTGCAACGTAACTGGACCCCGATGTTGCATATGATTCGCCGGATTTCAAACAAATACGGTGGAGCCCGGCAAAAATCGTGCCAAACACTGTCTAGAGCGGTTGCTGTAGGCAGGATTCTGTACGGGGCACCTGTCTATGAGTTTTCTAATCGCGACGTTAAAGACATCGAAAAGCTACACAGGGCCACTCTTCGCACCATTACTGGGCTTCCTAAGCACACGAGAAATGAAGAGCTGCTTAAAATGGTCAGCATACCACCCATACAAGACATTATAAGAGAAGCAAAAATAAGAATGCGATCCCGACTGGAAAACACGACCCAAGGGCAGCAGATCATGGCATGGGACAACCGAATCAACATTGCTCCGAGGCCCCTGGGGACAGACACTTCACCCCCGTGGGAGGCGCCGGTAATCGCGCTAAGGCCACAACGACCTATTAGTAGGCGTAATGTGGTAGCTAGGCAACTTTTAGCACAGAGAACTGCCCTCACGAGACCACTCAATACAATAGACATCTACACTGACGCTGCAATTAGAAATGAAAGGGTGAGTGTGGCATGGGTGTGTGTGCCAGCGCCTCAGCACAACGGACAGCACACGTGCCACCTACCTGGAGGAACAATTTTACACTCCGAGTTGCTTGCCATATGGGGAGCCATAAATACTATTACGACCGCTGCAGCCAGAAAAGATAACTTCAATGGTTATCGAATTTTAACCAAATCATATGCAGCGATTGCAGAGCTGACGGCACCAACTACAGACGACGCAGTGGCCAAGGACATCAGAAAGAGGCTGAAGGGAATGCGGGAAGTTGGAATAGAAATTCAAATTATATGGACACCGGGACATACTGGCACGGACGGGGGAAACGCAGCCGCGCAAGCGGCCGCCGCGCAAGAGGGTGGGCTTGCTTAAACGTACATTGCCCCACACCCCAACTCCATGCCTAAACCGATAGACTTAAATCCTTACCAAACAATGCTCACTAAAGGCTCCTCTGGCAGATCGATGATGCACTACGTACGCACCAAAATAAAACACGACAGTAAGCTTAGATTACATGAAGCGACACCAACGCCGGTGTTTGAGGACACGAAAGGGCTCACTCGACCACAAGAAATATTTCTCAACAAAGTAATAACAAACGCTGCTTACACACCGCACATACTTGACAAGTGGTTTCTCCGAAGACACGAAACACTCAAACACAACATATGCACGCACTGTCAGGAACAGTGTACAGCAGACCTAGAACATCTTATATGGCAATGTCCATCGTTTTCACAAGGAAGAAACAAAATTACGCATATTCCACACGACGACATGCCCACATTAGCAGGTAAGGTTACATCAAGCACCGAAATACAACACTCCATTGCTACATACGGCAGTGAGAGCGGCCTGCTTCGAGTAGTGTGAGAGAGGTCGACTTAGAGCGCGAAGATCGGCCGCATGGCAAGCAACAAGCAACAGCTTGAAGAACCGTTAAGACGAAGAAGTTACACTCCCATCCCTCCTAACTCCCCAAGAACCCAAACAGCGGCCGAGAGCCATCCCTTCCTTTCAATAAAGGCTTCATTCATTCATTCCTGACAACTGAAAGCTGGCTTCACGGCAAGAACACTATTATTGTGAGAAAAACAGCTTTAAAACTGTTTTGAAGAAAAAGCTTCACTACGCCAGCTCGTTGAGCCGTCAGCGTCACGAAGGTTTTCACCTTCAAGTGACCTTGACAGATACTGAGCTTTTCCTTTCTTATAAACCAATTTACAACGGAAGCGAAACCTTCGCTGCACCAGGTACAGCAGATCATCGTGTGACACTAAATTTGCCCTTCAAGTGACCAAGACCTAATTAAGTGTGGGTGTCCACGATTTCGTGGTGTTCACCCAAATGCATACTGAGCCTTCCTTTTCCCAAAACCTAACTTAAACAGAGAGGAAACCCTGGGTTGTGCGATGTCCGCACTCTTTAAAGTCCCAGAGGTGGCCAAATTACTCCGTAGCCTTCAACAACGGGAGGTTTTCTCTCCGCTTCCACTTCCATCTTCCTTCTCTCAAGTCTGGCAGATACTGCGCCTTTATTTTCTAGTACACTAATGTAAAATATCCGGGAAAAAAATTAGGTGTAGGTGTCCACAATTCCGCGGCGTCCACGCAAAAGTACAAGACTCCTTCATTTTCCCAAAAACTGAATTTAAATATAAAGTATGAAAATAAAACTCTTATTGAAAAGCGAGTGTTAAAGAGGCTGCCACAGCTTTCGCTCTATACCACTAGGATGAATCTATGCTTAACCTCCTTCCCCCCCCCTCCTCCCAATTTTTTTTATAAAATAGGTATTGGAGGGGGTGGCATTTTGTTAGTCGTAATGTGATTCTTGGTGCAAGAGCTTTAAAAATATGCTTGGATCTTTTATCTGCTTCAATTTTTATTTCAAAAAGATAAATGATGACAAAGGATTTTCTATAAAGAAATAGGTGTTTAAGCGGGGCCATAGTATCACATGAACCAGGGTAGTGTTTCGAAAGAGCCCCACGGGACACGCGAATACCATTGCAAGTTAATCCTCATCCCGGTTCCCTCATCACCGCATTTTTGTTTTCCATCGATGACTTAGGACTTACGAAGTTCGCAATTTATTCTGCATTAGAACTTGCGTGGTATTCGAGGAGGCTCTATAACGACACGTGACCTGACAAACGTCGTCCTATAACCATATCTGAGCCCTCTGCCAATCTCTTTTTGTTATACACTTACACCCAAATAGTGAACCAAACGAGTTTTCTCAAAGCAGCTCTTATCATGTATACCTGGAATCATTTGGCGCAAGGCTTCGGCTGGATTCCCATGGTGCGTATGACCTCAATGTCGAGGTGCGTGTGTCGGTCGCTCAGAGAGACATGTAGCTCATCTAGAATGGTGAGGCGAGCGCCTGGTGACTCACGAGCTGTCCGGGTCCCAGAGACGAAGTTGGCGAATACGCCGCCATCGGCCATGACCCCGAGCGAAAGCATCCATGTGGCACTGTCTCCGGTCCTGCTTCCTTTTCCGTCGGACGATACGTTGCTGGCCTGCACCGTCAGGTAGCTCAACTCCTCGGGGGCCACCTCTCACTTTGGTACACTTTGAAGGTCGACGAGCCTTTTTTTGCGAAAGGCCAGCCGCTTCTTCTGGTCTGCATAGGCGAACGGCCTTTTTCAAACGCGGTGCCTCCTCAGTACGACACTGCGCCCGCATCATCCCCACGCTTAGCCACCTTATGTCAACTGCAGAACAAAATCGCCTCACAGCTATGGCCGTCTCCACAACTTTTGAATCTCGTCTGGCTTGACGTTTCGCTCCCAATTACGACCGATCGGCTTTGAAACAGCCACCTACTACAATAAATTAATGAATTCAATAGCATTACAAGCCCAAATGGAAGAAAAACGCAGTGTCTCAAAATGTGGCCTCATGAAGCCACCTGTCAAGAGCCACTCGCCACTATCAATTAAATCAGTTAACTACAACGCATTGAAATTGAAGTAAACGTAAACGAGCGGCTACCTGCTACGGCTGGTGGTGTCAAAGCAGAGAAATGAACTGCCTCACTGGCTGGTGCTCGAGGAGGAGGCAGGTAACATGGCTGATTGGGGATGAGATGGTGGTTTGTATGGCGTCAGGGGTTATGCTACTCACCGAGTAGCTAGGGCCTCTGGGAGATGGGATTTAGGCGGTGGGATGGCCGAGCATTGATTGGTGGGCGGCTTGTATGACGTCACCAGACCGCGTGGCATGATGTAGCAGGAGGAGCGCTGGCATGCTCAAGGCCGATGGCTTATTTGTCGCTGAGTCGTGTGAAGTTATGAGACCATGTGATATGGCTATGTTTGCAGGTGCAGAGAGAGAAAAGCTTGGTTGCTTCCCCCTATAAGGACTAAAAGTAACAAGAGCAATAAGAAAAATTGCGTAGGTTCATCCCGGTTAAACCTAGCTATCCAAGCGTAAACCTTGACGCACTTGCACCGGCACGCACCTCATCCATAGCGAGACTCAGCAGCCAAGCTCCGGCGAAGAAGTTGTTAAACCCCCCGCTTAGGCACGTGGTTGCTGCGCGTTAAAAAACTCCTGGTAGCTGAAATTTCTCCAGCTATACAGCGTCTCTCGGCTCAAAGATCCCACACGCAAGTGAATTGCCTTGGGAATTGTGATGCGAAGAGTAGAGCTTTCGGTCTAAATGTGGCGATGAGCACGTCATGCTGCAATAAGAGAAACCTGCAGCAGCAACATCCCTCTAATGATGTCGCATTCCACCCTAAAGGTCAATTACGCGTCCTCACAATTTTTCACACTCATTTTTCTTTCTTAGCATTATTTCCGTACGCCTTGTGGCACATTTCGCATGAGGACCAGCTTATTACATTGGTTTAAAAAGATTTCTTCCATGACATCCCTTCAAGAACTCTCGAAGAAGGCCTGCACGAAAGAGGAGGGAAGACCCTCATTCACTATCTCCGAACACTTAGAAGTGTAATTAAGGATAGGATTAGAAGCCATGTAGAATACTTCTAAAGAAAGCACCCATTCGTCATCACCATTACCATAAGCCGTAAATGGAAACAAGTCAAGGGCTTCTTCATTCATAATTTCAAAACTGAAGCAGAAATCTCAGCGTTTTGACGCGCCAGCATTACTGGCCGCAGTAAGTGATTTTGACTACTTTGAAATATTTGGCATGATATTCAGGCGGTGGAAAAAATTACCCCCCCCGCCCCCCCCCCCCAAAAAAAAAAAAACAAAAAAAAACAAAGCTACGTCGAAGCGGATTCGAAACCATGAATTTTTAATAGCAAGCGAATGGCTGCGCCGTGTTACATAACGGTTGGTTTGTGGGGTTCAACATCCCAAAGCAAGTTAGGCTATGAGAGACGCCGTAGTGGAGGACTCCGGAAATTTCGACCATCTGGGGTTCTTTAACGTGCACTGACATCGCACAGCACACGGGCGCCTCGCTTTTCGCCTCCATCGAAAAGCGGCCGCTGAGGCCGGGATTCGATCCCGCATCCTTGGGAACAGTAGTCCAGCGTCGTAACCACTGAGCCACCCCTGCGGGATTGTTACTGGAAGGATGTGTGGGTGAACCTCATTTGTGCATGTTAGTGAGTGATAGAAAGGCGCTATCGCGTAATATGAGTGATATGACGCTTGTTCAGACGACGATCAAAATAGAGAATAATAAACTTGCTTTGTGCAGTGGCGTCGTTGCACAGACGTTGTCTTTCAGGCTGTAAATATTGTCACGGGCCACAAAACAGTGTTCGTCTGTGGGAATGGGAATAAAAGCTACAAAAGAAGAATAATGCAGTATGGAACAAGAAGGTGGGAGCGGAGGTGGTTAAAGAGGATTTAAGGGTTATTAAAATGAGAGTGTTTGCAATGACCAACAAAAAGTGTTTGCAGTGGTTTGAAAAATAGTGAAACAGTCATTAGTGCTGTGTTCTTAGCTGCATTGAGTTTCATTGCGCAAAAGGGACTAAGGCTATAAAGTGCCAAACACAATGTTAGAATCTGATGTTAGAGGCAACAGAAAGAATAAAGTACGGATAGCTAAGAGCGTTGGCTTTCTGCCATGACGACGATCATAAAGCGAAACAGTACAACAAAACGAAGGAAAATAAGAAGAAAACATACAGGAGCGATACTGGGATCACCGTTCATATCCTAACCACCCTAAATTATACATGGCTACAGATGCATGCGCATAGACCACCAGGACAACAGAACAGACATAATATAAACATCCATCTGCCTTCATCATCGAACAATATTCTATCCACTGCGAACTGCATGTAATTATGTATTCAGTTAGCGTATTCATATCACATTACGCATTAATTCCACAGCCGGATATGCTATGTCGGCTAAAAGTATATGTTGCTGAAGCTGCCGCTTCACTTACCGAGAGTCGTAAACTACTGCTGACGTAGCTAACAAACAAGAAAAAAAAAAGATTAAGCAGGGGATATACACTTCATGGTGAATGTTAGCGTGGTTTACTGTCAGTGATTTGAACAATAAGCACAAAGAGAAAGAGGCGGTCTGCATCGCGATAACAAAATTAAAACAGACGGCTTACATTGAATATGCTCTAATCCTCAGCTCGTCAGAAGTCTGACGAGAGCTTACTCTTGTATTATTAAGCTAGAAGGGAACTTCGTTCAAAAGCGTTTCGAGCTATTCCACTTTCCTTAACGTTGCTTGGACCAGAGCTGAGGTCGTATGCCCGAAGGACGAGGGATAATGCCAAGTTTATAGAGGCACTGATAGGAGATAGGAAAATAAATGGGGGGAAGGGGGGGGGGGGGGGAGGCCAGTGGTGCTGCAGCAATAAAGGCATTGAGAGCATCCGAGGCTCGGTTCTGGCGCTTAAGTATTTTAAATATCAAAGAATATGTTAATTATAACAGGAAGCTATAAATCTGAGGCTTCATTTTAAACGCACCGAAAACTTGAGGTTTGAAATCTGGCAGCTGTTTCATAGAATGATGCCAGTGATGCTGAAATTAGAAAGCACTACTGCTGGTATAGGAGGAGGAAAATTTGCCTCTTTGTCTTTTTTAAATAAAAATTCCTGGAAAGTCGTTGTTCCCATGACTTCATTTCCACTCCTCGCCTTTCCTGCTATTTTGTATACTTGTGCTATAATAAACATGCAGTAGCATGATCACATTAATTGGGGCTATAACTAAAACAGCCGAAACATGTTGAAGCGAAGGTATATATAAGCAATAATTCTACTGTCATGATCTTCAAAAAACCGCGTGCAATACGTGGGACAGCCTCAAAAGGAACACAACTGCATCAACTAAGCCATATTAAGCAGCCGTACGACTATCAAGTTTGCATCCAACTTCGTTGCAAAGGTACAGGGTTAATCATACTTAGCGGGAACGTGGCTCCGCAATGCTGTTCACGTGCGCAGCGCCATTGCTCCCAAACCGGTAGAGAATATGAAAAGTGGCAGACGATACGAAGCGCTGCCTCGAGATGCATGTTTTGGTGCGCCACTCGCTTTGCTTGGCGACCGGGTTAGGTGCAAGTTTCGCTCTGGAGGTGCGCGACCACACAAAGTCGTATTTCCGCTAAGTGCGATACACCCTTTGCGTTAATGTATTTGATATTTGCAACAATTTTCGGCTTTCAAAAGAAACTTTCCTCGTGATACAATCATCACTGAAGGAAAAATCTCACTGAAGGAAAAGAAAGACACCGCCAAAGTCTCCTCCATGGAAGGCTTAAAACAGGAAAATTAATATATTGTATACTGTCAAAGCAACGTCGAAGATTACGGCACAAAACAGTTGGATTCCGCTTCTTTCAATTCAATTCATCTCGCTATCTTTACTCAATCTTCTATTCGGCCCCCAGGCAACCTTAACCCATTTCCAAACAAGGTGCGGCTGATACCAACCAAGGTAGAAGACGCGTTGATGACGCTAGCCGTCAGACTGATCCCCTTAGTTTGATCACAGTCTACGCAGATGATTCGCGACCTCCGCGGGTCGGTGCTACTGCTTATGACATCGAGCGTGACGGTGAGGTGACGACATACATGGGTTCCGTCATGCTTTTTCATGCGTCACTCAATTAACCGAGTTTCTTCATGAGATAGCGGCCGCTCTTCATGACCGAAACAGCATTGACTGTTTTCCTTGATTTTAGTAAGGCGTTTGATGTTGCCCCGCCCGATTTGTTAATAGAAAAACTCCATGAGTGCAAAGTGGATAACAAGGTTATACGCTGGATACGGGAATACCTGTCCTTTCGCAAACAGTACGTTGTCCTCAACGGCTACCAATCCGCATGCACTGATGTCACGTGCGGAGTCCCTCAGGGCTCCGTGCTTGGCGCCTTGTTGTTTTTACTTCACGTGAATGATGTTATTGTGCAGAGTGGCCTGCACTGTGCGTATTTTTGCGGACGATTGTGTCTTGTATAAAACAAGTCCGAACAGTTATGATTCCAGGATTCTACAGAAAGATGTTGATTCAATTGTCGATTGGTGCCGGATGTGGAAAATGGACATTAACTCGAACAAAATCGTACACGTGTCTTTTTCAAGATATGTTCAAATGCCTGACTTTTCTTGCACCATTGACGGTGTGTTAATAAAAACTGTGTACGAATTTGAATACCTGGGTGTAATCCTGACATCAGATTTACCTTGGAACAAACACGTTGACTACATAGTGCCGAAAAGTGCAAAAATGCTTGAGTTCCTGTATCGCAATTTCAAAACCATTCCCCGTACTCTGAAAGGAAGACTTTATTTCTCGAGTGTTCTGTCCATTTTAGAGCACGCGTGCGCGGTGTGGGATCCTGACACCGCAACATTAAGAACGAAACTTTAACTTGTACAGAACCGAGCTGCCCGTTTTGTTCTAGGTAATTATAATAGGAATCTGAGCATTACAAGTGCTAAGCAAAGTTTTGGATCACAAGAGCTGAGTCATAGAAGGAAATGTCTGCGCCTTAAGTTATTACATAATATATTTCACGATTGCACTGGTATCACAAAATTAAATTACCTTCAGACCCCAAGCTATGTATCGCAAAGAAGAGACCACCCAAAAATATCAGACCATTTCAATGTAAAACTAATTATTTTAAACATTCTTTCTTTCCGAGAATGCTGGAGGAGTGGAATAATTTGCCAGCTTCTGTGGCTTCTATTTGAAGTAATGACGATTTTTTTTTTGCGCTGAAAGCTTAATGTTTTATTTCCTTTTTTAGTTCCGTTTCTTGTTATTTATCTTAAAGCAGTGTTTTAAAGCATAGCTGTCCTGTGTGCCGCGATTTTGAGGTGAAAAGTATGCGCTATTGTCATGTATTGTCAAGAGTAATTGTGAAATTTTCTGCATGTACGATTTTATTTTGCTTGGTTATATACCCCACACTGTAATGCCAAACGGCGCTGTGGTATTATGCATAAATAAATAAAAATAAATAACCCTCAGTCGCTTTACTGAGCCCCATCCTATATTGCTATCCCCTCTTGAAAGATTGTATGCAGGACAAGACACAAGTATCCATTTGCTCTTTCGGCTATTGCAAATTTTCACGGAATCGGCGTCACGCTCTGGCGGCGCCACGAACTGTTATAAAAACAATTGGTAATGTCTAGAATCATTTGCCTGAACATTTCTGTGTGGTTCGACAGCACATACAGGCGTTGCTTTCGCTATCTGACTATTACAATATTGACTATTTACATACCATCGACACACTGTGGCTGCGCCGCTATCCCGTCGAAGAAGAATTCAATCGGTAGATTTTTGCTTCAGGCTGCTTGTGCAGCGTGACAAGCAATTTAGATCGTCGTCTCGGGGTTATCGTGCAAATAAACAACAAAAAAGGAATAGAAGAAAGCTTGGCAGCACTGCTGCGTGCTTTTTTTTTGTATACATCAACGAGATGAAAATAGACGCACCATTCCATTGTTATCTCGCTGCCAGCATCACAATCCATGCATTTCGCCCTAAGGCAGCTTACTGCGACGTAGACCCTTCTTAAACTACAATAATCTTCCAAATCCTAGCCTTAATCTACCGGCGCGTAATCCACTCTGCACACTCCATTGTAATCCACTCTTAATACACTATAATCCATCAGTCCACCCATACGCCACTGCGATCCACCGCAATCCAACTTAACTGACCTATAGGGATCGAAATTCACCTTTACCCAGCCTAATCAAAGGTAATTCACTCTAATTTACCGCAATTCACAAGAATCTATGACCTGACTACATATATGTTTACAAAATAGCTACAGTGCGTATGCCCAAAGATAAATTCATAACCACTTTTTGTGGGGTCAGCTCCGCCGACTTGTGTTTTGTTGTTAATGGGATATAAGGCTTTGACTTTAACCAGTCTCCACTGTGACGTGACCATGTTATAGAGCCTCTTTGGACCATTCTCTGTTCTAATCAAATCTCTCAGCACCTCGTCGCCTATATGCGTACTTCGCTTCCTCTACATCAACAGCCTCCACCTATGCTCTTTCATCTACCGTCTCCGACTGTGGCCTCTAAACCTGTGCTTTCCTCGAGAAGTCTCTTTTTATTTGTCGCATTTTCAGTCATTGCCCCATGATGCAAACCTCTCTACCTAAAGTGGTACGCTTGGGTTGCGTCGTATCCGCTGAGAGACACGTCAGCCTTGGTGACACTGTTTTTCTGTGAGATTCGCCAAAAACGATGATGCGAAATTTCGGTTCATTCTTACGCGACCAGGCAAGTTATCCCTAAAAACGTCTCACGAAGAATCACATTGCCATATGCAGCGTATAAATAATTCATTTTATGCCGCACAAAGGAAAGAGTTGGGGTGCGTGCTTTCGTTTCCCAGACATCACATAGTATCGGCATGGTAATCATGCCTGGAATTTCGGACAACTTTACCCAGATATGAACCCTTGAAATATATAGCTGAATTGTAGTCTTTTAACGTCATCCGTAATACATTCACTTTGGGTTTAGTTTTGTTGCAGTCACAGTATAGAATTGTGAACTCTCCACCGCGAGTGTTTTGCAATGGGAATAAGCTGTCTCACGTTTAGATAACATTGCCACCTTGCTTCCTTATACAATTAGCTTACTATTTCTGTGCACATGTATCTTTAGTTGGCCTCGAATGCTATTCAAGTTACGCAGAGTCTCTTATGGAAGCAAGTCAGCTACTGAGTTGGAAGCAGCATAACCCGTGTTTTGTCTTTGTTACTACTTTCTTATTATTGACGCTTTGTAGATCAGGTGGGTTGCATTTGGTCGCTTACTGTAGACCTCTAAGCTTGCAACACTGCGGGAAAAAAGTAAGCTAATTTTTCAGACAAATAAACACTTCTGTATCGTCCAAAGTTAGCTACAGGTAGCTACTCAAGTTCCTTTCGTGGACATTTTTTTCCTGCTTCACAGCCTTTGGTATTGAAGTCAGATGAGGTGAGAGATTACTTTGTCTGCACGGCTTCCTACGCATGAGCACGACGGATATTTTGCTGTGACAGTTTTGTATTTATTTTTCTGCCATCAAAGGACCCCGGAGGCACGGAGGCGAAATATAGAACTGATTCACCACATTAAATATTATCCAATGACAAGAAAGGCCTGTTACCGCAGGATATATGCTCTCTTCGCAGCAGAGATTTATAAGACAGGCTTCGCGCCTCACTTTTACGCGGCCGGTGCGAGAAACTGTTCCGGCAGCGCCAAGATTGATCCCCCGTTAACAGTTGGAGACACCCCTCGGCGGTTATTTTTCTTCATTTTATTTTCCTTGTGGTTGGCCAAGCGGCCTGCGTCCGAAGCCGGCCGGTTCGAAGCCGTGAAAGCCAGCTCTTTGCAAAGAGCGTCCGCGGATTTTAGGAGAACAAGCAGTCCTCGTTTCCTTAAGCTCGCGTCTAGATTCTACCTCTACCCGTTCCTCTCCTGCTCTTCAGGGACGTGCTCAGCACGTCCCTCGGCGTTCATTTTCTACGCGGACGCTTGTTTGTGTTTCGGCGGCGTTCTTCACTGCGACGTGTGCCATATTGTGGCGAGCGAGGATAAACCCGCTGCAGGGGTTGAAACGCGCGCCAAGGAAAGTAGGTCATGGTTCCCCAGAGAGAGGAGAATGAGACCTATTTTAAGAACAAAGAGGGGGCAGAAGTAGGGATTGGCATCATTTAAAATGGATGCAAAACACGTTATCCTTGATTCCCTTTCTTTCTCAAATCTGTGTTTTCTTCTTTCTCAAATCAGGTCGGGTTGTATTTGTTTTCTGATTTGCTCAGAAACCGAGCGTAAATATTTTCCAACAATATATAATCTTCACAGGTACGATGGTTCTTAGCGAAGAGAGCAGCACCATGTCTGCGTATTGTGCCAATTTATGAGACACAGAGGCAGCCGGGTTTTTCTTCTTCGGCCTAAATTCCGCATAAATTCACCTTCTCGGCTTATCTACCTTTAAATTCACCTTCTCGGACGAAAAAAAAAAAGCACCTTACGAAATAGAAGGTGCTCGTGAGAAAGGATGAATTTTGCGCTGCGAAAACATTCGCCCTTAGCCTTGTGTGCGATTGCATAGAATCTCCTACCGCTAATTGCTTGCAGAGCGCTCTTCGATCGGTCGCTGAGTAGGACACTTGCGATGAGAGGAACTCATTGACACTTATTTAACGGGGACAAATATGCTGCATCTTGAAGTTCCCAGTGCTCCATATACCAACTGTAACCAAGTTCGCGGCGTTGGCAGACCCCTCATTTGTAACCTTGGCTCGTGCTCTGTCACGCGCACTGGTCGTTTCTTGTCCCAGTAAGGCACCGTGCCGGCGACGAGTTTCAGGAAGCAGGACGACCGGAGATCATGGCCACCACGGCTGGTTGTGTGCAAATGCAGGCGATCTGTAGCTACCTTAAGCTTGTGAATATCACTGAGGGAGAGGGGGAGGGAGAACGCGTGTGAAGGCGATGCGTGCCTGATGCAAGTCCAGAGCCCATCTTTCGGCCGCTTCGGTCACTGTGCTCACGATGAATGCATAACGTATGGGCGTGCATTAGCGAGCCGGGCAGCACTCGTCCACTGAGAGAGGTTGTCCAGCCGGGCGTTATTGCGCTGTCAAGCCTGCATGAAGACGGGGTCCGGTCAAGCAGTGCACCAACTTGAGTGTTTCCTGGTGGCCAGTGAATAGTTTATTTCCCCCTTCACTAGGAGCTTCGATACCCTAATGAAATTTTCAGTCTTTCAGCACACGCATGAGCAGGCGCAGACAAAAAAAAAAAAAAAAAATGTACTGGAACGGACTGCGCATGCGTAAAAGCCGACGACAGCTGAGGCGGTATGCGCAATATTGGTCAGTGCTTAGCTACTCGAATCTGCCCGACTGACTTCTCGCGGCTACAGTGAAAGCACAATGTAGCCGACCTTCCAGACCTTTATCGCTTGTCACAGTTTTCTCTCGTCATTATTACATCGCTGTCTACTGATGGCACTGTCGATCGAAGCGTGTATGGACAAGACAAGAGCTTGAGCACAATACCTCCGCTCTGTTTATTGGCAGACTTTGGAGCAAACTTAATAACGTACCGTCTTTGCCAAAAGTAACCAGGCTGCTCCGACGGCTGCCGGAGCAAGCGCGCGGCCGTGTGACGGCGTTGCGCTCGCTGTGGCTTATCGGTGCTCGTCAGCTCCGAGGGTACAACAGCTGACGTAACTTCGCACCCTCACTCTCGCCCGTTGGATGATAAAAACTAGGCGCGTGTGATGTGTGGGCTGCGGTTCCACGTGTGCGAAGCCTGATTGTGCCCAGCGAGGGCGCTCGTTATAGTGACGGGGCTATTCGCTCTTCTCGGCAACAGCCCTGAAGCCGATATTATAAGTCGCGTTTCCTGCTATATAATTATACGTGCTTGTGTTCTGTATTCCGCTGCTGAAACGTACCGGCACAACTGCGCTTTCCGGCTTGTTTGATGCACCTGTAAAATAGAGAATGATAACACACCTCGAAATTTCAATATGCCTTCTCCGTGGTGCATTGCGTACTGCCAGTTTATGGACCATGACTCCGGTACAAAGATATGGGAGAGCTTGTTAACCCTTTCAAGCCACCTTATCTCTCTTTTAGGCCTGCAAAATTGTGTTAACCCCTTGGGGAGGCTGTGTATAAACAAATGCAATGACTGATTCTAACAAATTCTAGCATTTGCTTGTAAGTAAGTTTTGTTTTAAGTAACAAACTATAATGAAACCTTTCTCACGCTTAGCCATTAGATGCATATGATTACTTTCTAGTTCGCGGAACCCTTATTCCAGGGCAACACTGTCAGGCAAACCTAGCATATATTCGTCCTAAAAACGAACAACCAGAGCTCACCGTATCTACTATCACCTGCCTTTCTGTTTTCTACAGTTGCCGAGAAGAGCGAATAGGCCCGTCGCATACTGAGCACCCTCGCTGGTCACAACCAGGCTTTGCATGTCTGAAACCGCAGCCCGCACATCATACGCACCTAGTTTTTTATCATCCAACGGGCGAGAGTGAGGGTACAAAGTTACGTCAGCTGTTCTACCCTCGGAGCTGACGAGCACCGATAAGCCACAGCGAGCGCAACGCCGCCACACGGCCACGCGCTTGCTCCGGCAGCCTTCGGATCAGCCTGGTTACTTTTGGCAAAGACGGTACATTCAAAACATTGATCGGGAAGATATGGTGGCGTTTAATTTGTTGCTTTAAATAAGCATCACGAAGGACGTCGCATGGAAACGCACTAAAAAACTGCTTTTGCACACCTGGGATGAGAGAGAGAGAGAATAGAATAGAAAGGCAGGGAGGTTAACCAGGCGGTGCCCAGTAGGCTACTCTACACGTGGGGAGGGGAACAAAGGGAGAAAAAGGAAAGAAAGAGCACCATAGGAAAGAGTCCATCACATGCCCAGAAATCCGTAGTGAAAGGTCATGGACTCAACCCCGTTTCCTTTATTAACTTAAGGAGCACCTTCACTTAAATAGTACTCATGGTGTCTGGAAGAAAGTTTTTTGCGTACCGAAATTAACCTAGAACAAGAAGAAGAGGAAAGCGCTGACGAGTGAAGTCTTTCGCGAAACGTGATGAGACTGCAGCTTCAACACTGAGAAAACCGTAGTGTGTGCCTTTAGCGAAGCCTTGAAACAGATATGAATGCGTGTGAAACCCTTCGTCGAATTAGCATTTTGCAGCATTTCAGTTTATGGCGCATACGTTACGTGGCAGCGTCCCGAAAGCATTTCAGGACAAGCGTTGACAAATATAAACCTAGGAGACGTCGCAACACATTCTTGTAAGCATGCTTTCTGTTCCACACGGTTTCAGTAGAAACAAATCAACCCTTCATTGCCAGCTTTCACTCTAACCACTCCAGTACCGACTGTCTGTTCAAAGTGTGAAGTTCTTTGTAAGAAAAAGAGAACGAACTGCCAGTAAATACTTTGAAACCAGAAGACCGCAAACTTGGCAGCGCTCTGCTGAGAGAGCATATCTCACTACAAATCGAAATTGGCGTACACCCTCAGCGAGAATCTCAAAGCGTTTGCGCGTCAACTCTTCTGATGGGGGCTCTCAAAGAGCGAGTCGAGTCAGCAGGAACGTTGTGTATATCAACAGCGCTCTGGGGAAAGGCGCAACCTAACTCTGCGGTCACGCGCCTATCTAACCCGCATAGTTACTCTGCGTTCACTTATGGCTTTGTTGCGTCGACGGAAGATTGCGGCACATCACAAGGCACAACGAACTTCGCTCGTCACGGAACCAACGGCGAGACATTTCGAGTTAAAAGGGACGCGTTTGCTTGGCTCATTCGGGGCACGAGGCACGTCGTGTTAGCAGCTAGGAAATCTCGTGCGGTACGCCCTCCCTTGGCGAATAAATATTTCATTGGCAATCTAAGTCACTGCGCCGCGGCTGCAGTAACTGTCTCCGATGATAAACAGGCAGATTTTTTTTTATTATCTTGCAAGAAGAGAGGTGACCTTCAACGCCCGGTTGTGTGCACCTTTCTTTTCATGGGCTGACAAAATAATACATGAAGGTAGGCCTGCGGTCTGCTGCTGTGTTGTATTCAAATATTTTTATTCCTGTTTTTTTTTGTGGTCTTTGTTTTTAACCGCCTATCCGCTTGATGTTCTTCGTATGCCAGTACCTTAGTCCTCCCTGTGCACCCTAACTTCTCCTCCAAAGATTGGAGTGCTAGTTTACTAGGTTAACATTCCCAAGCGAAACATGAAATACAAGAGGAACTATGGTGAGGGTTATCCGGATCACTTGAGACCGCACGGGGTTCTTTACTTTGCAGTGACACCGCACAGCGGCCTAGACTCTCAGATGATTGTAGTCCAGAACACAAATAGCATACAAGACAGCGTACACAGCCTAACTGCAGTAGTTCATTAATAACAATCACCATATCTGAAAGCAAGACTGAAGGCAGTTTTTCTCACTGCAGGCTTATAGGAATTGCTTTTCCAGACGTGGATAGAATGATGAAAACGAGAGTTGTGGGCGGACAGCAACCCGGCGCTGTCTTGCCGGTCTGGGAGGAAATGAAAAGCGTGGCAACTCTCCGTGATCCTTCATGTGGGCCGCGCATGCCACAGCCAGCTCCCGCCTACACGCCGTGGGATGCTGGCCTATTGTATTCTGTCCTGTTTTTGTCACAATAATTCGCGAAGTTGGGATCACTCTTCAGTGAGCCTAAGCGAAATGGAGTGGCGCTTTACCGCCATTTTAGCAGAATGTTTTTTTTTTTGTCTTTGTCTTCGATAACTGCACTTCTGTAATGGCCGATAGCCCGAAATTAGTGCGAACTGATTAAAGCAGTGTGCCAGTCCAAGCAGTCATTGAATTTTTTATTTCTTTTCAGGGACATTTTATTTTTATCAACTTCTTTGGTCTTCTTAGTAGTTTTACGCACTGGAGATGGTCGCATTTCACCCACTCGAACAGTGAATGCAAAGACAAGTGACATAATTATCGTAGGCTCAGCCCTGTGAATTAAAGAACAAACCATAAATAATTCTGAAACCTCGAAGTGCGTTTTTTAGTGCTCGAAGGTTAGCAAGTAAGCTAAGGATTTTCGGGAACCGTAGAGCGCCCAGAGTGGTTGTTAGCTAATGTTACCCTCCCCCCTCCCCCCCCCCCCCTTTTTTTTATTTCCTTCATTGCAGTAGCCCCCCAAGTTAAACAGTGCTTAGCAGTCACATAGGATACAACAATAAATGAAGCCGGCACTATTCGTATGCGTATACGTAAACTGACCTTGAGGAGGTACGACGTTGGTAGTCGTCCTTACGTATTGCAGCAGTCCGGGTACAAGACGTAGCTACTGGTCAGTGTCATAGAAATGTGACGTTTATTTTTCGTGGCTTGGGCTACTGCAAGCCGAATTCATACACTGATACTTTCTCTTAAGCAACCAGGCAACATAACTTTATATTTCTTACTCATCGTAGAAAGAAATACTAACCGGCTGTTGTCGTTACTAAATGTATGTTTTAGCCCCAAAACGGGTAAATCGAATTGAATGCTCTTTGCATAATATTCATTTAACATTTTGTCCTGGAGATCTAAAAGGAAAAACGCCGTGAAGTGTATGCAAGGTGTGAAAAAAAAAAAGAAAAAAAAAACACCTGATGAACGGTCTGACTATAGAAATGTTATAAGGGGCGAGAAAAGACTCCATAGGTTTAATCTTTCCATGAGCATTAATGGTCAAGAAGTGGAAGCTGTGACAGATTTTCTGTTCTTGGGCTCCAAGATAACTTCGGAAGGAGACTGCAACCATGAAATTAGGAGACGCCTGCTTCTGGGAAAGAGAGCAATGGTTAGCCTTGACCGCCTAGTAAAGAGCAGAGACATTAGTCTGCCAACCAAGATCGTATAACTCGTGCTATGGTCTTTCCAGTTGTGATGTATGGATGCGAGAGTTGGACTGTGAAAAAGGCTGACCGCCGAAGAATTGACGCGTTTGAATTGTGGTGGTGGCGAAGACTCTTGAGAGTTCCTTGGACTGCCAGAAGGTCAAATCAGTCGATATTGTCGGCCATAAACCCTGACTGCTCAAGGGAGGGTCAAATTCTAAACTTAAAGCTCAGCTACTTTGGTCATCTGATGAGAAGAGAAGAGTCGCTGGAGGAAGATTTGATGTTGGGAAAGGTTGAGGGTCGCCAGAGAAGGGGTAGGCAGCGAACGCGATGGTTAGATGGCATCCTCGAGGCACTGCAGTTGAAGTTATGTGATTTTAGGAAGATAGTGAGAGACCGGAAAGCGTGGCGTGACATGGTCCATAGGGTGACGAAGAGTCGGACACGACTGAACGACTGAACTGAACTGAAGTGAGAGAACACTTACAGTAGCTATATTGCATGTCAGCACAAATCAAGCTGCATGGTTCGAATTTTTTATCGAAATCTTGGTGTCACACGTCAGCAGGGAGTCATGGTATGACGGATTCGGTTACGCGCCTGTAAACACTGTTTCATAACTACTCCTCGGCGAAGTCCAAAGTGATAGCGCTGTGTAACGTTGGGCACCAAAATTTGTGCCATGCACGTGTCCCTGAGAACTTGCAAAAGTGCAGAAGGAGTGGAGAAGGATTTATCCTCTGCCGAATCATGGTAACGATTAAAGTCCGTTCGAATTTGAAGGTACAAGGAAGAGACAAATAAATTTGGCTTGTATCAACTGAGTACTATCTCCCAATTACAAAAACATCACTGCTACTGAAAGGAAAGATCACTTAAAGTAGAAGATAGCTAGAACAAAAATGCGAGTATCACCGTCACAGCCCTTCGCAAGGGACCCCAGAGGCTGTTTGATGTCTAATGTGCATCACGGTTACGTGTCTAAATTGGTACTTAGGTTTTTTTTAAAAAAACTGCGTACGCACTTTTGTCACGTAAAGAAGACGGCAAAAAAAAAGAGCTGAATTGTTGGAGAAAAAAATATTGCCTGCACTTCACTGTGCCACAGGCGGCCAGTTTTGTTTCGGTACGTTTCGGTTTCACCCCTTTGCATTCCCAAGTGGTTTCGTTTTTGACGTGCCGTGGTTTAGAAGCGCCGAGTAGTCGGGGAAGTCGAAGTCCTTTACACAAGTTAATGCCTCGGTAAGCGCTTCCCTATTAAAAAATCTCGCATTAAATTTATACGGATTGGGCATAAAGGTTTATTGTGCGAAATAAACCTGCACGAAACCGAGTAAACCTGCCGTAGAGGCCCACCCTATATTGCTCGCTCGCTCTGGTTGCTGGGAGAGAAAAAGGAAAACCTGTAAAAGAGTATACGACTTAAAATAGCACGAGTACTTACTAAGAAAATGAATAAACGAAGCAAGAAAAAATTACTGCACCAAACAGAATTTGAACCTCGGCCCTTCGGTGCGCCCCGAATGCTTTAAAGGAGTATAGACATCTAAATTTTAGGTTCATGTTTTACCCGTTGCTATGATGCGTAAGGCATTACTGTACACTGATCACCACGTGATAATTGCATACGACTGCTAAATAATTTGTAACTAATTTTTGTTTTGTTCATCTGTTTCGGTTTCAACACCCAACCACGGCTGCGATGTCGAAGTCTAGGTCACGTGAGGGGTGAGAAAACAGAGATATTATCGTCACTCTGTCGTTTTAATGCACTACAACGCTAAATACAGCCTGCCTCAACAACAGAAATCACAAAGAATCGGAGATTATATCGCTTTACTTTTTATCGCTCGCGTGGCCTAACTTTGACGTCACAGCCAGCGCTCGGCGGCTGAAACCAAAATCGGAACTGGTGTGAAAACAAAATTCAATTGTAAATTATTTAGCTGTCGTAGGAAAGAACACGTGATGATCAATGTGCAGATATGTCTCACGTATCGTTAACTAGAAGAAAAACACACCCGAAGTTTGGTGTCCTTACGCTTTCAACCATTGCGCCACGTCTACCCCGGAAACGTTTTGATTCAATATATCACGCGTAGCGCAAATGAGATTTTTTGCTGGTTTTTGCCTGAAGCTCTGAAATTGTCGTCGCTGTTAAAAGACTGTTAGGTCGCGTCACCGATGTCCCGCGTCTGTAATAAGTATAGGAGTTATGCATTGCAACCCACAAGATTTTAATTTCTCAATCTTCGCTGTTTTTCCGTCGACTGACTACGGACTCGCAGATTAACTGGAGCTTCAGTTTGTGGCCTAACGCGTACTTAACCTCACATGCACCCTGCGGACCAGTAAAGCTGAGAACTTTAGAGTATAAGCCACATAAGTTGTAAGTACCCAAGGAAGCCTTGCACAAAGACAGCGTGGCTGGTTCATGCTAAGAAATACAACAACGAAGGAAGCAGAAGAAGTGTCGCAAAACAGGCAGTGCGTTCTCCTTTTTCTACTTTTTTGCACATTGCATTGTTCTCTCTTGGGTACTATTTAAAAACGCCCGTACGCAGCAGTCTTTACTCGTCAGTCGTGACGGTGCTTCGGCGATGTCCGCGGTTGCACCCGTACGTAGTTTCGCTTGCTGCCGACAGGGTCGCCTCTCCGGCGCTAGGACATTCTTGATATCCGGTTAGTAGACAACCTCAGTTCTAAAAAGCGTCGCATGTTAATGGAGGCCGAGGTAGCTGATATGAAGGTCGGCGTTCGTAGCGAGAACTTTGTTGTCAAGCTTGCGAACAGGATCTATGGATGGTGCAAAATCGACGTCTCCTGCCAGCGGCAGCTTTAGTTTCGGCTGCTGTTAGAACGCACCGTTCGCCGCTCTCCAAAAATCGTGGAGTCCGCGCTTACGTCATGGTTTGCGTCATTTTAACCGTCTACGTAGGTACAGAAACCTGAATTTAAATCACAGGGGCGGAAAAAAAAACCATTCTACTTCGAATCGGAATATCTCCACAATAAATACGTCTTTTTCTGACGAACAAGCGAAAACAAATCACGAAATGCCGTATTATTGGAATATTCTAAAATTAGAAATAATATAGAGTTGTCGTCAGTATCCCCCTATTGGCCAAGTATTTTTTTTTTTAACGCCATAGTGTTAAAGTCTCCGTTCTACACAAACTTCGACATAGGCGCTGTGAGCGAAATATCAGGGACACGTGGTAGCTGGAACTGATTAGTCGTAGAGTTGGTCGACGGCACGCGATCACACGACACGGTCGATTTGGCAGAAGCTGCCAACTCGGGCTTCTCCTTTCAGATGAGAGCGCAGGAGGAATCGACCTCTTAAGGCCCCTGCACTACGAGTCAGACAAGCTACCCCTAGGCCATGCAGGCATGATCGTACGACTTGGTAAATAGGGATGTTATAATTATGTCGCATGGTCTTGAATTTATTCTGGCAACTTGCGACTGTACACTAGAGTATGAGTGAGGTAATAAATGTTCAAATTAAACGATTAGTGATTAGTCGAGTAGCAAAAAGCACATACGCGAACAAGGATCCGCAACGGGAGTAGTGGACGGAAGCTGTTAACGCTGTTACTCCACATACTTGAAAATGGAGATTATGTATTTCTGCAATTTTGAATGCAAAATAATTACTTGCCCCAATATGCGAAATTCCGTCGGCGACTGTTGTTCCTGCATGTAGTTGAGGCCGCGCTGGTCCCAAACTGATGACGCATCATGCCATCGTCGGGCATATAGAACACACATCGGCAGATCATACATCAGGTGCAACATTCACATATAGCTAGAGCTCTCGTTTGCGCTTCCCGCATCCGTGACAAAAAAGTAGTGCGTACTCTTGATGAGTCGAAATAATAATTGATTTGTCTCCAAGCCTAATTAATACATGTTACATTTGCCATCAACTTGATACAGCACCCTTTTTTATAGGAAAAGGATTGGAATCGGTGTATTTGTGAGTGTTGTTTGTCGTTTTTGTTCGTGTCGCGTTTTTGCTGCCCCGCAAGCCTGCCAGCTGTGCTCTCCGCGCTGCGCATCTCGTTTTGAAGAAATGGTGCCCAACACAGCAACCTCGACCGTCTCTCTCGAGCGGATTTTTTGCAGAATCGTACTTTGAAGATGCCCAGACACGCGAAGCAAGTAACTGCAAACGTGTATGATCGCAACAGAGCCAGTTTCCGCAGAGATCAGTGCGGAATATTCTTAGTGTTGTGAGCGAGGATACGGGAGTGTCTCCTCGTACCGTCGCAAAATACTAGGCGAAGGATCTGTGCGGACCGCTGAAGTCTGCGAAGAAAAGAACTCCAAATGTGAAGATCTCAAGTTCACGAACGGAAGAGCGTGATAGCTTCATGGTCGATGCCCTTGACCTAAAGGTGCATGGTATGTACACAAAAAGGGAGATACCCAAGCTGGACCATGTTCAAAAGGAAGGCGACGAGCTGTAAAACTTCAAGAAAATCACCTTGTGGAGGTTGTTGAAGGACATTGACTTCGCATTCGAGAAAAGAAAACGGAATATTACTGTGATCGAGTGCAGTGATCTCACTGCCAGGCATCAGCAACACATGCGGACGATTAAGCTCTCTCTTATCACAAGTAGGAGGATATGCATTTTTAGCTAGAAAGAAGAGTCGACAAATATTCACTGATAAAAATATGACACCAGTATTGTCCGAGAATAAGCAATCTAAGAAAAAAAAAAAATCTGCTCGCACAAACAGTATCGCGCCATTCCACAACGAAGTACCCATCAGCTAGAATAGCAGCTTGGGCATATTGGTTATGCATCTTGAGGTAAGAGCGCGGAACGTGGACGGGAGCACAAGATTAGATTAGCTCGTTGTGTCGTCTTGTAATCTTGTGCTCCCGTCCACGCTCCGCGCTATTCCACAACGAAGTACCCGTCAGTCGCGGACCATCTTAAGACACATGAAATCGCTCATGACATGCCCGGTACTGCGAGAGAGGCAGAGTAACGAGTAATGCCGTCGGTTAGAGCAAAAACGAAATTTACAGATGGCCTCAATCGTGAAAAATGATTTAAATTGATGGCAAGAACAAAATGCTATTTAAAAGAAATCGCGAGGTAGATTAGAACCCATGTACCTGAAGTTCCCTGTCATGCCAAATACAAAATGTTAAAACGAAAAAGAAAAAAAAAAAAAAAACCATCGCGGCGGATTCGAAACTATGCCGCCGAAGACCCCGGTCGCTCCAAAGCAACGCGTAAAAAAAAAAAAAAAAAAAAAAAAAAAACATTACTTGGCCATTTAACTCTTTTTTTTTTCTTTATTGCCGCTCAACAAAGTACATACCGGCATAAAAATAGCTAATCTACCTTTGGCTAAAACGGTCCGTTTTGTGCATCTCCCGCTCGAACGTGTAGAAACTGCATAGAGTACTCGGCCATGAAATTCTATTTTTGTTTTCTTTTTTACCGACATTGGCATGGAACAGGTGCAAAACGTAATGGCAAAACACGTCAGCAACACATTTACTGACGTGATATGTTTAAAAATATTTTCAACAGCTCCAGTTCATCAAGCACTCCACTCCATTTTTGCTGGTCAGGAAGTACTCGATGCGCTTCTCTGAACCGTATGACACTTTCTATGAAGTGCACACGTACAGATCGCACTTCGATGCCTGCGTTGTTGTACTGCATCCTCGTTTTCCACAAACTGTAGAGGTCCAGGAGCATAATAGCATCATAAGGAATGCCATCTGCTTTTACAGGCAAGAACCTAATTCCACAGCGGTGTAACGGAAGCTCTTTCTTTAATGTTCTTAAAAGGATATCTAAAAAAAAAAAAAAATCGCCTCCCAACCATCCAAAAACGCGTGTTTTTTTTTGTTTCAGGTTTTGTACAGATGAGCCTGTCGACCAAGGTACAAAAAGGCCTTTGTCAGGAGTCAGGACAGTCATTCAATCACGGTTGGCCGTCTGCTGCCCGAATTTGTTTGCTTGTCTGAAACCATGAGTGGTGGAGTGAGGGGGTACCTGCGAGAAGTGGCGCTCTCTTACATGAGGTTGCATATGCGATTCTCCACGGACTACCTGAGTAATGTCACGAGGAAAAAAACGTATAGACACTTAGTGGACATAATGCTTCTAGTCTCGATGTACCGTTTGCCGTCCTGCGGATTGGCCCAGAAGGAGACGTCCGCAATAGAGTTAAACGTGTGGCAATGTTACCGTCAGTAAAAACCTATGGCGAGAGAGCGTCGCCAACTAGGCAATGAGGACGCAACGAAAGCGGGTATAGTGGCGCATCTTTCACCTCGATGAAAGGCAAACCGTCCACGTCTACTGTGGCTGCACCGGCTGCAAGCGGTCATCTCCGTAAGTACGCAGACGCGGGCTAGGCACGCAAATGGAAGAATGAAAGGGCGGTGAGATGACAGCTGTACTAGCATTCGCACACGTAACCAGTCTACAGTGTCTCTACTGAATTTTTTTACTTTTTTTTTATTATGATACGCGACAGTCGAATATGATGATTAAAATACGCTCTTGCAATAGGCCAGGTTCGCACTCGAAAAACTTCCGCAGTCTCAGAAATAGACGGTACCGCTCTCACTCGACACGTGCACAAAATGTGTGAGATGGCGCGCGCGGCAATTGCGATCTAAAACAATATGCGCCACCATCCGCGTCATTTCTAGGCAGAAACAAAATAAAAAAAGAGCCCCTGCACGTTAGAGCCGACAATTCGCCAAATCGTACCGCAAGGATGAACTCAAAGCCAGAGCGAAACGCCGACATCTTGCTTCAAAAACTGAGCTTTCATCATTTCCTTACGGCCTACAATGCGGGATTCACAATATCCAGAAAGAAAAACGTAGTCACGGTGCATTTACTCGCTTCGCATTATTTTGGATTCCGACCGATTTCCCCAAAGGAGCGGCGGCGCATGTCTGCACGGCGGGAAGATCGGAAGCAGCGGTGATCGCTGGAAAATAATGTCCCGGTAGCGAGCCCTGCATTTGGCTGCGGCAGCCGCAGAGACGTGAGCGGCAACTGTTTCCATTTCGGAGCCGAGAAATATGCCCGCGCTGCACGCTGTTCGGGGAGAGGGTGCAAGCAGCGATTTTAAAAGTAATCTAAAATAGAAACAAACCTTTCGTCCCGGGAGCTGGTCCACGAGTACCTTCCAGCCAAAATAAAGCAAAGCAAAACCTACCGTAAAGCCGAGTATCCGCAGTTGCGAAGAAAAGTACGCCTCAGGAAATAAGGAAAAAGTTCGACCTGAGAAAGAAACGCTCGGTTGCTCCAAGCTCGGGAGTCGTCCTTTGGCCGATGGTTGCCGGAGGTATATCCGAAGTTAATTTGTCAAGTCCCGAAGCCAAACGGTGAAGTCGTCGGGATGAGTCCACAGAGTCAATGAAGATGGAAGGGCATGGGTGCTTCAAATAAGATCCGAATCTAATTGGCCGCCCAGAAAGACAAACCAGTTGCAACCTGCACGGGAAAGTGCAACGACAGTCCGCATTACGCAAGTCCGCAAGGGCCGCTGGTAGGAGCACTTGTTGTAAGAGAGACGCGTAAAAGCATTGTTTCCTTCAAAAACTAAAAGTTCTTCTTGACTTCGTTTATGGGTCAAGCTGTATATAAAACGAAACCGGCCTTGTAATTAGTGGAAGCCGCTCCTCAACGCTTGTTGAGCATTGCGGAGCATTTTTCCTGGACGGTAGCGCCCTTCAGAAACATGCTGTGATTTAAGGCTCCTGTGAAGGTGAAAATGATGGCCTCCTTGTTGAGTGAGTGACTGGCTTCACTCATACCTTGAGCATGCAGCCCTCTGTAAAGGACAAATTCATTTCCGCGCGATAGCGTAAGGATCCCGCATCGGCCTTGAGTGAAAAATTCTGATTGGTCGAGAGGTTCTTGACGTCACAACCATATGACATAACGGGGGAATTTCAAACACCTCACAGCGATCACTTTAAACGTGTCGTCCCGCGTGGAACGAAACTGGTTAAAACATGACATGTAATGCGAATTAAACGTCACCGTATGTCTTGAATTGGTTTGAATCTATAAAGCATAATTGATTTTTGTTCAACAAAAACATCAGGCGGTATTCGACAGCTGGTTTGCAAGCCAGACACGCTGCCCACTAAGACACACAAGGCATTTTTTCAACGTTCACGCAATTAGGCACGCTTGTACGGATCGAGGACAAGCGGGTATTGTATGAGTCGTGTGGACTTTCACGTATGGTCCACAAACTTCCGTTGGTACCGACTTCTTCCTCGCCGGTAATCATCACTTTACCTGGTAATCACTGCCCTAATTTTGCTTGATTGTGTTATGATCGCTCGCTTTCGTTACATAATTTAGGGCATATGTAATGCCCTGAACAGAGTTTGAAATTTCGTTCAATGCTGCTGGTTTACAATAACGAGAGGAGAACAGAAAACCGCACCGATGCCTGTCTAAAAAGATTACTGGGAACTCTTCTGCGTAAGCGACCGCGATGTATTGCACCCCGTCCTCTACGACAGAAAGAATACCAAAACCAGCTAGTTCGACCTTTCGAGTTAGATGAAACTGTTTTCGATCACGTGGACCATCGAGATAATTAGACCCTTCTTGATAAGCGTCGATTTCGCCATTGCGACCGAATGTCACGTGGTCTTCAAGTAGAAGTTTACTCTGGGCTAGTTGGCTCATGCCTAACTGAAAGAAGTGCCAACGCAAGGACAAACGGTCGTCTACCTGAATTCCACGAACACGCTGAGAGTACAGATAGCGAAACGTTTTGTCCTGTATACGCTACAGACAGGCATTGAAAAGGAAATACGTAGATGCATTAAATTGGGGCTGTAATAGAAATCCTACCCGACACGTGGGATTACGCATTGCGGACAAACTGGTTCACGTGTCCATACAAACTTTTACCAAACTTTTACTTATAGGCCAGACCCGCCCAGTGGTTCAAAGGTCAAGGCACTCGGCTATTGATCGGGAGTACCCGGGCTGGAACTCGACCGTGACAGCCGCGTTTTGATGGAGGTTAAAAACAAATTCGTCCGTATGCTGTGCGATGTCAGTGTACGTTACAGATCCACAGGTGGTCAAACTTCGGAGCCCCTACTACGCCATCTTTCTCTTCCTCTTTTTTCACTCCCACCTTTCTCCCTTCCCTTACTGCACGATTCAGGGGTCCACGGAAAAGTGCGACGGATAATGCGTCTTTCTTTCCTGCAAGCCAATTTACATTTTACTTTACTTATAGACCAGACAAAGAATTTCGTCGGATCGCTACCAATCTTGCGAAGGAGTCAAGCTTTTGTATTGCATAAGAATGAGCCTTGACAAAGAACCTTGCGCTCAACGAAGGGCGACTGTTTCGAAAAAAGAAAAGAATAAACAAGAGATTGCTCTGTATTACGACAATTTATTAGCGTAAAAACTAGTGTGTTAAGTTTCAACGCCTGAAATGCAATTTCGGACTGGGTTTTACAGTGCTGGTTTACATATTGGTCACATTAAATACGAACATAGTCCGTGAGCACAACAGGGAATGCTTTGAGCTCCTGATCTGCAGGTACGAAGTGGTAAAGACTTTTATACCTCGTCTGCTCTGTGCAACGACCGTTCACGCTGTTTGGGCCCATTTTCGAGGAGCAAGAAAGCACATAAAAATGTCCTTATCGCAGTCGCAACTTAAAGTAAGTCAAGATTTCTCTTTTACTTCGGAAAAATGCATCTGAAAACCTCACCATAGCCTGTGGTACACTAAGCCATTAAGCCGTTTTTCCAGCCATTATGCCGACCAGGGGCGAAAAGGAGAGCGTTTTTGAAACTTAAATGGCAAGGGAGCTCTAGGTAGCCGGTCGCATGACGCGCAGCTAATGAGCGCAGCGGAAAGAAGGAGGTCGTCTCACAATAATGATAGCAAAGCTGGCCCATAGTCCCGTGAAATATAGTGTAGGATGCAAGCAAAAAAAAAAAAAAAAAAGAAGAAGAAGAAAAAAAAAAAAAACAGCAGTTGCTAGTTATAGGTCATGGCACGGGGCGGGGCGCATGTATAACTGCGGTGAACATTGAACAAACTCAGTTTCTAAAATTTAACCATACAAAACAAGCAAAAGGCATCTAAATTTCATACTTCATAATTTGACCTGATGATTACCTTTTGAAGTGAAAGCTTTGGCGGAGTAGCTCCGCAAATTACATCGTGGTCGGCCAAGGCCTGAAATGCGTATGCGCGGTCGCTAGGGCAACCAGCTGCGCCGGCTACCGCTTGGTCTCCGCCGCAGCCCGGGTCTCCGCAGCTGCGCCGGCAGCTCCGCAGCGTAATATCCGGAGCTCCGTGCACGCTTGCTACACAGACGCGCCATGTACGAGAGCGGGCAGCGCAAGGATAGCACACGGCACGTTCGGAGAGTGTGAGAAGCCGCTTCAGACGACTCGGAAGTCATCGCTTGGCGCGAAGAGGCTCCAAGCTCGAGAGCGAAGCGATGAGACTCGCAAAGCTCGACGTGCTTCGAATACCACTGAAGAACGGCTAGCTAAGCGATGGCGCCAAGAAGCGGAGATGCGACGGCGACAAATCGTTGGTGCTGCAATGTCTTCGCCTTTGGCGGAAACAGAGTAAATGGCAACCAGCTACTTTACTGACCATCGGTCAGTCTTCGTAGCAATAAAAGTGGGAAATAAAGGATGCTGAACACAGTTTAATGTATACGTATAAAAGCTAGCACTGCTTTCACTCGCAAAACCTGGCATAACGACGTTAAGCCACCGCCAATTTTTTATTTAAGTAATCAGAAAATCTTTAACAGCGGGCAAATTTCTTTCAAGGAGGAATTGTGTGTGCCGGCTATTGCAGACTTGGGTTGTATCCGACAACAGGGCAAATCAGGAGACGCAAAATCATCATCATCATCATCAGCCTGATTATACCCACTGCAGGGCGAAGGCCTCTCCTATATTTCTCCACTTAACCCGGTTCTGTGCTAGCTGCATCCACTTGACCCCTGCGAACTTCTTAATCTCATCCGCCCACCTAACTTTCTGTCGCCCCCTGCTACGCTTTCCTTCCCTTGGAATCCAGTTTGTTATCCTCAGCGACCATCGGTTATCCTCTCTTCGCACTACATGTCCTGCCCATGTCCATTTTTTCTTCTTAATTTCTACTATAATGTCGGTAACTTGAGTTATTTCTCTGACCCACTCTGCACGCTTTCTATCTCTTAATGTTACCCCTACCATTTTTCGTTCCATAGCCCTCTGGGTTGTCCTCAACTTAAGTAGAACTCTCTTGGTTAGCCTCCACGTTTCAGCCCCATAGGTGAGTACAGGCAAGATGCAACTGTTGTATACTTTCCTTTTGAGCGATACCGGTAAGCTGCTAGTCATAATCTGCGAGTGCTTGCCAAATGCGCTCCATCCCAATCTTATTCTTCTTGTTATTTCCTTTTCATGGTCCGGATCTCCGGTTACTACCTGTCCTAAGTAGACATATTCGCCTACTACTTCCAGTATTTCGCTACCTAATGTAAACTGCTGTTCCTTCCCGAGGCTGTTGAACATTACCTTAGTCTTCTGCATATTTATTTTCAAGCCTACCTTTCTACTTTTTCTGTCTAGGTCGTCAATCATTATTTGCAGTTAATCCCCCGAGTTGCTTAGCAAGGCAATGTCATCGCAAAATACACTGTACGAATACTTATATTAACTGTCAACTTTTTTCATGAGCAGTTGTCTCAAACTACAACAAGCATCTTGCATTCACCTTATAAATTTGCCTATATATTTTCAAAAAATATTGCAGAAGGGTTATACAAAACTGCCCATTCTGGACGACAGATTTGGAAGATAATATTGCCATGGTCTTTCCTATGCCTGTAATAAGCCACCACGAATAAGAGCAGATGGACTTTGAGCAGCAGAGCAGCGCAGACAAAGGCTGTCTAATTGTTGCGAAAACGTGGGTCCTGTGATCGCCGCCGGTGGCCATGCCGCTGAGTGCCGACTACTAGAGAGATAAGGCTCTGCGCGTCATTGTTGGGATGTCAATCGACTGGCTACCTGAATGGCTGCGCCAGCAACTACTCCATATTTGGACCCTTCGTTGACAGTTGCGACAGATCATTTCGAAATGCTGGCGCTGATATCTTCACCGCACTGCGTCTCTGACTGCGCAGGGAGGCGTGAAGAAATCGGTACGTAAAGACGCCGACATGCTGAGCTGCCTCGTACAGGCATGGCTTACTGAATGGACCACGCAAATGTCGCACCCACCATCCCATCAGGACTGCCAAAATTGGCTATATGTCCAGACAATCTGGCAGTGATAAAATCGCTACGACAACAATGCTAGTCGCAGTGGTGCGTATCGTCACGTCCCGGTGCGTCGCAAATGATGATGACGCTGCCGTATTAGCGCCCCTATTTTCGCCACCACGGAGCAGTCCGAAGGCTGAGGTTAGAGCAGCGTCCTAGGAAGCGTCCGAAACCGAGACGACTATAAGCCAGTGGGAGTCGCCACGGCGACAGCGTGAGCGTGCTCCTGATGCCGGCCCTAATGGCCCTTGCGCAAGCGCACAGGAAACGTCGCCGCTGCAGCGAACGGAGAGAAGGCAGCCCGCCTATTCGCTTGCGCACTCGAAAACGTGGTGCAACCCAGCGACGTGCCCGGGTCGCCTTACTGTTCGAAGTGGAAGCGATTAATCTTTGAATACTTTTACAGAAGTTTGCGTGCTGTTTTTACTTGTGTACTTGAAAGCAATTGGTCACAGGGCACTGCGAACGGCGAATGAGCAACCGTTCTGTTTGCCACCAGCTACCGGAGAACTTCCCTCCAACCCTGGTTATTTTTTTCCCACAAAACTACCGCAACAGAGGAGTAGTTCAAAGGGCCGAGTTTGGTTTCTCTTGTCGGCGTACCCATCCTTCTTTCATGCGCCGCGGTTACGAACGAGTTGGTGCACGCCTGCTCTTGTTCTTTACGCTACCTCGGATAAAGTGTGGAACGTGAACGATTATGAAAGTACCCTTGTCGCAGCCTCTTCGAATGTGCCCATCTGCTACAAGCAGCCAGTTGTGCGAACGTAGGCTCTCTTTAGAGGGCCGCCAAACTATGAACGCTGCAATTACGTCGAAGGATTGCGCCTGAGGTTACTAACACAACATGACATAACCGAAGCTCGCGCTTTGTTATTTTGAAATTTGCTTTTGAGAGACGTTCATATAGTTCACGCTATCATGAGGTCACTTAATAACCAGAAATATATCAGCCTTTCAAATCATTTCATTGTATTTCATCAAAAAAAAGAGGTTTCTAATGAAGGACAGATAACTGAAATCTCGCGTCAGGATCATGTCCGGTATTTATCGGTCTAGCGTTGCGTGGCAAAGCCTGTCTCATTCACATATGTTCACAGGTTTTATTTTTCTGATTCTGACATTAACGTGCGCTTATAATTTTTCAACCGGTAGGCTGCATGCTTCAAACTTACAGTTTATCGGCGACTCCACGGAAGAAGCTGCCAAAGAACCGTTAACAGAACGCACCACCATCCCCATAAAAATCACGACATTGATTACTTTTCCCGCTAGCGCGCCGCCGAACCCTATGGACGCGATGATGATGACCTGTTGCCGCACCACATTTCACTGGTCGCTCCTGTCTTGAATTCAATTCAAATTTATTTTCAACATATACAATGTGGATGGATGCCCTGGCAAGAAAGCTGTATGAGCAGCTTGACGAGGCCAGGGCACCAGCCTTAGGCAGAGGAAAGTTCAGTGATACAAAATATAACATCCTATGAAACAGTATACGTGTATAAAACGTGTAACAAAATTTTTGTTATCTGGTTTGCATGGAAGTGTGCAGTGAGCGTGCAATCAAAAATTAACACAGTTGAGATGGTAGGCTGCATGTAGAAAACTACATAACATCTCAGAGTAGTAACTCAGAGTAGTAACTCAGAGTAGAGTAGTTTTAACGTGTTGGTATCAACATGTTAAAAACAATGTTAACGTGTAACAAAATTGTTGTTATTTGGTTTGCATGGAAGTGTGCAGTACAAAAGAGCGTGCAACCAAAAATTAACACAGTTGAGATGGTAGGCTGCATGTAGAAAAATACATAACATCTCAGAGTAGTAACTCAGAGTAGAGTAGTTTTAATGTTGGTATCAACATGTTAAAAACAATGTTAAAAAAATGAACAAGGCAATGGGCCAACATACAATTTGTGGTGCGAAATCGAACACGAGTAACTTTTTTTCTAAATGTTTTGAGCAGCTATGTTCGTTAGGTGACCCTAAAAAAGGTTATTGATGAACATGTCATGTAACTTTGCACGCGACAAAATACCGCCATGTAGGCAGCACCTATCTAATTTTTTTAATATATTCGGGACGTTGTGCGCCAGTGATTGATGAAAGTAATTCGTGCGATAACACATTAGCCATTTCTCGGAGCTTCGCTTTTGACATGCATTATTTCGCCATGCTAGACCTGATCGAAGATGGAGAAATTTTATGTACTTATCATTCATTTAGTGTAGCTGGTACAGCGAACGGTATTCATAAAGGCGCTCGATATTGATCAGTTGTGAATCGCTCGCTCGCCGCCAAAGGTTATCGCATCAATATTACACTTCCGCTATTCGATTTTTCCGCCTATGGGTTTGCCATTAGTATTGGACATGACTATAGTTTTTGAATGGTTGGTCAGCACAGAAACCGCGAGGCAAATATTTAGGCACAAAACGCACTCGCTGAGCACCTTAATCTGATATGAAACTTGTATTCACCTGCCTGTTACACTAAAGGCATTACAAGTTTCGGAAATGTGACTTGGAAAAGTGCGCACGCAGTTGTTACGCGAGGGGCGAAAATGGATGAATAAAGCCGTTTAATATAGAATAAAAACGTTTTTGTAAACCGACACAGTTCCCCAAGAAAGCTCTTCTTCGAGTAAATATTTGGAAGCATGTTTAACGCGCTCAGTATAAATTCCCTATAGTCGTCGTCAGCAGACGTCTGTGCTGCTGCTTGGGCTATGTGCAGTGCACCCACAACATAAATATTCTGCGACATTACCACGTGTGACTACAGAAAACACGACAGCTCTTTTAGAGCGTGGTCGGATATTACAAAGCCATTACAACATTTCGGCGTTGTGGCCCGCATAAGTCGTCGAATAGCGCGATCACATGGCTTACTCGTCGTGTGACGGAACGATCACCTGGGCTACCGATCGGGTTAACTTGTAACGTAAAATAATAAATATCCCCAGCAAACACTGTCGCGCAGCAATATTTTCTTTACTGGCTCATGCACTTTGCGCTGAAACATCTCACATGACGAGAAAGCTGCCTCAACGTTTTTATTAGTTTCCGTTCTCCGTCCTTATTGCTTCAGGGAATTCTATTCGCGGTAACTGGTACACAACTTAAGGGAACTCCGCTCTGCTCGCTCGCACCTGTACTTTTCAGCACTGCCCTCCTTCCGAAACCACTGTGTTATCCGTATTGCACCACTTTACTGAGTGAAAAAAAAAAAAGGCATATTTTCACAATCCATGCAGTGGTCAGCGTGCCGAAGAAAGAGAAGGCAATTGACATGAACGGAAAGACGAAAGGGGGGCCTGGAGAAATTTTGTTGCTGCAGCATGCAGAATCGGGCATCCCAAGTGTTCGCGTGCGGGGGCTCCGCGGTCTTGCAACTCCGCATGTTCGAGGCGTCTGGTTTCTGTCAGAGGCCCAGCCAACACAGCCTGAACTGGTGTCGCAAGCTCCGCCGCAGGGACGCTAATTCGTATGTGGCGGGCGAAAACGCTGCACTTTACTGCGTGGACTGGCCGAGTGGGAAGGCGTGCGCGCGATGTATTGCGCCGCCAACACTGGCGGATACGCTCACGGCTAGACATGGCAGTAATTGAATAACAGTAATGAAATTACTTTCATTTAATTACTTTTGTCTGTAATTTGTAATGTAATGAATTATTTTTTCGGTCTGGTAATTTAGTAATGTACTTTAGGACAGTAATTTGGCTGCAAAAAAAAAAATAATTCATTTCGAAATTGCTTTCATTTAAGTGTGCCACTGCTCTTTCAATCGACAACATTGCAGGGCCCCGCAAGCGCAGGAACGACGTGCGGAAAACCTGGACCAGCGTAGCGGATCAGCAAAATGAGACAGAATTGAGCTAAACTCGGTGTCTGAGACCTGTCTCCTGTGTAGCCCAGCCGCTTAGTGCGGCTATCCTATGGGTAGTTGTGACTATTTCCCAAGCAGCAGGATGTAAGGCGTCAATGGACCGCCGAAGGGATAGATGGTGCAAGGCGGCCGCAGTTCAAAACTAGACAGGAGCTCGGCTCAGTGACATCCCTGTTGAGCCAGCTAGGGCACAGCGGTGCCTGCTTACACTCGTCACCACGAGGCGAGGGAGGGTGGGGTGGGTGGAGACAAGCGGAAGGGTTCACAGCGTAAGCATTGCTAGGGTTCCTAGAAATATTGCTAGTCTCTCGTCCGCCGCCCGCGACGGGGGCTGCACTGAATGATCGCCGCGGTGGCGCTGCGATGAACCGGAGTGCGCCACTGCTGACGGAGCAGAAGACGCGCGCACCCGCCCAAGCAGCACGCCGTCAATGGACCGCCAATGGTCCAATATTGGGATATATTGGTCCCAATATTGGTCAATATTGGCGTCTGATTGGGGCGCACAAAGAGCCAAGATATATGCCAACCAATTTGATCGGCTCTCCTATCAAAACCAGTATTGGCATACTACCTTGTTTACTGGCATTCAACGGCACTCAATGGCTACTCAATATCTTCCACCCAAGCTCACTCACTGGTTGTTATATCACGGCCATCCCGCCAAGCTCACTGGCCATCCAATATCTTGTATCCATGCTTATTCACTGGATATTCACAACTGGCATCCAGCCAGATTTATCGGCTACACAATATTTCCAATCCAATCTTGCCCAGTGGTTTTGCATTATTGGCATCCAGCCAGAGCAATTGGCAATCCGGCTAGTTGCTTTTTCGTGCTATGACTAATAGGCACCTGCAAACCCATCCCCTACTTATGCAGTGAAGATATTTTTCATGCAGCTTTTCATTTAAATAAAGCATGCTGAGAATATCCATGCACAGAAAATAATACAGCTGAAAGGTTCACTGCATGGTGATTTATTAGGTGTGCACGTGTTACAGGGCATGGAAACATTTAGGTAGAACTTTGAGACTTCAGTGCTCCTCCTGTCTTTGCGTCCCTTGGCAAGGTGTTCTCAGGTCCCAGGTTGGAGGAAGGCGCTGCGTTCATCGCAGCTTCTTTTGTGGTCGGTTGTAGGGGCAGCAGCTCCATGCAGCCTTGAAAGATATGGACTTGAGCAGCGTGCATAACAATGTATTTCCTTTCGCAGATGGCACCTGGAAATAAAAGCAACATTCATAAATCCCATTAAGACAGAAAACTTTTGGAAAGTGGAAGTGCAGCTAGACCGTGGAGTAAAAATGCAAAATAAAGCACTACCTGTTGGCCCTCAGGCAACTTTCTTGTCTGATTTACTCAGGTTGAAATAAGTTGCATGCTCAGTGAGGCCGGCCATATTAACTTGGTTACATTGGTTTGCACATCTGGCAGTGCACGGCTTCCCACGTGGATGCGTTGTTGACGCTGGAAACATAAAACAAAATGACATTTGCCGTTATCTATTCTTTAACGGTAGTCAGTGCTTGCCCCCTTATACTTGTAGTGCCTTTGTGATCGAACACCTGTAGAAGAAAGACGTCGTCATAACTGGAAGCCTCAAATCAATAGCTTTCCTTTGAATAGATTGCCGCAAGAACTAAAAAGTAACTACAAAGGAAAAAACAGACACAAAAAATGGCAGTCGCACTCCGACCGCGGCTACTAAATTTAGTGTGCACCGCATCATTACTGCAAACAGATCGTTTTAAAAGTTGTCAAAGCTGCAGCCAAAACAACGTACGCACAGATGCTTTGGGGTTTGTATGATACACTCGAACTGAAAAAAAATAAAGAAATCCGTAACTTAGCATCACGTTTGTTGTGGGAAAAACTTTGTACGTGTGGTAAAGTATAAGAACTATGGTAGCAACTGTAAATAACCTATTTTAAGCGGCTATTTTATGACACTTCTACTACTCGGAATTAGCGCAAGAGAAAGATCAAACACGTGAATAAGCTACGCGTCGTTTAGACCATTCCAATAGCGCATTCATAACGGCAAATTACAATAGTAAATATTCGCTCGCAACTAAAAATCATGTCCCAGAAATCTAGACTTAACTCTGAGTTTTGTATACAGTTTGTAAAAGAAACTGACCACTTCAGACTCACAACACACGAGCGATGAAGTTGTAACCTGAAAATCACACAAAACACGCGTCATGTTTTACAGGACCACGTTTTTCTTTTGCAATACAAATTGGCCACCTCTGCGCCGTAAATTTTGTCATTATGACCAGAGTTTATGCATACAAAATAGTGCGCTGAAAATACAGTTCAGAACTGACTAGCGTGGTGCGGTCGAAATAAATGACTTTCCGTTCTCGCAAGCATATCGGTTATTGACATGATGATCAAGGCTGACAACATACTGCACCAAATAATGCAAAAAAAAAAAAAGTATCTTACCATACGGCTAGCGCAGATTTGCAGACCTCAATTGCAACAATCCAAAATGAATGCTGCCACGCAAAGTACATCCCAGGGATCTGATGCTTTATACACCTGGTAAGAAAAAGTAGCGATCTTACAAGGAGACAAAGCAAGAAATAATCTCAGAGAGCTGAGTTGTGAACAAACAACTTAAAATGCTGGTGGTACTCACATCCTCTTTCAGGCATGGCCATTAAGACGAATCGAAATATCCTCTTTCAGGCATGGCCATTAAGACGAATCGGAACTTTCACAAGGCTTGGTTTTTCGGTTCTGCTGTCCAAAGCTGCGGGAGCTCGAGCGGGTGGGGATTGTGTGGCCGACCAGACGCCTCTGAATCAGCGGCTTGTGTCGAGTTTTGAGGCACGGTTGGAAGAGGGCAGAAGATGGTTGTGTTTTCTCTCCCTCTTTTTTTTTTTTTTTTTTTTTTTTTGCTTGAGATCTGTCGAAAGAGTAGGCATAAAGATCGAAAGGGGGTGAGAGAAATGAAACAGGTCCCGCAGGACCACGTGAGCCCAGAAGGCTGCCGGCCAGGAAAGTTGGCGGGAAGGAAGGGAAGAGTGAGGAGGAGTAGAGTGGGGGGCATTGTGAGCAACGCCTGCCTAGCCGGGAGGAAAGAGAGGGCAGTGAAGGTCGCTGCCCCTCCGCGATGACTGCTTTCTGGGGAGAAAAGGCTACAAGACGGGAAGTTGAAAACGGTTTGAGAATTGCTTTAGTCAAGGCACTCGGGCGGAGAGGCGACAAAAGGACGAGAGAATGAAAACCATATGTTCTTTGCGCCAAGCATGTGAGGAGGAATGCGCAGTTTTACCCTTGGCTTCGCTAAAACAACGAGGAGTGCGTTCGGAACTCTTTGGTCGCCTCGACTGTTGGCTCGGTAACATTTTCAGTGGAATGATAATTTCGCTATATTTTTTTGTTAATGCAAAATACGTTTTACCTCATAGTTTCAAATAATAATCACATACGTAAAACAATCTTCAGTTTTCACGGAATCGTCCTCGGTTCGAACAAATGGACATATCTTTTTTTATTAAAGATGGCACACAGGTCGCTGTTCATGACGGAGTGCTCTTGAAACGTCATCACGCGCAACTGAGCGATTCAACAGCCCGTATACTTGCTGTATTCCTATTAAGGAAAAGAAAAGCGAAAACGACCATAACTACGAGCACTTCAAGGTTAAAAATTTCCATGTTATTCATTTTTTTTTTTTTCAAATCAGGTGGACATTTAGACCAAGAAAAAATCCGCGTAGAACTAACCGTGGGCATATCAAGAAATACAAAATACTCGACGAGCTAAGATCTGAAGAACTAAATTTGCAGTAAAGAAAAAATAGAAAGAAAGCAAGGGTCAACATTGAAACTATATCTACGAACTTGGGACAAGGTTGTCCTCAGAAAGAAGCGCGGTATAATAATCTTTCAGCCCGCGGAAGCAGCACTTGTGAAAGCGGCAGAATATTTCACAAAGGAACCCTAATTCTCAATCATGTGTTAAATTCTTCGAGAGTGGTGTTCTCTAAAAATGCCTCAAAACTGCTAAAGTAACGCACTCGCATTACTTTTAATATATATGAATTGCAATTAGCTGCCTGGTTGACATGATGGGATAGAATTATTTAGTTCTCTGAAGGAAAACGCCTTCGGTGCAGTGATTATATGGTTGGATAATAAGGCAATGAATGTTTGAAGAATAGTTTCTGAACAATGTTTAGGAGAGCGCTGTGAAACGCTGTGGTCAAATGCATCATTATGAGCCATATATTACAGCTTTCGAACAAAAATAACTTCCGTAAAGAACATCGTTATTATGCAATTTCAATTTTGTTACCATATATGCTGGCGACACATGTGCGCGCATTCATTACACTGTAGGTAATTGTTTTAAATTTTTATTTTTTTTTCCTTTGCCTTGCCCCATGCAGTGCTGTTGATTTTTTTTATTATCTTTTACATGTACACTACTTTTTGGCAGTGTGCAATTTACGTCGCATTAGAATACGAACCATTCCAGGACAGTTCAGATTTGTTTTCTTGTCAAGTGAATTAGCTAGACATAACGTAGAATATATGTTGCTTGTATTTTTTCTTTGAGCTGAAATATTTTATGCGCTGCTGCACCGATGGCCAAAGTCGTTCAGTCTTTGTTGCTGAAGCCCACAGCGGAGCGCAAAAGAGTACAGTACAAATTTGTGTTTAGATAGATATTAGAACTCGAAGGCCCTGAAAGCAGCCCAACATATCTGTCTATAAGAACAGCTAGTACTGAGGCGTGGTATAGTCGGTGCTTATGCTGAATGCCGGAAACAGCTAGGGTAATGGCGAATCATGCAGTGCGTGTTTGATTGGCTAGCGCGATCGATCTCTCCCACCTCTGCTTAGCTTGAACATGTTGGGTTTCTTTCCATCACGTAAAAAAAAAGGCGGAAATAATGATGCTACGCTTGCGTGTTTCCATGGACAAACGTTTATAGGATCTGGATTCACCGGATATATTCGATCGTTTCTGCGTTTACTATCCAAACGTAACCCCTGGTTTTGTTCAAGCGACACACACGTTCTGTTGCGTTCTTTGCATTTGAGTACCTTGCGTTTCTTGACTGCGCAGGATTTTTTTCGCGGACACGCATCTATTAAACATTTGCTTGTCAGATCAGATGTGTGCTCGAGCGCGCGCATATGCTTGTACTCGTATGCGTATAAATAGGCCCATGGAACGAAATCCCGTGCGCGAGAGTTGTGCGCGAGATGTGTTCGAGATCTGTGCATGGATATATCTGTGCATCGGATCTGTGCATTGATGTGTCAATCACTTTCAATCATCCTGATTTGACGAGATCAGAAAAACAAATCGTCTCCACCGGGAATCGAATTCCTAGCCTATGTTAACGCTTTAACCAACTGCGCTAAACCCTGGATCGCGAAACTAGCACCATACGTAATTCTCATTGTCTACCGTGAGGATAGCGACGAGAATGACGTTGCAATTAGTGAAAATGACAATGATGACAGAATCAATGGTAATGACGCTGCGTTTAGTTGATAACGATAATGATACGTAATGCACCGTATGCAGTAGCATTAATCTCGCCTTCGCTAATTTCTGCAGTGTAGATTCCACGTGCTGTCAGAATTTTTTCAACACTTGGCTAAAGTTTGGAACGCTATCTGTGTTAGCTACGTCCACGCGTGATCGACATCCGGGTCTCTAGTCTGCAGGAATTGTCTCGAAGATATTATATGCAGAATTTTACGTAACAATTAATCGTGCCTAAATTCGTAAATAAAAGAGTTCTCTACCAAAATTGTCAAGTATAATCGCAGATCATCCACAACAATTAGCGAATCACGAAAAATGTACTCAGAAAAATATATTCTACATTTTCCGTGATAGGCACTTCTGTTCATTTTGTCTGGTCAACTCAGTCAAACAATTTTAGGACAATCTATACATTAATCCCAATAAACATTATATATATGGTGGCCCAAATTACGTATGGCATATGAATATCTTCTACAGTTCAACGTAAACTGACGTCCGGGACAGCGAAAAATTTAGTTGCGACGAAATTAGCCCCAACACTCTGTCATATTGAGATGCAAGTATTAGAAATGTCTCTGTCGGTCAGAGCTGCTTCTACTGTTTTTTTAGCGCCGCCGCAGCCTGAAATGTGCAAAGGTGGCCAGCCATCAAAGCTCGTTAGACAATATCGACCACTAGAAACCATGATATATACAATGTTGGGATGCCATCAAAGCTGATGGGACAATATTGACCAATCTATGTCAAGATATATGCGATGTTGACAAGCCATCCATATTGGCAGAACATTATTGCCCAACCTATGCCATTAGGGTGCAATGCTGGCTAGCCATCACAGTCCATCGAACAATATTGAACAATATAATGCATATGTATACATTGTTGGCAGGCCGCCATGACAGGCGGGTCACTATTGACCAATATATGCCATGATTTATTTATTGCTGACAAGACAACCTTAATGGCCGGACAATATTAACCTATTTATGCCATTATATGTGCAATGCTGGCCAGCCATCAGACCTCATTTGGCAATATTGACCGCTATAATACAAGATATATACAATGTTAGGATGCCACCAAAGCTGGTGGAGCAATATTGACCAATGTATGCCAAGGTATATTCAATGTTGACGAGGCAACCATAACGGCCGGACAATATTAGCCAAGCTATGCCATAATATGTGCAATGCTGGTCAGCCATCAAGGCTCATTAGACAATATCGACCACTAGAAACCAAGGTATTACAATGTTAGGAAGCCGCCAAAGTTGGTTGGACATTATTGACCACTGTATGCCTAGATATATTCAATATTGAGAAGCCGTTGTTATTGACCGGACAATATTTACCAGGTTATACCATAGTGTGGAAGATATTGGCAAACAATTGCAGCTGGTTGGCCAATAATGACCAGGCTGCCTCATTGTGTATACAATAATGGCAAACTGTTCAATATGAATGGGCATTATTGACCGCTCTTAGCCGGTTGAATGCCAATAACGGATATGGGTGAAGTTCACTGGGCCAATAATGATTATGGTATAGCGTGGCTGCACATTATTGGTAGCTCAATGGCACCATTGGGCCACTTGTGGGCCAGTAATCCCCAATCAATCCCCATTATTGGGCCGATGAAATGTGCTGCCTGGGCGTGCGCTTCAAATTGCATTCGCTGCGCACTGCCTGGTGCCTTGTACGTGCGATGCCGCCATTTAGTTTTTGATTTCAGTTTAGTTGTAGTGTTGAATTCGCGCCCCAGTTATTGGCATAACCACGGAAGCGATTTTTTATTCTTGTCATGGCCGAAGTTTTGCGCGCATGCCCTGGAGCCGATGGAGAAATACCCTATTATCCTCATTGAACACTACCGCTGTGCCGTATTTTAATAAGGATTTCTGAGGATTTTGCATAAACAATTGCGCTTGCATGAAGGACTATATTAGACGCACATTCTAAGCTCAGATGACCATATGTGAGAGCAACAGAGCGCTGTCGCCGGCGTTTTCGTTCGCGCTATAATTTCATCTTGACTTCTTCGGAGGTAAATTGTAACACGTAAGTAGAACTGGAAGCTTCGGCTGCATGCACAATTAGAGCACGCAAGATGCAAACCCAAGCCCTGCAAATGCCATCGCGTTTCATCCAAACTGCTGATATACATTATTTGGTGCTCAGGAAGCCGAGTGGCCACTCGAGTATGTCACCCCTTTTCTTGAATTGCGTTTTGCAGCCTCAAAATAAGTTTTAAAAGCCAGCTGATGCTTGAGAGGAAGGCCACTAAACCTTCTTTCAAACTCTCCGTGAAAGGCGTTTATTTTCATCTTTCATTTAATAGACCTTTTACAGATTTTGTCACCAATTGCCTTTCATACGACAACCTGCTCGAGACTTGGAAGTCTTTTTATTCTTTACATCCACCAGATTTGATCCTTTTCTCCTTACAGGGTGTTCGGAGTTAACTTTCACAAGTATTTACAGGCTATGCGTGCGTGCTGCATCAGAAAAAAAATGGTAGAGTTCGCCGCAAAGTAACGCCCAATGGAGGAGGGAAAGGTCTTGCTCATGCATGGGCTTCAATCCGCAGCCAGGACACAAACTGAGCTTCGCAATGTCCTGAAGAAGATTAATTATCTCTTCTGTTGACTTCACAGCTGCTATCTTCTTCACTTTCTTTGCTCGAATGTACACTGCAGCATTAATGGCAGGTTCATCTGTATAACTGCGATGGAGCAGATCTCGCCGGCTCACTGTATTCTTCAATCGGCTCGCTGGTGCTTCGGGATGAATGCGCTTCTTTTTCTCTGCAGGGTCTCCCTGCTGACTGTTTTTTCTCGCACAGTACGTTGCGCTCATTTCTCTCTTAAGGCCGGCAAGTATTTTGGAACGCCAGGAAACACTGTCTGGACGGCATCCTTCGTGAGGTAACATCCCGGGAAATCTCAATTAACCTTTCGCTAAATCACAGTATTCTCAATAAAACAGCTAGGGTTCGAAGTGTCGCGTATATAAAGGACACTACCTTCGTCAACCACTCTGTTGCCGCGCTTGATGGTGCGCTCCCACTCTTGCCTCTTCTCTGCATTTTTCGGCGTCCTAAGAGAGACCATTTCACCTTGAACGAGCGCTACCCGCTCTTGCACCCGAGCCCGACTTGAGTCAAAAGTCCTTTATTGAATAGGACGGCTCATGGCCATGGATGGAGGTAACGGGGAGCAGGCGGAATCTTTAGTGTTTGCACAGGTCACCACTCAAATCAAATTGCTACTGACTGGGCAACTAAGGGAGCCATACTTGGCAAATATCATTTGTGTGTTAGCGTCAAATCCTAGAAGGGAATGGTTGTTAGGCGGTACGGTTAGACACACGTGCTGTCACGCTTGTCCCTTTGTCTGGATATGACGTGATTACATATCCATAAAAAAGGCGCACCAACACACATTCTTGCTAACTTCCGCGGATTCCGGCTCGCGAGCGCAAAAAAGTGCACGTGGTGCACAAGCGTTGCCACGGCACTAGCGGTTCAGCTGGGCGCAGACGCGCAGTACGGCACAACCTACACCACGCGACCACGCTCCAATAAACCCCTTGCTCCGAAGGCGTGCAGCGCTCCCTGCGCTGTCATCCGAGAAGCGACCAACCGGTTCCACAGGAAACCCCGCTCGGACGGCAGACAAGCAAATACTTCTAGGGACTCTAGCATTACTGAGTGCAAGGTTCCGATGCCGATTTTTGAGACCACGGAAGCAATACGTAAGCTAGCTTCTTCGGGGCCTTCAAACGGCGGAGACTGATCCGGGACAGCAAGACGATGGGTTCACCAGCCATTTCATGTGCGTTCGACCATGCTTCATTTTTTGCTGCTCTGTTGCCATTGTCTTATTTTTGTAATGGCACATGCTGTAGCAAAGAGGGAGGGAATAGTTGGCTGGGGCGGAACTTGGCGGGAAAACGATAGAATTGCGCGTTGTGTCTGCAAAGAAATTGTTTTTTTTTACTATCTTTAGCTATTTTTTGCACAGACCTAAATTAGAACATAAATTAAAAGTCATTGAATTATTCAGCAGAAGTAATTATAATGTAATTTCATTACTTCTTGGGAGCAGTAATTATTAATGTGGTGTAATTACATTTCTGTGATTTTCAGGAAAGTAATTAGAAATGTAATTAGTAATGTAGAGCGTGAAGCGGTGGCGTAGCAGTAGACCAAACGCCTCGCATGCAAGAGGAGCGGGGCTCAAACCCGGTGCCGCGCAATTCTCCACCGGGGGGGAAAAAAAAATCCGCGTGTCGATGGAATTGCATAAACAGGTTTGTCGTGCGACCTGATGCCAGTGAACACCTCCGGCAACGAACTCCCTCACCAGAACAGGAGTTGGCCATCCTGGTGCACTAAATGGCTGCAACCTCTCATGATTAGTTCCATAAAACCCCGGCCCTCAGTCATTAGCGAATGCGGAACAACTGACCACGGCGGCGGTCAGACCTACGACGCAGTAGGGGGTGCTAAAAATTCCTGGCTCCGCTGGACAGGCCGCCATTGGAAACTGACCGTGGCAACGTTTAACGCTAGAACCCTAGCTAGTGAAGCTAGTTTAGCAGTGCTGTTAGAGGAACTAGAGGGTATGAGATGGGATGTCCTAAGGCTTAGCGTAGTTTGAAGTTTGAAGTTTATTGTATTTCAAAGGTTAACAAAACATGAATACAGAAGGAGGTCCCAAAGTCAAGGACTGCGGCGGAGGCCGAATGAGGCATACTGTACTGAAGGATGGGCATGTACTGTGTTATCGAGGTTTACCGGAGAGGTGAGAACTAGGAGTAGGTTTCCTTGTCAGTAAGTATATAGCGGGTAATATAGATGAATTCTATAGTATTAATGAAAGGGTGGCAGACGTCGAAATTAGTCCTAATAAGCGGTAAAACTGAAGGTTGTACAGGCCTATGCACCTATATGTAATTATGATGACGAGGCAGTTGAAAGCTTCTACGAAGATGTAGAATTGGCAATGCGAAATGTTTTGGGAGCCAAGGCCCAGTCAGGCTTGTCGCCTTTTGCCTTGGCTTTCCCTTTCTTGTAAAAGAAAGAAATAAACTTTAACTCCAACTCCGACTCCAAAGACGCAGTATACTGTACTAATTGACGACTTCAATGCCAAGGTAGGGAAAAAGGAGGCAGGAGACTAGGCAGTAGGTGACTATGGCATTGGTTCTAGGAATAGCAGGGGGGAGTTACTAATTGAGTTTGCAGAGCGGAATAAGTTAAGAATCATCAATACCTTCTTCAGCAAACGGAAGAACCGGAAATGGAAATGAAAGTTCAACCCCCGCCATTATGCGAGATGTAGAGGTAATCGGAACAGTGCGATGCAGTGACCACAGGATGGTGAAGTCCCGAATTAGCCTAAATCTGACAGTACCAATGCTGTCCAGGGTCAGTTTTTTTTTTTTGTACTTTGTTTTGTACCGCGCCTCTCCTGCTTGGACCATGTTTCGTCCGCAGTATGTGATAAATAAATAAATCTGAAGAAGGAACGCAACAGATTAGTAAGAAAGAAACCCATCAACGAATTAGCGGTGAGGGGGAGGGCAGAAGAGTTCAGGATCTCGCTGCAGAATGATATTCAGCTGTAAGCGAGGATGGCGACATTACCCCAGAAGCAGTGAACAATAATTTCAGAGATATCATTACTGAGTGCGCTGTAAAAGTAGGCGGTAGGATAGTTAGAGAGGATACCGGTAAGCTGTCTAAGGAGACGACAGATGTGATTAAGAAATGCCAGAGTATGAAAGCTTCCAATCCAACAGACCAGATAGAATTGGTCGAGGTATCAAAGCTAATCAATAGGCGCAAGGTGGCCGAAATAAGGAAGTATAACATGGAGAAAATTGAGCATGTTCTAAAGAACGGGAGAAGCCTTAAAGCGGTAAAGAAGAAATTGGACATAGGCAAAAACCACATGTATGCGCTAAGGGGCAAGTCGGGCAATGTCATCAAGAATATGGATAAGATAGTCAAAGTAGCCGAGGAGTTCTATACAGATCTCTACAGTAGCCAAAGTAGCCAGGACCGTAATGAGATTGGCGGTAGGGAAAAACAGTCAGACGTTCCACCAGTGACGAAGGACGAGGTCAAGAAAGCAATAGAAACTATGAAATGGGGGAAATCAGCTGGAGAGGATCAGATAACTACATATTTGTTTAAGGACGGGGGTGATATCGTGCTAAAAAAACTGCCCACCCTGTATACGCAGTGCCTAGTGTCATCGACCGTATCGGATCCATGGAACAATGCCAACATTATCCTCATTCATCAGAAAGGGGACGCTAAGGACCTTAAAAATTACAGACCAGTGAGCTTATAGTCTGTTACGTATAAGGTATTTACTAAGGTAATCGCTAATAGAATCAGGACAACCTTAGACTTCAATCAAGCAAAGGATTAAGCAGGTTTTCGGAAATGGTACTCTACTATCGATCATATCCATACCATCAATCAGGTGATAGAAAAATGCTCGGAATATAACCAGCCCTTATACATAGCATTCATTGATTACGATAAAGCATTTGACTCAGTTGAAACCTCGGCGGTGATGCAGGCATTGCGAAATCAGGGGGTAGACGAGCCGTACGTGAAAGTGCTGGAAGATATATATAGTGACTGCACAGCAACCATAGTTCTGTATAAAGAAGGTAACAAAATTCCCATAAAGAAAGGTGTTGGGCAAGGAGACACGATCTCCCCAGTATTCACAGCTTGCTTAGAGGACGTATTCAGAGACTTGGAATGCGAGAAGATTAGAGATAAGGGTAGATGAAGAATACCTCAGTAATCTGCGATTTGCTGATGACATTGCCTTGCTAAGTAACTCAAGGGATGAACTGCAAATAATGATTATTGACCTAGACAGGAAAAGTAGAAAGGTAGGCTTCAAAATCAATATGCAGAAAACTGAGGTAATGATCAACAGCCTCGGGAAGGAACAGCAGTTTACGTTAGGTAGTGAAGCACTGGAAGTAGTAGGCGAATATGTCTACTTAGGACAAGTAGTAACCACAGATCCGGGCCATGAAAATGAAATAACAAGAATAATGCGATGGAGCACATTTGGCAAGCACTCGCAGAGTATGACTAGCAGCTTACCGGTATCGCTCAAGAGGAAAGTATACAACAGTTGCATTATATACCTGTACTCACCTACAGGGCTGAAACGTGGAGGCTAACCAAATGGGTTCTACTTAAGTTGAGGACAACGCAGAGGGCTACGGAACGAAAAATGGTAGGGGTAACATTACGAGATAGGAAGCGTGCAGCGTTGGTCAGAGAAATAACTCAAGTTAGTGTCACTCTAGTGAAAATTAGGACGAAGAAATGGACGTGGGCAGGACATGTAGTGCGAAGAGAGGGTAACCGATGGTCGCTTAAGGTAACAAACTAGATTTTAAGGGAAGCGTAGCAAGGGGCGGCAGAAAGTTAGGTGGGCGGATGAGGTTAAGAAGTTCGCAGGGTCAAGTGGATGCAGCTAGCACACAACCGGGTTAATTGGAGAAATATGGGAAAGGCCTTCGCCTTGCAGTAGGTATAGTCAGGCTGATGATGATGATGAATTAGTAATATTATTTAATATCTTTTTCAAAAGTAATTTTGCCATGTATGCTCACGGCTATCTTGAGATTGCAAAGACCGCTTCTAATAACCTACGAGCGCTGTGAATGCTGCAGAAAAATGCTATGGTTTGTGTAGCCTTAAACTGTACTTCGAGGGGAGCACCAGGTAGAGGGTTTCCCGGTCGGTCGTCTTTCCTTTCGATTTGACGTTCTGGCCCTTATTCTAGCAAATGCCGTTCCGGCAAACGCTGGCATTTACGACGGCGGTGCTGCAGCGCACCGACAAAGGAAGAATGATGAAGAGAATTTGAATGAAATAATTATTTGTTTCAGTTGTGGGCTAATGCCGCATATAAATATTAGCCCGGAATTTATTGACGTCGCAAAATCGTTGAGCTGAGCAGATTTAATGAACAACCCAAGCTTTGACATAGAACAAAAAATATATACACGTGTGACAGCGGAGCGGTACTGTACATTCCTATATATATATATATATATATATATATATATATATATATATATATATATATATATATATATATATATATATATATATATATATATATATATAAATTTTCGGCTGGAAAGATATTATGGATTGGGAGATAGTAGATACGCAGAAGAGCCTAATAAATACTAAACGTATCATATATAAGTTTTGTTTGCTGATCTTTAAAGAATTTAAGTGACAGGAATACATTTGTTCAAGGGAATAAAGACAAACGTAACAATGTGCAGAGAGTACTGTTCGCATATATACAGGGACATAGTGGCAACGTTGGGAACGAGAAAGCAGATGAATTAGCAAAAACAGCCTACAAAGTAGGTCAAAAATTAGAAACACCATTTACCCCACAATTAAAAAAAAAACAGCTCAAGAAACAAATTATATTAAATGGAATACAATATGGCAAAACTAAGGAAAAGGTACTCAGCTATTTGAATGGATCAGGAATGTAAAACACATTCCTGATCATTTTCCTACAAACCATTACACATCACAGGCTCTTACAGGGCATGGCAAGTTCCCCTACTATTTTACAAGTTTCAACATAGGTAATGAATTAAGATGCAATTGCGGAATAGATGTGCACAGCTTTGATCACTATCTGAAAGTCTGCTCATTTACAAAGAAACATAGGGAAAAACTAGCAAAGATATTAGGAACAGACATTGCAAAAAGGAAACCAGAAATTATTAAGAAGATAGGAACAATGAATGTGTTACAAAAAATGATAAAACAGATTTGGCAACACTCATATGACGAAAGTCAGCAAGACTACATTACCTTTTCTTTTCTCATTGTGTGGGTGTCACGGGAGTCACTTAGGCCGCGGCGGTGGGTGCTATGGGGCCCACTCCCATGGTGACAGTGGAGAGAAATGAAAGAGATAACAGGGGAAAGAAATGCACATACAGAAATAAGGATGGAGGAGGAAAGAGAAAAAAAAAGAAATAACTCCCTAACTCCCACCTTTTTTTTTCTTTCTAACTCTCTTTCATTATTATTTTTTTATTTTTTTTCTATTTATTAAATTATTTTATTTATTTTTTAATTTATTTTTTAATTAATTATATTATTTATTTTCTTGCCAAAATGGCGAATAATAAAAAGATTAAAGAGGAAAGGAAGTACAAGACAAGAGGAGAAAGAAGTAATCAAGGTAGAAGAAAGAAGTAGAAGCAAAGGCGGGGAAATGAAAGGGGAAAAATTAATAACGAGTAATAAAAGCCGCTGATCGCGCCGAGACCGCTCCTTGGGTCGGGGGACGCTAGGTGGTAGATCGCCTTTCCTTCATCTTTACTTCCCTACTCCCCTACCCCTTTCATACCTCTTAATTTTCTTACTAAATTTTATTTAGGTACCTTACCTTTTTATTTTATTTTATAATTGGCTAACTAACCCCCGTGATACATTCGTGGTACGGGAGAGGTGACCTTTTCACCCCAAACACATTTGTATGCGGACATCGCGAGAACTGTCGAAGCCGTCTGGCATTTACTGTTCTTGTGATTAATACTTCTGCAGCTTATAACGTAGTTCCGCAGCATTTTTCTTCTAAACCATTTTTTTCTTGACTGTGCCCTCGTCAGGCATTGCTTCATGTTATGCCTCCAGGGTATTCCGAGTAGCTCTAAATAAAGCAATGAATAAAATAGTTAGTTAACAAATAAATGTGTGGGATGTCGTTTTTGCCAAAGGGCGAATCCCAACATGAACCCGTAACTGCTGTTTATTCGATTAACAGTGGTAGCGGACGAACATACTAACGCCACACTCATCTCCGAAGCGGAATGAAAATGCCATGCTTTCCAGCCAGGCAGCCTGTTTTTGTAGCCGGCGTCAGTGACGCACGCCTCGGGTGACGCAGCGATGGCGCCGTGTTTTATCGATAAGGAAGTCCAGCGTGTGGCCGTGTTACGCTGGAACGGATGATGACAAAGCGGAGGCTGCGCGGAAATATGCCCAGTGTGTGTCGCCACAAATGCATAGCTGGCGCGTTATTTGCCCCGCCGGGATGGTGCAGGTGCAGTGTTAAGACGCCCGACTACTGTGCAGGAGCACCCGGGTTTGAATCCGCCCGCGGCGGCCCGTTTCCATGGAGGCTAAATGAAGAGGCTTCAGGTGGTCGAAATTACTTCGTAGCCCTCCACTACGGCTCCTTTGTCTCTCTTTCCACTTTAACTCCCACGTTCCTTCCTTCCCTTACGGCGCGGTTCAGGTGCCCACAGAAACAAGCGTGACAGATACTGCGCCTTTCCTTTCCAGTGAACGGAATATTATTATTATTATTATTATTATTATTATTATTATTATTATTATTATTATTATTATTATTATTATTATTATTATTATTATTATTTACCTTCCATTTCGTGGGCATCATTTCACACTTCATGGAAAAGGCGATGTTTGAAGATATTCGCAAAGGAAGCGCTATGACTTGCCCAGTTTTATACGAATAAAGATAAGTAACTCTGTCAGCTACAGACATGCGTGCACCACCTCTTCGATAGTTAATTTTCACCCTAACCAGATACCTTACAATAAAATGAAAAGCAGGTGACGGGTCAAGATGGAGTGCGCTTGACAGAAGATTTGCATACTTTAGAGAACAGAAAACGTCTTCGACACCATAGAGATCAGCAGTGAAAAAGGAATAGTAACAAAAAGTGATATGCTAGCTGTGCGCCCTCCTGGTCGGGAAACAGCAACGCAATGCATGACTTGAGAGGCGCGGATTGTTTGTCCCTATACAGGGCTGTCTGCTTGCAGGCGGGCACCTGTCAGCAACGCGCAAAGTGGCAAAGATATCTTGCTTCTTCCGCCTGAGCGTGTGCATTTGTCGGACCGGCCTCGGCCTCCGGTGCTAGGATGAAAGCCGCCTTTCATTGTAATGGATCCGCGTTGAGTGCCCGCACCGGGATCTCTCGCTTTCAGCTACCGCGCGAGGCGCTGGTGTGCCGAATGTGACGACGATAGCCCTATTTTTACATTCACGTTCAATGGCTTTTAAGCATAAATTGGCGGCGCTGTGGCACCAACGAGGTTAATGCCAAGCTCCGGGAGGTTCTTGCTTAAAATACTTTTTATCACCGGACATCATGTAATACAAAAAATAAGAATAGGAGACCATAGCCGAAGTCCCGAAGTCCGCGTCTTGTTCTCAGTCACCGCGAGAACAAGACGCGAGAACAAGTGGGAGTCTCCTACTTGGAATCCTCAATCTAGCCTCTTGTTTATGTTCCTTTCGAAATTCGTTACATGATGGGCTCATGGTTCGATCGATGGAGGGCTTGACGCTCGGCGTTGTCACCAGCGGTACTTGGGTTTATTTGCACACTTGCTGTCCACAACAACAGAAGCTGTGGTTAACTGTGGGTATGCGTCCGTTCGTTTGATCTTGAAGTACAGCTTTCAGAAGGCCCGATCTGAAGTTGGTTCAGTGCACCACTCGCAACCTCAGCCCGGCTTCTATAAGTTTGAAATAACCCCAGGTACCGCTGGTGACAACGCCGAGAGTCTGGCATCCACAGAAGGCCCTCCATCTCTTGCATCATGAGCCCATCATGTCGTCGGAGAGTCCAGTGCCTCTGGACAGCTGCGTGACAAAGGAAGAGAGGACGAAGTATAAGCTGAGAGTTCGCAATGCGAAAGGCAAAAACAATGCTGAGGAGAACACAATGGGGCATAACGAACGCGAAGTAGATCCGGGCGCCAGCAATCATGAGCCGGGGCTGTAGTTTGACTCCAATTATTAGTTATGCCTCGACGGCGGCTCCAGGGAACATTCCAGTGTACATGCACATTGAATACCATCGAAAGAATGCGATTGGAGTGTAGTCACCGTAGCGAAATTTGTAGATCATCGCACGCAGCCTGTCGAAACTGGGTGTTCGGAAATCATCGCTGGAATGCGGCTGTTTTTTTCGTCCTTCCACTAATCAATTACCTTTAAAGTAAACAGAAATGGTTAAATTACTATACCTCCTTGATAATTGCCACAAAAGGATCAGTTTCATCTGTGCTTTCCTCCGGCTTCAGTCTGTGTCGAGGCTGGGTGTGAGTTTCTCGTTATTTTATTTTTTTTTTCCCGGAACCACTAACCGCTAATAGCGACTAGATTTCATTTCCGTCGTTCTTTTTGTGGGCTCAGTGGTTCAGTTTTTCAGTATACCCCTCCCCTACCTCCCCTCCCTTCCCTCTTTTTCTGTTTTTACTCCGGTCGAGCTAAAAAGTCTTTCTTAATCATGTTATTTGTCTGAGGAGCAAATAAGAGAGCAGAAAACCAAAACTTTGTACTTGCGTCGTTTTTTTACTCCTGAGTACAGGGAAGGCAGGAGAGGCGGGAAAATACAGAGCTTTTCCCAACATGCATTCTATGTGCCCCAGTGCTTTTTTTTTTTTTCAATACCAATCCAATCAAATGAGGTCCTTTGAGAAAGGTTCCCTGCCACAACGTGTCTGCAATATTTTCTTCTCATATTTTATTTTGTAACAGAAGGAAGAATAAAAGAAGGTCATCGTATTAACAAATCATTCGTTGTGGCATTCCCTACATGATCGCACAAACCTAACTTACGTTCACTACTTCTTAAGGACGCTTGGTGGGTTCGGAGCGGTAAAGATGCTAATGTATACAGGCTGCAGTCATTGAATGTAGGACCGGGTGTGATTTGGCTACCATCTCTCTGAAGGAATGGAATTTTTTATTTGTTCAGCATAGCTCGGCTTCGGCCTGGCTAATTAGGAAATGTTTGTTTCTGCGCGGGCTTCTTTGAGAGAAGATTCAGCCTGAAAAACGTCGCCTACAGCATTCATTTGAAGGTTTGCTTGCAATAAGCCTTTTCTCTCTCATTAATCTGATATACTTTGGCGGAGTGCGGAGCGCTGATACGTTGCTTCTTGCGCGCTCTTACGGAAGGACACCCACGTCTGGTTCGCCAGCCGGAACGAAAACCGCTTCGACTCCCATAATGACTGAAGAAAGGTCAGTTACGAAAACAATTTTTCTTTTCGTTCCTCTTCTATTTTTTCTCGTTACAGAGACACGAATTATTGAGCGCTTATTCGGGAAACAAAATTTCCGCGAGCACGATCTAAAAAAAAAAAGGACAAAGCGCAGGTGTTGTAAGACAGTCAGTACGGCTAATTTTAAGGAAAAACCAGCTTAAAAAAAAAAAAAAAAAAAAAAAAAAAAACAGAATAAACAAGAAAATGGACAAGCAAGGCGCTCTCTCGCCAATGAAATGTTTAATGCATTGAAGATGCGCATTTATACCATATGGATTGTGCATGAGGGAAGCAAAGCGTAAGAAAAGCACAAATGAAACGTGTGATCACCGTTAAGGTCGATTCGGAAAGCCAGTCTCCCTTTCAAGCGGCTGTACGGAAGGAGGACTGGCCCAACCCGGCCAAAGTCGCCAGATATGGAAGGCTTCAGACAATTTCTGGCTTAACAGATATGCGTGACATTGCAAGGTTCAAGCTTGTTGGATGTGCAGCTTACATAAAGAGGTTCTTTTATTATTTTGTCTTGCATCCTTCATCCTGCCTACAAGTGGCACAGTGTGTAGACATATGCCTCCCAGCCGGGTCACCCAAAGACAAGAAATGCTCTCTTAGCCACACATTGACTTAACGATCTGCTAGTTTTATACGCTGGTTTTTCTTAAAATGATCCTGTGACAGCTAGCCCAGTTCATCGCGCTTATAGAAAATAGGGTTCTGGGTGCTCCAGGGACAGAACGCAGTGCCTTACAGTTTGTTTTCACTCGTCTAAAGAGCAAGCAAGTGGTTCATACAAAAGGGAGTAGGATAAAGGGCACAAGCACAATAAGCTACCTATTGTTACTTGTCTAGTTCTAGTCGCCGGAAGTGTGCGAGAAGTTTGTTTAACGTGTAGTCGTGCGCGGCAGCATAAGCCTTTACTGCCGAATCCTGCCACAGACAAATAGTCATCTGCTATCTCTTGACGCCCAAATTCATCTAACAGATACGTGCGCCATTAACCTTAGTTTGGCTAATCCCCACCTAGGCTGTGCATTTTTCAATCATTCCTGTCTAATAGAAATCGAGGCAAAAAAAAAAAAAAGTGATAAGGGGAGATGAATAGAGGACAAGAAAAAGAAACGACGCTAAATTAGTTACCTATGGTTGATAGCATGACTAGCTGGCACGAGGTTGTCTAGCTGAAGCCCAAAAAGCAATAACAAGGAAATAAGACTATTGGTTGGCCCGAACGATTCCTTCACCCTGTGCTTGGATGGGGGAAACGGCTATGAGTTCAGTTCACATTTCGCAGGGAGAGGCAGACGCCCGCACTAAGAAGCTCGCTCAAAGCTCCAGAGGCGATCGTCCATGCCAGGACGTTTAAATCTGGTCGCATGCTAATTATTACGAAAGCGGAAAACCCAGAGGAACATGGTATCGACAAAAGAGGACACACTCAGGAAATTCCAAAACAGGAGAATTATGTCGTCTTCATCGAGAAATTAATTGGGCGGCAGAGTGTTTTTAGTGCCTGTTATCAAAAAACTCACTGCACGTTGTAGCGAGTTTAGCTCGTACACATTAAACTCCTTTGATAATATGAAAATAACAACTTTCTGTGAACTCTGCCGCCGCCCCGTGCACCCTCGCAGATCCTCCTCTCTCAACTCTCCTGTCGGCGCTTTTCTCAACGATGATTGTCTCCGCGGGCCGTCGCCGGGAAAAGCGCGTGAAAATTTCGCTCTTTTTGTGTTTTCATTTTTAGTCGGCGCCATTTTTTAGGCAGCCGTCGTTGCTAGGGCCGAGCTCCCGCGCATTCCGCGCTTGCACTTGACGCACAAGCGGCGTGAAAGAGGCTCCGTTCTTTTCACAATTCCGAGCGGAAAGAAGGACACCATTCGAAGAAAAAAAGAGGCTCAACAACATTGGCCGCAAGAACTTCACCCCAACGAAGACTGGCCACCTCTGCGACGTACTGTGCATTTCTTCCAAGCGACTTGAAACTGCTTGCAAGCGCCTCACAAAGCTGCCAATCTCACTTAATTCACTGATCATTTTGCTCCGTTATGCGCGTTATTGTTTTCACTTCATGGTTCCGGTCAACGTGATATATAACAGCGACTGCTGACGCATACAATACCGCATACAATAGCTGCTTTAATATCTGAACATCATGAAGGAGATAAAGCGCAACACACAAGGAGGGAGAAAAGTGGACGGGACGAGCGCTAACTTGCAACGAACGATTTAGCGCTCGTCCCGTCCACTTCTCTCCGTCCTTGTGTGTTGCGCTTTGTCTTCATGATTTCGGAATACTAACAGGCCCAAATCACAACGCTTTTTAATTTCTGAACCTAGGTGTCGCTTTTTGACGATAACACATGTAATGTGGGAGATTATATGAACTCATTAATAGGCTTATGTGACCGGAGCGTGTAGAGGACTCGTACGCAGGACGTGTCTACAGGGAGCATATATCCGCACATTAAAATTTTACCTCTTTGGACCCTCGAAATTTGATCTCGTACTAATTTCGTGAAAATTTGTGTTCAACCTAATTTGAATATGGCGAATTCAGTAGTTACGCTCAAATTTCGGTGGGCCTCCTCTCTCAGAATGTAGCCCTAGGAACCCCCTAAATTGGACCTCATTCGTAAGTGGCCAAAATTTGTGTCCAACATAATTTGCGTATGGCGAATTGAGTGGCGACCTCCAAACCTCGGTGGGCCAGTCCCGATATTTAGCCCTCTGGACCCCCGAAATTTGATCTCGTCCGAAGTTGACCAAAATTGGTGTCTGACCTATTTGAGCATAACCTCCAAATTTAGGAGGGCCACCACCGAAATTTGGTCCTCTGAATTCCCAAAATTTCACCTAGTCCGAATCTGACCGAAATTGGTGTCTATAACCTAATTTGAGTATGGTCAACTCAGTAGTGAATTCTAATTTTAGGTGGGCCTCAAAAACTTGGCTATTTAACAGGCGTCATGCCCATTTTATTAGCGTAGAACAGCCGTCGGCCGTGCACCCAAGAGGTCTAGTGCGTGCAGAGAAAATAACGCTGTTTGGTCTTGGGTTGATGTAGGAGTATTTTGTACGTGCGCACGCTGTCGCAGTTATCAACATAGGGCCTTTATCCGTTTTCCACATTTTGTCACTAAAAGAGCTGAAAGTGTTTTCGGTCACGTTTCTTTAGTCCAATCAAAGCAAAAGCAAAAAATTCTAGGGGCACTTTGGACTACTAAAGTGCGATGAGGCGAAAGCGTGTGTGGCGAAGTGGTCCGAAGCCTTCCACTACGGCACCTCTTTCTCTCCGTTTTCACTGTCACCTTCCTCCTTTTCTTTGCAGCGCGGTTAAGGTGTCCGCGGATAATTGTGACAAATACTGCTCCTTTTCTTTGCTGTACCAATTTGAAACGCCGCTGATGCCTGCTGTACTGCGTCTATTTCTCTATGCTCTGTGGTGCGGCGTTCGAGGAAGCGCCAAATGAAAGGGGCCGCACGGACGCCTGGATCGAACACCCGGCGGGGTCAGCTTCGTATATGCATGAATATCTTGGCGACGTCATTACTAGTCGTGACGTCATGACCGGATGTGACGTCCTTATCACTTCTGGTTATTAGACATGGCCGTAGGTGACGTCATGATGGTGTCAAATCCGGTCATGACGTCACCATCGATGACGTCACCATGTGATGGCGTCACTAATTAGAACTAGTTATCAGGCATGCGACACAGCTGGCGAAGGCGAGCGCAACGATGAGGCAAGCGTAACTTCATACCAAACGGCGGCGGTGGCTCTGCGGCGAGCGCCGGCGTCCGCCCGCTGCGCTGGTTGCGAGGCGACGGCTCAAGGTCATTCTGTGGCTCCTCGGAGCACCGCCACAGCGAAACCGCAAGGTCGTGGTCAGTGTAGCGTTCGCTACAAGAAAAAAAAAGAAAAAGAAAACGATCATACTAAAATCAGTGTTCACACCAATTTGGATGAAATTCGGACATGGTCAAGTTTAGGTGGTCGAGAAGGCCAAATTTTGGGGTGCAGACGACACTTCCCTCGGATGACGGGAATTCGGTGCCTGATCTTGGCTCTCGGTTTCGGCTCGACGTCACTTCAAGGACGCCGAAAGCGAGAGCTAAAGGCGTTTCATGCTTAACAGAAAGAAAGTTGATAGCCGTTTTCAAGCAGCCGTGAGCATTCTTAACTACGAAAACAATTAAGCCGCTGCATGTGCACTGCGTGGTGCCAAACTCAGACTGAACCTTATTGAAAAATTTTAGGATGACCATCAAAGCAAATGTTCAAGCCTGCGTTGCTGACAACCACCGCAGTTCTTAAACTCCACTCGTTAACAACTTCATAAACTGTGCTTCCGCTAAAATTAGTTTGAGGTGAATGCACATTTAACTAAGCATCGGTATGCTGAAAATATTCAGGAATGCTCCAATATATAGTAATATTATGCTTAATATATTGTGAGGTATTGAGAAAGATGAATTGTTTTGAATGGTCAAAAGGAATGTCAGCTGTATGCCGCAAGCGGTTTTTGTTCAAGCCGCATGCATTCGTAATTGACACTTATTGCGCATACGAGACGCTCATTTATGTGGTTCGCGGTACAATCGAATGCGCCGCATGTCTTTCTCGTGTGTTTATCCTCGCACAGTAACCGATTGGAAGGATTCATTATTGCCTTTCTCCACACTTTGATGTTTATTACCCCTGTTATTATTGTTTTGTTGCTATGTTACTACCCTGCTTGCACCTGTACAAGGTTCGCAGTATTGAATAAAGAATGAAAGAAAGAAATAACAGAGCGTGGAAAAGCGCAAACGTAAGAGTGCGTGCTTGTGCCAGCCAATTGGCCGGACGGCGAACGAACGATGCCCAAAAAGCGTGCCGTGCAGCGCGCGCAGTCAGCGGGCGAGGATATTCGAGGAGGAAAATGCCGGAGTGGAGGAGAGTGCCGCTACTTTCAAATTATCGAGGAGCTTTAGTGCATATGACATCGGAAAAAAATGAAATATCAACAAAAGAAAACAGAACAATCAACGACACAGCTTTTATATATATGTATATATGTCTGTCTTCGTCACCCGTTTGGTAATTGACCCATGTATCGCAGGAGAAAGTTTGTTTATTTATTTATTTACATGGCCTGAGTGTCAGGCTTTAGGCAGGAATAAGCATACAATCCCCTTCATGGATCACTGCCTTGTCGTGGCGGAGGGGCTTGCGAGACTCGATGAAGTTGTGAGCTCTGATGTGTATAGGGCCAGCCAAGATAGACAGGTCACGGCAGAGAGTTCTGACAAAGAGTGATCCACTGGAGAAGGTAATGGCAACCCACTCCAGTATTTTCTGCCAAGAAAACCCTATGGCCAGTCACAATAGCATTAATGATATGGCGCCGGAAGATGAGCCCCCCAGGTTGGAAGGCGTCCCAGATGTTACTGGGGATGAACAAAGGGCGATTACTAGTAGCTCCAGGACGAATGAAGCGGCTGGGCTAAAGCCAAAAGGACGCTCAGCTGGGGACGTGCCGGGAAGCGAACGAAAAGTACGATGTTGCAAGGAGATGTATCACATAGTAACATGGAATGTAAGATCTATGAGGCAAGGTAAACTGGATGTCGTCAAGCGAGACATGGACAGATTGAACATTGATATCTTGGATATCAGCGAGCTCAAGTGGACCGGAATGGGAGAATTTACCTCCGGCGACCATTATGTCTTTTATTGTGGGCACGAACCCGGAGAAGGAATGGGGTCGCTCTCATAGTAAACCGAAGAATGGGCAAAGCAGTGCTAGGGTACAACCCCCAAAACGGTCGATTGATTTCACTTCGGATCTAAGGTCACCCTTTCAACATAACAGTTATCCAAGTCTATGCACCAACCACTACTGCCGAAGAAGCTGATGTTGAGATATTTTATGCTGACCTGCAATGCCTTTTAGACCGCACTCCATCATCAGACGTCCTTGTTCTCGTACGAGACTAGAATGCTAAGGTGGGCAGTGAAGAAATAGCCGGCATTACAGGCAAGTTTGATCTTGATGAGTCAAATGAAGCTGGGCAGAGGCTAGTAGAGTTTTGTCAAGAAAACAACCTGACCATAGCGAATACTGATTTTCAACAGCACAAGAGGCAGCTGCACACATGGACATCACAGGACAGTCTGTACAGGAATCAGATTGATTATATTATTTGCCGGCAGAGATGGAGAAGCGCTATACAAGCAGTAAAAACAAGGCCTGGGGCCGATTGTGGCACTGATCATCAGCTTCTTGTTGCCAAATTTAAGCTTGGATTGAGGAAAACGCAAAAAACTAGAAGGCCTTACCGGTATGATCTGAATCAAATTCTATCAGGATATGCTGTGGAAGTGAGGAATCGATTTCAAGAATTAGATCTAAAAGAGCGAGAGCCTGAAGGGATGTGGATTGATGTTCGTGATACCATACAAGTTGCTACTAAGGTAGTTCCAAAGGAAAAGAAATGCAAGAAAGCAAACTGGTTGTGTGAAGATGCTTTGCAAATAGCTGAGGAAAGGAGGATGGCAAAAGTTATATGGGCGAAAGAGAAAAATACAAAGTTCTCAATGCGGATTTTCAGAGAATAGCAAGGAGAGATAAAATTGCCTTCCTGGACATACATTGCCAAGCAGCTGATGACAACAGCCAATTGAGGAACACAAGAGCTCTGTATAAGGCAATAAAAGATATCAAAGGAACCTTCTGTACAAAGTTGGGCGTGATAAAGGACAAATGAGGCAGGTATCTCACTGAAGCGTCAGAGATAAAGAACAGGTGGCGAGAATAAGCAGAATAACTGTACAAGAAGGACCCGGATTTGCAAACCCAACATAAGACGGTTGGGATCACTGATCTCCAGCTGCGCATCCTGAAGAGTGAAGTTGAATGGTCCTTAGTCAGCCTTGCTAAAAACAAAGCTAGCGGAATTGATGGCATTCCAGCTGAGATGCTTCAAAACCTTAACGATGACGCTGTTACCGTTCTGTATACCTCATGTAAGCAAATTTGGACAACTCTGCAGTGGCCACAGGATTGGAGGAGGTCAGTTTACATCCCCATTCCAAAGAAAGGCAGTGCCAATAGATTGTTCGATCTACTGCACGATCGCGCTTATTTCGCATGCTAGCGAGGTGATGTTGAAAATCCTCCAAGGTAGGCTGCAGCAGTATGTGGATCGGGAGCTTCCAGACGTGCAAACGGGGTTTCGCAAGGGAAGAGGAACTAGAGGCCAGACTGCCAACCTTCGCTGGATCATGGAAAAAGCAAGAGAGTTCCAGAAACCCAACTACTTCTGCTTTATTGATTATGCGAAAGCGTTTGGCTGCGTAGATCACAACAGATTGTAGCAAGCTCTCCAAGAGATGGGAGTTCAAATTCACCTCATCAGTCCTCAGGAGCCTGTATGAAGGACAAGAGGCCACAGTCAGAACTGAGCATGGTCTTACAGATTGGTTCCCGATTGAGAAATGAGTGAGACAAAGCTGCATACTGTCGCCCTGCCTATTTAACCTATATGCTGAGTGTATCATGAGGAAGGCCGGTCTGTACGAGACTTCAGCTGGAGTGAAGATTACTGAAAATTGTATCAACAACTTTAGATATGCAGATTATACCACTTTAATGGCAGAAAGTAAAATGGAACTCAAGAGACTTATGATGCGCGTACAAGAAGAGAGTGAGAAGTTTGGGCTTAAACTAAACATTAAAAAGACAAATATCATGGCGTCTGGCCCTATCAAGTCTTGGAGCATCAAGGGACAGGAAGTGGAGGCCGTGTCAGATTTTCTCTTGGTGGGCTCCAAGATTATCCCGGAAGGTGACTGCAGCCGTGAAATTAGGAGGCGCCTGCTTCTGGGAAAGAGAGCCATGGCTAGCCTTGACCGCCTAGTAAAGAGCAGAGACATTACACTGCCAAGCAAGATCCGCATAACTCGTGCTATGGTCTTTCTAGTTGTGATGTATGGATGTGAGAGTTGGACTGTGAAGAAGGCTGACCGCCGAAGAATTGGCGCGTTTGAATTGTGGTGCTGACGGAGACCCTTGAGAGTTCCTTGGACTGCCAGAAGATCAAATCAGTCGATATTGTCGACCATAAACCATGACTGCTCATTGGAGGGTCAAATTCTAAAATTAAAGCTCAGCTCCTTTGGTCATCTGATGAGAAGAGAGGAGTCGCTGGAGAAAGCTTTGATGTGGAGAAAGGTTGAGAGTTACCGGAGAAGGGGTAGGCAGTGAGCGCGATGGTTAGATGTCATCCTCGAGGCGCTGCAGATGAAGTTAAGTGATGTTAGGAAGATAGTGAGAGACCGGAAGGCGTGGCGTGATATTGCTACGAAGATGACGAAGCGGGCAGTGGCGCGGGGCGGAGCGCATCGCGCCAGGCCCGCTGGCCATTAAAGCATATTTTATCGTCATGTCATCACGTCGTTCTGTTTCTGTTGTGTCGCCGTGTTTCATCGCTTGTCATGCCACCACGTAACAATATGGTCCATAGGATCACGAACCGTCGGACACGACTGAACTGAACTGAAGCGTACAATGCATACATAGGATCGCAGAGGAGGATAGGCAAATTCATATTTTATTTGCAATACCCTAAAGGCCCAATAGGGCATTACATAGGGGGGGGATGTGGAAGCAAATTAGGGTAGAACAAAAACAGATTAACACATGATGTTATGGTGGTATGTGAGGGAAGTATATAACTAGTCATAGTGATCTTTATACAAAACTAGGAAAAAATACCGTACCGTAACCGTAACTAGTCATCATAAAGGCAAACCACCGTAAGGGTAGGAAGCAGTAAATTAGATTATAAATATAAAAACAAATTGATGATACTTAGAGGTTAAATGCATCTGCAACTTCACTAGGTACTGTTACCAGACTGGGCTAAACAGCAAAACATGGCTATATTTTTTCCGAGTTGGAGTCGAGCTTTCTCCAGGCGGCTATGGTAGTATTTTTATGCGACATTCTCCCTCGGCGAGATAAACTTTTTGTCATGTTAATCATCGATTAATTCGAGCGAATTAACCAGCTCTTTTAGTCTGAGGCCCCCGACCCGGCCCGGCTAAAGAAGAAATCGATGTTTCAAAATAAAACAACAACAAAAAACGCTACTGTCAAGGCTCGTAATTCCTGATTATGCACGGCCTAACAACGCGGAATGAAAACAGCGCATATTACGCGTTAGGGCATGTGGCACGAGAATGCTTTTCCTGGACTTCGTCGAGAATTCTGCCCTGAGCGACAACGAGCAAATGTTTCTCTCAGAAAGGTGCGGTAACTTTTCCATAGCGCGCATAAATAGCGTACTAAAGCGTCGTCCTGCGAACCCAAGGCTTCTGAACGACGCGGAGCTTGTAGAAAAAAAAAGAATGCAAGAGAAATATTCTTTCAATTTTTCCTTCACGGATTGAGTGCTTTTATAGTTTTATAGGTATCAGCTGTTCAATTGATGCAATATAATTAGAGTACTGCCTGCTCAAAACGAATGTCAGCGACCTAGCAGAGGGTAGCCAGACCATAATGAAAATCTGGGAAGAATGCAAAAAAAAACAAAACAAAAAAAAAAGAATCAAAGTTACAGGCAAACCAATCTTTCGAGTGATGTCTGAACGGGTGCCCTCTTTGTTATCACCGCCCGTATAGAATGCTCTCGTCGAACGGGTTTTCAGTCAAGTCTCAGTTACTGTAACTGGCCTGCAATGATAGGTCGACTGATGTTAATGTCGAGGCGCACATTCGTGTGAAGTTTGGCCTGGCCACAAACAAAAGCTGCTGCCAGGATTTCAAGCTTGGACGAGGGTTTTCACTTCCAAATCCGTTCACGGAGCCTAGGGTCCTTTCTCTAGGCTTTCACCTAATGCACTAGATGTCGTTCTGAGAGCTGTCAAATGTTCAAAAATTTGTCTTGCAATGCATTGAGCGGTGTCGATGAACGGTAACTAGAATGAATAGTTGAATGTATACCATTCTCCCGCGAGTTGATTGTGCGGTGCTACTGTACGTTGTTGTGACTGTTGTTATTGATTATTATTTTTTTTTTTGCTTTGAGAAGAATAAAAGGTAGCATTTGCGATGAAGACTGCTTATACCTTGTCGTGAATTTGATTTATCTAGTGCAGCTGCCATGATGCAGAATCTGCTTCTCGCGGCTCACGAGTAATGGCGTCCGCGGTGCGGCAAAACAATGACGCGATCACTGTCGAAGTGATCATGCGTGAATAAAACTAATATGTTCGTATACTTGCTGAAAATTAACTTATTATAAATAAGAAATCATTTAACGAAAACAACGCTTTATGGCTACTTACTTAAAGTTTCCCGTTTGCTACATTTGGGCTACAACGGAAACCAGTTTTAATATTTATGGTTGCAATGATTTTCTAACCTTCTCTGCAAGCCGGTTTCCGTACATCCAAATTTCAATCCATGACATGTTTACCATTGATACGGCTGCTCGATTTTAGGGCATAATACTGCAAATATCTGATTATTTCTAGATGTAATAAACAGCCAGAGGCATGTGATTAGTAGTTTTCGTGGCAACTGACACTGCAACGAAGCGAGATGGAAGTCGCACACATTTGGGACATGCGAACAGGTGAGCGGGGCGTTCCATCGGGGAGGCGCTGTCATCGTTGACCTGAGAAGTAATGCCGTGATGCGACTTTTACGAAGCGGTGCCGCGTTAAAGAGTGGCTCAGCGGCTTTATTGACACAGATTAACCTCGCTTTACGGAAAACATCAGGCCCAGTAATCAGAAGACCTGAAGGTGGATTGCTTTTATTAAGTAATTGGCTTGAATACCTGAACCGCTGAAGGCACGAGATAATGTAAGGTGCCAGACATTTGTAATTACGTAAAATGAACATTGAATAGATAGTGAATCCAACTGGTCCACTGAATGCGTCCAGATTATATGCGTTTATTTTAGCGGCTAAGGAGGGACTAGAAATGTTAACTGTAATTTTACTGAACATTTTACTCACTCGCTGAACGCTCCCTTCTCTGTCTTCTGAGTGTCAATGCAAATTGAAGTCGTTTGGCTCTTCGTTACGGCGCCCATCTACTGCAGGGTTTTTCTTTTCGTGGCATTAGTTGGGGTTATTTCTTCGGCATCGTCTAATACTGCTTTTCTGAATGACGGAGAAACAAGAAATCAAGCTCGTCTTGTACCTGGCCGCAGTAATTTATGGCGGTTGTATAGAAGTGATCATTAATTAAGGTAACTGAGAAAAGCAGCTGCTTGTGCGCGCTGGTACAAGGGAATTTAAGAGGAGGAGAGGCATGGCAAAAAGAGGACGCGCGTTTGTTGCGTTCTTGTAATGTCCTGTTTTGTCTCGTGCAATTCATTCCTTGTGAAATCAGCTAGCTGATTTTATTCTATTATTGTAATGGGAGTTTATAGCGTTGCTTCGTGAATGCATTCGTCATGCACTAAGTAAATAAAAATGCAGAAAGGCGGAATGAAGATCAAAACTAAGGCCGTAAAAAGGACTTTCGTGGTTCAGGAAAGTTAGAACGCAGTACTCGAAATGAACAAAGTTCCGCCGTCCTCTTCCGAAGTGCCAATGACTGAAGGCAAAGGGAGACCTTGATATTAGTCACGTTAAGGCATTGCGACGTGATGAAGTGAGTCGTTGGATTCTGAACAGTGTACTGATTGGGCGTGCTTGATGGCTGCTCGATGAGCCGTTTCGAGACAAGGATAAATTCACGATAAATCGGCAGCTTTTTTAATGCAAATGGGAGAGGGTGAATAGACATTTTATAAAATAGAAATACTGGAAACTTTAGTGCTTGGGTTTATTACTGTGCTAATGATGATGATGTAATGTACCAGTAGATTCAACTTATATATATATATATATATATATATATATATATATATATATATATATATATATATATATATATATATATATATATATATATATATATATATATATATATATATATATATATATATATATATATATATATATATATATATATATATATAGTCCATGTAAAGCCGCCTGTTCTTTCCACGATTTTTTAATATTTTGGTTAAGTTGGTTTTGGGGGTAAGAAAGGCGTAGTCGCTGTCTCACTTCCCAGTGGCCACCTACAGTCATTTGTATATTGTTTTGTAGGAAACGAGAGGCCCAGTATCAGCCATATTTCTCGGTGAACACTTTAACCGTGCCGTAAGGGAAAGGACCCATCCTCAACTGCCTGCCTCGATTTTTTCAGACCACGTTGCGACCCCTTCCGACAAAATTCAACAATATCAGAGCAGAAACAGAGATGAGTTGTATGCGCTCTCGTGGAAAATTGCTCGCCCACTCCGTTTGGCCATCCGGCTGACGCACACAATGTCGTTGGCTGCTGCCAATTGAAGTCAACTGTGAGCGGCTGGGAAGATGTGAATAATAGGTAAGACTGGGTGCTTAGCTCGAACGTATTATCGAGAGTTTACAACCACACTGCTCATGAGGAACACGGTCGAAGGCCTTCACAAAATCTAGGCAGACGAGCTCTGTTTGAAATGGCTGCTCTGGCCTAAGTGAAAATTTATATAAAATACGATATGTTGGCATTCATATGAAAAACATGACCGAAAGTCATGCTGTTTTTTCGAAGAATGATCAGACGCTGCCAAAGTGTGATAAGATTTTTGACTATATTTGTGGTCTAATCCGTATTGAAAATGGAACCGTAACTAAAACGTTTGAACGAAAGCTTATTTAACTGCATGGCTATTCTAATTACTGTCCATATTTATGAAAGTTTGCTGTCGGAGGCAGAGTGACCAAAAATAATTTCCAGTATTTAAATGCCTTTTTTTATATTTTGACAGCTACGCTGTCCGGTTGGGAGAATTTGAGAGCTAAAAGTTGTCGATGAATTTGTAAGCGACACCAGTTTACAACAGTTACCAAAAACCAGTCTGCTGGGCAACCTGTACGCCAGTCCAAACTCCGGCTTCCGCCAAGCCTGCTCAATTTAGCGACCCGGGTGTTGGACATTTCATGAAATTTCCCGCCTCACTTTACGGCGCTCCTGACGCCGCAAAGGAGTAGAGGCGGCTGATTGATTGCTACTGGCTGGAAAAATAAGTCGTGCGTTATAAATATCTATTTCTTTTCGCCACCGTGTTCTCTATCCCGCTCTTCCCTCCTCGACATCACGGATGCTTATGGCTAAGAACCATCTTCAATACAGTCACAGAGTGGTGACGGCTGGCGGACCAGATATGAGACAGGCAGGCTTCTGTGGCACTTGAAACTGCATACTCGGGTGAGCTTGTGCGCCTCAACCAAAGAAGCTTGGCAACAGCAGTGGTCAGGATTTGAATAGCGGGGTATGTAGTGCGTACATCGTTTCAGCATGGGTTCCATCTTGGGTAACGGGCTCACGTCTTGATGAAAAGCTGAGAACGGAGCATAATCGGCGACATTGGACATCTGATCTCTGCTGACCCATCGGTAGCTTCTATAACGCCATACGCATGAAGTTTTACTCTACGTCCAACCGAAATTCATTTGGCCTTAAAATACACGCATGGAAGTTTTTTGTCGATCTCAAAATTCGTTTAGCAGTACCGCTATTCAAAAAAAGAAAGTAAAGATTGCACTCGTTCCGTACCTATAGTTACTAAAACGCTGTGGCCCATGCCCAGCGGTCCCATTTAGTAACGTTTGGCAGAGCGTGCTGTGTGTGGCCAGTATTCAAAGCAGCCGCTTCCTTTAGAGCTGTCGTTGAGAGGATGTTCGTTTATCGCAGATGCATAGCTCAGCAAAACTCGTGTTTCTCAAAGTGCTCGCTTCCTTGGTCACGCGGAATCATCAAACGGCGTCCCTTACAGATATGGTAATACTTGCCTGAGGGCGCATTGGTGTTTCTACCTTCCTAGGGGCTCGCATGGCGCTTCATCGCATGAGCTGGTCTCTCGTGGGAAAAAAAAAAAATAGAAAAAGCCCGACACATTTAAATTCTTCTTTTGCTATTTCCTAGCACATCCTGTCATCTTCAAGTCGCATGAACCTTCGTTTTAGAAGACTTCGCTTCGAAATAAGCAACAAAAACGTCAAAGCATGCCTTAAAACTGTGCGATACCCTGCGACGAATAACTGAACAAAGGCGAGTCTTATCTTGCGTCGTCTTCTGAAATGTCGAAGTATACGACGATAAAAATTCGCTTCCGCTCATTCTCCAGGGCATTGTGTCTGCTCCTCTAAATCACTCTGTGGTTAACGACCACGCGGTAGAGCTCGCCGCATCTAGTAAAGTTTCCTTCAATAGCACGCACACAAACAATTAAACGGACTGGAACCTTCGAAAATAAGTTTGGTCGAAGAAGTTAAATTTTTCTTTTACCTGGTAACACGAAGACGTCGCGTTATTCGAACAGTCTTTTTTTTTTTCGCTTTGTTAATATTCAGCCTGTAATATTCTTTATAAAACGGCATTAGCAGACAAGGTAGACATCCTCTTCCATTCTTTCGCAGGGAAATGAGAGCGATCAGGTCTTTCGAGATGTCTGGGCTCATGGTTACATCAGCGGACGATGGTAATGATAGTAGCAGATAAGGCCTTATCCGTAACGGAACGCCGTGTCTCGCCGACGATGTGGAAACATTTTTTTCACACACCTCGCCTTCTAAAATCGTTTACTCGGCACAAGAATATGCAGAGAAATTTTTTCCCCTTCCTCGGCTATTTTATGACTGGCGAATGGTTCCCTAAAACCCAGGCCTTTGCGCAAGCGCCAGGGCACTGCGAAAGCTATGCGCTTGGCAACTGCCACAATAACGACCTTACAGGCAGCTCACATATTCAAATACTAGTCAGAATAGAACGTGACAATCTACTTTCCAGAATAAAGTGAAAGCTTCGGACGCTCTAGCCTTGACGAGGACTTCGAGGGGTTTCTTCTAGTTGTGATGGTTGCCCTTAATCTAGCTGAGTGTGTTTTGTACATTTTTTCTTTCTTACCGATCGCATTTCAAAGAAGCTACGCGACAACACTGGGTAGAGGGAGGGAGCATTTGGATCATTTTTCCAAGATGCAAAGGCAATATGCAATGTCTACAATTATCGCCCTGCTTACCATATATTAACCTCGTTCATGCGAGAAAACCATAACATGGGCGGATCTCTTTTGTTAGATAAGTCAACTGAACTACAAACCGCTGTCCTAAAACACGTGAGCACGGATTCGCGCCGCTGTATGTGGCACATAATATAAAGATCTGGAAAAAATTGCAGTTACATCCGAGAAATAGTGTTTTAATTGCTTCTTAGGAAAATGCGTCGTCTTTTTTTGTAACAAAAACCAAGAACCACATTTGATCGATACTGGCTCGTAGTTACCAAAAATTAGCACCACCTCGTGTAAATGTGACAGAATCGCTCTGGAAATGCTAGTTCAGATGTGCTTTAATCGGCTGTGAAACGTTCAGACAATCGCTTGGCTTAAAGCCGCAGTACGTGAGCCGCACTCTGAGCATCTGATGGAACCCAGCCCGTCCAGTTAATGCCACAGAGTACTATAGGTCATTTTAGCCGACATTCGTTTCTGTATAGTCATGTCGCGGCGGTGATGAACGATTTGCGAGGTTGAAACTCTTGAAGGCCTTCCCGATCGTGCTCAAACCGCATTTCGAAATATCTACCAAGTTTGCACGCCCTCTTTTTTCACATTTGAGAACGGCAGGCAGTTTTAGATCATTGGGACGATTGCGGTCGCTCGATGACAAGATGGCTGCATAACAGCGTTCTTGTCTTTGCGCACGTAAGTTACGCAATAGCCTCAAGGCGACAGTGTTCTGCGTTATGAATCAATTTCTATACTGTTTTTATTTTATTTTATTTTTTTGTAGGGAGAGCTACATTGGCCACAGTTTCGCCGTTCTGCGTACTTCCAACAAGTGCAGTTCTGCCCATGCGCGAGGAGCCGAGTGACGTCACAGCGCGCAGTTGTCGCCGCTCGCCTCGCCGCCGCTTCGAACCCCAAGATGCAAAGCGCAATAATAATAATAATAATAATAATAATAATAATAATAATAATAATAATAATAATAATAATAATAATAATAATAATAATAATAATAATAATAATAATAATAATAATAATAATAATAATAATAATAATAATAATAATAATAATAATAATTATTATTATTATTATTATTATTATTATTATTATTATTATTATTATTATTTAATGTGTGCAGAAAAAAACCTTGTGGTCTTCGTGCTGCAGCAGAAAAAAAAAAAAAAAGGAAAATTAAATTGCACACACAAGTTATACACACACAGAACACAAAAGAAGAAATAAATAGCACATGAAACCGAGACGAAAATTGTCACAGAAAGAAAGAAATCAGTGAGTAGCCTGTCTTATATACACAGTGAGAGAATTGAGCAGATCACGAAAGAAGAAAAAAACGATAGATAGAGAGAAAAAAAAGCAACAAATAACTGACATTGGTTATAGTAATATAGAAATACACATAAAATAAACAACCTCTCCAGGCACAACAAGTTTGTGGTACTTAAAACACATGCTAGAAATACAGGAAAATAAAATAAAGGAATAGAATTGAACGCGGGATAGTAAGATTCGAATATAAAGTTTAAAGTTAAAATATAAATAAGAAACGGATAAAAAGCAGTTCAAGATGCAGACAGCATTGAACACGAGAAAAAGCAAAAAGTGAAGTACGTACACTATAGACCCCTTTCATAAATGTTAAGTCGGCTTCACCTCTATGCTGCATTCCCCACTAATGGCAGAACTGCAATGTATTGAAACATTGTATTGTGGCCATAATTCATATGATTTATGCATCAGAACATATTCGCATAACTGCCCTATTACCACTAAATGCATCTGTGTAGAAGCAATATGCGATTTCAGGTCTATATAGCCGTTTTTCTGGCAGCCAGTGACGCCATGTTTGGGGAAAGAAGCAGCGTGGGAAAGCCTACTTAACGATTTTTGCAAGGGGTCCATTTTAGGCTAGAAAGTGGGAGTTATATGTGAACAAGTACTATTTAGAATACAACACTACGAACATCCAATATAAATGAACAGAGCGAATTTTGGAAGATGTCAAGGTAAGGACGAAAAGAGTTAAATAACCACTGCATTCTGTCCAGATGGGAATGGAAATGAAGAGACGGACAATCAATCAATCAATCAATCAATCAATCAATCAATCAATCAATCAATCAATCAATCAATCAATCAATCTTTATTTAATGTGCGCAGGAACAACCATGTTGTCTTCCTCATCATCATCATCCGCCTGATTATAACCGCTGCAAGGCGGAGGCCTCTCTCATATTTCTCCAAATAACCCGGTTCTGTGCTAGCTGCATCCACTTGACCCCTGCGAAGATCTTAACCTCATCCGCCCACCTAACTTTCTGCCGCCCCCTGCTACTCTTCCCTTCCCTTGGAATCCAGTTTGTTATCCTAAGCGACCATCGGTTATCCTCTCTTCGTACTACATGTCCTGCCCATGCCCATTTCTTCTGCTTAATTTCCACTAGAATGTCAGTAACGAGTTATTTCTCTTACCCACTCTGCACGCTTCCTATCTCTTAATGTTACCCCTGCTATTTTTCGTCTTCATGCTGCAGCACAAAAAAAAAAAAGATGCACAAACAAGTTTTACACACACAGATAGAACACGAAATAAGTAACAAATATCGCATGAAATGAAATTGAGACGAAATGAGTCACGGAGAGCAAGAAATCAATCAATAGCATATCTTCTATACGCGGTGAGAGTATGGTAGAGCACATCACGAAAAAAAAATAGATAGAAAAAAAAAAACTAATAAATGCCATTGACTATAGTAATAAAGAAGTATACATATAATAAACAACCACTCGAGGCCCAACAAGGGTTTTGTATCTAAAACACAGGCTAGAAATAGAGGGAAATACAATAAAGAAATAGAATTGAACGCAGGACAGTAAGATTCGAAAAGATTAAAGCTAAAATATAAATAAGAAACAGATAAAAAGCAGTTCAAAATACCGACAGCATTGAGCAGAAAAAAAGCAATAATTAAGCAAATACAATAATCAATCAATCAATCAATCAATATTTATTTACCATGTGGTCTTCGTGCTGTAGCAAATAAAAAATGAAATTGCACACACAAGTTTAACACACACAGATAGAACACAAAAGAAGAAACAAATAACAAATGTAATGAAACTTAGACGAAAAATGTCAGAGAAAGCTAGGAATTAATGCATGTCTTATATACGCAGTCAGAGAATTGTAGAGCACATCACGAAAAAAAAAAAAAATAGATAGAGAAGAAAAAAAAAACAAATAACTGACATTGGTTAGGGGCGCAGAAAGAGCGTGGTACTTAAAACACATTTTTGGAAAACTTTGAAAGAGCGCAAACACACACGACCACTAAGGACAAGAGACGAGACACAAGCGCCGTCTCTTGTCATTAGTGGTCGTGTGTGTTTGCGTTCTTTCAAAGTTTTCCAAAAATGCACCAACTCGCCCAAAAAGAAGTGTTAATGACTTAAAACACAGGCTAGAAATACAGCGAAATAAAAAAAATAGAATTGAGCGCGGGACAGCAAGATTCGAAAATAAAGTTTAAAGTTAAAATATAAATCAGAAACGAATAAAAAGCAGTACAAGATACTGTAAACAGCACTGAACAGGAGAAAAAGCAAAACGAGAAGTAAATTAAATACAACACTTAGGCTAGAAAGTGGGAATTATATTTATTTTTTATTTATACAAATACCTCACAGGTTCCAAACATGGAACATTGTGTGAGGGGGAGGGGTTACAGTGTATCAAAAGGAACAATGGTACATAGTTTAAAATACAAAAGGTAACAGTTATACAGGACTGGAACTGCAAATAAGTATTAGAGCATGCATGGGAAGTAATAAACAGAGGATTATGACAATATACAATAGTTAGCGGCATTGGACGAAATCAACCTGACACAGTGAACGCAATATAAAAAAGTTATTCTGACTGCAAAAAGGTACTCAATTCGTTTTTGAATTTTAGTGGGTCAGATATGTTAGCGATGCGTTCGGGAAGACCATTCCAACCCTTTATAGCCCGTGGCAAGGCAGAGAAGTTAAATGCATGTGTTCGGCCGAATAGACGTTGAAAACTTATTTTATTATTCAGGCGGTGGGAGGTGCGAGTCGGTCTAGTAAGTGGCACTGTTGATGCATGGTGGCTGTATATTAGTTTGTGTAGCAAGCAGATAAGCGCGATATCCCGACGTGATTGTAAACTTGTGAGCGATAAGGACAACTTGATGTTAGTCACGCTGGTATGGCGGCTGTAATCATGGGAAATAAAACGTGCTGCACGGTTTTGAATAGCTTCTAGGGATTTGATTAGATACTCTTGATGTGGTGACCAGATGGCTGATGCATATTCTAGTTGAGGACGAACGAAAGTTAGAAATGCGAGCTTACGAGTAGAAATAGGTGCGCTATGTAGATTTCGCTTTAGATAGCCGAGCGTGCGCGATGCTTTGGCGGTTATATTTTCAATATGCGTCGCCCATGAAAGATTTTCGGTAAGATGAACGCCGAGATATTTATAAGAAGATGTGCGGGTTAGTGAAATCCTGTTGAGTGAATAATTGTGGGTTGAGAGGGAATTCTTCCTACTGACTGTCATTATTTTGCATTTTTCCGTGTTAAGTGTCATTTGCCATGATCTGCACCAGTTAGTTACGTACTCCAAGTCCTGCTGAAGGATGACATGGTCAGTGAGAGAACGGATTTTACGATAAATTATGCAGTCATCAGCGAACAGCCGAACTGATGATCTTATGTGAAATGGGAGGTCATTAATGTGATAAAGTACTATTGAGAATACAAAGCTGCGAACGTCCATTAAAAATGAAGAGAGCGAGCTTTGGAAGATGTCAAGGTGAAGACAAAAAGAGTTAAACAACATCTCCATTCTGTCAAGAGGGGAATAGAAATGAAGAAACCGAGAAATTTGAAACGGTCTGAATTCCCTCATGCTCTTTCGCGGAACCCGTAGAAGGATGTACTATAAGAGCTGAGGGCACATAATGTGGCCATGAAGGAGCTTGTACAGAAAAATTATATGTACTCTGATACGCCGGCAGTTAAGAGAAGAAAGATTCAATGGGGTACCCTTGGTGGAGCGAAAGGAGGAAGGTGAGCAAGGAAAGCGATATCGAAATATCCGTAAAATATTTTGCTGTACTCTGCCAACCTTGTTCCAGTTCGATTTACAAGTGCCACTCCAAACAACCGACGCGTACTCCAAAAACGGCAATCATATGGACAGGTACAGCTTTAGGAATGGAAGTGGAGTACGCAACTCTCTCGAAAGTCTGCAAACGAATCCGAGTGTCCGCATAGCCCGCTGAGCAATGCGTTTAGTATGAGAGGAGAAGCTGAGGGTGCGGTAAAAAAGTACACCAAGGTCATTAATTTCATCAACCCTGTCCAACAGCACAGAATTCACAGAATAATGGTAGAGAAAGCTGTGCGTTTTACGAGTAAATGAGACAACCCTAGTTTTGGAAGAATTGAGGGTAAGTCAATTCTTCGCACACCAATCAGAAAAAAAAGCAGATATGTCCGATTGCAACAACTTAAGCAACCTTGAAAAGAATGTATGACCTTGAATATTTTTATACCATCAGCATAAAAAACAAACGAGGAGTTCTTGATGACGGGGCAAACGTCATTAATAGAAATGGAGAAGAGAAGCGGGCTTAATATAGAACCTTGAGGAATTCCACTGGTTGCAGGATAAACGAAGGATGTCTGTCCATTGACAGTGACAAAGCAGGAGCGATCAAGGATATAGTTACGTAGGAGGGATTCGATTGAGACTTCGACACCAGGGAGTAGAAGCTTTTCAGGTAGTAATGAGTGAGTAACAACGTCGAAAGCTTTGCTCAAATCACAGTACACAGTGTCAGCCTGACCTCTCTGAAGGACTGCTGCAGAGGCATCTGTCATAAACGTGACTAGGTTGGTTGAAGTAGAGCGACCCGATATGAAGCCTTGTTGATTCAGTATTATGATATGTTTGAGATGGAAGGAAAGTACATTGTGCAAAGCTAATTCGAAAAGCTTATAGGTTGCACATAGAAGAGAAATCGGACTATAATTAGAAACATGAGATTAGTTTCCTGACTTGAAGGCAGGAAAGACGCGTGCTGTTTTCCACATGCGAGGAAAGGCAGCATTTTTCCAACAGTTAATAAATATAGCAGTCAGTATTGGTTTAAAGTTACAACTGAAGGCTTTTATTATGGCGGCTGGAATGCCATCAGGTCCAGGAGACAAAGATGGTCTTAGACGCTTAAGACTCTCAGTTATGAACTCCTCGTCAAAGAGAACGGAATTAGCGCACCATATGGGAGGCATATGGTATCGCAGTGTGGAGGTTTGCATACGGAGGAAACATGTTGGGCAAAACTGTCGGCAACATCCCGAATTTCTGACCCCTGAGAGTCAACTAAGTTGATACTCAAATCTGATTTAATGGAACGCTTGCGAACGTAACGCCAGAACTGACTAGGACGATTTGAGGCACTCCTCTCTAAAGACTCAAGATCGGAGTCGTAGTCCCGCTTGTATAAGCGTTTGCATAGAGAACGCAAGCGGCGGAACTCATCTGCCCAATTGGGAAACCCAGGGCGTTTCGCTTTACGATGGGCCCGTTCCTTAAGTTTTAACGCCGTTATTAGTTCCCTTGAAAACCAGGAAGGGAACCTCCTACGAGTAGGAATATGCAAAGGTATGTACTGATGCATACCATCAAGAACTCAGTGAAGCAACTGACTTGACCTTCAGAATCATTATGTCATTTAAAACGAACCAGTCGACGGAAGAAAAGAAATTGAAAAGACCAACATAATCGCCACATGCATTCGCTAAACGGGGCGAATTCACCGCCGGATCTGAATTAGTAGAGGGTGAGGTAGAGACAGAAGTAGTCACAAGAAGTGGAGGGTGAAATTTGTCACAGCGAGTAAGCAGTATGTCGGAACTCGAGACTCGAACACTTTCTAAATTAGATAGACAGATGCCAAGAATATGACCACAACAGTTCTCAATGAAATTGTGTTGCTGCAAAGAGTTAAAGGCTACAAAGTCAAGTGGCATGCTACATGTACTTAATATGTAATGATTATCGTGAGAAGAAGTAAATGAGTTCCAATTGATACCCGGAGTATTAAAATCGCCTAAAATGAGATGTTTATGCTTGCAATGGTGAGTTATAACGTGTTCGATCGAGAGCAGAACATCATCATAGGCTGGAGGAGGAAGATTCGGAGAAATGTAGAAAGCTGCAAGTAAACGTTTTTCATGTCGATTTAAAGTGAGCTCAAGACACACACATTCTTCAACAGTTTCCAGATCGGAACGTCGAACACACTGCAGAGAACTGCCAATAGTAATGAGCACTCCCCCTCTTCTTTGTTTGGGTCCTGTTTCAGGGCAGTCGCTTCTAAAAGCAGAACAACAACAACAACAGCAACAATAATAATAATAATAATAATAATAATAATAATAATAATAATAATAATAATAATAATAATAATAATAATAATAATAATAATAATAATAATAATAATAATAATAATAATAATAATAATAATAATAACAATAATAATAATAAATTTGTTCACAGGAAAGGAAAGGCGCATTATCTGTCACACCACTTGCTCTGTGGACACCTGACCCGAGCTGTAATGGTAGGGAGGAAGCTGGGAGGAAAAGTGGAAAGAGAGAAAGAGAACCCGTAGTGGAGGGATACGGAGTAATGTCGGGATCTTTAACGTGCACTGGCATCGCACAGTATACGGGCGTCTCTCCGTTTCGCGTTCATCGGAACGTACCCGCCGGCAGAGCGTAAAAATGGGCGCATAGGAGCAGCAAAGAGAGAATGAGCGTAAGAAGACGAAGAGAGCAGTGGAGACACCCGAACAGAGAGAGGAACAGCTTGCCACACGGTGATGCTAGATTGCCGAGCGTAATAGACGGAGCATAGCCGCCGAAATGCGTCCTATGGAAGAATTCAGTCAAAGGGAACCAACAGAAGAGGATCTGAAGACACTTCGTGTGACTGATCACTCCCTTCATGTTTTCGAAAGTGCACTGCGACCCAGACATTTGAAGCATACTTTGTGAACAATCCGTTTGGAGACGTGTAGTGTGTGCGAGAGTCTGTGGCATCAGATGGGCGTGACACCGGTGAGTAATCCAATGCATGAGACTGAGTTTGGAGACTGCCCAATCGAAATACTGTACAGACAAAATTGAGACCACTGCACGCTACTTCACTGACCATCGGGCAGTCTTCGTCTCTGTGAAGCGAATTGAATAAAAGATATGTATACCCATGCCTCTCACTGCTAAGCATACATGACCACAATAAGCCCAGCCAGATAAACGTAACCCTCGCTACTTATATCCTGTCATAACTTAGCTAAGGCACTGCCGTTTTTATGTTTGTTTTTTTTTTCTTACGCTGTGTACAAGCGGCACTTCAAGCGTTAGCACTGATGACTGCAGCAGCATCTGCAGTCATCAGTGCATCTGCAGTCATGCGCGGCATCTTCGCGGATACTCTTCTGCTGTGAAACTACATTTCGCGTGTTGTTTAGTCCATACGATGCACTGGATCTGCGTACAAGGTAAAATTGGAATGCTTTAGTGGTCAGTGTGTCTGCCGGCGAAGTTACATTGGGGCTGCCATGTGTTGAACGAGCCCGAAAGTCAATTTCAAACGTAAGCCATCCACAGTGCTCTTTGCAAACGACTGCTTTGAGAACAAAATGAATATGTGGTCCGATGAAAAGGCAGCGTTTGGAATCAATTCAATACGCCGAATGTACACCGATCGGTACCGTTCATTCTGGCACTCCCGTGCTTTCATTATGCATTTATACCAGCGCAAAATTGCAAAATACACGACTAAGACACTAGGACATACAACCTCTACACTTACAACTGACATTTATTGGGTGAAATGCTACGTATATAATAATTTCAACGCTTTGGACGTATGCGCATCGGGGCTATGAACAATAAACTAGCCCACTCTGCCGTTCTAGTTTACAACATTAAGAAAGTTTCTTACCTTGTCACTTCGTCATAAAGAGCGCCGTGGTGCGCTGGTATAAATACATAATAGAACACCAACTAACCCACAGCCTTACCTACCCGTTGTTTTAGTTGTTGTCAAGTAACAGTGACTGGCCTGCGGCCGTCTGAACTATTCGGCTCGCTAACGCGTCTACTGATCCAGATTTGCAGTTGGCTCGCAATTAGTACGCTCCAAGTGAGAGGTCGAAAACGACCATGGTGTAAATTGATCAAGGTTCGCTCTCTTTACCTCCGAGAGCAACAGCGGCAGGTCTGCACCATGCCAATTATTAATCTTACGAAGCTATAGACCGAGAACAGCCCAACACCTGGGAAAAGCCAGATGTTAAGGAAAACATCAAGAAGCTGACTGAGTGGAGCGTGGATTTGAGAACAAATTCAAATGAATCGCTGGAAAAAGATAAGAAAAAATGGCTTGGGAGAGAAATATGGATTCCACGGCAGGAAAACTCAGGCGTCGTGCAATGGGGGGAGTTAGTTGGGGAGATGAGATCGGAAGCTTCCTGGAATATGGCGGTCATTGCTGGCCCAGCCTATAGTGCGCATTGGCGACCATTACTGAAATATATGCGCAGACTGGGTTTATTCTATACGGTGTGTCATAGAAGATATAGCCAGCAATTAAAAAAATATAGGCTTTTCGAGTTAAAGAGCCCTCTCTTCGACACAGCATTATCAGCGAAAGTGTTGATGAGAATACAGCTTGGTCTTGTTAACTCTCTGGTTGGTTTGTTAATGTATTTTAGCGTACTGCAGGCTCAGTGAAAGGCCCTGGCTGAAGGGGCAACAAGTACAAACTAAAGTGCAAAACATAAAGCACAAAAACATAAACATAGAGTTAGACAGGCGCAAAGCAAGATGCAGCGAAACAGCCAGTCAGTGAACGGCCTTTTCTAAGGCATCAATGTCAGCGAGCAATGATAATGGCAGCTGATTACACTCGGCTTTGGTGGGCGGAAAAAAAAATAAAGTTTGGAGATGTTTGTTCTGGCAAAGTAAAGTGTTATTGATTCAGTTTGTCTAGTTCTTTTGTTCCCTTGACGTTACCGGTTTATTATATAAATCAAGAGCCATTGACAAGGTATTTTTTAGCAGAAAGAGAAATTTTAGCCTTTGTATTCTGGGGCCAGATTCAATGAACTGTATGCTATATTGACACATTAGGATAGGTGGAGAGTCAGTGGTGCGATATTTCGAAAATATATTCAACAGCCTTGCGTTGGATGTTTTCTAGAACATTAGTGATAGTTTTTGTGTGAGATCCCAGAACGTTGCAAGCATACTGAAGTTTAGGTCTAATCATGATGTTATATATCAAATGCTCAACTTTGAAAGAAGCTTGCTTTAACTTATGTCTAAGAAAACAACGGTTATGAAAGTAAGAAGGGCATGCGGTGTTAATATTTTTATTCCAACTAAGACTATTCATTAGTATTACTCCGAAGTACTTATATTCTCTGGCTTCTGAAAAGTGCCGGGAGGGAAGATTACATTGAAAAGAATGACTGTCCTTTTTGTTAGTGATCCGCATACTGTCTTGTCGACACTGTTTCATTCCTCATTTATGACACCATTCACTACTACTATGTAGGTTAGAATTAAGTAAAATCTAGTCACGTGAAACATTGATTTAATATACAAAACACAATCATTGGTAAAGAACCTAATTTAGTTAGGGTAAGTAATGATGTTGGTACTGTCACTGATATAGACAAGAAACAGTAGTAACCCAAGGACACTGCCTTGCGGGACACCGGAGGTTACTGGAAGTTGGTTGGAACAGTGACCATTGATGCTCACATATTGAAATCGGTTAGGTAAATAAGCAGGAACCTAGTTAATAATTAATGAAAGGAGACCAATAGTTTACGTTTATGAGTAAGTTTACTACGCAGAACTAAATCAGAGGCTTTCTTAAAATCTAGAAATATGAAGTCTACTTGTCCGGAATGGTCAAGAGCTTGGGCACGTATATGAGCAGTGTGACCATAGAAAAGCCTTTCCAAAATCCACGCTGGAAAGGCGATAATATGTTGTTGTCGTGAAGAAAGAATTTGATGTAAGTGGCTATAATAATGCCACATGGTAGTGACAAGGCCATAGGCACAAAAGAGAAGAATGGCGTAATAGCACTAAAATCAACTTTTTGTTGGGCTTACTTGCGAACGCAAATAAACTAATCAACTCGGTGGCAGCGATAGCAGCAAACGTGCTGGCTGGTCATCGAACTGAGAATGCCAGATACATTCGGCTGCGCTCAATGTAAAGTCGGCGCAGAAGCATCTAAATAAACCAAAAAGATACACTCGAAAAGTGTAGAACAACACGGAAACTGCTGTGCTTGTCTATGACCATTCGAGGCTATTCTCCGCGCACCTCGAGCTTCAAAGAAATTGATGAAGTCCTGCTTCGCGACACCGAGCATAAGCAGATTGAGAGCACAAGGCCGTTCCGTGCGCTGTAGTCACAGTGGTAAGGCCGAATGCCGACGGCTGTTGAAAACGACAAATAATGATTTGTAACCTTCACGGCAATATATTCAAGACGTTTTCAGTATAATGAGGTCAGCGATATGGGGCGATAATTGTTGAACAACACGGCTACGCCTTGTAATTATGTATGGGAACAATGCGGGCCACCCTCCAGTCGGATGGTAGGCTTCAATACAAAAGAGAAGCTCCAGGGATGCGTAAAAGAATCTGGAGCACGGTAAACCGCGAACAGAAAGATGGAACGGCCTCTAAAAATAGCTTAAGAGAGATGCTTTCGTGGTGATCTTGTTTTTTTATTGTTTTTTTTTATCTTGTCTAATACGTTTCTCTGCCATCTATCCGGCAATTTGTAAAGGAGGCCAGGGACCCCTCAAGCTGTGAACAAGCAGCTTTTACCTTGGGCCCTTCCGTTTACATTTAAATGGGCCCAAATAAATGAAATGCAATATCACCGATTTCACGAGCTAAAGGCGCCTGAATATTGCTTGTAGCGAGAACCGCCACTGCCCCACCTCGATCTGTCACGGCGAAATACTTGATTTTATGGGGGGGGGGGATGTCTTTATTCTCTATTTCATCGCGCATCTTCATCTCATGTGATGACGACAACATGCAGGTTGCAGCTAAGAAGAATAGATTCAGGCTGTTTGCGTCTATGGATTATGCTCAGCGCAATTAAGTTTAGAAGGGCGAATTAAACTTTTAAACTGCTCACCGTGTCAGTTATTCTTTTGTATATGCTGCGATGACAGTTTCACCCTTGTCCTTGTAATGTTTCTCCCCCCCCCCCCCCCCCTCTCGAAAAAAAAGCATTTCACTTGCCACGGACAACTTCTAATTCACTAATTTGAACTTTAATTTTGTCGTCTCGTTCAGTTGAGCACCCTCCCATCAAAAGTTTCGCTTCCTTAGGGTTTCTTTAGAGTAGTCGTTTTGAATGGATACATTCTTTCCTTTAAGCTGTATGCGTTTTTAAGGACTGGTTGCTGTTCGTTGCAGTCTTGAAAAAAATATTACTGCCGGCCTCTTATCACTGCTTCTTCCTAAACGATGAATTCTGTCCACATAAGTGCAATAGACATCAATGGTTTTAGAAGACTTCAGTCAGAACCTTCTGTTTTAGGGGAGGTTCTGTCTCATCCGGCTCCTCACATACCCCAAGGAAGACCAAGTTGGACCGTATACTGTAATTTATTATATAAACCTGTTTTCACGGCAACGCTTGAATATCGCGTTCCATGTGTGATCAATCCGCCAGTTTGTTTTTTGAAATCCGCAAAGCGCGTACTCAAGTCAGATATTATTTTTTTCCCGAATTCCCTTGCTACGCTCTGAGAGCTATAACCTCGGCCTTTAACTTGGTGTGCGGTGACTAACTGCTTGAACAGTTCTGAGGCGACTTAACTGGAATCATCAGGTCCAGGGTTCCACTCAACATCACCAAATAAGGGTAGCGGGGAAATAGAAAACACTTGATTGATAATGCAAACACAGCGCTGTGGGCATGGCAGGACCAACATACGGCGGCGGTAACTTCTAAATGTACTGAAATAACCATCCAGCTGTGCAAAGCAGAATACTTACAAAGACCGCCTCTATAAACTTCTTTCATTAGAAATTTAACCCAAGTAGCATTCCAGGGGCCCGTTAAAAATAATCTCTTCATAAACTGGCAGGTTTAAGCCCACGGTAAATAATACCTATAAATTTCTAGATTTCTGAACAATAGTATTCTGTTCACCACTGCTGCTCAATTATCCAATTTGGAACCCTCCCCGCCTCAACACTATTTTTGTACATCCAGTTTACGAGGTTGTAAACTGCAAACATATAATGAGCAAGAAAAGGCGGCTGAGCTGCAGCTTGACAGCGCTTTCCCTTGGCACGAGAAAAATTCATCATTTTAAATTGCACCTTTTAGGCAAACCTGTGTCCTGCAGTCCGCGGAACCCTTTCTAGTTTACACGTGCGATGCAACTTATTTTTTTTTCTATTCCAGCAGGAGCTAAAATACAAAGCCTGAGTCAGGGAGAGAAGTAAAGGCAGCCGGTGCCAGACAAGGCCTTTGGCCCAATGCAATGCATTTCGGAAAACAGATATATAATACAGTGGAATGGTGAGCCAGTTGGTCGGCACACACGATGAAAAACGCTGCTGAAGAGGCGAAAATGCACAGAAGAGAGACGTAGGGAAGAGAGAGTATCGTCCTTGTCTATGTGTGCGTGGTTGTCTTCCTTTAGAGGATTGTCGCCAGTTCAGCTGCGTTTTTCAACAAGGTATATACCGCAGCATTTTACACACTTCAAAAATTACAAAAACGTTTCAAATTTACAGTAGCACAAACAACAGATCACACTATGTTAATGTCCATCAATATATAATGATAAATTAACTGCTGTTTAATAGCACACATAAAAGAAAACAATTTATATTTGTAGATTGTGAAAGCTTTACACATAACGAAAAATGAAGAAAAGATACGGTCACAAGGCAAGATACACACAGAAGCGTTTTTTTACAAAAAGGAAGAAAGTTCAGTTCTGTGGGCATTTTATAACAGAGGGAAACATTATCTCCATAAGATGACGTTAAAATGCAAGTCATTTGCTCACAGTCAAAGTTTACCATTCCTTGAAATTCATTTACGCTGGGTGGCATTTGATAGGCCATTGTTTTCTTTACATATTTTGTTGTTACTTTTGGTGTTCGAAGTTTTCAGGTCCTTAAGAGTTATTGAGCCTTTTCAGAGTCTTTTTTTCTTGAAATTGCTTGTAGTGCATTGTTTGCAATACTTTTAAATAATGTAATTTGTCTGTCCTTAGTATACTGTGTTTATCAAATAAAGGAGAAGTTCTTAATCCTGCACGCTTTAATGAAAACATTCAAAGCATCGCAAAACTTTTGCCATGTAGAGTGCAGAAAAAAAAGAAAAAAAAAGAAACAAGCGTGGCGCAATGCGGGAACGCAAAATATCACTGAAAATTCCACTTGTGCTCAGACTGAACTTGCGGTTCTTCTTTGCTGCTATGTAAAGTCTTTTTTTTTTTTTTTGTACTAAAAAGCCCAGGAAGGCTGACAAGTTCGCTACGTTGCTAAGTCCACAAAAAATATTTGGTTGTGTAAAAAAAGGAAAAGCAATTTTTTTATCGCCCGCTGCTCAGCCCTCGGAGCAAAATAAATATTAGATAAGCACATTCTGGACGCTTTCAGTGTTCGTGATTTTCATTAACGTTCAATCTGGCCTTTACAAAACAGGCTCGCAATGCCAGACTTTCTTCAATATGTTTCGCGGGACTTTCATCTCGGCTTGAATGAACTGTACGCACTTGAAGTCGACCATCTCGTAGCGTCTTTCCCACGCAACGTTTCTATTTCATACTAAAGGTGCAGTTATTTTCTTCCCAGTGCCGAAAAGCCAATTTGGAAGCAGTCTCTATCGGTAGGTGAGCTGGACCTTACTATACAGATGTTGAAAGCAGTGAAAGGGAATGCAATTGATGCTATTCCTGGGCCTCGCACACGCGTGCCTGTATTGAATGTTTCGAAGTATTCGCGCACAAAACGAGAAGTTTGATGTTTATGCCCACCGCTCATAAAAAAAGAAAATTTCCGCCGTCATCACTGATGTCCGGGCGGCGGGAAGGACCATATATGGACGACACATAATGAAAAGGCAGGCAGGGGCCTGCCTTTTCGCTTCGGCTGCACCGACATTTGCCGCGGAGCGGCGAATTTATTCGTGTCTAACTGCATGCAACGGGTGCCGCCAATTCGCGAGAGAGGGGACAGCGTTGATTGGAAGAGTAGTAATTGTCGCTGGCTTTTCATAAGCAAGAAGTTTAATTAAAAATCAAGTTATATAAAATTCAATGGCTAGCTTTGACGCTATTACAGATAATTTAAATGGGGACAAAAACATATTGGCACCTTTGTGTTTTTTCGAGGCATTGTACTTAATAATAAAAAAATATTAGGAAGCACTAAGCATGTGTTGGTTGCATAATAAGGGTGGGATATATATATATATATATATATATATATATATATATATATATATATATATATATATATATATATATTGTAAAGAAGATGAAGAAGAAACAACGCTGCGGCATCGCCATCACCATCGCTGGTCTCCGGCGCCCGTCTCGCTCGCGCTGAAGCTGTGCCCTGAGGCTGGTAATTCGATCCTGCTGTGCCCGAAATACTGCCAGCGCTAGACATTCCAAACAACCATTAAATCCACATTTCACTTGGTGGAGGTCAATCTGAGGTTCCCTGTACCCATCTCGCCCTGGAACTTCGCAGCAGAACATTGACTACCCCAATGACGGAGCCGACTTCATTGCACCTGCCTCCGCCCGTCACCTGCACAGGTGCGCTTCGTCAACGGGACCCGGCTACCTTCAGTGGAAGCAGCGATGACGACGTCGACGATTGGCTGACCACTTACGAACGGGTCAGCCGTCACAATAACTAGGACGACAATCGTAAGCTCAATAATGTCATATTTTACTTGAGAGACGTCGCTAATCTGTGGTTTTGAAACCACGAGTCGGACTTTGCCACCTGGGCGAATTTCAAGACGAAATTTTCTGATGTCTTTGGCCGCCCCGCCGTCCGAAAACTCCGCGCGGAACAGCGTCTTCGGTCACGACTGCAGCTGCCCGGTGAAACGTTCACCAGTTACATTGAGGACATTGTTGATATGTGTCGTCGCGTTGACCCGACCATGACCAAGGCCGTTAAAATACGTCATGTCCTCACAGGAATTGATGACGGCGCTTTCCACATGCTCATCGCGAAAGGCCCCACTACGGTCAAGGAAATCTATGACCTCTGTCAAAGCTACGACGAGCTCCGGAAGGAGCGTGTTTTGATTCGCCAGCCTCATACATCACTTGCTGGACTAGCCGCGGAGAGGGAGTCATCTAGCCTCTCTGAAGACATCAAGGCTTTTGTACGCCAGGAAGTCGCGCGACAACTGTCCCTGCAGCCATATGTTAAGGAGTCGTCAACAACTGGCCTTGTTCCGGAGCTTCGCCATGCAATCCAGCAGCATGTATCTGAAGTCCTCCCTAATCCTGTTCCTCAATCAGCTCCGGTCACACCCTCAATGCCGTTCGCCACGCCCACAGTTCCATCGCCATGCGTTGCGCCACTGAGCTACGCTCCAGCTTTAGCGCCGGCTCCTCCTCAAGTATTGCGTCGCACGTATGCCGAATTCACTTCAAGTCCACCGCCTGAGCCAGCATATGCCTATGCTTCGCCCCCCATGCGGTCGGCACCAACAGCTTTTGCTCCCCCCCCCCCCCCCCCCTTGCTTCCAACACGATCTCCATGGCGCACTTCAGACAACAGGCCTATTTGCTACCACTGCGGCATCCCTGGGCACACTACACGCTACTGCAGGCGCCGAATAAATATGGCCTTTGCTGCACGGCCTGCGCCACCTTATTTGGCCCCCCAGTTACCAGTCCCATCGGGTCCTCCAACAGCACCCCCTAATCCTCCGGACTTCCTCCCTCGTCGTTCGCCATCACCACGTCGCCGCTCCATTTCGCCAATGCGCCGACGATCCGCTACCCAGCCGGAAAACTAACCGCCGCAGTTCGCGAGGCACGAACTGCGTATTCGACAGAATTTCAAAGTCCTCGTCTTAATCCCGCGAATGTTATTCCTGTCATCGTTGAAGGTGTTCATACTCTTGCGCTCGTCGACACCCGTGCCGCTGTATCAGTTATCAGCCAAAAACTGCCGCTCCATCCGAAAAGTGACTACGCCTCTCGAGGGACTATTGCTTCGTACCGCATCCGCTCAGAGTATACACAGCCGACAGCTATCTGCACTGCTCGCGTCGTCATTGCTACAGCCTTGTACATCATCGAATTCGACGTTCTCCCCACATGTTCTCATGACGTCATTCTCGGCTGGGACTTCCTCTCCCAGCATCATGCCATCATTGACTGCGCCAGTTCAAGTAGAGCTCGTTGAATCGAGTGATGCACCGTCTGATGCCCTGCTCCACGAGCCGTGTCCTCGTTTTGCGACCAAACTCCTCGTAGCATATAACACAACCATCCCACCCGTTAGCGCTGTTCTGGTTCCCCCCCTGCCTCTTTTACCACCGCCGCGACAGTCCTCTTTGTGGCCTCTAACGTTGTCTGCCGCCGCCGCCACTTACCGCTGCTCTTTGCCGTCCTTGAAAAACGGCGCTAGCACACTTCTGGTAGCCAATCCTCTTCCGTCTCCCGCTATGTTGATCGAAGGGGAGTGCCTCAGCCGCATCGAGCCCGTGGACCTTCTGTTCGCCTTTGATGATGTGTCATTCCCTGTTTGCCAAGTTGACGCCTTGACTCCAACTCGTGTGGCTTCAGATTCGCTACAGCGGGACCTTTTTGACCATTCTGTGGACAGCGCTCTAGAACCGCGCCACCGCGAGCAACTTCTTGACCTTCTACACCAATTCCGCGCCTCTTTCGACATTCCGCAATCTTCCTTGGGTCGCACGACGACCGTTTCCCACCTCATCGACACTGGCGCTCACCCACCTCTCCATCAGCGGCCGTATCGGGTGTCCCCGACTGAGCGCCGTGTTATTGCCCAACAAGTCGATGACATGCTGCAACGCGGAGTAATTAGAGAATCCTGTAGCACATGGTCGTCTCCTGTGGTCCTAGTTAAAAAGAAGGATGGCTCCATACGATTTTGTGTTGATTATCGCCGCCTCAACAAAATCACTCGTCGTGATGTGTGCCCCCTCCCACGAATCGACGATGCCCTAGACTGCTTGCAAGGCGCAGAATTCTTTTCCTCACTCGATTTACGCTTCGGGTATTGGCAGGTGCCCATGGCAGAGGCGGATAATCCTAAGACCGCCTTTATTACTCCAGACGGACTATACGAATTTAATGTTATGCCATTCGGACTCTGTAATGCCCCAGCCACATTTGAAAGAATGATGGACACTGTACTGCGCGGCCTGAAATGCAACATCTGTTTATGCTACCTCGATGATATCGTTGTCTTTTCAACAGACTTCCCGACCCACCTGACTCGACTTCGCCAGGTCTTCACCTGCCTAATCCGCGCCAGTCTTCAACTGAACCTCAAAAAGTGCCGTTTCGGTGCCCGCCAGCTTACAATACTCGAACATGTGTGCAAAGATGGAGTTCTGCCTGATCCCGAGAAGCTCCGCGCCGTTGCTGACTTTCCGAAACCGACCACTTTGAAACAATTGCGAAGCTTCGTGGGCCTCTGCTCGTACTTTCGTCGTTTTGTTCGCAATTTCGCGACCATCATAGCCCCCCTTACACAGCTCTTGAAAGGCGCCCCTAACCTCCCCTCTTGGTCGCCAGCCTGCGATCATGCATTCGCGACGCTGCGCAATGTTCTGACGTCACCGCCAATCCTTCGCCATTACGACCCTACTGCACCTACAGAACTTCACACCGATGCCACTGGTGTCGGCCTCGGCGCCGTCCTCGCCCAGCGCAAGCCTGGCTTCTCCGAATACGTTGTCGCCTACGCAAGCCGTGCTCTTACCAAAGCCGAGACCAACTACTCCGTTACCGAAAATGAGTGCTAAGCAATCGTGTGGGCTATAAGGAAGTTCCGCCCTTACTTATATGGCCACTCCTTCGAGGTAGTTACAGATCATCACGCTCTCTGCTTGCTCGCGTCTCTCAAGGATCCGTCTGGCCGTCTCGGGCGCTGGGCTCTCAGGCTTCAGGAATACGACATCCGTGTAGTGTACCTCTCTGGACGCAAGCACTCTGACGCCGACGCTCTTTCTCGGGTCACCGGTACGTTCGCCTAACTCATCATCCCCTCCTCAAGCATCCTTGTCAGAACTCACCATTGAGGATATGCCTTTCGAGCAAAGACAAGATCCTTGGGTTTCTAACCTGCTAAATATCCTAGGCACTACTTCTGCGGCTATGCATCCTCGGGCACTCCGCCGACAGGCCTCCCATTTTGCCATTCGGGACGGCCTCCTCTACCGAAGGAACTACAACTCAGACGGCAGAACGTGGCTTCTTGTCATTCCGTGCCACCTCCGCTCCGAGGTTTGTGCCCACCATCACACTGACCCGCAAAGCGCTCATGCCGGCGTCCTGAAAACCTATGATCGAATTCGTCAGAGGTATTACTGGCGGGGAATGTACAATTTCGTACGTCGTTACATTCGCTCTTGTACCGCCTGTCAACAACGCAAGATTTCTCGCCACCCCGCTGGCCCTCTCCAACCTTTACCGTGTCCAGCTCGCCCGTTTGATCGCGTGGGAATCGACCTCTATGGTCCGCTACCATGCAGTGCCGCCGGTAATCGATGGGTAATCGCCGCCGTCGACCACCTGACCCGTTATGCGGAGACTGCTGCACTTCCCGCGGCGACAGCCCGAGAGGTAGCCCATTTTCTCCTGCACCACTTCATTCTTCGACACGGCGCCCCTCGCGAACTACTGAGCGATAGAGGTCGTGTCTTTCTTTCCGAAGTAGTCCAAGAGCTGCTGTTGTCTTGCAAATCGATACATCTGGCTACAACCGCGTACCACCCGCAAACCAACGGCCTCACGGAGCGTTTCAACCGTACGCTTGGGGACATGCTGGCTATGTATGTTACATCTGAATCTGGGAGCTCCAACTGGGACCAGGTACTGCTATTCGTAACATTCGCGTACCACACTGCCACCCAAGCAACAACTGGTTTTTCGCCCTTCTTTCTCTTATACGGCCGTGAGCCATCTTGTACTCTGGACACAATTTTGCCATACCATCCAGATGCCTCTGAGTACAGTGCTTTGTCCGATATTGTACAGAAGGCTGAGGAATGCCGTCAGCTTGCTCGCACGTTTACCTCCAACACTCAAGGCTATCGCAAAGATCAGCGTGATAGCGATACCCCTGCTCCGACGTTCCTGGCCGACAGCTTCGTTTGGCTATGCGTTCCTGCCACCAGCAATCTAGAAGCGAAATACCACGGACCTTATCGCGTCTTGGAACGCACATCCCCTGTAACCTACATCATCGATCCAGTCACCCCTTCTTCCGACCACCGCCGCAGCGGCCGTGAGGTTGTCCATGTTAGCCGCCTCAAGCCGTACTACAACCCTCTGGTTGTCTCTTCTCCGTGAGTCGCCAGGATGGCGACTTCTTCACGAGGGGGAAATGTAAAGAAGATGAAGAAGAAACAACGCTGCTGCATCGCCATCACCATCGCTGGTCTCCGGCGCCCGTCTCGCTCGCGCTGAAGCTGTGCCATACTGCCAGCGCTAGACGTTCCAAACAACCATTAAATCCACATTTAATATATATATATATATATATATATATATATATATATATATATATATATATATATATATATACATACATACATATATTTACTTGAACATTTTAGGTTTTTTGACCTTCCCCTCTCACTGGTAACCAGCGCATAGGCATTACTCCTTTCGTCGTACCGTTCTCCCTCTGGGGTAGCCATCTTCAAGTGCTTCTAGCCAAGATCAACCTCCAATCAAGCACCACGATTACGACTATGAATACTACGACCTAAAACTAACGAAACGGACCTTGCTTCTGCTTATACTGACACGATATCACTTCCCAGCGCACAGCAAGAGAAAGAAGGTGATCAATATGTTCCCATTACGCCATCTCTTTAGCTGCCATCTTTGCCACAGTCGAAGTTCAATGCTTCATAAAGAAGCTGCACGTAGTGGCCTCAGGCAACCGATTAACAGCTGTACATTGCCATTGATGCCTCTGTCTTCTTTACCTGGACGCGAATGCAAGAAAGACGTGGGCGGCCAATTAAGCCGTACTATACGATAACATGTCATCGAAGATGAAAATAACCGGGTCCTTCTGATAAATAAAGTTTTAATAGAAATTATGCTCATCAGAATGAAAACAGAAAAAAAAAAAACAGGTAGGTTTATGACAGAGGCATCCGAAGATAACTCAATATAATGCACTACGAGACTCCTTAGCATAAGGGGAAGTATAATACGGCCCCGAATGATGTCTAACTAGTCTATACACTTGCATACGAATAACTTTAAAAGTGAAAAAAAAAAGGAGTTCCTGGAAACAGCTTCTCGCTGTACAAGTACTTTAATACCGCACATTCAAGTTTCGCTGTGCAACTCCTTTTTTTTTTACTTTTAAAGTTTAATTCGTATGCAAGTGTATAGACTAGTTAGTCATCATTCGGGGCCTTATTATACTTCCCCTTATGCTAAGGAGTCTCGTAGTGCATTATATTGAGTTATTTTCGGATACCTCTGTCATAAACCTACCTGTTTTTTTTTTTTTTTTTTTCTGTTTTCATTCTAATGAGCATACTGTGACGTCTCCGACTGTGACGTCACTGATCGGGGTTTACAATTGCGGATAAGCTTTGTAGCCAGTCAAGGAACGTTGCTATGCGTGCTCGGCAAATTTTTAAAACGTTTCTTTTTGGAGAGGATGGGGGGGGGGGGGGGGGGGAGGACATATTTTAGAACATGCGTCACGCGGAGCGGAGCGACGACGCTTCTGTTGGCGAATGTTGATTTGCCGATCTTCCCATGCAGGACTGCGAAATCCAGTTGCTTCAAGACGTCTCAGGTCACACCTTCCTTGATTAAGGCCAGGCTCCCATTGCGCTGGCACAGCAAATGCTGTACAGAACAGCTGACGCATCGGCCGCTTCAGAGGCCCGCGTCGGCGTGGCAGACTTTAATTGAGCTTTGAGCTTTATGCGAAAGCCCTGACGCAGGAAAGTTGTCTTGCACTCTCTCTCTCTTAATACACCAGGTAATCACTATGGGAAGGAGCAGAATTCTTTATAAAGAATACCTCTCATAGATCTAAGTGTGCACTTACCGCAAGTTTTACTTCCATCCCTCTATACTCAGGTTAAGTAAGCGACTACAGTGTGAGATGCTTGCCTGAAAAAGAGAGTCACGCGCGCATCACAGATTTTAAATCAGTCATTTTGGTATTTCTGGTGCGGTTCTATAAACTCAAGAACACAGCAAGATGGCAAAACAAACATTGCGACTGATATGTTTTTGATTAGTGGGCAAAAACTCAAGTATGGTTCCCATTCCTATGTAGCGAATTCTAGCGAGGCTGGAGTCAATCCGGGTTCTGGTGTGGGTGCGTCAGGATACTAAACAAATGCGCACTGAGCCTGTTTTTTTACGCAGAGAGGAAGCGAGGACGCACGGTGTAAAATGAACGCGAGGGCAAACTTCTCTGAACAGATATCAGTCCGCACAGTAAACTAGAACCTTGCTTGTCGCAGCAGTGGAAAGCACGAACGGTCGACGCAGGATCTGAGAGCGTCCGCCATACTTCCGACGCAATTTATATAACCGCGGCGATGCAGTAGTCCAGTTCACTCACTTAATTGTCATCTTCGCACTGCAAGAAAGTGAAGCTAACAGCTCAACCCATATATGAACAATCCGGAGTTTCTTTCGTTGAGCATGCAGGTGACCAATGATAACTTCAGGCTGTATCCTTTGCTTTGGAACCGCATGAAAATAACGCCACGGACGCAAACAAACGCAACAAAAGCTATACTAGAATGTTTTCTTATGTCAGCCAACGATAGACATAATGAAGTTACGGTGAATGCGTGCTGCATTTTCCGCCACTTAAGTCGCCGTGGCTCTACAGCGCTGTCCTTCTTATCAAGATGAAATTGTCGCCCCTGGAGAAAGGGTGCATGACTTATTTGGCATATAATCGTCATTGGATGCATATCATCAAAATGAACTACTCACCCGTTCCTTCCAGAGTACAGTGGGAGAGAGTGTTATTATTCTAGACGGCAATGTGTTCAGGTCTTCTGATTTATTCTTCACAGATCAAGATCACGAAATGGTCATTAGTGACGAAGTTTGGAATAACCTGCTGCTCGGTTTCGTATAAATACAACATCATAATTCAGGTCATGACAAGAGTTTACAAGCATTTGAGTTTTCAACATGTGCCGTTGAACGAGTTCATTCAGCATGTTCACAGAATGACGCAAAACGCTTGACGGGACGTGGTCAAGGAGGGCAATATGTAAGCACTTACCCTTTCACTTGAATCGGCACTTGGGGATTTTTGTCCGCTCCTATTTTTCACGGCTCCCGTGTTTCATACTCGTCTCCCGCTCGTCCCGTGTGCGATGCGGTGAGGGTAGTTTGTCGAGAAAAAAAAAAATAGCTCAGATGGCGGACGTGGCCTGAAGGCTAAAACATGTGCGTTCTGCAAAGAGCGAGGCCGTTGAGTCCTCAAGCGAGATGGCCACGTTGGAGGACCGTCTCCATTGACACGAGGACATGATGAATGATTTCCTTTTCGGGGGCGGGAGTTCCGCATGCCCTCAAACAGGGTCCACACGTTGCAGCAAGAAATATACTACCGCAGCAAGAAGTACAACTCGGTTGTTATGCTTGCCGCTCGTTTCGGAGCATCGAACAAAAAATATACTGGCATAATTTTTGAAAACATATCTGCATCTAAGGAATACGATCACCTGAAGCAGAAACACGCACTACATGGACGAGCGCTGCACTCACAACTGGCTTTATAGGTAACAATTCGTGCAAATATAAACGGTAACTGACACGTGATTGTATGTTCTCTCCGGAGCGCGCAAACGCGCAGCACTTTTCAAATTTTCAAGTAATATTATCTAAATCCAGCTGTGAGTGCAGCGTTCGTTCGTGTAGTGCGTGTGTCCCCTTCAAGTGACAGTATTTCTTAGCTGAAGTCATTTCAAGAATGTGGCCAACTAGCGCAGGAATTTGTTTTACTGAAGTATAGTTACATAACCGGAAGTTTTGTGATGGAACCTGAACTGAATGCTCGGAGTAGATTTCTTGGCTGCTAAATATTTGCACTGGTAGGTAATAACAAAAAAAAAATAATCTACCGCTAATCAATCAGATTCACGCGACATAAATGCATGAAGGTTGAATTTCTGCACCATGATACATGGCTATAGTATCGCTCGTGTAGACAATAATAATGGTCATGTCAGAATATTTTATTGTGCTGTGGATATTTCCTTTCAGGGAGAGTTCCCCGCGTTCTCACCTACGAACCTGCCACCTCGCAAAGGCAAGCTCGAGATTTTTGAGGCAGCGAGGATAGAAGGGGCGGGGGAAGTGTATATGCGATTCCTATCTCATCCTTTTATATGAAAGGAGGTGAACAAGTTGGTAGCTCCTTTCAACTTCATCATGCCATCCGGTCTCTTGACGTCACACAGCCCGCGAGCCAATCAGTGTCTGCCCATGTCACATGCCAACTAACACCTGCTTTGATTTTTGAGGCTGCAAGGTTTCAAACCGTCGACGCCGCCGACGCCAACGAACATTTTTTTTTCTTGAGATGAGGCTACTAACGCCCCGACATGAAAAACAAAATCTAATGCAGATTGTCAACAGTTTATCATTTCTGTTCCTTGAAGCTGCTATCATGTAACCTTGCCTAAATATAGGGAAATCCAATCGTGATACCGTGGATGGGAATGTTGTAAGTCTGCTCGAACAATACCCGATTGGAGTGTCTGCAGCAAGGTGGCGTCGCGTAGCCTGTTAAGAGAGATAATGTTTAGCTACTATTCACTGAAAACTCCAGAGAACATCCTCCGAGTTTGGAGGAAGACAGAAGGCTGAACCTGGGCTGAAATACGAAGCCTAGCTTGTTAGCATGAGAACATGAGAGTGAACTAATTCGCTGTCAAGTTATCTGTCGTTATCTTTGAATTTTGGCCTTTCTTTGGGAAGTCTCTGTAAAATACACCGCCACCAGAATTCCACTGCATTGGCTGTATGTCGCCGTAAAGCCCGTAGCCTCACTTCTACCCATTCGGGGTTTGTCCGGAATTCTACCAATTGTAACCATGTCGCAGAGGAGCCATGATCTGACGCTAAAGCTCAGTCTACAGAACTTTGCACACGTGTTTGATATGGCCCGCAGACGGCACAACGTAACCGAAGAGAGCGATGAATTCAGTACGTATCAGTCCCCTCTCCAGACAAGAGGCTAAAAACGTCAAGTGGCAGGTCGCAGGGAAAATAGCGCTGATCCCAGTCGAAACATGACAAGTTTGAAGATGAAACACAAAAGAAAGGACCCACTGCAGAAGAAACGTAGTTTAACAGCGTGCGTTGTTGGTCGACACTGCCAGCCATGGTAGATTAAAGGGGTACTGCACACAAAAGAGACACGGGTGAGAAGGGAACACGAGAATTGCATGCACACGGCTGATTTTATTTTGAAAAACACGCACCTTTTATAGCTTGCAACCGTCACATCAGACACAGTGCGCAGTCCTAAAATCTGATTCTGCTATTTTGACTGATGGGTCACCTACACAATATTTACCCTCCTTTCTGTGCGATGTCAGTGCACGTTAAAGAACCCCAGGTGGTCGAAATTTCCGGAGTCCTCCACTACGGCGTCTTTCATAGCCTGAGTCGCTTTGGGACGTTAAACCCCACAAACTAAACCAAACCTGCTTTCTTACACAGAACACCTCGGCCAACTCACGTGCCCACCTGGTTACGGCTCCTCCTCAAAACTTTGGTATCAGCCAGCAAAGGCAGGCATGGCTCATCGCATGTAGCATCCGGGCATGCGCCGCAGTGCAGGGGTAAATTCGACTAAGTTCATTATTTCAGTGAAAGCTGGTGCTCTTCTAAGCGCTCATTTAAACTTCGGCCTGTCTGACAACCTCATTTGCGGCAGATTATTTCCCTCACCTGCCACGTGTGAGGGAAATCTCGTACATAACACCTGTCAGACACCTGACGAAACGAGTGGCATGACGCTTCACGCAGTTCGCCTTACTCTTCCCTCCGGACATGACATGAGGGCACAATGAGGCCAGCTTGCACGGAGCGAAATAAACAACCGGCACACCTTAGCGTTTTGTCATATTCTTCAGGTTGTGGGAAATCCTGCGCACATACGGTAGAACAGCCGGCCTCATCTTTTTTAGAACGTCCACTATCCCGGCTCGTCCAATCTTTCAGTCTGTGCAGAAGATTCTGTGCCACTGCAACAATGGTCAAAATAGGAAAACCAGCCTTCGTCATCCTAATGACCTGACTGTTGAGGCCCTCATGTCCCAGGCGTGCGCAAGACTTGGACAAGACACCCTGCAAGCAATACGTTCCGATGGCTCGTTTCACAGTCTTGGAATGTGCTGACCCGAAAGGAAACAACTCTGTTCCCGTGGCAAGTACATCTGGCACACGTGTTATGGTGTTAAAGTAAGGCTAATATCTAAAAACTGTACCTGGTCGTAGTCCGGTAATTCGTGAATAAAGGTTAGACCATTCCCTTGTCGTCTAGAAACCGATTCTACCTCTTCCACAGTTACAGTGTACGTCGCACCGGGTTGATCTTTAAGGAACAGTAATAGTCATCAACATACATAAATTTTTCAGAATTGTCTCGTCTCCCAAAACAACAACAAAAAAAAAATGCTTGTTGTGCTTCCATCTTGTCCGTGTATTTTTGTGCGCAGTACCCCCCCCCCCCCCCCCCTTTTTTTTTTACCATGATTGACCGACTCGCCCAACAATGCAAGCTCTTAAACTGCGATTTGAAGTGTCGTCCTGGATCCGCGACGCAGCGCAATGTTCGTCGAGGTTTAGTCAGAACACAGGGCGGAATCCAATTAACACGCTCTTGCCTAACGGAACAAGAAAACGTTCCCCATATCGCTAGTCATATTACACGGACAATTCGGTCATCCCCGTAACCTCCCGCGCCGTGCGTTTGATGATGATGATGATAATGACCTAAGTGAAAATGGCACATACCAACGGCGGGGGATTGGCCAGGGTACATTGTAGATTATAAATATGTATGGTCAAGGACTGGTGTATTCAGATAGATATGGATGTTTGACTAGAATTTGTAAAAAAATAAAAAGGAAAAGAAAAAGCAAAAGTCTCACCTAGAATAGGAATGTGCCTGATTGAATTATGTAATCATGAATAGAATCGCACACTGGGTTTAAGACATATCCCATGATGCTTTGCTTCAGACATGGTCCTCGTTTTCATTCAACCCTTAGATCTGCGCCACTTATCACAGTGAAAAAGGCTAAGAGAAAAATTATTTTTGAGGAAAGACAGGCGCAATAAGTGTCCCATTTCTCGCATACAGATCAAAAGTGCCGCGAAGAATAGGTCGAGAAAGGATGGTTTGGTTTGTTTAATAGGGTTTAACTTCCCAAAGCGACACAGGCTATGAGAGACGCCATTGTGGAGGACTCCGCTAGTTTCGTCCGTCTGGGATTCCTTAACGTTCGCACCGTATACACGGGTGCCTTGCCTTTTGCCTCCATCGATAAGCTGCCTCTGCGGCCGAGATTTGATCCCGCGTCTTTGGGTTCAGTACTCGAGTGCCTTAACCACTTATACTGCGGCGGGGGGTGGAATAAAAAAAAGTAAAAGAATAATAAAGTAACTAATTTAGTGTAGTCGTAGAGGATTCTCGATCAATTTCGACCACCCGGTGTCTTAGTTCAGTGTGGCGACCTCATTTGTTGCACTACATAAATGTGCCGATGGACTGAGCAGCAGCGGTGTTTGGCCGAGCCGAACCTCTCAGCTTCTGTGTAACATGTGCCGGTACTTATCCTTCTTGTCTGCACGTGGCTAGCACTGATTATGCGAGTCACCACACTTGTGTGGATATTAGCAAATACTTCGGTGACGGGTATGTCGAGAGATACAAGGTGCCAGAGAGAGCCGCCATTCCCGACTTATCATAGCCGCCTTCTCAGGTGCCGCACTAAACATCCTATAGAATATTCCATCTCGTGACATGGCAGACCTCATCCGCAGCAACTTTCATCCCATCTGTGTACCATGTTTCGTTAAAACGACACGAAGGGACACATCGTGTGCATCAATGTCTATGTCCTTGGGCTATATTTGCAGCCCTTTGGCTAATGCGGTCGTTTTTGTTAAAGCTCCGAGGGAAGAAAATTCGCTGTTGTCGAGGGATTTGAACATCGTCCCAGGTGGATTTTTGCAAACACTACTGGGCGCTTACTGCGACGCGCATGGTTCACGCGTTCCGTCCGCTCGCGAGTCTCCGAGCAGCTCATACTCAGGAAATGTTGCCCAGAACATTTGTCAACGATAAGTATTTTTTTTTATAAACGCACTGTATGAATTAATATATCCGCGAATCTCCGCTCAGGGAGCTCGTAGCTTTTTTTTGCTATTAAGATTTGGTTATCATGAAATCGTTCAACATTGCTTTATTTGTGCCAGGCTTTCATCGAAAGGTTTTGATACGCATCCAATGATTGGAACATTCCTTTCAATATTTCCCATACCGGTATCTTACAGCACTTCACAATTGCTTCACAATTAAAATTACTTTTCAAGGAAGGTAGACTTGCACGCTGCTTTTCGAATTGCGTGAACGCCAGCGCGTGTTACCTGATTATGCTGCACGAACAGTGCTCCTGAGCTCATTACGTTAATGCATCTCTTCCACGCTTTACATTTCTATGTCCCTTAGTGTTTCCGCTGAGTACGTGGAGCCACTGAAACGCGTCTACCTGGCTGTTTATGAGGAGGAAACTCGTTTAAATCTTGTTACTAACCGCGGCCTATACGCATTCGTGCTAACAAAATATAAGCAAGGCGTGTGTACCAGCATTTGAAGTCTAGAATAAAACTCCGGCGTAGCGTTACGCTAAAATGCGATACAAACCAGCACTCGTGCTTAATGTATAGTCTGAAATGGCGTTGCGGTTGGTACCTGGCCTAACAGCTCTGCTGCGCTGCGTTGCAAGACAAATAATCTTAAACCTTGCCGCAGCTGCTTTTTTCCAAGCTCTGCTCTTGTGGTCATTTGTTTTGTTCGGCTATGCGGCTATGGTCGCGCGGAACAGTTACCCACGAAAACATCGACCTATTTTAAGGATTCGCATTTTTGCCTCTCCAGCCATATTTCAGGAGCTCCAGAGAAGCTTACCAACGTCTGCACAGTGCATTGTTCTTGACGTGAAGCGCGGTGCACTTGGCGGTGAAGATTTCGCGATACGTACGAGATTGCTTCCATCTACGCTTTAAGGGCACCGGCTACATACGGCTTGCACGTAATTAGGGCCTAATGCTTTATATAACCACAGAAACGCGTCCAGTTTTCTTCTTTACAAGCTGATTCTCTTTTTCACAGTGTAAGTCGCCACTTCTGTGCTCCGAACATACTTGTAGTCAGGCTGCAGGCGTACTAGAACAGTGACACCAATAATGCTCGTACTGAGGACAAGCAAAGAAGAAAAAAAAACTTAAAAGCACGATGTTTCCAGCAATAAGCATGTCATTGCTGCAACATTTTCAAGCTAGCATCGCTCCTTAAAATATTATTAAATAGGTTCGCGGAAAAATCGCCAATTAGGTTCCATGCAGCAATAATGGAAAGTGAGCGCAATCTGTAACATTAGCACGCAGCGTTTGAAAGGGTCTCGAAATAACTGACGACGTGCTTGTCGCATTTTTTTCGCAGACATGATGATGTGCCTGCTAAGTGCGCATGCTTTTAATGTAACAAGGAGGCTTCAAAGCCCAACAAAGTTTAGCCAGTGGCGTTTGCAACATGCCATTTCCAGGATAGTGTCATCTGCAGCCAAATTAAAGCGCATTGTGTAGTGAAAGAAAAATACCTAAAATACCCTTCCCCTCTTAGAAGTAGCATGCACGGAGTTGACCCGCGTGGCTGTCCACTTGCGCCGCTACTTTTGCAGTCTGTGCACTGGTGGGGAATGCGTCAATGGGGCCTTTAGAACCAACAGCACGTTCTCCGATGCAGAGCAAAATGTTCCGCCATTTGAATGCATTGCTTCGAGGATAAGAACACGTGGGGCAAGCATTCACGGCCGCTGTTCGTCTCCACATTTAAGACATTCTGAACACGTCGAACTCGTCGCGCCAACTTCAAAGTTTGGGGCCAAGACGTGCTGGCAGTCCTCTGCTAAATTATATGCCACTCGTGTCACTCCGATTTCAAGCACATGTAGCGCCAGAAATAGTATGGGCCATTGCAAGCTATTAGATGTCAGGAGCCGGTGCTGCTTAGACCATATTGTCACGAGACGACGTGAACGAAAGAAAAAAATGTCTTTATACGCTAAATTACATACATGATTCAATAAAAAAAAAAGAAAAAAAAAAACATCGGCACGGGGACCGAAACAACTGAATAACGCGACTGTACAAGCAGTCAAGCACAGCGCCGGCACTGTGCTCCTCTTCCCATGAGCACAACACACGGAGCACTGTCTCCAGATGGTCTCTCTCGACCATCGGTCGAGCGTCTTCTTTTATAGGCCCGAAAGCCGGTACCATTCAAACGGTCCAATCTGGACGCAGACGTTGGCCACGTGCCAAGAGGCCCAATGGGCGAGCGCCACGGTCGGCCATCACGGGCCTGACGCGGCGCGAAGCGGGAGAGGAGGCGCCAGGTTGTATGGAAGGCTTGTCCGGACACGCCCGGCGCAGAGGTGTCCAAGTAGCCCAGGCTTCTTCTCAAAGCGTCTGTGCCATGCGGAGCAGCACTGGGAATTGTAAAAAGGCATCCGCCGCTCGCCTGCACTCGCTCGATTCTTGTCGTCGGACGCTGCAGGAGCCGCTCGAATCGCGGCTAGGAGCTCGATCCGAATAAAGGCACCACAAAGACTATTCGAGTCGCGTTACACGTGGAATTTGAAAGATGTTGACTTCCTTGAAGTCAGGCAGCCGTCTTTAGAGTACGTAAATGTGAAACGACTTAGTGAATGGGTCGGTTGGCATACTTCTTGCATGTTTGAATGAGGCTAAAAGACACACGATGTTCACTAGTGTGCCTGATGTGCAGTGTGGTTTCCTTCGTACCTTTATTGCTGAGAACCTCCCCCTAACCGCTCCAGCATGCTGCCTCAGCTGCAAACCTCATAGTGTACTGTTTCGCAACGGCTTAAAATAGAAATAGCTACACGGAGGGTTAGGAAACAAATAGCGAATGCAATTAGGATCACCTGGCGTAAGTAGCACGTGTCTCCGATAAAAGTTTCATTATTTATAGTGCAAAACAGCAGCCTTCATTGCAACAATCACCATTGTCGCTAACATGAATTTGATTTTGCTGCCTGCCTCTAAAGCAACTGTGATGAGAAGGGTCAGTCTACTGCGAAATTGCTGGATCTAGTTGATATCTCTCCAATTGATGCCTGAAAAGATTTGTGATGGCTTCCATTTTGAGAAAATTATTTTAAGCTAAGATAATACCTCTAAGTAGGGAACATGTGGATGCAGCTGACACAGGACAGGGTTAATTGGAGAGATATGATTGAAACCTTTGCTCTGGAGCGTATGTGGTTGGGAAGATGATGACTGATGATGATCTACACAAAATATAGAAGCGCAGAAAACGGCACTGTCAACTGCAGTAAATTTAACGCGACAGGCTACTCACGTGAGCAGGTCAAAGATCGATAATCATCAAACATACGTTTTTTTTTTTTTTCGGTTGTGTTCAAAAAATAAAGGCCAGTTTCTCCTTTGCCTTGTTTCTTGGAGCTGCACGCTGACTGACAGACAGCTGCCACAGTTATAATTCAGCTCGCATTTCACGGCTTACCAAAAGTTGGGGTGCCAACTTCCCTCGATGAAGCCTGACCAAGGACAGATTAATACAACGCTACATGCTGTTTTATATAAGTGAGCGAAATTTCCAGACGGCAGCAGCGGAGCTGAGGGAGGGAGCGGGCTCCGAAGGCCGCGCCTCTTTCTCATCGTTTCCCGATTGCGTGCTCCAATCTACACGAAACATCTGTTCACACGCGCCTCGAAAACAATGTGTTGCGATGAGCCCGCCAGCACAAGAGCTGTCGAGGGTGGTAGGAAAAGCATTACTTTGTAGCGTTAAGGAGAGCGCCTTACACGACCCACCGTAAGAAGGTTGCTGGGCTCTTTTTCCAAGTCAATCTGTATGAAAGAAAGGGCCACGACCTGTCGCCTGCACTCTCTTGCAAAGTTTATCTCATTAAAGGCATGGTCTCAGTTCTTTCGGTGATAAATCCAGATATGGGAAGTTTTTTTTTTTTTCCGAGGCGTCTCAATGGAGGGCTGCACTGCCATACACAGAGTTGCAAAGCTAGGTGGGTGGAAACGTTCACGCCCTTTGGCAAAACGTCGTTCATGATCTCATAACGGTCCTTCCTGTTCACATGATCACAGGAGTGAGGCAGGTGCGTAGTGTGGAGGCAATCAATAATGCAGCGCACTTTTTAGCTGGTATGCGTTCAAAATCATACACCCCCTTCCCCCTCTCATCTCGTCTCAGGAGTCTTGTTGATCCTGTAGCGCACGGCAGCCTCTAATAGGCGACATGTATGGTAGCAATTTTATCATCATCATCATCATCATCATCATCATCATCATCATCATCAGCCTGATTATACCCACTGCAGGGCGAAGGCCTCTCCCATATTTCTCCACTTAACCCGGTTCTGTGCTAGCTGCATCCACTTGACCCCTGCGAACTTCTTAATCTCATCCGCCCACCTAACTTTCTGCCGCCCCCTGCTACGCTTTCCTTCCCTTGGAATCCAGTTTGTTACCCTCAGCGACCATCGGTTATCCTCTCTTCGCACTACATGTCCTGCCCATGTCCATTTCTTCTTCTTAATTTCCACTAGAATGTCGGTAACTTGAGCTATTTCTCTGACCCACTCTGCACGCTTTCTATCTCTTAATGATACCCCTACCATTTTTCGTTCCATAGCCCTCTGGGTTGTCCTCAACTTAAGTAGAACTCTCTTGGTTAGCCTCCACGTTTCAGACCCATAGGTGAGTACAGGCAAGATGCAACTGTTGTATACTTTCCTCTTGAGCGATACCGGTAAGCTGCTAGTCATAATCTGCGAGTGCTTGCCAAATGCGCTCCATCCCAATCTTATTCTTCTTGTTATTTTCTTTTCATGGTCCGAATCTGCGGTTACTACCTGTCCTAAGTAGACATACTCGCCTACTACTTCCAGTATTTCGCTACCTAATGTAAACTGCTGTTCTTTCCCCAGGCTGTTGAACATTACCTTAGTCTACTGCATATTGATTTTCAAGCCTACCTTTCTACTTTTTCTGTCTAGGTCATCAATCATTATTTGCAGTTCATCCCCCGAGTTGCTTAGCAAGGCAATGTCATCAGCAAATCGCAGATTACTGAGGTATTCTCCATCTACCCTTATCCCTAACTGCTCCCATTCCAAGTCTCTGAATACTTCCTCTAAACAAGCTGTGAATAGTACTGGGGAGATTGTGTCTCCTTGCCTAACACCTTTCTTTATGAGAATTTTGTTACTTTCTTTATGCAGAACTATGGTTGCTGTGCAGCCACTATATATATCATCTAGCACTTTCACGTACGGCTCGTCCACCCCCTGATTTCGCAATGCCTGCCTCACCGCCGAGGTTTCAACTGAGTCAAACGCTTTTTCGTAATCAATGAATGCTATGTATAAGGGCAGGTTATATTCCGAGCATTTTTCTATCACCTGATTGATGGTATGGTTATGATCGATAGTAGAGTACCGTTTCCGAAACCCTGCTTGATCCTTTGCTTGATTGCAGTCTAAGGTTGTCCTGATTCTATAAGCGATTACCTTAGTAAATACCTTATATGTAACAGACAGTAAGCTGATTGGTGTGTAATTTTTAAGGTCCTTAGAGTCCCCTTTCTTGTGAATGAGGATAATGTTTGCGTTGTTCCATGGTTCCGGTACCGTCGATGACACCAGGCACTGCGTATACAGGGTGGCCAGGTTTTCTAGCACGATATCCCCCCCCCCCCCCCCCGTCCTTCAGCAAATCTGTAGAACTCCTCGGCTATTTTGACTATGTTATCCATATTAGTGATGACTTTGCCCGCCTTGTCCCTTATCGCATACATCTGGTTTTTGCCTATGCCCAATTTCTTCTTTACCACTTTAAGGCTTCCCCCGTTTTTTACAGCATGTTCAATTTTCTCCATGCTATACTTCCTTATATCGGCCACCTTGCGCTTATTGATTAGCTTTGATATCTCGGCCAATTCGATCTGGTCTGTTGCATTGGAAGCTTTAATACTCTGGCGTTTCTTAATCAAATCTTTCGTCTCCTTAGACAGCTTACCGGTATCCTCTCTAACTATCCTACCGCCTACCTCTACTGCGCACACAGTAATGATATCTCTGAAATTATTGTTCCTTGCTTCTAGGGTAATGTCGCCATCCTCGGTGAGAGCTGAATACCTATTCTGTAGGGAGATCCTGAACTCTTCTGCCCTCCACCTCACCGCTAATTCGTTGATGGGTTTCTTTCTTACTAATCTATTGCGTTCCTTCTTCAGATTTAGGCTAATTCGGGACCTCACCATCCTGTGGTCACTGCATCGCACTTTCCCCATTACCTCTACATCCTGCACAATGGCGGGGGTTGAACACATTATGAAGTCTATTTCATTTTTAGTCTCTCCGTTAGGACTTTTCCATGTCCATTTCCGGTTCTTCAGTTTGCTGAAGAAGGTATTCATGATTCGTAAGTTATTGCGCTCTGCAAACTCAACTAGTAACTCCCCCCTGCTATTCCTAGAACCAATGCCATAGTCACCTACTGCCTTGTCTCCTGCCTGTTTTTTCCCTACCTTAGACAAGGTAGGGAAAAAACAGGTAGCAATTTGCTCATGATCAGTGATATCCGCGTGGCACGCCCTTCCGCAGAGCCGTTATCCTCTCTGAATGCAAGAGAGAATTTCGGTTGTCTCATTACGCGTGACTTGTTCAGCCAGACGCGTCATTAACCGAATCATTTACTGTCACCACCTCACCTCTGTTAGGCATTCAGTTCGGACCTGACTTCTTTCCCGCCCGCTATTCCATCGAACTGAATTGACGAGGCGCATCACAGTTCACTCATACAAGGCAGCAGCAGCGAATACCTGGGCCGCCGGCTAGCCCGACCCGCTACTTGCAAGCCATCGGGGCTGCTGTTTCCAAAACGGTCGTCATTCGATCTATTCCACACCCCAGAGGCCACATATCTCTTTCCCCATAAAGCGCTGGCATCCGACAGGTCCAAAGTAATGGCGACCTAAGGCCCATCCGGTAATCAGGAAGAAACTAAAACGTTTTAACACAGAACGTTAGGGTTTATTTTGGGCCCATAAAGAGCTGTAGAACTCAGCGGCGGCGATAGGAACAAGTCTGTTCGGCCGTCGGCAAAGACCAGAATGACCACAGCTCTCGTTGCCGCTAAATTTAAAGCTGACGAACTAAAGAAGCACGCGAGATATGTAAGTCATCAAAAGAAATTACAATACGGAACAATGTGGAAGCAGTTGCGCGTGGTTGTGATAATTCGAGAGAAAGTTGGTCGGATTTCTCGTCACAAACGTAAGAAACTTCCGTGTCGGTGTTCTGCATAAACAAACAGCACAAAGCCTCAGAGAATTTCTCTCTCAAAGACGCATCGGTCCAGTGCCTTAAAGAAGGTGAGCAAAGTTGGGCAATCCAACATAGACACGCAAAGTGCAAACGCAAAGCCTCCATTAAAGCGCATAATGCGGTTTTAGGTGGACGATATGGACAGTGTTGTGACCGTGCATGGTCCGCGCTTGCGCGCACTATTGTGCGCCTGTGGGCATGGTATTGATATGTGCTGTTTGTGCAAGGGCTCTAAGTGAGCGTGTTCACATGAATCTTTTTATGTGAGCATGCTTTGCTTTGTCGCGACCCTACAACTGCCAAATTGGCCCTGTCAAGGGAACGTCAAGAAAAATACAAAGAAACGTCACCCTGTGAGAAATAGCTGGAAGTGCTTTTGTTCAACTGTTCCCCTTCCCGTCGAGAGGCGCTATTGTCAAGAGAGGAATGCCTATTGTCCAAAGGAGACGATCGGAGTGACACGTCCGCTGACGTACAGGAGAAGGAGCATGAGAATTACGGCCATTAGAGGATTTCCCGTGAATGCAGGAAAGAGTTGCAATTGCCGGAAAGGGACAATGCTGGGAGCAGTATTCGTGGCGCGCGCGTACACGTGGGTTTCTGAGAAGGAAATCCACTTGCCGGAACCAACATTGCGGATCTTTGCAGAAGAATCGAAATTTACCTCCTCGCCGTTCCCAAGCTCTACCCGACAACCAGTGACCACGCCCGACGAAACAATACTCGACCAGTCAGTGCATCAGATCATGAGTGCAGTGATGTGTTGGATTGGGTGCCGATATCTGAGGGGTGTGCCCTGGAACTGATTGGTCAGGATCTTCAGAGAGGGGCTGGACATAGGGTATTTAAGGACATTTCAGAGCACGAGATGACGCTCTGAGCCCTGGGTAAACGGCTCATCCAGTCGCTTCTCGCTATGAACTCTTAACGCTTGCCATTTTGCTGATACACCCTTTTTTTCATGTAAATAAGTTTTCTCAAAGTGCCATTAAACCTGCTTGTGTATATATTTTACTAACTTCGAAGATTCAATCCTTCATCAACCCGGAGTCTCTGCACGCTACCAAGTGAAGGCCGGCTCGACTTAGTGCCAGCGTCACGACAACTGGTGACCAGCGTTGGGATTTGAATCTACAAGCCACAACATCTGGTGATTGGAGGTTGATGAGAATCTACAAGCCACAACATCTGGTGATCGGAGGTGGCATCTGAAGCTACAAGCCACAACATCTGGTGATCGGAGGTGGCATCTCAAGCAACAAGCAGGAGCAACAATCGGCCAACAAGAGAGCAGCTCGGAACATCGATCGCATGTGTGGCTGAGTGCCTGGCTTTTCTTCTGATGTGGACCAGGTTCTAGAACAGAGTTAGGTTTTAGAACTGGTAAAGAGTGTTGCAACGCCTTTAGGTTTCGTAGTTTGCACAGTTGTTTTGGAAGTAGCCGACACTCGGAGCGATCATGGACCTACAAAAGCTGCAGAAACCGGAACTGTTGCTATTGTGTGAGGAATTGGGAATTGATACAAGTGGTTTGGCACGAAAACCCTTGATTTTAAAGGCAATCACTGATTTGGGAACCGATGATGAGGAGCTCAGTGAAGCATGGAACCTCATCGGACAAAAAAAGGAGGAGCAGCTCAGACAGCAGAGAGAGCGGGAAAAAGAGGAAATGAGGCGTGAGCGGGAAATTGAGAGAGAAGCAAAAAGGCTGGAGCAAGAAATTGAGCTCCGGAAATTAGAAGTAGAGTTGAGCAAGAGGTCGGGCAATTGTCCCCAGCTAGCGGTACCTCTTCTCAACAAGGAGGCAGATTTCAAGATGTCAAAGTACATGCAGCCATATGTAATATCAGGGGATATCGGTCTGTATCTTGCTAACTTTGAGCGAACCTGGGCAGCGGAGGTTGTCGCGCGGCTGTGTAAGGAGGACGCGGACAACTACGATAAGGTCAAGGCTTGCCTTCTGAGAAAGTGTAGGCTTAGTGCCGAGGCGTTCAGACAACGTTTTCGGAACGCTACTGAGTGCAGGGACGAGAGCTACCCTGAATTTCTGTACAATTTAAGAGTCAATTTGGGCGAGTAGCTAAAAAGCACTGATTCCTACAGTGATAGGGACGCTGTAGTCGAGCGAAGTCTTTTGGAGCAGTTTTATAATTACCTCCCAGAAAAAGAAAGAAATTGGTTACAGGACCGAGGCGACATTAAGTCGGCAACTGAAGCTGCCGAACTCATTGAGGAGTACGCTTCGCGCCGACAATTCAGCAACCCAGCAGTGGATAGGCCCCGCACTCCCAAGTTGAGTGTGAATAACCGTCAGGAAAGGCACTTTGCTAGAGTTGCAAACGAAGAAAGGAAGGCTTCTTCAGGCAAACTCCCTAGAAAGGACGGCAGTGAGAAAAGTGGGGAAGTGACCAACGCGCAGAATACAAAGAACAAGCTTGAGGCTGGAAGCCGCTCACATGCTTTAGGTGCAATGAGCAGGGTCACATTGCCGTCTACTGCCGGAAAGAAAAGATTGCTTTCTCGTATGTCAGTGACTGCGATGAAAACATGAAGCTTTTGGAACCCTACATGCATGACCTAGTAGTCAACGGGAAGCCTTGCAAGCAACTGCGCGATTCGGCCACAACGATGGATGTTGTCCATCCGGCGTATGTGTCGCCTTACCACTATACAGGACAGTGTGCATGGATCCGCCAGGTAGTGGAGGAACAGAGTGTCTGTTTGCCGATCGCGAACGTGGTCATCGAGGGCCCTTTCGGCGAGTTAACAACCGAGGCTACCGTTTCAGGAAAGCTTCCTAAGTGCTATCCGTATTTGTTTTCCAACAAATCGGACATGCTGCTGCGAACGAGGGGCATCCTTTTCGGAGACAGAGTTGTGCAAGCCTTAACACGTTCAAAGGCGCGAGAACTAGCTACACTGCTCATTCCAGAAAATTCCACAGCGGAGGAAACGGCAGTTAAAACAGTGGTCGATGCGGAAGATAGCGGGTCAGAAAACTTTGAGAGCGAGGCATCTCAGATAAGTCAACTTGAAAGTGAGCTTGATGAGACGCGGAATGAGGACGTTCTTGAAAGTAACCTCTTGCCGCCAGTGTTTAGTAATCTCACGAGACTTCTAAGTGGAACCCGAGAGAACTTCGCTATGGAGCAAGCCAATGGTCCCAAGATAGAGGAGATAAGGGAGCGCCACCGCGCCACTAAGGCAGCAAAGAATATTTCTTTCGAGATGAGAAAGGGAGCGCTGTATCGCTTATTTCGCTTATTCAAGGATAAGCGCGGAGTAGAGCGGGACCAATTGGTGGTTCCCCAAAAGTACCGCGAAGACTTACTGCGACTTTCCCATGGCAGCTCATGTTCATGTCACCTTGGAATAAGGAAAACAAGCAGAGGCGGTTGCAAGAATACTACTGGCCTGGATGTTTTAAGGATACGGAAACTTTTGTACGGTCATGCGACACGTGCCAGCGGGTTGGAAAGACGCAAGATAAGTGGAAAGCTCTGATGGTGTTAGTACCAATCATTACCGAGCCGTTTCACCGGTTAGTAATAGATGTAGTTGGGCCACTTCCTGTGACAGAGTCAGGGTACCGTTATATCCTCACTATGTTACGCCCAGCCACAAAGTTTCCAGAGGCTGTTCCGCTGTGCGAGGTGACGTCCGAGAGTGTAATGGATTCGCTGCTGTCAGTGTTTGCACGAGTTGGATACCCTTCCGAGGTCCAAAGTGATCAGGGTAGCGTTTTCACAAGTGTCCTCACCACCTCATTTCTCGAGCGATGCGGCATTAAGGTAGTCCACAGCTCGATCCACCATCCGCAGAGCAACAGCATAGAAAGATGGCATTCTGTTCTCAAACGCGTCCTGAGGGGACTGTGCTATGAAAACAAGCACGAATGGGATACCTGCCTGCCTGCAGCACTTTTCGCTTTGCGGTCAGTGCCGCACGAATCCACTGGATTTAGCCCAGCCGAGTTGGTGTACGGAAGGTCACTGCGCTCACCTTTGCGAATGGTGCACGAAGCCTGGGAGGGGCGCGGATAAGACCCAACGGTAGTAGAATTCATTCTGAACCTCCTGAATCGCTTACATAACACTAAGGAACTCGTTGAGGCCAGCATGAAGTCAGCCCAGGCTCGTTCCAAAGTGTACTATGATAAGTCAGCCCGAAAAAGGACGTTTCGTATCGGGGACCAGGTAATGTTGCGGAGAGGTTCAAGGCAGATTAAGCTCGAAGTACAGTGGGAAGGACCTGCTGAATTTCGTTGCAAAGCTTTCTAACACTAACTACGCAGTGAAAATCCCCGGTAGGCGTGAAGAAGTGCGCATTTATCATTGCAATCTTATGAAGCCTTATGTGCAGAGGGAAGCCGGGGTAAATCTAACGGTAAACCTTCCCGAGGAGATAGGTGACAACTTGATTTGCCTCAGCGGAGAAGAAAGCAACGCTCAGTAGCTTCACAAAAAGACGGAGCAGAGAGGAGAACTAAAGAAATCTGAGCTGTCCGATCTGGGCGACCTAATAACAGAGTTTGAGGCCTTTTTCGTGGACAGGCCAGGCAGGACTGATTTGACTGAGCACGATATTGAGCAGACTTCAGACGTGCCAGTGCGATCAAGGTGCTACCGATTTTCTCCAAGGCAAAGACAAATTTTGGATAGGGAAGTAACTTGCATGCTGGAATTGGGAGTAATAAAACCCTCGGAAAGCGATTATGCTTCGCCTATGATCTTGGTAGAAGCTCCAGGTAAAGACCCTAGGCCTGTGGTAGACTACCGAAAGCTAAATTCTCTCACCAGGGATCAAGTGTATCCTATTCCGAATATCGAGGAGAGAGTAGAACAGGTCAATAGAGCGGCCTATGTGACTACGCTGGACCTTACTCGAGGATACTGGCAAGTACCGCTCACTGAACGCGCCAGCAGATACGCGGCTTTTGTCACTCCGACGGGCAGCTACCAGCCAACAATTATGAGTTTTGGGCTCAAAAATGCTCCATTTTGTTTTTCCCGACTCATGGATAGAGTTTTAAAGGGGGTGTGAAACATTCGCGGTGCCCTATTTAGATGACATTGCTGTTTTTTCCGACTCATGGGCGAACCATATGGTACTTCTAAGAACTGTACTGAGCCTTTTGCGTAAAGCTGGGCTAACCGTAAAGGCCGAGAAATGTTGCCTGGCAAGGGCGACCGTGGACTACTTGGGTCACAATGCAAGTCAAGGTTTCAGGAAACCCAGCGAGATTAAGATTTCTGCGGTAGCAGACTACCCGCGGCCGAGCACGAAGACGGAAATTAGGGCATTCTTGGGGCTGACGGGATACTACAATCACTACATCCCTAACTATTCAGCTTTGGCTAGCCCCCTGACCGACGCTCTCCGCAGGACAGAACCGACAAATGTAGCCTGGGACGAACAAAACGAAGCCTCCTTCTTAAACCTGAATGCTGTGCTGATTAGCCGTCCGGTATTGCGAGCTCCAGACTACGACCGATAATTCACGGTCCAGTGTGATGCAAGTGATCAAGGGCTAGGTGCTGTTCTCTGCCAGAGGGATGACGACGGTAATGAGCACCCCGTGCTCTACCTGAGCAGAAAACTGAGCTCTAGAGAGGGGGCTTATTGCGCGTCAGAGAAAGAGTGCGCTTGCATCGTATGGGCCATTCAAAAATTGCAGTACTATCTTGGAGGGGCCAAATTCACCGTAGAGACGGACCATTGTCCCCTGGCTTGGCTGCAAACTGCGACATCGAAGAACAGTTGCCTTCTGAGGTGGAGCTTGATTTTACAGCAGTACAATTTTGAAATAAGATACAAAAAGGGGAAGTTAAATGGGAATAGGGACGCGCTTATCCGCTGTTTCTAAGCGGTCCGAGGTGCTCCTCACCATGTATCCAAATTGATACTCAGGTTCTTTTTTTTTCGTGCGCTTGTATATATGTGACTATGTAAAGCAGCACGTTTGGTTTTCTAGGCATACGTGGGCCCGGCGCGTCTTGAGTGTGGGCTTTTCTCGCACAACGATGGCAGTTTTCTTTTGACCTGGTCTCTTCAGACGGAAGCCGAGTGCTTGCTTAGACATGTGGTTGAGTTTCAGAGACAGCTCAAGTAATTTGGCTTTCGACAATCAAGACAACGCGACAAGCGACAGCGAGCTTCAAGCTTTCATGTGCAGGCCATTACGTCGTCTCTTCATGCAGCAGCTGCGACTGCTGCCCTCCGTGACTCTTCGGGCGGGGGAGGAGGCTGTTGTGACCGTGCATGGTCCATGCTTGCGCGCACTATTGTGCGCCTGTGGGCGTGGTATTGATATGTGCTGTTTGTGCAACGGTTCTAAGTGAGCGTGTTCACATGCATCTTTTTGTGTGAGCATGCTTTGCTTTGTCGCGACCCTACAACTGCCAAATTGGCCCTGTCAAGGGAACGTCAAGAAAAATACAAAGAAACATCGCCCTGTGAGAAATAGCCGGAAGTACTTTTGTTCAACTGTTCCCCTTCCCGTCGAGAGGCGCTATTGTCAAGTGAGTAATGCTTATTGTCCAAAGGAGACGATCGGAGTGACACGTCCGCTGACGTACAGGAGAAGGAGCATGAGAATTACGGCCATTAGAGGATTTCCCGTGAATGCAAGAAAGAGTTGCAATTGCCGGAAAGGGACAATGCTGGAAGCAGTATTCGTGGCTCGCGCGTACACGTGGGTTTCTGAGAAGGAAATCCACTTGCCGAAACCAACATAGCGGATCTTTGCAGAAGAATCGAAATTTACCTCCTCGCCGTTCCCAACCTCTACCCGACAACCAGTGACCACGCCCGACGAAGCAATACTGGACCAGTCAGTGCATCAGACCATCAGTGCTGTGATGTGTTCGATTGGTTGCCGATATCTGAGGGGTGTGCCCTGGAACTGATTGGTCAGCATCTTCAGAGAGGGGCTGGACATAGGGTATTTAAGGACATTGCAGAGCACGAGATGGCGCTCTGAGCCCTGGGTAAATGGCTCATCCAGTCGCTTCTCGCTATGAACTCTTAACGCTTTGCAATTTTGCTCATATACCCTTTTTTTCATGTAAATACGTTTTCTCAAAGTGCCATTAAACCTGCTTGTATATATTTTACCAACTTCGAAGATTCAATCCTTCATCAACCCGGAGTCTCTGCACGCTACCAAGTGAAGGCCGGGTCGACTTAGTCCCAGCGTCACAACAGCTTCTGGTCGTGCGCGGCGCCACTGGGACGCTGTCCTTGAGCATTGCACGGGCCGTAATTGTTGGCCCGGGACCGGCTGGCTTTTGCGTTACCCTCCGAACCCGGCCCGGCTTTTCCGATACAACCCCGGGCTCGACCCGAGCCCGTGGGAACTCTGACCTACCCGGTCCGGACAGGCCCGCCAAGTGGGTGGGCCCGGCCGACGCCCGAAAACAATATCCATAGCTAAGCGCGCTTCCCTAATGCTGATATTGTTGTTAATTACAGTTTGCATGACTCATTTTTAAAGCAGTAGCGGGAAATTCTAATTTCTGGTTCCACTGGTTATTGTTTCTCTGTTCGAAGAAAGCATAGTGGCCTGGATTCCGCGGATATGAAATTGCCGACAATTATGCTCTCAAGTTAGACTGTTTTAAAAAAAATATTTAAAACAACTTCTGACTTCAAATTCGGTTCGCTGCTTGAGGTCATGCGATCATGCGATTAAAGCAGCTTGCGCAACCGCTCCTGAGTCAGACGCCTGCTGTGTGCATTCCGCTGTGCATGTAGGGGGGAAGGGGGGGGGGGAGGGAGAATCTGCTGGAAGTGCCCGTTTTTAATGATTAACTAACTTAAAAACAAGGAAATTACAAGCATTCTGAAACCAATTTTATCGAACATCATTCTAATCGCTGCCTTTTGAGGTCTGGAAAAAATTTTACTCTTAATGATTTCTAGCTTATAATCGTCCATAGTTGGTGCATATTACCCCGTTATTGTGATATGAACTATAATTATACTGTGAATTGTCAACAGTTATCAAAAAGCACTACTTCGTTGATTTCAGCTGTTAATGCGGCCTCTGTCAGAATATTAAATATGAAGTAGCTCATTGTCAAGCGATGAATATTGTTACGAGGGGAAATCACGCACCAGTGGGTAACAACACTCTCGAATCGATGAGCACTGCTTAACCACACAACTCAACACTCAACGTCCTCTTCGTCCACACATCCAGACACTTCGTTCTTCACTTGCTGTATGCCAGCATTGCACACCACATAACATTACCCCCGCCGCAGAAGCACAGGCCCGGTGCGTTAGTAAACGAAGCAGGGCGTGAATAATATGGCTTGAGTCGTGTCACATGCATAATGTCGGAAGCTCGCGGTGCAGAAGACTTCGGGATCAGAGGTTCGATTTCGTATGTGACGTCGGTGACTCGGCGCAAGATACGGTAGGGGCCTTGTAGCATGGTAGAAGTTTTTCGCATAAGCCCACCCGGCAGGATGGGAGCCACAGCAGAACGAAAGAGCCTGCGGCGTAGTGCACATCGCGGTGGCGACTGCCTCGGGAGGCAAAGAGCCTGTCGCGAGCATTGTGGCGAGCACCATTAGGGCGGGAGATGGCATCACGAGCATATAGGTACGAGTGGCGGCGTCAGTAGTGGGTAGCGATGTTTAAAAAATGAGTAATGGATGTCGACGAAAGAGCAGGTAAAAGAGAGAGTAGCCAGCGGTATCATGACGAGAAGAGTTATAGGCAAATGTTACAAAGGGTAGATTAATGCCCCAATCCCGGTGGTCGCCGGAGACATACATTGATAACATATTTGTGAGCGTACGGTTGAGGCGTTCGGTGAGGCCGTTGCTCTGAAGATGATAGGCGGGGGTAAATTTGTGGCGGACGGTGGACACACAAAGTAGGTCGTCAACCACTCTGGAGAAGAACCAGCGACCATGATCCGTGAGTAGTTCAGGAGTGGCAAGGTGTTGTAGTATCACGTCGTAGAGGAGGAAATCAGCGACATCTGTAGCATAGGGGTCGGGATCGCGCGGGTAATAGCGTAACGCGTAACAATATGAACACTAGATGTCATAAAATTTATGAGACATCTCCACTGATCATCAACTAAGCAGCGGTCCCTAAGAATACTAGGTTCAAAAGGGAAGCTATATTTTACTGTGGCAAGTGTAGATAGAGGTTCCGTGCTTTTCGCGTTCTTATGGCGCAGTCGCTTTTTTTTTTTTCAAGGGCTCCAATGCACGTGTACTCCATATGGAGATCCAGCAGTCTGTCGTGTCGTCCTCGTAGGTGCTACTTCTCTCGCTCAGGATATCTGACAACCTATCATGTGTTCTATGGTTGATTTATTATAGCAGAATTATCTTCAAACCACTGGCGGATACGTTCAGTGTCATGCCCGTCTCATGCAGAACTGAAAACAAAAGTAAGATGTCTACAGCAGTAAGTGGATTTTAGGTCTCTCTTGGGGATGGATAGAGGGTGTTCCGTTGGAACCCTATTTCATGAACACTTCGATATAAAAAGTAGAGGTCAGAGTTGTTCTCGCACAGAATATTTGCCAGTGAGGACATTCTTGCTCTCCTGCCCCACCTTACGTTGTTCCCTGGGTGCCTGTAATACATCCCGCGGTTCAGAATGTGAGATAATTGCAAAGAAAAGAAACCTAATCAGCTTCAGGAAACCGGAATTGTATATGTTTTAATTTCCTGTTCTGGTCGTGATGGGAGGAAATATTTTCTTCATGACTGAATCCGGGTTTTTGATGCCTTGATAGTTCTAACTCGCAAAAATTCATATTTTTTGAGGACTTGTATAGTTAACTATTTTCATTACGAAAATAAAAAATCAAGAAGAAACAAGTGAGGCAAAAGTATTCACACTATAACTAAGCCTTTGATGAGACGAATTATACACCGGCTCAGACTAAAGCACTTACTTTTAAAACCTCTCTCTTCACCCTTAGTGCTGCCAGCAACCACTATAACAATAGCCTACACTCCTCATCAATTAATATTTAAGGAAATGACAAACAATGTTTCCACCAGCTAATGAAAGCCTAGGGAAAGGCTATCAAGTAACCAACGATCGGGAAAAAGATAACCAAGTTTTCTACAATTCCGTCGACCAATAGAATTTGGAAGGGTAGATGTCGATCGGGACTTAGCCAAATATACAAACCGCATTGCAGTCACTACATGCATAACATATATGCTTTCTATCCCATATATGCAGTAACACCTATCTTCTTTTCCGCACATGTCAATACCAGACAGAGATATGCAAGGAGAACAATCACTTCAAGATGTATACCGCTCACCAGTTCAAAAAAATGCCAGTCGTTACAGGCAACGCCATGCTCAGATTACATTGCATGTATCTGCTGGAACAAAATAAATGTAGTAAAGTACAGAACTAAATTTACGGTTGAGTTTGTTTTTTTTTCATATTCAGAAATACAACCGGCAGGCAGCCGAAAATCAAGGTTTTTCGATTCCTGTTTGTGTAACTCATACTTGAGCTAAACTAGCAAGTGCTGAGCAATCGGTACGGCGTGGCATAACGAAGCATTTCATGTATAAAGTTTGATTATTTTTTTCTTCACCTCCTGCTTAAATATGTGTTCATATGGCCCAAAAGTCTCACAAAGGAGAGGAACAGAATGGATTACAATACAAGCGCTGATTATCCCGAATCGCCCCTCTGCATCATATTTCGCCTCTCTCACGATCTGCTTCAGTCCGGATAGGCAAGGAAGCGTGGCATGCACATGTACGGCATCTGAAACCTAATTATTCACACTGTGAAGAAACCAGCCGCCAGAGTAAAACTCGCCTCCAACCTGACTTGGCCAGCGAATTTACAGTATATATCCGAGGGAGTCGCTGCCCTGAACTCATTCGCTCCCGCTGCACACGGGCTTGACGTACAATTTGAGGCCGCGCAACAAACTTGTCGTTTTCAAAGTGTGCGGCATCACTTTGAGTGGCCAGAAGGTAACCTGACAACACACACCGAAGAGTTCGCCCAGACATCTTTGGCGATCGCGGTAAATTGCGACCCCTCAGTCGGAGCGAGGGAGCGGAAAAGAAAAACGACGGTGGGGACGGGCACTTTTGCCGGTTTTTGACGGAACTCACAGTGCGTTGCTGCCACTTGCACCTATATGTCTGGCGCTCAGGGACGTTCTTCTGATATGAGAAGTGTTACTAAGAGTGCATGAGATGTCCACCGCGCGGAAAGCTTTATTATTTTTAATTGAGGGGGTGAGCGGGAAGGGGGGCGGGGGGGGGGGGGGAAGATGTTTTGCTAGCTGTCATGGGTGCAGTGCCCCTGGAAGCAAAGTCGACCGTATTTTTTCCGCTTTGTATCTTTTTTACCATTTTCCATTCAAAGCATATGTTAGTGCGCCGAGTCTTTCAAACTGTTGAAATGAAGCGCTCGTGCGTGGAGACTGGGGCGGGCGAAACAGGCTCCCACTCGAGAACGAGTATCGGACTTCTTTGGTACCTTTTCAGTTTTTTTTTTTGCTACGCACACACATGGTGTGTGCGTGTGCAGCGAAAGACACAAAAGCGGCCGTAAGAAGGTTCGTTCAACACGCTGATGCTGCTGGAAAGAAGACCTTCCAAGCTTCTTCCGCTGCTTCACATGATAATTAAGAGGCCATCCGCTTCTCGCACTCGCCGCGCGTGCGGTGGCATTCGCTTGTTCTGAAGCAGTGGCGCTTCCATATTCTTGTATTATTCTCAAGGACACAATGAGAGGAGGAGTCTGTCCAAGCGGTGAGATGCCGACACTAGGAGTTGTACCTTCTCCCCCACTGCAGAAGGTCTTTGTAGCTTCCACCGTAGTTCATTGCAGCATGAACACATGGCTGAGGGGGAACAGACATATCTCTGAAGATAAAAGTTAAGGGAAGGAATTATATACCTGAAATTTGTCGCAGCCAGCATTGGCGTGAAAGGCACTGACCTAGATTCCATTTATAGTGAAAATGCCAGAAGTCGTTAAAAGATAGGAAGAGCGAATCGGAGCCCTTTATACAAAGAAATTGTTTGAATCGTGGGGTCACCCATAAATGAAAGTGGAGGAGTATTGGAAGGATATGTTCTTTCAATTAAGCCGGGTCAAGAAAGTCCGCAGACTTGATCGGTGAAATGTCTTAATGGTATGGCCTACACACAAGTCGAAGGGCACGGATATGAGACGGCATCACATCATAAAATTGTCGACGCAAAATAAATGCAACGGAAGAAATCAAGGCAGTACAAACTGAAAGAGCGTCCGTCACCACAATAACGTTGCAGCGCTGTGAACAAACTGCGGATGGCGAATAAATAGTTAAAAATGCCGCAATAAAATTCGGGGTGTGATCAAATATGTGTGTGTGTGTGTGTGTGTCTGTGTGTGTGTGTGTGTGTGCGTGCGTGCGTGCGTGCGTGTGTGTGTGTGTGCGTGCGTGCGTGTGTGTGTGTGTGCGTGTGTGTGTGTGTGTGTGTGTGTGTGCGTGCGTGCGTGCGTGCGCGCGTGTGTGTGTGTGTGCGTGCGTGCGTGCGCGTGTGTGTGTGTGTGTGTGTGTGTGTGTGTGTGTGTGTGTGTGTGTGTGTGTGTGTGTGTGTGTGTGTGTGTGTGTGTGTGTGTGTGTGTGTGTGTGTGTGTGTGTGTGTGTGTGTGTGTGTGTGTGTGTGTGTGTGTGTGTGTGTGTGTGTGTGTGTGTGTGTGTGTGTGTGTGTGTGTGTGTGTGTGTGTGTGTGTGTGTGTGTGTGTGTGTGTGTGTGTGTGTGTGTGTGTGTGTGTGTGTGTGTGTGTGTGTGTGTGTGTGTGTGTGTGTGTGTGTGTGTGTGTGTGTGTGTGTGTGTGTGTGTGTGTGTGTGTGTGTGTGTGTGTGTGTGTGTGTGTGTGTGTGTGTGTGTGTGTGTGTGTGTGTGTGTGTGTGTGTGTGTGTGTGTGTGTGTGTGTGTGTGTGTGTGTGTGTGTGTGTGTGTGTGTGTGTGTGTGTGTGTGTGTGTGTGTGTGTGTGTGTGTGTGTGTGTGTGTGTGTGTGTGTGTGTGTGTGTGTGTGTGTGTGTGTGTGTGTGTGTGTGTGTGTGTGTGTGTGTGTGTGTGTGTGTGTGTGTGTGTGTGTGTGTGTGTGTGTGTGTGTGTGTGTGTGTGTGTGTGTGTGTGTGTGTAGGGGGGTCCAATCAAGTTGAGTAGAAAAAATGCCAACCTCTGCTTTTCCCCCACGCTAAGCAGCACCAATGACAATCACGGCGTACGATGAAAAATTCTCCAAGTGATCATCCAAAATGGAAATCGAGGTAGAGACTTGTAAATAATTGTTATGGTTTTGATGAATGTCACCATAAACCAACTTAAGTTGAGATATGCGATTACTGGCTTGTAAAAGACAGCGCACATCTACTAACAACGGAGATAAATGGTCTGATGAAGTGGATTGTTTGACGAAAAACCGTCTGGGCAGGGATGTGTACGAAGAAGAGGCAAAAAAAAAAAAAAACACCGACCAAGAAAAGGAATATACTTGTCGTTTCGGCTCCTGCACTGCAGCCGTGTTCACAGTGAGGTGCAGACAGGAAAAGCAGGGTATTTAGGCTTTAAAATATGTCCTAGGCAACGGGCGTAGTACGCGGTAGGAAGGGGGCCATTAGTGCGATTAAATGTGTTATCGGTTGTCTGAATGATTAAGGATTCCAAATACAGACGGTGGCGAAGGTTTCTTTTTTTTTTTCAGTTTTTAACATTCGAACGCTGTTGCAATCTATGTTACACTTCGCGATTTCAGCATGTTCGACCAGGGCAATCAACGATACTTTCTTGTTTTTAACGTCATTTCAGTGATGTTTTAGTAAAACGAAACCAATCCGCAATCTCATTCAGCGAATACAGGAAGAGCACTCATAATGGGCGTTATCTTCATTTTAATTCCCTTCATCCAGCCTAGCTCCGAAGATCAGTGATTGCTTCGCTTTTTCATCGCGCAGACTGTACTTGTACTGAACCAGAAGACTTGCAAGCCGGCCGCAAAAGAGTTCGTAAGGACCTCTGAGAGTGTGGCTACCCGTCGCCGTTCGTCCCCGCCGTGGAACGTCAACTGTCGCGCCAGCCGCGCTCTAACAGTGGCCCTGCCGTCAAAAAGCGCGCGCACCTGTGCCCTACGTACGTGCCCGCAATCGGCGAATCCTTGGCTCGCATCTTGCGCTCCTAGGAAGTTGAGTTGTCACACATGCCGGGGAAAAGTTGCGGCGGGCCTTGGTCATGGTGAAAGGCAGCCTACCAAAAGAAAAAGAAAACTACTCTATAACATGCGAAGACTGTGACCATGCATATGTGGGTGAAAGCGGAAATTTTGTGCAGAGACTGAAACAGCAACGAAATGATGTTAAAAACAAGAAAGCGTCGTCTAATGCCCTAACCGAACATGATGAAATCGCCAAGCACAACGTAGATTAAAACAGCGCGCGAATTAAAAAAAAAAAAAAAAGCCTCCGCCGCCGTCTGTGTCTGGAATCCCTAATAATTCAAACAACCGAAAACACATCTAATCGCATTGTTGGGTCCCTTCCCAGCGCGTACGCCCGTTGCCGAGGGCATATTTTTAAGCCTAATAACCTGCTTTCCCTGTCTGTACCTCATTGTGAACAAGGCTCCCGTGTGTGAGCCGAAACACGTCAAATATATTCCCTTTCTTGCTCGGTGTTTTTTGCCTCTCCTTCGTTTATAATGAACTGTACCGTAAGCTGCTGAAACTGGAAATCCGAAGGAAGCACCCGAGCCTTAGAGTACACAAAGTTTATAGCCACAAAAGTAGGTAGGCTAAGGCAAAGCCGCAATGCTTGCCAGGAGAAGTGGTCGAACTTGTTGGCAGCGTATCTAGTGAACAGGGCGCCGCCAAATTCAATAATGGGGCGCATATAAAAATTGCATAGCATAAAAAGATCAGATCTTCTCAACCCATGCATAGCTCCGGTATGGGATACAGCAGACGCAACAGACACAAGGCGCGCTTCCCTTTACTCTTGATATGATCAATAAGAGATCGCCAACCCATTGAAGGATCGTAGAAAAAATCCAGATACATAAGAGTAGTAACCTGAAATAAAGGCTCTGGAAGGTATGAAAGAGAAATAGATGCAAGCAGGAAGGACTATAATGAGACATTTTCTGACATTTATTGTAAAGGAAAGTGTATCAGCCATTATTCAAGATCGGTTAGGTAATTGTACAAGGTACGACATAAAATGTGGATATCTGGAGACGAGGAAAACAAGGCAATATCGTCTGCTTAGACGTTCAGGTGAACATCGTCCCCGCGTGGATAAAATTTTAAGGTCTCTATCTCTCAGTGTGCCCCACAATAAAAAAAGCTACAGAATCCAGTGGACTCCGAATTTTTAGGATTGTCGAGTTGAAATGCATTTTTGCTCTGAAATAAAGGGACCCTAACGTTCCTCCAAAATGTTGTCAACGTGTTTCTTTGTTCGTGCGCAAAACGATCGCAAAAGAAGGAGGAAGAAGAATCTCTCAAGGTCTTCATTTTTTTCTTCAGTTTGCTGCGCAGGCGGCGCGAGATACTGAGCGCATTCCTTCATTCTTACAGACCTATCCGTCGACGTGGCATCGGCAGTCTATGTGCGTCCACCCAGGCCGTCACGACCTGTTCACTGCACCGCTCCCTCGAATTGGCTCGGGGCTCCAGCTCGAGGTGCAGATCCATCCCGGAAAAGGAGCGCAGTGCTACGGTAATATGTACTTGGAATGCGGTCATCTGGGCAGCCATGGCTCGCAGAGCTCTCTTGGCACTTGGTCCCTTCGCTCCCACGAGACACCAGTACGAAGGGAACACGAGGCCCTGATGATTACAACCACCACCGCGGTCAAGCCTAAATGGCGCGTAAGCTGCAAGAGAACCTTTCGCCGCACTTCAACCAGCCGGGCACAGCCATCTGCCGCACTCCCATCGTCCTATATGGTGAGTTAGCTTCCAAACCATCTCTGCTGACTTGCTTTCGTGCACCGGCATAATTGTACGATCCAGTTCACTTTTCCGATACCCTTATTCGAGGTAGTCGGTCAGTACGCGTATTGAGATTGTATTCAGACTGCTACCGTGCTGTCGGCACCATAAGTCAGAGAGAACAATAGAGATCATACCTATTGCGAACAGGGATAGTCGGCCCAGTAAGGATTTCTTTTCGCGCCTTCTGTTCGTAACGACCTCTCGATGACCGTAGGCTGTTGCAAACGGAGCGATCCGTAATATCTATATATTTTATTAACCTTGTTTGACAGTGTAGGAGTAGCCAGGTGTGAACCAGTGATGATTAGTGGAGTTAAGGTGCGTACCGAGTGCGCCGCGCCTGGTTACGCATGCTCGTTATTGAAGGAAGGAATGATATCAGGGCCTTAAAAGATAAAGGGAGACGAATGTCACGATTGTGTCCGGACCAGTCAGGGACGATGGTTAATCAGAGCCCAGCCTCGTCATGAAGATGCGTGACGTCATATCGTTCTAGTGTGTTGCGACGACGACACCGCAAACACGGACACGTAAGCCTCGAAAGCTGTCGCACTACAAAACTGATATGAACGTTCTGAGTTTGCAATGCCGGTGTTCCAACCTGAAAATCATGAGAATGGCGAAATGACCTCGCATTTTACAACCCCCGATCATTGCAGTATTCGCCATATAGCGACCTGCGAGAGTAAACTCCCACTCAGGTGCGGCGCGCGTCACACGGAGTAGCGTTCCTTAGCTTGTGCCCTGTGAAGAGGTACTTTAGAGCTCGGCTCGTTGTAAAGAGACGACGTGTGAAGGGGTGAAAGCAGAAAAACGAATATTATAAAAGGGATAGCTGCATATCATTTGTACGCATTTTGACTGAAACATTCGAATAGCATCATTTTGTCGCTTGTTCATTAAAGAAAACTATGGATAAGAACTCCAGAACTAAAAAAACAAAAAATCCCCGACTACATCTGTTATTTTGATCTCAATTATAAACACGTCTAAACCATATCAACTTATCTTGTTACCTCTTAGTCGTTTTATGGTAATGTTTTTGTTTTGCAGGTGCGCGGTCACAAACTACACTTGTCACTTGGCATTATCTCCAGATGGGACGCTGCTTTGGCGCCCGTCCTTGAGGTGCAGGCTTCAATGTAATAGTTCAATGCGCTGGAGCTGCTGACAGTGCATTGTTGACTATAGCCGCTAATAAAAGTGACGATGCTCGCAGAACAAAGGCTATGTATTGAGGACAAGCTAACATTCATCCTTGGTTAAGCATAACCCGAAGAATTTATAAAAGCAAATGGGAAGGGTATAACGTTGAGAGAGGAAGAGAGCAAAGTTTGGTATGCAACGGCTGCTAGGAAGGGGTGTCTCAGCCAAAAGCAAGGAGAAATGGGCATGGCCAGAACATGTAATGCAAAGGCAATGAAATGGTAGCCATTGAGGGTAACGGTTTGAACTCCAAGCTGGCAGGGCACCTTAGTGGGTAAGTTGAGCTGATGAGCTTAGGAAGTCTGCGGGACTAAGCGTGGCCAAAGCTGGCACAGGATAGTGTTAATGGGAGGGCGCCCAAGCATAAAGTTCTGATGCTGCCTGCCTTGCGTTCTCGAGCTCACCAGGCTCCGAGGAGACGCAGCTGTCGGTTTTAGTGCACAAACGGCTATTTTCTCAGCGAAGCCATACTGGTGAGCGGAAATTAGTACGAGTGCATAAATACTAACTAATACATTGTTTACGATAAAACTAGGTCAGAACTTCTTGTTAGGTGGAATGCCGGTGTTATTGTGCGGACATTGCAGAGCGCCGACACCAGTAATCAGAGCGCGGTTTAAAATTATCATGTTAATAAACGCCGCCGCATCTGTCTGTATAGTTTTTATGATTCTCAAATGCCTTGTGAATGCACGCTGTATCATCCAGTATCATCTACCCCACTTTTGACGCATGGGTGTAATTGGTTCCGCGTTTCCAAAGCGGTATTTATTCTAGGGTTTTCTTCACCCGAATACGGTACGCATTTTTTTCAGCGCAGCCAGCGACACGGCCTTCGCATCCCGTTTCAAGTGGTGCTAGAAACGGGTTGCCGGCCGTGCTGTGCCACTGGTGGCGCATCTGCAGGCGGCGATGCAAGCTGTCGTCGCCTTCGTCGCGATGGCCTAGACCCTGCAGCTCAGAGCGCGTCCGTCCGCGGCGCTGTCGCTGCTCCTGCTGGCAGCTTTCGTAAGTTGGCGTATATCACTCACGCCGCACGCATGACTCCTCGTTTCGGCTTACCGCACCACAGCGGACACATAGTCGCGGGAGAACATCTCGCCATAAGTAGCTAGCGTTGTGAAGGTGCTGTGTAGCTGCGCTGTCTGGAGAGCCACGCCATGGTTTCTCGTTGACTCAGGAGGAAAAAGCACGTTCTATTTCCAATAATGGCGTTTGGCACTCGATCAAACATAAATATACCATATATAAAGATGGGCCCTCAAATAATGAGGAGGTTTTTTTCGTGGCACGCCATAAGTGGGCCATTAAATTAAAACAAGTGTGAAAGCATCAGATCCTGACCAAGTAGATGGAAAAGGGAGAAAAAAAAAAGGAGCACAAGTGCTCTTGCTACGTACCTTATAGTCATGAATAACGACATACCAATCTCCATCACCCTTGGTACCAGCTTGGAGGTTAAAAAGTTAGTTTGAAATCAATCCTTTGACAAAAACATCGCCTAGGAGTGATAGCTTTGATTCGGGCGACTTCTGCATCCTTCAAGTCGCAACTAAGGCGGTTTTTGCCTATCGTGAAAGCAGTAAATGGCATTTCTCGAAACAGTGCGCGAAGTATCACGTCATCTACCAATTTTGCAAAGATACATTCCCCCAACAGTAGTAGTATTTTCTTCTCAAATTAAAGCGTAATCGGTTTCTTGAAAATATAATTTATTCCCGCGGTTCTTCGAGTTTTCACTTGGTATGTCACGGCATTTTGATATTGCTATTTGAATCAGATATGAGATTTTGTACCAAGTTTGCACACGCCTGCAAAAGATACCTGCTAGTGAATTCAGTATTTTGAGCTGAACATGTAAGAAACGGTCGCCCTTAAGGCCTGGTAAACTATTTAAGCAGGTTGCCGTTCATTTCTGATGGCAACACCAATTCGCTTGTGAAAGAGCATCGTGGCAGCTCCTCAAGCTGTAGAGAGGAAAATGGGGGAGGTACGAAGCGCAAGTTAATAACCATATTGCTGATAATCAAGACGAAATGGGCAAGAGCAGGGCATGGAACGTGGGAAGCAAAACGTTAGTGGTCGCTGGGAGCAATGCAGTGGATTCCATGAAAAGATAAACGCAGTTGGATATGTCACAGACAAGTGTGAATAAACCTGCGTGGATAGAGTGACCGCCCTATGCGCCGAAGAAGTTTTACTGCAGTTAAGAGGTGCCATTAAGAGGGTGCCATGCGCCCCGTAATGCGCAATTGACCTGACGGTAATGATTTTACGGAAGGCTGTGAACTTTATGTAGATTTCATTTGCTTAACAGGCTGAACATGAAACGGTCTCGTGTACACGAGGTCGTACAATGAGGTCGCATTTAGACAAGGATGACAAAATCTTGTTGGACCAGAGGCTAGATCAACTGGAGGAAGAGCTGAGAACCTTTTAAAGAGTTTCATGCTGAAGACAAAGCGATTATGATGAAAGTTAAGCGACGGGAAGCTCTCTGGACTGGGTTTCTTGACTTCGAAAGTCAAACAAAAAGGCGCACGCTGCGTATTTACGACCACGGCGGTAAATTGCTCATAATAATTTAATACAAATGGCAACGTAATTATGCATAGAAGGAAATGAGAATAAGTATGCTTGAAAAGAGCTCACACTCGAGTCCCTCTCCTCGCAGGCACATTCGTATGAGTTGGTTTAAGCGGGGATTTATATCTGTGCCATGTGCTGCTTCATACGATGTGGTAGCTTACGAATTTGTACGCTTATCAGTAGGTGTTGGATGATAGATGCTCATAATAAGATATTAGTGATTGTGCGAGTAGCAAACTGCACGTACATGATCGAGGATCCGCAACGACAGTCCCAGACTGGAGTCATTAACGCTGTTATCGTGCATACCTTAAGAGGCGAATCCTAAGTGTCTCATACGTTTTAGTTTGATCTTGGAGTTTAGCTCCTGAGGGACATCGGTGGTGAGGGTCGCCGTACTTGCGGATGCCGGAAATATCGGCCGGCTTGGGTGCTTTTACTTGCACTTATATCGCACAGTAACGCACAGTAACGCACTACAGCACGTTGCATTTCGCCTGCATCGAAATGCCGCCACCGCGGCTGAGTTAGAGCCAGAGGTTTTGGTGCCAGCAAGCGCCCTAAAACTGATACACCGCTGCTAGATGGTCATGACTTCTTGTTTTGGGTAAAACTGCGAAATGTTGGAAGATAACGCTGTGAACATGCTTCCGATCGCAGCGAAAGCTGGGCATTAAATTTTTGCGTGCTGTAGCATCGAATACTAAAACTGCCATAAAAAATAGTGAGAACAATTTTGACAAACATATAGAAAATTGTAAGCCTCGTTGCGTATGATGCACACATACAGCTCTTATCGTGCAATCTTACGATATGAAAAATAGCGTCCATGGAAAATTTTTTTGCTGAAAAAAATGTCTTTGCTCAGAATTTCAGGGTACGGTTGGTCCAGCTGACAATGGCGTGTCGATCAGGTTACACAATCCCCGGCTCTAAGCGAAAGTTTCCAATACAAATTTCATTCGACTTTGACTTAAAAAAAAAAAAAGAACATTTTTGGCTTTTCATCTAGGAGGAACTTGTATTTCTATTTCTATTTGTATTTTTATGGAATTTGTATTTTTTTATGGAAGATAAGATTACTTTAAAGGCCTTAACAATATTCGAGTCTTTTTACAGTGCGGCTGATATTTACTTTATTTTGACAGTCGTACAAATATATGCTCACTAAGCGGATAATCAGGCGGAGGGTGTAAACTAAAAAGAATTTTCCGGTTATCTGCACATTAAAAACGACTGTTTTTCTTTTGTGGCAAGCTTGACAGCCTTGCCAAGCGATTCGGCTCGAAGAGTGGTAGTTGAACAACAGGTTTCTCGCCGTCTTCAATGCACGTTGTGTAGACATATTGCAACATGCGGTAACGGTCATCATACTGGAGTTTCTTGTCGTGAACTCTAGAACGTATTTTATAATTTCTGCGATAGTAACATGTCCAACGTCGGCGTAAAGAACAATGACCAATTCATATCGAAATTCCAGCTCTGGCGATCAGACGCAATCAATGAAGCCGTGACGATGCCTGACATTGCGCGACTAAAGCATGAAAGAGAAAAAGTTAATCAGGCTAGCCTGATATATTACCTTTAAGTAATAACAAACATCTTTTTTTTTTTTTTTTCATGAATAAAACAGCGTGACGATGCATGAAGGCGAAACGAAGAAGTGACAAAAAAAAGTGCTCTCCCTTCTTCGCTTTGCCATCCGGCGACTTCATTCGCGCTGCTTTATTCATGAACAGACAAACGAGCCCAACAGAAGGTTCTATATTATTTCTCTTTGCAGAAAACAGTGTTTAATAACACAGAAATCTGCGCAAAAATAAATTGACCGTTGCGCCAGCAAATGCCGATTCGGAAAACTGCCAACGGGCAAGTTTGGATAAAGCTTCCGTAGGAATACTGTTTCGCCGTCTTTCTGACCTATTTTCGTCCAATTTCAAGGAAAGCAGCGCGGCGAGCTTAGCCAAGAATGCGAAGTTAAGTAATCAAAACAACGCAGAATAGACGACGGAGAGAATTCCTACACGTAAACTCGAGAGCAATTTTTTGTGTTGCCAATGTATGAAGCAATTCAGAATTGCAAGCCGTCAAAGGCATTCACACACAATCAGCTCTCTAGCAGGCCTGGGGAACATTTCCTTCTGGAGCGAGAGCTCTATCACGCCAGGCTTGGCCAAGGTCATCGGGCGGGGCAAGTTGACCTTGAAGGCAGGAACTTCTAGTTTGATCTAAAGCTAAGGGTGTCGCTTAACATCGCATTGACCAATTACCCCAACGACATTGACCTTGACTTTCATTGTGTTGATCAAATACCCCCCCCCCCCCACACACACACACACACTACCTTGACTTTTGAAATTCACCTTACACATGAGCAGTTAACAACAAGCGTAACCAAACCAAACAGTTCTCTTGCTCAGTGTCTAGGTTTAGAAAAGTTAAACCTCCATACTTTCTTTTTTTACTTTAGCCGTGGAATCATCCAAGTTTTAAAGGCGGTGTAGGCGTGTTGAAATTGTAGTGCTAACTTTTCGTTACTTACGCTGTTATTCATATATGCACATCGCCCATTGTGAACCGTGATGGAGTCTTCCACATTTTTGGCCAGTGAAAAGGAGAATATATATGCTTCGCGTTATGCTGAAAAAGTTCTGACGACAATCACATGGGCCACAATCTTGCTCCGCCACCATTCACTTCACTCGTTAAATAGTAAATTTTCACGGCGTGATTAATCCCACGTTCAGTACGTGAGACGCCAACATGAAATGCAGGATCGTGAATGAGAAAATGTTCAACTGGCCGATTATGCGTGCATTCCCTACCGGCAGCCGTAGCAGGCAGGCAGGAACTATAGACTACGTATATTCCGAATCATTTCTGCTCACCAGCCACAGGAAGCAATTTATGAATGCAGAAAGAGCAGCGACCACAGCAGAGTCCCTTATGAGGTTCTGCACTAAAAAATTCTAGAGGGCACTTTGGACCACTAAAGTGCAATGAGGCGAAAGGCACTATAGCGCGGTGGATAGTAACCCTCCACTACGGCACCTCTATCTCTTTCTCTTCTTTCACTCCCACCTTCCTCCCTTCCTTTACTGTGTGGTACTTGTGTCCGCGGAGAACTGTGACAGATACAGAGCTTTATCTGTCGTGTGAATCGATTTCAAACGCCGCCTCCTGTACTAACGCCTCATAGACATCTGGGTCTGCTTCTGTTTGTTGTGTGGTGTGGCGTTCGACGAATTCGGCAAATGAAAAGCGCCGCATGGATGCCTGGATCGGATGCCTGGCGGGGTCAGCCTCGAATATGCATGAATCGCATGGTGACGTCATGACGTGTAGTGACGGTACATCGCGCGCCCCTTGTCGAACACAACCAGCATTTCATGAAACGCATCAAAGTTTACCGGCGTTCAATAATTCGTTTAGAAGAAATGAAAGGCGCAGTATCTGTCACTGGCGGAATCCCGCTATCATCCTCAAGGTAGACAAGAGGAATTATGAAGAGCGTTTCACGATCCAGGGCGTAGCGCAGTTGTTAAAGCGCTGTGATGGAGATCCAGAGGGATGGAGGTTCGATTCACGGTGGAGACTAGGTTTATTAATTTATTTGGAACCCTCGCTCTCGAAAGCTTGACACCTCTGCTCAGATCCTTATGTACACATTGCGTAGTCTTGGGAATATAAGAAACGACAGCGTAGCGCAACATTTAATAAGCAGTGAGCGTTCAATTTTTAGAGCCTAGGTCTGCCGCTGCCATTCTCCAAGACTGTTCATCTGCGCAAGTCCGGTACTGTGCGTGCGCTAGTTTTGTCTGCACCAAGACACAGCTGCGCCGCGCGCTCGCTCCTTCGGCAGGCTGCCGGCCGAACAGCGAGCACCTTCAGCCGAGCATGCTTGTGACCGTCAGCTGCACCGCGCGTTCCTCCTGTGCCTTGCCGCTGGTTTAAACCTGTGCTCTCGAATCTACTCGGCAGCTGCTTAAAGAGGGTATATAAGCGACTAAACAGCATCTCGCTTCCTCGGTCTAGCCATGGAAGATACGGTGCCTAAGCCGTCCATGTCTACACTCTATCGTAAGCGTCGGTCTGAATCGGACAATCCTGCTGATGTAGCCCCGTGCGAGGTCTACAGAGCTTATTACGCTCGCTAACTAGGTTCAGCCGGGTTGAACCCGGCTGATGTTTTGCTTTGGTGTGGTTTTGATTGAACTATCTTTAAGTCACGTGTTCTTGCTGCGCAAGGGAGTGCAGCAATTTTCGTTTAATGCGCCCTGCGCTGTGAGCCATATCGTTTATGCAGTAATTAGTTCCAAACATCGGTTACTGCTCTCAAAATTATATTTTTTACCATTTTGCTCTCCTGATAATTAAATAAGGGCGCATGCTATGATCGGAAATGTCAAGAGCCACTTTACAGGACTGTTTTTACTAAATGCATTATCATTCTCGTTCCTACTAATATCATCATCATAGCTGTAGTTACTATCATTATTATAAAAAAAATCAGTGTCATTGTCATCGCCACTAGGATTGTTATCATTATCGCTAGCTTTAGCGTCATCATCACAGCTACTACCATCATTATCATTATCACTACTACATCGTCGTTGTCATCGCTACTATCGTGCTCGGTCTAGACAAGAATTACCGTTGTTTTTTCACGAGCCCGTCGCGGAGTCGTGTCAACTTCAAAATTTCATTTCACAGACCTAAAATGATACGCGACAAGCAGAGTCAAACCACGCCACCAATACCACGAGATGCGTGATTCAATAAAATTCACGCATGTGCAACACTGCTTCGATTCTCGGCAGCCACTCTGCCATGAGGGCTTGGGACTTGAAGGCATCAATAACACTGCCAACGGATTCGGGAGAATACAGTCATATTGTGGTTAGCGCACTCGGCTGAGGATCGTGAGGACAGTTGTTGAATTCCCGGTAGAGGCAGATTTTATTTTTTTAAGTGTCCCTTCGGTGCGAACATTTCCTGCGAGAATTTGTGCGAGCACTTCCGCAATCAATGAGCCAATAAAGGATTTCGCCTTAATAATCGGCTCTATATACTGTGCTGCAAAAAATCAATGATTGCAATATATCGCTCTTGCTATTACCGGGCGCCATTGGAGAGGTGCCGAAATTTCTCGGCAGCACTAGGCTTGGCCTAAACGCGATCCACATTGCTGTCGAAATTCTGATTCAGGGAACGTATGTACGTACCACCACGTGACTGAAAGTCTCCGTATTTACCTCATCCATGAGACGGAAATAGACAACTCGAGTATGATGCGGTGGGTACATTTGCTGACGAATGATGGCAAAGACGTAGAGCTGTTCCGCATATGTGCATACTTCGAGCCACAATTGCAACAGACAGGTGCGGCATCCTGGCCTCATGGTCGACAGTGGCGCGTAAGAGGCTTCAAGACCCCGAAAAATGCCGAACGTAAGTTTTCCAGGTCGAAATACAAGTCATTCATGATCAAATGCCGCAGCTCGTTGTCCTATGCTACATTCCAATGGTATGTGGTGGTGGTGGTGGTGAAAAACCTTATATTTGGGAGCCTTAAGGGATTACATGCTAATGACGGGTCGGCTCTTGGCTGCGTGTTGTGGCCGGAAGCTGGTGCTTCCCAGCGACACCCAAAGCCCAGTCCGTCAGCCGCTTTTGAACGGCCGGTTCAGAGCTGGACACCGCAGCCTCCCATCGCTCGAGGTCGGAGAGTTGCCAAGTGGCTAGAGGGTGGAATTCCGAGCATTTGATCATAATGTGTTCGAAATCAGCTTTAGGTGCCCCACACAGGGTGCACTGCGGCGAGAACAGTCGTGGATGGTTCAAAGATAAAGCAGGGGATGGGAATGTACGGGACTGAAGTTGGCGCCACGTCACCTGTTGTAGCTTAGTCAAAGATTTATGAGGAGGACGGTAGATAGTTCGTTGATCACGGTAATGGAGAGAGATTTTATGATAGGATACCATGCGCTCGCGAGCATCTCCCCAGGCAGTGGCAGTCCCTGCTCGGCTGACGTAGCCTCGAGCAAAAGAGTGAGCTGCTTCGTTGCCTGGGTGACCCGTGTGAGCGGGCACCCATATTAGTTGAATAGGGTGTTCGGGTGGGGGGAGGGAGGCGAGGAACCGGAATGCTGGGGTAGAGATCCGACCGCGGGGAAGTTCCGTACGGCGAATTTAGAATCGCTAAAGATGGTTGTGGCTCGGGTGGTAGCTATGGCGAGGGCAACCGCCGCCTCCTCCGCCTCCAGGGAAGTGGAGGCCTTCTGAGCGTGCCTTGCGGCGAGTGACATTGTGCTCTGGGTGCATATTCTTTGGCAGGGAATGCACCTTAAGAACGCGGTGTATCGCAGGGGGAAGTGTATGTTGTGTAGAGCAGTGACCGGGAGGTGAGAGATGGATGCGAGCAAGGATGTTCCGGCCGGTGAGGGTAGATGGTAATCGCTCCAACTGGGCTGAGCGGTGGGCTTCCGTGAGCTCAGTTAGGGAGTTATGGATGCCCATGTGAAGAAGGCGTTCATTGGAAGTGTAGCGGGGTAAGTTGAGGGCGGCCTTGTACGCCTGTCGGATAAGGGCGTTAACCTTGTCTTTCTATGGTATGTGGTCGCAGGTTACCATTTCTTGGCACTATTTGGATTTTGGCTTCATCTCTTCCAGGTGTATTTGATTAATATGTATACGGGTTGGGAAATGATCGTGTCTGCGTCATTCGTCAAGACGCATTCTTGCTCCTTGGTTAACTGTTCATCCCGGGGGCGGGTGTTCTTTCCTGCCTAGCTTGTAATTGTTCCCGTGGATGGATGTCAGACCTTCCCTTTTGCACCCCAGAAAGCTCGACCCACTTGCTCTACTGACAAAACCTCGAGCTTTAGTTTGGACCTTCTCATTCTCAGGTTCCCAGAGTGGGCTGGCACCCAACCTCTCTCAATTCTCCACCAATTTGTATTGAGATTTTGTTTAGTATCCTGCCTACTGTGATAAATATTCTGGCCCTCGCCATGTTGCAGACGATGATTTTGGAGGCTTAAAATATGTGATCGGAATTCGTATTGGCTATGGTTTTGTGTGACAGATGTTTCTTCGGCTGTTTTCGAGGAGATCGTTTTGATAGACCCAGAGGCCATCGATCGCCCTTTTCCTTTCCCACTGCGATAGCATCGGGAGTCTTTATTTTCGTATCCAGCTGCGTCTAGGTGTACTGCTCAATTATAACTGCCATAATTGTATCGTAGGGCTTTATCCCTGGCCGTCCTCCAGTGCGTGGTAGGCACTGGAGGAATTCCAAGGGGATAGCTTCCTTAACTCTCGCGTTGAGGGTGAGTGTGGAATAATAATAATAATGCAACGTCTGGCGTCAGGAAACGTGGCATGTACCCACAGCGGGAATTGGCCAAAGTGTGGTGCCGTATTCAAAAATATTCGGATTGGTGAGTGTGACTAAGCGATGGGCTACGACGCTGTAATATAAAACAGTATAACGATAGAAACTAATAATAAAATATTTAAGGTGAAATAAAAAGATATTCGATTTGAAGAAAAAAGAAGACATTGCCGGGTTTTTAGGCGTCGTAAAAGTTTTTGAATAGGGTTAAGAAAAGAGCCTTGAAGTTGCAATTAGGTAATAATGAAGTATTCCAAAAATCGTACCTAACGTAATTGCCTTGGTGCTCGCAGCAAATGGTAGTAAAACTGGTAATGACAGGGGTAGACTTGAGAAAGGGACTAGCAGGCAAGCCTTTCTCTGAAGTGCGAACTGAAGGCAAGTGAGCATAAAATATTCCCTGTATTTAACTTCTCCACATCAGACACAAATGCTTGCCGGTGCCCATCTACATCTGCGAAACAAAATCGGACGTTCAAAAAGTTTCGCCTTTTCCCCCTTATTATGCAATATTTTTACAGTCCTTTAAGTAGGTTTTCGGGGAAGAAAGGCACAGCATCTGTCGCAGTTCTTTCTCGGTGGACACGTGAACCGCGTCGTAACGGAATGGACATCGCCTCAACTGCAGCTTTCAATTTCCGTACACTTCCGAGAAATCCCGTGCCGAAACTGGGGTACGGCGACGGGCTTTCGACCGAATGCTCTCGTGTTATGGAACTTTAGGCGGCGAATTCTGCCCCGCAAAAGCGTCGTTGTCGCATAACCAAGCCAGCTTTACGCGGCTGTAAACTCTAAAGATACGAATAATGTAAAAAAAATTGTGGTATTTAGTATGGGATCACGGAGTATGACTGCGATATCTTGTTCTTGTCTTCTTGAAAAGTTTCTTCACAGACTCTAGCCTTGTCGGATTCATCTGCACTTGGTCCCAACCGGATTTCTTATACAACTTTATCTAACCGAGAGAAGGATGGTCGATCTGCGCTACTGAATTACTTCAATGACATATGGGCTTCTAGTACGGTTCCAGAACACTGGATGATTAGCCGATTGGTTGCTCTTTTGAAGCCTGAAAAGCCTCCTGTCGAGTTTACCTCAGACCGGCCATTTGCCCTAGGAAGCTGTTTTGGAAAAGTTATGGAAAGGATGGTGCTGGCGACATCAGAGTGGTTTCTAGAACTAATAATCTTTATCCGAATATGATGGCTGAATTTCGCCGGGGACGCTCTTCCATTAACAGCGTCATCGACCTTGTGGCGACAGTAGAACACAAAAAGCGTCTAGCTTCTATCTTTTGAGATATAAAGGTTTCTTACAACAACGCCCTTCATGATGCTATTATTGGTGGACTTGACTATTTGGGAGCTGGTGGCCGGCTGTACGTGTGGATTGTGAGCTATCTAAACAGCCGCTCTGTTTACGTGAACGCCTGATGGAGATACTACCCGCCGTGAGGTCACCCGAGGAGTTCCACAGGAAGTAGTACTCAGCCCAACTTTAACGTTGCGCTAATTGTCCTGGTGAGTGAACGGCGAAATAAGATTCACACCAGCGCGTATTCTGAGCACACCGGCTTCTGCGCTTTTGGTTCGACTCGCCCACAACTACGTGCGAGATTGCTATGGGTAGTGTCATCAATATCGATGTACAGGGCCGTCCACTTCTATCTATAACACGGTCACGACTTTCAAAGCAACAATGCGTCTAACACAAGCGCGCATCAAAGCAAGTCGATAAACAGATAGAGGGACCCCGAGGTGGGGCTTCGCATGTCCTTACACTTAGCTTTGTTGCGTGGCCGAGTTGGGCGTAATGGCGCTTTGAAAGAGGTGATCGTGTTATAGCTAGAAATGGACGACCCTGTACATACGGTGTTAAGGTTTACTTCCAGAGGTAGGAAAGCACTCAGTGATTTAGGAGAAAATGTGTGAGCCACTACCCGTTAATTCTTCATAGAGTTGTGATACCGCATATCTCCAATTACAGATTCTTGGGAGTAATTATTGACAGCAGACTGTCTTTTAGGTTCACAGACTGTCATTTAGTAAGGGTTCACAAAGATTCAAAAACGCTTTAGGTTAGCCAGTTCACTCAAAACTAGCATCCATTCAGGTTTCTCACTTTGGATATTATAGATGGCGGTCAGGTTGTTGATGCTTTCAGTGAAATGCTCCCTCGCTGAGCGAGCATCCACGTCCACGTGTCTCACACCCCTTCTCGTTTTCCATACACTGTGGAGGCAAATCAAAATGAATAAGTCGTATGGCACACCTCCTTGATTATAGACCGGCAGGAACCGTATTCCAGATGGTGGAATTGGCAAGTCCTTTTTAAGTCCTCTGCGGGATATCCCACAGAAAGACTGCATCCCAGCAGTCAAGAAAAATATGGTCTATGGTTTCCGGCTTATGGCAAATCAAGCAGTCCACTGACCACAGGACAAAGACTCCTTTTTCCCTCAACCGCGGTTTAACAGATGATGTACCACTGTGTAATAGGAAGAAAACACTTTTTGCTGACAACCGTGCTGGCATCTTTTTAACTCTTTTTAGGAAATCCTTACCTTCCCCTGCACAGTGTTATGATCAATACAACGGCACTGGCATCATTACATCAAGCAGGTCCGTATACAGTTGCTTTTGGGTTACAGCGCTTAGGTATTCCATTCAGAATCTCACTTTTAAAATGTTAAGGGACGCCACAACCTCACGCAAGAAAACATTCAGTCTTCTGTGTTTAAAGTTGCTAGAGGACACCAAACATTTGGGTAAGTCTTGGCTCAGTCTAACTTGAAAACGCGTATGCAGAAACGGGTCGGTTTGATTCCGTAATAACATAAACCTGGATACCATTTGTCGTAAAAATAAATGGCCAAACCGAATCCTCCACTTTTAACAGAGCGAAACAAATTCGTACGACTTGTTCTCTCCCAAAAAGAACCCTAGACGAAAACCGCCCGCAATCTGTCAAATTTCGGAACGCCAACCCTTAACATGGATAATGCTTGCAAAACATGCCAAACTTTCGCAATAATGAACAAATTGCATACACTTGAACGCGTAAACATTGATAAATCAAGGCCACCCCATTTTGTTGTTTTTGACTGGACACATTCATGTTCAGCATTCCAGTTATCTTTCGTATCCTTGTAGTGTTCCAGCGGCACTCAAAAATACCTCGCAGGTGTGGCAGACCAAGACTTATTTTCGAAAAGGGAAGGTGCGTTGCACCAAACCCGATGCCACAGCCCTAAACATTTGTCCCTGTTGATTTCGCTGGCCGTTTGCTTACAAAATCGAGTAGCATCTTTGATTGCTTCTGAAACGCTGACTTGATCTTGACAGAAAGCGGCTATGTCGTAAGCATATGACAATATCTTTACTTCGCTTTCCATAAGTCTAAATCCTCGGAGCCTTTCATTTTTAATCGCCTTTGAACAGAACGGTTCTATATATATGGCAAATAACAGAGGAGAAAGCGGACTTCCTGGTCTTATGGACGATCTTATCTGAAAGCTTTCTGTTACTTTCTTGTTTACAATAATGCTAGTGAAACAATTTGCATATGCCATTTTAACTCTCCCTAATATGACTGAGCCTACATTTGCATGATCCAGTATTGAAAATAAAATTTCGTGACTAACTCGGTCAAAAGCTTTCTCCAGGTCTAGTTGCAACATTGCAACGTAATCTTCAAAAACTTTCCAACATTACAAAATGTTTCTAGCTATGTGAATATTTGTATCTATGCTTCGCCCTTTAATTCCATATGTTCGATGTGGCCAACAATATCTTTAATTACGTTCTGCATCATATGCCTCGCTCAAAACTCTATGCAATGCATGAGCTATTTCCCTCTTAAAATCTTTATAAAAGCTGCGCCCAATCCATCAGTACCAGGCGATTTTCCAGCGGTCAGGCCATCTATAGCGATTTCTATCTCTCGCACGCTGATGGGCTTCTCTAATCTTGCGTTCACATTGTCATCGAGTCTTGGCATCAGTGGCCAAGTGTTGTCAAATCCTACTTCCACTCGCCTTACGAAAATATTCTACGAACGCTCGTTGTATTTCCACCCTGTCGCTTGTCACCCCCCCCCCCCCCCCCTTATTGCTGATCTCTTTTATTTCATTCTACATCGCGTACCTTTTTTCCTCTCCTAATGCACGCTTGGTGGGCGCTTCTTGGGAAAATAATCCTTCTGCGCGTGCTCGGAGGACTGCTCCTTTGTACTTGCCTATATCGATAGCCTCTAGGAGGTTTTTAATTTGTCTAATTTCCTTCATATATTGCCCTGGTTGTGCACTTTCTAAGCTTAACAAAAGGTCAAGCTCTCCTTGCAATTCTTTCTCTTTACTCCTTTGTTCTCCATATAAGGATCCCGATCGCTCAATTGCGTGTATCTTAACATCTTCCCTAAAATGCTCCCATGATTCAAGTACTGTTTCAGGTTTCACTTCTAACAAAGTTTTTATGCGTCCCTGCACAGTAATTACAAAACTTTCATCTGCGATTAAATTGTCGTTAAGCCTTCCATAACTCCCAATTAAACCGCGGCTTCGCTTTTTTGTATCCAACGGTGCGCACAACTAGGCTATAGTCACTAAACGAAGCAGGCTTTACCATATAGCTGTTGCAGAGAGGCGCAAGCTGAGCAGACATATATGCTCTATTCTAGCCTTGCGTGACTTTCTCACTGGTAATGTACTATGCGCTCTTATTCACTTTTACAATATTTACGCTATCTGTCGCCAGTTGACGCTGCTCAGAGGACTCTACCGTTGAGATAACGGAATCTGGCTACAGCGTATCAGGCTACGTAACAATATTCATGACGAACTTTCTAGATTTCCTTCGTAAACAAACCTCTTTCCTTCCGTGTCTCATCGTTACTGACTCGCTTACAGCGTCTCTTAGCCCAGTAATAAGTGCTCCTCTCCCGAACAGAGGAGACGAAGAGGACGGCGGTGGCCTTCGGCTATCTGGCACTTCATGACCAACCATCACTGGCTTGCTTGTTTTAGAAAAACAATTATTAAAACAACACTCTTTATCCGTCTTACATGGATAACATTTAATTTTGCGAGAGCGCAGAAAACAGCACAGCTACTTAAGTGGCGTAAGGTGTGGTTTATGACTTCGTGAGAAACTTTACCCAACCTCGGCCTCATTTTTCACTGCGTTCTGAGCGGAACTTTCACAGAATACAAGGTATTTTGTAAGATTTGATTTTTTAAAGCGGGGTTAACGCTTGAAGTTGTCTATATCGAATAGAAGTGATGAGAGAATTGAGTCCTATGGTTTTCTTTTACTTCCTTCACTTCCTATTGGGAACGAAGGCAACCACTGGAGCGAACGGTGCTAGTGTCGACCTAGGGGAGCAAGTGGGATCACGTGACTCCTCTTATTGCTTCTGGAGCAGACACCTAATAGTCGCCTTTAGTTCTGGGGTCTCGGCTTATAACGAGTGCTAAAATTGCACTTTTTGATCTTGCATCGCTGCTGAGGCTGCCGAAGCATATTTAATCTGTTGCTACGGTCCGTTACTGCTCGGTACCCGGACGTAAGCGACGGAACCCGGCTCAAGCTCCTATTGCTACCCAAAAAATAAGCTTACAAAATCTTCCCTAATCAATATTCCAATGGACAAAGAAGCGAGTTGTTATTCTCATGTGTGCAGCAGACATTTCAGCGAGCAAGGTTTTGTCCATAGAGTTGGCGCTAAACAGTTCGGTGTGCGGCAGAAGGAATGGTGGGCACTTTAATTTGCGTTTATCACTTGTGAAGCTAACGATCCTATTGCTGGAAGAAGGAACACGATGCTGGCTTCTTCATGGAGCAGTATCCTCTCCGAAAACCAAGTATCATGCGAAAGCCAAAAGGTCTCAAATTGTTCAGAACGAAGGCGTTGACACGGAAGTTTCACTGAAATTCATAAGAACTAGAAGAATTCTGCCGTCATGCATTGGCAGCGGCACGCATGGGGAGTTGTCTCAGGCAGCGTTTGCAGTACTGTAGTGATTTCAAGTGACAGAGCACGTGAATAAACGAAAGATAGAACATTACATGCATGTTGGGGTATGCTGAGGAATGCGCAATAAAAAACCGCTACTTTGCACGGAGAAAATAAATATCCACTAGAACCAGTGCCAATGACGGTAGTCAGTGCGTAGTTATTCGCTGCGTGGAACACACGTCTTCACACTTGCTATAAAAATTAATCCACGCCTTCCTCACAGTAAAATTTGTCTGCATTACTAGGTTCAAGGTAGCAGGCGCACTGCCGCTTCCGCCTGCGCTATTTGAAGGCGCTCAGCATCTGTCAGGCACCTGACAGCTCCGCTGCTCTTGCGGAGGAATCCCATTACCTGTTCAGTGACCGCTTACATCTGGCTGTTTGTTTGTTGTTTTTTTTTTTTTTTGCTTTTTTTTAGCATAAGCACAACAGCAATGCTGTAGCCGGTGCGTGCCGTCGACTCAGTAGTAAAAGCTCGCCACCGCGATAGCTCTGATTCGGGGAAATGCTTTGGTCTGCTACCTGAATGTAAGGTTATACTGCCCAGACCTGAGGAGTATATTAAACAAATAAATGAATGTAATAATAACGTGCAACTAAACTGCCTAGGAAAGTATCCTACAGCCCTACAACAGCAGTTAAACACGCGTTACCCCACTTAGTTCGTCACGTGGGCGCTTCCGAGAGGTGGCGCAATGGTTTGTCCTAGCGCCCAATACTTTGAATGTCTCTGATTCGTATTCGCCAACATGAAAACGGGCTTCTCTGTCAATAAGGAAATTGCTGATGTTGTTTTAGATTTTTTTCACTACACACAAGAGTTGAAGGGTTTGAAAGATTGCTTAGTCTTTATTTATTTACATTTATGGCTTTGTCTATAATCATGCAAAGACAAATCTGGAGTCTTTTGTGGTCGGATTTATAATTTGATGCTGGACCTCCTGCACGTCTTGCGCAGGTAGTCAGGCCGGAAGTTACATTGTTTCGTCGTCTATCTCCATTTGTGCTATTTTTATATGATCGATAGGATCATTTTGATTCTTGTTTCGGTGGTGTTATTTAAGAATCTCTTGGATATGCGCTTTCTTATGTTCGACCATCTCCCAGATTTACCCTTCCATGATTTAGCGCGTGGTTACTACGTCAAAGCAACTATTGAACTACATTACTGCACTGCAAAATAAATATTTTATAGTTAGAAGTCCCCAAAGGCTTGCACGAACTAATTCAAGCCCAAATAACCTGACAAAAAGTAACACTGCCTAAAACATAAACAAACAAAAAAAAAAACAAAATTAGGGAAATGGTAGACGCGTCACATTGCAGCCATTGAGGGGAGAAATAAAAATTCCCCATCAGACCTGACATGTCCAAAAAGGCCAATTATTACTTCCTTACAAAAAAAAAAGAAATAATAACCCCGGTAATAACCACGGAAAGAAAGTAAAGTAAGGCCAAATCATTAGCAAAGCCCATAAAGGCGTCGTGTACGTTGTCTCCATAGGCTGCAGGGACACACATCTTACAACGGCAGCCGCAGCCGACAGCGAACAAAAATTACTGATCGCCACCAAGAAGGCGCCTGTGTGCTGCCTTCAGTGCACGTTAAAGAACCCCAGGTGGTCGAAATTTCCGGAGCCCTCCACTACGGCGTCCCCACAACCCCACAAAACAAACAAACAAAACCAATATTACGACAACGGAAAAAGTGGACGAAGAGGAAGTGGCCCTTTTCATGCAATAACCGGAATCAACGCGACCAAAAACTTAAGCGACACAATGGCTGCAATTAGCAGCTTCCAAAAAGGCAGAATAGACAAAGTAGCCCAAGCAATCCTAGAATAGGAAAAGATAGACGCATACAAATTATCCTTTCGGGCTCCAGCTTATTCATCGTAAAGGCAACAAAAAATAGATGGAACATGATATTGTGCAGGAACTCACACATCTCGTTCGGTAAAAAGCCGTCCAGACTCAAAGAATGAAAATCTCTTAACAGACAAAGAAATTCTAAACGCCAGATACAGATTAGGAAAGAGCACGACGAAACTTGGGTAATAAGCTAACTGAAGGGAGCAAACAGTCTGACGCAAGTTACAAAAAAAAAAAAAGAAGAAACACCATCCCTAACCCCAACAATTGGAACCGAAGGTGTCGAGAACACCAAAATCAAAGACTCAAAAGGGATTAATTAGTGAAAAATAGGCTGGTAAATGAGTCTGCTCGGCTTACAGCTCGAAAACCACACAAGTTCATCCAAGGGGAGACTAGGGGCTATTGGCTTCTCTATAGGTGGCAGATAGACTGCCGAGGAGTTTCAAATAAAGTTCTTCATTCATTCATTCATTCATTCATTCATTCATTCATTCATTCATTCATTCATTCATTCATTCATTCATTCATTCATTCATTCATTCATTCTAGGGTTGCTTCTTTGTTTATTTACGTCTTCTCACATTTCTTTTTGTGAGCCTGCGTGGATAAAATTTTGACCTCTCCGTCTCTCAGTGGAACCGGAGAACAACGGCTGCAGAAGCCTTCACACGCAACATTAAAGGGACCGTCGACTTGAATGCATTGAGATACTCTGAAATTAGGCGCCTCCTCAAGTGCCTTAAAAATGTAGGGGACGGTTTCGTTTTCCGCGTGCAAAACAAACGGGAAAGACGTCTTCATCCTATTGCCAACTACATCACAGCTACGGACAGATTCCCTTGCTAAGCATATTCCAAATTTACAAACTTCCAAAATTTTGCTCTTGTATTTTTTCCTTTGTTTAGTTGATAATTATATTATTACACTTATTCAGCATCTGTAAGACATTTGGCAGTCCACACTGAGCCTTGGCCAATTCCTCTTCGTGGGTATATGCCATTTATCAAGGTAGCAGCAGAAGAAGAAGACTGGTGTGCGAGCTGCGCGAGACATCAAACGCAGTCCGTCGTTCTTCCCAACTTATCTGTCGACGGGGAATTTTCAAGCTATGTATGTCCATCCAGGTCGGCTATACCTGGCCGCTGCATATCGCCATCGAAGTGGCTCCGGGCTCCAGTTTGAGGTGCAGATCCATCCCGGAGAATGGGCGGAATACTGCCGTAAAATGTCCGAAGCACGCGGTCATCTGGGTAGTCATGGGTCGCAGAGCTCTCTTTGCACTTCTTTGTCCCGCTCATGAGCCCCTGACGACTACCACCACCGCAGCGATCAAGCCCTGGGTGTGCTTGAGCTCCGAGATGCACCTGCCCCAGAGTTCACCCCGCCGGACATAGCTGTCTGCCGTACGCCCAGCCACCTGCATGGTGAGTTTGCTTCTAAGGTATATCTGCTGACTAGGTTCGGTGCGGTGGCCGAATCTATTTGCAGAGTTCTGCTTCGAAACGTGTTCTCTACCAGAGCCTTTCTGTCACTACGCCCATTCAGATACATTCAGCTACCTGTTGTGCACTTCGCACCAGAATGGTCTCAGAAAAGAAATGGTAGTCTATAGCGAACTGCGTTGGTGGGTACCGTAAGGGTTGCTTTCCATGGCTTGCGCTGAGAACGAGCTCTTGATGGCCGTAAGTTGTTACAGAACGTAATTAAAGGAATGTCGCACGTATATTGCATCTGGACAAAAACCTAGTCGCTTGCGGTTATGCGCGACTACAGGCTAGTGGTGCCAGCGGCATCCCGGCATTCAAAAAATGTGGAGCATACGGCATTGAAAGGAAGGAAATTGTTCGAAACGCTTATTATTGTGCCAATAAAAACTGCAGAGCCACCTGAAGTGATGCGCTGTGTTCCTACCTTGTACAATTGTTATCTCAGAAAGTTTGGTGTAGGCAGGTGTAATAACCTGTCATGCGCGGCGTATTTGTGGGAACTGTATATAGCGAGGGCGTCGTGCACGGTTACGCATGGTCGCTAGCAGTCCATCGGCGGGTGCTCTGCAGGAAATAAGAGTTAAGCGAAGGAAGGATAAAAGGGCCTGATAGGAGAAAAGGAGGCAAATGTCACTGTTGAGTTCGGTCCAATTATTAAAGATCACATCTGCTACTCAGAACCGAGGCCCAATTAAGTCATGCTTGACGTCAGTCTGTTCTAGTACACGTTGCAACGAAGACGTCGTATTAACGAATGCGTAGTCTCAAAGCTATCAGAGAAAGAAACAAACGATATGAAAATGTTTATATTGAATTGCCGTTGATAAAACTTCGAAGGCATAGCGTATGGCGACATACCCTCGCTATTCGCCATCTCACCGTATAGCGTTCGGCGGGAGAAAACGCTTACTCAGGTCTGGCGCGCATAACACGCGCTGGATTTGCTTTTTTTGCGCAGTGTGAAACAGTATCTCTACAATCGACTGTTCATAATATAACGCCACATGCTGGGTAAAAACCAATGAAACAATTAGCTGCGTAAAATTTTGCTGAATACCATTTGTGCAATTTCTAACTAAAAAGTTCTACTAGTTCTGTGGTCGCGGTTTTATTATGCAGGCGCGCTGTCACTAACTAGACTTGCCATAGATGTTCCGCATTCCCTCTGTCAGTTTGTACGTTGATAATATTGGTGCCTGCCGTCAAGGTACAATTAACGAAACATACTTCACTACTCTCAAGCTCCTGACAGCGCCTCGCTCACATAAATGTGACGGTGCTCCGAACAGACCCTATGCGATTGAAGACAAGTAGGTATTTATGCTGAATAGTTTAGTACATCGCAGCGACTTTCAGATACAAAATTACAAGCATGGCATTTAGGATTGTTTAGGCAACTAAGGTGAGGTAGTGATATCTTAGTCGAAATAAGAAAGAAAAGGACCTGCGCATGTGCCTGCAAAGTATTGCGAAAGCAAGATAACCAGCCATGGAGGACAGCGTTTTGGAATACAAGAAAATGACGGAATCGCAAGCTGCGTCAGAGGTTCAGAGGTTACGTCGGGTTGAGAGGAACCTCGCCGGGATAAGGTGGCCGCAGCTGGTATATTACAGCGTAAACGGGAGGGCTATGAGAAAGGCCTTCGTCCGGCATCGGATGTTGTATTCATTTCCAAAAATTCTTCTCCCCCCCCCCCCCTTTCCCCATTCAAACATTTATTTCGATTGAAATCTGCTCTTTTTTTTTTTTTTGGTACCTGCAAAAGGAAGCTGAAAACCGCTGACGAAGCAGGTTATGATGCTGCCTTCCTTGCCTTACCGAGCTCACCGGGTTCACAGGAGACGCAGCTGTCGGCTATCGTATACACAGGAGGGCTAATCCGTAAGGGAAATTGGCCCGAGGTAATCAGCACGAGAGCAAAAGGACTCATGCATACATTCCCTTCACTAAAGCTGCAAGAGAACTTCTTGTTTTGCCGAAGCTGCATGAGAACGTCCTTCACACGGAATGCCGGTGTGAGTCTACGAAGATAGACAAGCACCGTCAAAACACGGTTTCGAATTCTCGCTCGCACTGTTTGCTTCTAAACGCCTCTGCATCTTCTTGCATGCCTTTCATAGTTTCCAGGTATCCTGTGGTTGCGTTTTTTATCACCCGGTATCGCTGCTGATCCCATTTTATTGCACGGGTGTCGTATTTCGCTTTGCATTTGCTAACCAGTATTCATTCTGGGTTTTTCTTTGCCTTAATATGGCAGACATCTATCCAGGAGGTGCCAAGGACACAGCCTTCGAACCCCGTTTCCAGTGGGACAAGAAATGGCTTGCATCTCACGCACTGGCACTGATGGCGTATCTACAGACGGCGGCAATGGCTAACATCGCCATCGTCCGGATGGCCGAGGACCTGTAAGTCAGAACGCACCCGTCCGCGGAGCTGTTTTGCTGCTCCTGCCGGCAGCTTTCGTAGATTGGCATAGCACTCACGCAGCGCCCAGCGATCCTCGTTTCGTCTTTCCGCAACACTGTCTCAGGACAAATTCTCGCCACCAGGAGATAGCGTTAGTTAAGGCGCTATGCGCGGCGCTGTCTGGCGGAGACGCCTTGTTTTTCACTGACTCAGGTTATGTGAGCACGTTCAATTTCCATAAATACCGATCGCTACTCGGTCGGTCTTAACTATGACATATATAACGGTGGGCCCATAGACATATGGGGATTTTTATGCACCATTACGCAGGAAGTGCGCCCGTGAACAAAAGCAAGTGTAGTAGCTTCAGGTCTGAATTATGAGAGGGAAAACGAGTGGAAAAAGGGCTCGAGTACATTTACTGCTTACATTACGGTCACGAAAACAAGCATACCAACATCTTTTTTTTTGTATGTGTGTGTGTAAACTTGGAGGCTAACGAAACGATTTGAAATCGATCTTTTGCCAAATATATCCCTTAGAAGTATTATATCTTCTTTTAGGGTGAATCCCGCATCCTTTAGGCCCCAAGTATAGGCCCTTCATTATGGCATATACTGAACGGACTGCATAAAATTCACAGTAAGCAAAGTAGCACGTCATCCGCGAGTATTGTGCAGACCCCTTTTCTTATCAGTAGTATACATTTGTTCGCGATTTCAAGTGTAACACATTGATTGTAAATGGATACAAAGTCCACGACTCTTAGGTGGTTACTCAATAATTCGTGGCATATGGATGGTAATATTTTTTGATCAGTTGTGATATTTTAGAACAAATATTGCACACCCCTGTAAATTTTATCTGCAAGTGTTTTTAGTATCTTGAACTGAGAAAGTAACAAATGGTCGTCTTCGAGGTCTCAGTATAGTATTTAAACATGAATACTTATTTCCGGTGGAAGCAGCAATTCGCGCGTGAAAGAGCATCAAGGCAGCTAAGCCATATGTAGAAAGGAAAATTATAAAGACAATGTTCGTCAACAGAAGCGGAAAAAAAGGGCCTAGGCAACATGCTGTGTGATATCCAAGCTTAAGTGAAGACAAAATGGGCATGGATAGGTAACGGAGTGAGGAAAACAAAAACCGTTGGTCCTTTAACGTAAATGAGTTATTTGCAGAAACAACACACGCAAATGGAGAGGAAAGCTGGGATAACAGAGTCACCTAGCAATGCGCCGCTCAGGTTGTATTGCAGATCGGAGATGGCATTCCCGCCGAAATGAACCTACATATTTGGTCTGATGAGGATTATGGAACTGAGTGCGCTGAATATTGTAGGGTTTCGAGTAGGTTAACGGGCTGTAAATAAGACGGTCACTAATACTTCCTCGGTTCTTTTGCCGTAAATATTGCCTTTGACGCCTCTTCATGCACTTCAAAAATGTTGAGGCAGAGTTGCAGCATGGCTGTGAGAGTAAACAAAAATTGAGGCTTGTAGGAAAATAGACGGCTCAGTTAGAGCAGAGAGGCCTAATTGCATACTCATTCGCGTCGTCTGCTTGGTACAATGGCAACATATATTCCAGTTCTGGATCACAACAGTGTGACATCTGATTCGCTCATATGATGTGGATACGGAGAACGACCTAAAATCTGATATGAAATTCTAACATTTCCGCACTGCTATTTATTCATTAAGGGGATCTTAACAATGGTCGTTCAGTAATAGCTTCAGCTCAAACTCTGCGCGCAATATTAGCCACTTGCGAGCAATCATCGAACAGCTGTTTTGCCTCAAGAATACGGTCCAAGCAATTCTTAGCACCTTGTTTATACGATCACCTTTGCTTAGTTACGAAACGTTGATCGCATAATCTGCTGAGGCACGATCATGGATGCTATGCTGGTTTTGAACTTTTTCATAATGGAGGTGCAAGCAGGTTATTTTGCGATTACGGGCGAAAATTGGTCATAATTAAACTAAAGCATTACATAATTGGACCTTATACCAAATGTGATTAAGCACACTTGCGAAGTCCTCATGCATCGCACTTATCTCCCGAGCGGCCTAGGCGCTTCCGTATGACTTGGTTAAAGCAGAGCTCTGCAGCTGTGCCGAGTGTCTTTTACATAATTTTCGTGCTTGCGACTGCATGCTAACGAGGATATGCGAGGCAGAGATACATGTTAAGAGATTCTCATTGACGCGAATGACAAAGTGCGTGTACACGAACGAATATCCACTATGAGATTAGCAAGACTGGAGACACTGCGTTCACCCAAATTTTTACGTTTGATTTTAGGGCTTAGCGTATGAAAGTGACATCAGCTATGGGGGAAGGCGTAGTGGTGGATTCCGTAAATTTAGGCTGCCTGGGGCTCTTTAAACGTCCCCTAAAAAGGTGCTTTTTCCAATGTTCTACAGTGGAAAAAATGCATAAACTGTCGTTTCGAGTATGCGAGACAAATTTAAAAAGTGTGCGTGAAGCCGAGAATTTACAAATGATTTTAAAAAGTGCTCCTTGCGACCGTTCGCAACCGATTAGGGCGACACGTTGCCCGAGCGCAAACCTCCCAGATCAGGCAAAGCTCCCACTTTTGCTGGGTGCGCCCACTTTGTGTGTGACTGGTGTACGGAGCAAGTTCAGAAACGCAAACGTCATTCACAATTTTTCATCCTGCCGGGAGGACGGAGGCATGTCTTTTTTTCTCCGCAGTGGCGGTGCAGTGGTTAGGGCGCTCGAATACTGGGCCAAGGATGCGGGATACAGTCACGGCCGTGGCCGCCGCTTTTCGAATGAGGCTGAAACCAAGGCGCTCGTATGCTATGGGGTGTCAGTGCAAGTGAAATAATCCCAGGTGGTCTAAATTTGCGCGAGCCCTCCACAACGGCGTCTCTCATAGCCTGTGTTGCTTTTGGACGTTAACCCTCCCCCCCCCCCCTCCCCCTTCCCTCCAAACTAAACCAAACTAGATCTATTTCACTTCTGCAGTGGACTCATCTACTCCGTGCAGGGTGCAAGCAGGATGACATTGCAAAGTGTTCATTCGTTTCTTTCTTTTTTAATTCGGTATGTATATGCATACACGCGCAAAAATGCACATCAGCAATGTGTCAATTGCGACTTCGAGTGTCTAACGTAGTTTTGCGTAGTGAAAAGGCGGGTATGAGTTATGCTAAACATATTTGATAACTACACAAGCTTGTGCCATCCCTAATTTGGCGCACTGACAAACAAATTTTCAAGCTTGGGTCATCTAGCGTTCAGTGCATGATGCGCTAGCATGGAAGTCCGATTTTTCATCCAAGAGAAACCATCTAATGTGTGTTTTTTAAAATTATGTCTGTATTCCCTGCCTGCAGATATAGCAGGCACGCAGCAGCTAGACTGGTGCTTGGCGGGACATCGTTAAGAAACATTGTTCCACTTACCAACGATAGGAAGCCCATCACAAAAGTAGGAGTAGCAGCAACCACACCAGTGTCAGTTGCAAGGCCCTTATCCGATAATATAAAAAGTGTGCCCGAAGATGCGGGATCGAGTCCCGGCTGGTCGGCTGCTTTTAGATGGAGGCGAAAAGCAAGACGCCCGTGTGCTGTGCAATGGCAGTGCCGGTTAAACAACCCCAGGTGGTCGAACTTACTCCATAGCCCTCCAATACAACGTCTCTCATAGTCCGAGTCGCTTTGAGACGGTAAACTTCTACGATAACCTACAGCATAGTGCAAACATTTATGAGTAGTGAGTGTCCCGGTTTTGGCTTAGATGTGCTGTACATTGAAATACGTTAGCAGGCGACTGCTCATCGTTTGCTTCTAAAGACCTATCCTAACTCGCGTGATCACGAACGCTGTCAGCAGGGTCACCTGTGTGCTCTGCAGTCTGCGGGTGCCCTTCATTTTTCATGTAATGCCTTTCGCGCCCCGCCACGGTGCTGCAGTGGGCGCTCGACAGCTGTGCCCGAAGATGCGGGATCGAGTCCCGGCTGGTCGGCTGCTTTTAGATGGAGACGAAAAGCAAGACGCCCGTGTGCTGTGCAATGGCAGTGCCGGTTAAACAACCCCAGGTGGTCGAACTTACTCCATAGCCCTTCAATACAGCGTCTCTCATAGTCCGAGTCGCTTTGAGACGGTAAACTCCACAAACCAAACCATCTTTCGCACCAAGGAGCCTATTCTTGCATGGTTTGCTTTTAAAGCGCGAATTTCTCGCGTACGCAAGTACCTCTGCACATGAAGAGAGTTCACAGCGACACGGACGCCGAAAATGGAATGTATGAAAGGCCCCATTTGATGGCGTGACGCCTGCTCTTATGGAAGCCATCACTCAATTTTCTAAGCCTTCAATACGGTTCCGAGCTTAGGGTAGCTACCAGAGCCCCTACTGAACAGCTAACGGCGAAAATAATGCAGACGCCGAAAAGAGTGAACGTGATCTCACCTTGACGAATACTTTCATTTACGTGTGCACGAAATCAAATATTTATTATCATAACTGATGAAAACTCTTGGGTCGCACTGCGTCATAGTGTCACTCAGGACTCAGGAGGGGCCACCATATATCAATGTGTCTCACTCTAGGGAATTATTCTTCGGTGTCTATTTGGACAATGCACAGCGGGGCCTCGAATGGTGCGGGCGAAAAATTAGCTGCTTTGAGAACAACCTGTGTTGTTCCGCACCGAGTTTCCCTGCTTGATTCACCAACCGTCTTCGCTCTTTTTTCGCCTACGCAGACCGTGGAACTTGAGGCTTCAGGGCGTCTTCAGGACGTTTTCACAGCGTTCAGCTCCTCCTCGTCAGCCCCGGAGGGAGCCGGTGCAAGCTTGAAATGTTTATTTTGATATTTTTTCGGCATTTGTGTGTATAATACAGTTGTGAAATGTGTTCTAATGCGAATAAATCAAGAGAATCGAACATCCCTATTTTTATTTCTTCGAAGGTCTAGCAGCGCTATGACGGGGCGTACCCCCTTGGTAGTGAGTTAAAAGGCTCTCCAATTTAAACAGTCGGAGCTGCATGAATGACTGAGTGCACACCACGCAGTCTGGACAAAGCCCTCAAAGGTATGACGTTCTGCGAATCATCACCTAGAGTCCTCACTTACTATAAGCCCCCGCAGTATATTCTTGTAAGGCATATACCCACAGCAGGTACGCGCTCGAGAGAATTCAATTCACGCCAAAACGTATGTCAAAAGAAGATCCATAAAAATAACGTGCTTTTGATGAGCTAGGGAGTGCAGCAATTTTCGCTTAATTCGCCCTGCACTGGGGATCCTTTTATTTATACCGTGCTTAGTTCTAAACATCGGTTATTGCTCTCAAAGCTCTATTTCCTTAACGTTTCTCTCTTTTGATAAGGAAGTAAGGGAGAATGATAGGAAAAATAATCGGGTGTACATGCCCCGCTGCAATAGAATCAATGGTTGCGATATATCACTGTTCCTAATTCTGGTGTGTTTGGTCAGGTGCCCGAGTTTCTAGGCAGCACTAGGCTTAGCTCAAGTGCGAACGACGCTGCGCACGAAATCGCAGGTTCCAGCAGTGTACTTTGCACTATGGGACTGCATTGTCTCAGTATCGACCTGATAGGCAAAATATAAAAATAGGCAACCGGAGTTTAGTGCAATCGGAGCTGTTGCTGGCCTGTGAGGAGGAAGACGTACATACAGTGGTTTTGCGTGGGTACACACCCACTTTTTTAACCTGAACGCACGAGCGTCGACCACCGAGTTGATAAGAGCCGTACGACGGAACACAGCGGCGAAATAAGCGAGAATACGCGCGTGTGCGCAATGAGCACTCCAGTGCAGCTGTCCTCTGCCAGGCTGTTACGGGAACCGGATCCAACCTCACCTACTTCTTTGTGCGTTATCTCATATCCTTCTCTTGTCTGCTTGCCGCTGGGAAAATATTAGAAAAGGCCTTGTTGAACCGCCTGCGTTCCTGTATGCGAGGAAGGTGTGAATTGATAAGCGAAAAACCTTCAATGTGCCGGAGGAAAGTGCTACGTGACCCATAGCAAAAAGAAACAAAAGGGGCATACGCATGTAGTATAATCAGCGGGCGCATATCGCATTCCATTCAGCGCAAGCTCTACCACCTGACCGCTTGTTTATAACTTTATAAAAGCGTTCAGAAAAGAAAAAGAATGATGGCGATAACGATGCTCAAAAGAAGCAGGGGGTTCCGTTTCCAGAACAGCCTGGCAGATTACAGCTGCATCGGAGTACACATTGCGAGCACGCGCGTATTCTCGCTCATTTCGCCGCTGTGTTCCGTCGTACGGCGCTTATCGACTCGGCGGTTGACGTTCGTGCGTTCAGGTGAAAAAAGTTGGAGGGCGTACATATGTCAAACCGATGGCAGCAACTAGGTGCGGCATCCTGGTCCAACGGTCGACCACAACGACTAGCGGAACCTAAGAGGCTCCAGGAGCTCAAAGTATGTGTAAATTAAACTTTTCTAAATACAGGTAGAACTCGGCCGTGAACGAGGACTTTTGCTTCTCAAATTTGGGTGGCCTTTTTGTGGGTCTTGATATTCTCGGGGTTAATGAGCTGGCACCCAAGTTGCCCCGGTTTCTCGAACAGTTTGAACTGAGATTTGATTTAGTATCCTGTCTGCCGTGGTAGATATTCTGTCCCTCGCCATGCTGAGGATGGCTTGTTTGGAGTCGCAAATGGGTGAAGGTATGGCGCGATAGAGTGGGCTACCATCCCTAAATAAAGCCACGCTTTAACCAAGCTGCTTATTGGGCCTGACTGACATAGGAGCAACATAAATTAGATGTCCTGACAGACTGATTATAATAGCGCCCTCACATATGAAATTAGAGATCTGTATTAGCAGCTTCCTCCAAATGCAACGTGAAGCAATCCTACGGCCACTCAGTGTGCGGCCATGTCAGCTGTCAGCTACTGCCTGCCAGTGCCACGCTCGTTATTAATGAGAAAGCATTACTTCGCTATGTTCACATATTTCTGTCTGTAGACCGCGTCTGCGGAACGTGTCCGCGGAACGTGTCCGCAGAACGTGTCCGCAAAATTGTATCCGCCGAAGTTGAGTAATTGAGAAGTGGTAGAGATTAATGATTGGTATCAATTGATATAAGGTGACGCAATTTTGAGCCCGAAAAAAATAATTAGGTCTATACGTTAATTACGTAACGAGTTAAAGGCAAAAAAGTAAAAGTAAAGGCGAAAATGGTCTCTTTAGCCAATGGCTTGGCGCCACATTTTAATGTACCAAATACTACAATAGTTAATTAAGTCTGTCAATTATGGTGACGTCGAATGTATCATATACTAAATGGTAAATAAATCAATCAATTGAGAAGATGGCAAGGATGTGAAGTCATGCAACCTGAAGTAGAGCCGAAAAAGGGCATAGGAAGGGATTGGCGCACAATTTGAAAGTATCAAAGACTAAAATGGGTAAACAAGAAGTGAAATAATATGACGTAGAGAATGTGACGTCACGCAACCGGAAGTAAGGCCCAAAAAGGTCATAGAAAGGGACTGGCGCGCAATTTGAAAGCACCAAATACTAAAATGGGTAAACAACAAGTGAATTAAGCAACTAGAAGGAACCAAAAGCAACAAACAGCAGCATCCGTGCTTTCGCATTACACCAATGCAGATTCTGCAGTGCTCTTTAATTTTTCTTAGCTCACAACGCCAAGGCCAGCGCTGAATGCTGGAACCGGCGCAGCATTTTCAGTGAACGAAGCCTTTAAGGCTATCGCATTAAAGAAATTGGCTGTGGTTTAGCTCTGGCTAAGCATGGTAGAGTAGCGAGAGCTGGATATATACCCCTGGCAAACGCTTAGGTTTCGCTTAAAAGTAAGACACACAGTTTACGTAACGGCTTGAACTTTGTTGTTTATACCAATGAAGGCGCTTCGGTGGTCAAATAAGGAGTGATATTTTGTTTCCACTTTGTCGATAACATGGTTTGAATCAGCAGAGTTTTACTGAAGCATTAGGTCTGAGACTGCTTCCCCATTGCGTGGTGTTAGTGGGTTGTAGTTTGCTCAACTCCAGTTGAAATCGTTATTCGGCAGCTTGAAGAAACGTCGGGTCGTCGGTCGGGTCGGGTGCCATAGGGGGCACTTTTACTTCTAATGTGCGATGAGGTTAAAGCGTCTGTTGCGCGGTGGTCTTTTAAGCCCTTCATTACGGCTCCTCTTTCTCTCTATTTTCACTCCCACCTTCCTCCTTTTCCTTAAGACTCGGTTAAGGTGTCTGCTGAGAATAGCGACAGATAATGTACCTTTTCGTTCCTGTAAACCAATCTGAAACACCGCTGATGCCCGCTGCACTGAGTCTGCTTCTATATGCTGTGTGATGCGGCGTTCGAGCAAGCGCCAAATGAATGGCGCCGCACGCACGCCTGGATCGAACGCCCGGCGAGGTGAACTTAGCAGGAAGGTTAACTAGGCGATACCCAGGCTACCGTACACGCGCAGAGAGGAATAAACAGAGAATAAGGTAAGGAAGAGAAAGAAGACTGAGGAAACCGTGGTATGCAGCTAAAGTGGCGCCGCGCGCATATTGCTTGCTGTTGAAGCGGTAAAATGCGAATCAATAAAGGGGGATTATTTTCCGGCTGTATTGAAAAAAAAAAGCAATTAAGCCAAAATGTCACTCAATAACATCATATGATCAAAGCGCACCGGCATAACTGGAGTACTTATTTAGTTCTAAGAAATAAGCACAGGGTGAGACCGCATGCATAATAAAACGTTAGGTGAAAACCTCACATGTGGCAAAGCAAACATGCGTCATGTACATAGCACATACATTCCTTTATTCAAACAGAAGCTGTCAGTATATTTGCTTGCCTCTCCCCCCCCCCCCCCCCTCCCCTATCGTGGGAACGCTCTTCTGGTGATCCCTCGCTGCCTGTCGCGCGAAGTTCCTGTACAGCCACCGCCCCATATAACCCCTCAGGTTCTACTCCCGAACCGTCCAGACAGAGAATTAGAAATTAGGTGCTCTCTGAAATGCCTTATTTCGCGCATATAAACCGCTTCAGTTGGCAGGCTGCCATTGCTGCGCTTGGCAACAACGGTGCGAATCGATGGTTTCTCTGAAGGCAAAGCGTTTGCAACGGGAGGGCAACTAGGACCCTCGTGCGGCTGCAAATTTGCGTCTTCATTATTAATCCTCTATTGGTTGCGCACCTGAAAAATATCTTTTTGACGTCGTTTCAGTGCTTTCTGCAATGACAACAAGATGTCTCAGCTTACTTCACCACCCACATAACTGTCTGCCAAACTGCGCTGAGCTAACAGCCGACTATACTCCGCGTAGAATTCGCCATGTTTTTTTACGCGACCGCCTCAAGTGGTCCGAAATGTGGCGCCCGACTTTGGTCATTGATAGCAATGGCAGCACATCTTTAAGGTAATGCAACGTCATAATGATGTCATCATTAAATGTTTATGCATGACGTATTTCCCGCCACACAACGTCAGCCAATCACATTTCAGGAGGCGACTCTTGACATCGGCAGTTCATTTCAGCCCATTCGTAATACAAGCGTAAGTGCTTCCCTTTCTGTCATCTATACCTCCGTTTTCCATCCACAGTTACTTGTAAATACCATCCAGTCATCGCGAATAGCGCTGCTAAATATCCGCTTTGACACTCACGTCATGTTTGCGTCACCGCAAAACGACATTGCGAAAGATCACAATTTCGCGCCACAAATTTGAAACACGTGGCTTTTTGGCAACCAATCAGAGAAACAACATGGCACCGTACGGCGGCTATTTGTGTCGAAAATAGGGCCGCTGGAGGTGATCTAAGGTCTCTTTCCGTCCATCACTGCGATTTCAGAGGCGCCTTCATTTTCGTACATAGTGTCGTGACGCTGGGGCTAAGTCGACCCGGCCTTCACTTGGTAGCGTGCAGAGACTCCGGGTTCATGAAGGATTGAATCTTCGAAGTTGGTAAAATATATACAAGCAGGTTTAATGGCACTTTGAGAAAACTTATTTACATGATTATTTACATGAAAAAGAAGGGTACATAAGCAAAATGGCAACCGTTAAGAGCTCATAGCGAGAAGCATCTGGATGAGCCGTTTACCCAGGGCTCAGAGCGTCATTTCGTGCTCTGCAATGTCCTTAAAACCCCCTATGTCCAGCCTCTCTCTGAAGATGCTGACCAACCAGTTCCAGGGCACGCCCCTCAGATATCGGCATCCAATCGAACACATCACTGCACTGATGGTCTGATGCACTGACTGGTCCGGCATTGTTTCGTTGGGCGTGGTCACTTGTTGGCGGGTAGAGCTTGGGAACGGCGAGGAGGTACATTTCTATTCTTCTGCAAAGATTCGATAGGCTGGTTCCGGCAATTGGATTCCCTTCTCAGAAACCCAAGTGCACGTGCGCGCCGCATACTGCTCCCAGCATTGTCCCTTTCCAGCAATTACAAATCTTTCCTGCATTCCCGGGAAATCCTCTAATGGCCGTAATCACCTTGCTCCTTTCTTGTCCTCTACGTCAGCGGACGTGTCACTCTGTCGTCTCGTCTCCTTTGGACAGTAGGCATTCCTCACTGGACGATAGCGCTTCTCGACGGGAAGGGTGAACAATTGAACGAAAGCACTTCCGGCTATTTCCCGCAGGGGGACATTTCTTAGTATTTTTCTAGACGTTCCCTTGACAGGGCCAATTTGGCATTTGCAGGGTCTCCACAAAGCAAAACAGGCTTACACAAAAGGATTCATGGAAACAGGCTAACTTAGCGCCCTTGTACCAGCAGCACATATCCTCAGCACATATCCATGCCCACAGGCGAACAATAGAGCGCGCCAGTGTGAACGATGCAAGGTCATAAAAGCCTCCTCCCCCGCCAGAAGAGTCACGGAGGGCAGCAGTCGCAGCTGCTGCATGAACAGACGACTTAATGGCCTGCACATGAATGCTTGAAGCTCGCTGTTGCTTGTCGCGTTGTCTTGACTGTCGTAGGCCAAATTGATTGAGCTGTCTCTGAAACTCAACCACACGTCTAAGCAAGCACTCGGCTCCCGTCTGAAGAGACCAGGTGAAAAGAAAACTGCCATCGTTGTCCGAGAAAAGCCCACACTCAAGACGTTCAGGACCTACGTGTGCCTAGAAAACCAAACGTGCTGCTTTACATAGTCACACATGTACAAGCGCACAAAAAAAAAAGAACCTGAGTATCAATTTGGATACATGGTGAGGAACACCTCGGACCGCTTAGAAACAGCGGCTAAGCGCGTCCGCATTCCCATTTAACTTCCCCTTTTTGTATCTTATTTCAAAATTGTACTGCTGTAAAATCAAGCTCCACCTCAGAAGCCGACTGTTCTTCGATGTCGCAGTTTGCAGCCAAGCCAGGGGACAATGGTCCGTCTCTACGGTGAATTTGGCCCCTCCAAGATAGCACTGCACTTTTTGAATGGCCCATACAATGCAAGCGCACTCTTTCTCTGACGCGCAATAAGCCCTCTCTCTAGAACTCAGTTTTCTGTTCAGGTAGAACACGGGGTGCTCATTACCGTCATCATCTCTCTGGCAGAGAACAGCACCTAGCCCTCGATCACTAGCATCACACTGTACCGTGAATTCTCGGTCATAGTCTGGTGCTCGCAATACCGGACGGCTAATGAGCACAGCCTTCTGGTTTACGAAGGAGGCTTCCTTTTGTTCGTCCCAGACTACATTTGTCGGTTCTCTCTTGCGGAGAGCGTCGGTCAGAGGGCTGACCAAAGCAGAATAGTTAGGGATGCTCGAATTTCCGTCTTCGTGTTCGGCCGCGGGTAGTCTGCTACCGCAGAAATCTTAATCTCGCTGGGTTTCCTGAAGCCTTGACCTACATTGTGACCCAAGTAGTCCACGGTCGCCCTTGCCAGGCAACATTTCTCGGCCTTTACGGTTAGCCCAGCTTGACGCAAAAGGCTCAGTACAGCTCTTAGATGTACCATATGGTCCGCCCATGAGTCGAAAAAAACCGCGATGTCATCTAAATAAGGCACCGCGAATGTTTCACACCCCTTTAAAACCCTATCCATGAGTCGGGAAAAACAAAATGGAGCATTTTTGAGCCCGAAACTCATCATTGTTGGCTGGTAGCTGCCCGTCGGAGTGACGAAAGCCGCGTATCTGCTGGCGCGTTCAGTGAGCGGTACTTGCCAGTATCCTCGAGTAAGGTCCAGCGTAGTCACATATGCCACTCTACTGACCGGTTCTACTCTCTCCTCAATATTCGGAATAGGATACACTTGATCCCTGGTGAAAGAATTTAGCTTTAGGTAGTCTACCACAGGCCTAGGGTCTTTACCTGGAGCTTCTACTAAGATCATAGGCGAAGCATAATCGCTTTCCGAGGGTTTTATTACTCCCAATTCCAGCATGCGAGTTACTTCCCTATCCAGAATTTCTCTTTGCCTTGGAGAGAATCGGTAGCACCTTGATCGCACTGGCACGTCTGAAGTCAGCTCAATATCGTGCTCAGTCAAATCAGTCCTGCCTGTCCTGTCCACGAAGCAGGCCTCAAACTCTGTTATTATCTCGCCCAGATCGGACAGCTGGGATTTCTTTAGTTCTCCTATCTGCTCCGTCCTTTTGAGAAGCTGCTGTATCTTAGGATCATTGGCTTGCTTCATAGCCAAGTCATCTCGGGTTCCACTTAAAAGTCTCGGGATATTACTAGACACTGGCGGCAAGAGGTTACTCTCAAGAACGCCCTCATTCCGCGTCTCATCAAGCTCACTTTCAAGTTGACTTATCTGAGATGCCTCGCTCTCAAAGTTTTCTGACCTGCTATCTACCGCATTTACCACTGTTTTAACTGCCGTTTCCTCCGCTGTGGATTTTTCTGGAATGAGCAGTGTAGCTATAGTTCTCACGTCTTTGAACGTGTTAAGGCTTGCACAACTCTGTCTCCGAAAAGGATGCCCCTCTTTCGCAGTAGCATGTCCGATTTGTTGGAAAACAAATACGGATAGCACTTAGGAAGCTTTCCTGAAACGGCAGCCTCGGTTGTTAACTCGCCGGAAGGGCCCTCGATGACCACGTTCGCGATTGGCAAGCACACACTCTGTTCCTCCACTACCTGGCGGATTCATGCACACTGTCCTGTATAGTCGGAAGGCGACACATACGCCGGATGGACAACATCCATCGTTGCGGCCGAATCGCGCAGTATCTTGCAACGCTTCCCATTGACTACTAGGTCATGCAGGTAGGGTTCCAAAAGCTGCATATTTTCATCGCAGTCACTGACATACGAGAAAGCAATCTTTTCTTTCCGGCAGTTGACGGCAATGTGACCCTGCTCATTACACCTAAAGCATGTGAGCGGCTTCCTAGCCCCAAGCTTGTTCTTTGTGTTCTGCGCATTGGTCATTTCCCCACTTTTCTCACTGCCGTCCTTTCTAGGGTGTTTGCATGAAGAAGCCTTCCTTTCTTCGTTTGCAAATCTAGCAAAGTGCCTTTTCTGACGGTTATTCACACTGAACTTGGGATTGCGGGGCCTATCCACTGCTGGGTTGCTGAATTGTCGGTGCGAAGCATACTCCTCAATGAGTTCGGCAGCTTCAGTTGCCGACTTAATGTCGCCTCGGTTCTGTAATCAATTTCTTTCTTTTTCTGGGAGGCAGTTATAAAACTGCTCCAAAAGAATTCGCTCGACTACAGCGTCCCTATCACTGTATGAATCAGTGCTCCCTAGCCACTCACCCAAATTGACTCTTAAATTGTACAGGAATTCAGGGTAACTCTCGTCCCTGGACTTAGTAGCGTTCCGAAAACGTTGTCTGAACGCCTCTGCGCTAAGCCTATACTTTCTCAGAAGGCAAGCTTTCACCTTCTCGTAGTTGTCCGCGTCCTCCTTGCTGAGCCGTGCGACAACCTCCGCTGCCTCGCAGGGCAGAACCGTCAATAATCTCTGAGACCAAGTGTCTCGCTGGAAGGACAGTTTTTCGCAGGTTCGCTCAAAGTTAGCCAGATACAGACCGATATCCCCTGATATCACATATGGCTGCATGTACTTTGACATCTTGAAATCTGCCTCCTTGTTGAGAAGAGGTACCGCTAGCTGGGGACAATTGCCCGACCTTTTGCTCAACTCTAGTTCTAATTTCCGGAGCTCAATTTCTTGCTCCAGCCTTTTTGCTTCTCTTTCAATTTCAATTTCACGCTCACGCCTCTTTTCCTCTTTTTCCCGCTCTTTCTGCTGTCTGAGCTGCTCCTTTGTTTGTCCGATGAGGTTCTATGCTTCACTGAGCTCCTCATTATCAATTCCCAGATCAGTGAATGCCTTTATAATCAAGGGTTTTCGTGCCAAACCACTTGTATCAATTGCCAATTCCTCACAGAATTGCAACAGTTCCGGTTTCTGCAGCTTTTTTAGGTCCATGATCGCTCCGAGGGTCGGCTACTTCCAAAACAACTGGGCAAACTACCAAACCTAAAGGCGTTTCAACACTCTTTACCAGTTCTAAAATCTAACCCTGTTCTAGAACCTGGTCCACATCAGAAGAAAATCCGAGCACTCACCCACACATGCGATCGATGTTCCGAGCTGCTCTTTTGTTGGCCGATTGCTGCTCCTGCTTGTTGCTTGGGACGTGCCACCTCCGATCACAAGATGTTGTGGCTTGTAGCTTCAGATCCACCTCCAATCACCAGATGTTGTGGCTTGTAGATTCAGATCCCCCTCCAATCACCAGATGTTGTAGCTTGTAGATCCAGATCCCAACGCTGGTCACCAGTTGTCGTGACGCTGGGGCTAAGTCGACCCGGCCTTCACTTGGTAGCGTGCAGAGACTCCGGGTTCATGAAGGATTGAATCTTCGAAGTTGGTAAAATATATACAAGCAGGTTTAATGGCACTTTGAGAAAACTTATTTACATGATTATTTACATGAAAAAGAAGGGTACATAAGCAAAATGGCAAGCGTTAAGAGCTCATAGCGAGAAGCGTCTGGATGAGCCGTTTACCCAGGGCTCAGAGCGTCATTTCGTGATCTGCAATGTCCTTAAAAGCCCCTATGTCCAGCCCCTCTCTGAAGATGCTGACCAACCAGTTCCAGGGCACGCCCCTCAGATATCGGCATCCAATGGAACACATCACTGCACTGATGGTCTGATGCACTGACTGGTCCGGCATTGTTTCGTTGGGCGTGGTCACTTGTTGGCGGGTAGAGCTTGGGAACGGCGAGGAGGTACATTTCTATTCTTCTGCAAAGATTCGATAGGCTAGTTCCGGCAAGTGGATTCCCTTCTCAGAAACCCAAGTGCACGTGCGCGCCGCATACTGCTCCCAGCATTGTCCCTTTCCAGCAATTACAAATCTTTCCTGCATTCCGGGGAAATCCTCTAATGGCCGTAATCACCTTGCTCCTTTCTTGTCCTGTACGTCAGCGGACGTGTCACTCTGTCGTCTCGTCTCCTTTGGACAGTAGGCATTCCTCACTGGACGATAGCGCTTCTCGACGGGAAGGGTGAACAATTGAACGAAAGCACTTCCGGCTATTTCCCGCAGGGGGACATTTCTTTGGATTTTTCTAGACGTTCCCTTGACAGGGCCAATTTGGCATTTGCAGGGTCTCCACAAAGCAAAACAGGCTTACACAAAAGGATTCATGGAAACAGGCTCACTTAGCGCCCTGGTACCAGCAGCACATATCCTCAGCACATATCCATGCCCACAGGCGAACAATAGAGCGCGCCAGTGCGAACGATGCAAGGTCGTCACAATAGCTACGTTCACTACTCCATTATAATTGATGTGTTTATTTCGTAGGGTTCCATCGCTGGCCTTATTTTTTTCCTTTTGATGCACAGACCGCATGTGTTTAGGTAGTACTTGGGTGTATAGATTATAGATTCTTTTGCATGTATGTTCTCATTTGTGTTTTTGTGTCTAAAACCGGTCGCGACTGCTCTGACTCCCATGTTCTCTAGTATGTTCCTGTCTATGAGTATTTCGATAGGCTGTTAAGTTGCATTATGATAAAACATTTAGTACATTCCTACCTTCAGTAAACGCTCCTTGGGTGTGCTTGTTGCAGCCTGAGGGCTATCTTTACCCCTACCTTGACTTTCTCGGCTGCGATTTGGCCTATTTTCGCAGATTCCAAGGCAGCCCTCCAAGTCTTAGAAGCCGCTATCCGCCATGGAGCCACGAGAACTTCATCACTATTCCATCAATAAAGGAAACGACATCATCTATCAATGGCTTCCAGGACACAGCGGCATGACGGGTAATCTCCTAGAGGACGAGGTCGCGTGAACCCGCACCAAGACTGCGATTGTGTGTTGACCCCCTTTTCCAGAACAGACGCAGCCGGCAGGCTTCGCGCACTTGCGAGGGAGTTCACAAGTCCCGCTTAAAATCCTTGGACCTTGGCCTGAAACTCCGGCTTCCACCGGCCTACCCCTACGTAGAGCAACTTTGCTGTGCCGCCTGTGGGTTGGTGTAGCATTCACAAACTCTTATTCGTTTGTGACAGCAATGGCAAATAGCCCTGCATGTGTAACCTGAGGGTGCGACGAGACTATAGGCCACATTCTTTGTGAGTGCCCCATATACAGTACGGAAAGACAAAGTCTGTGCCGTGCGCTGGAGCGTCTAGATGGACGCCCACTGACTGAAAACAAGATTCTGGATTACTGACCGCGGCGATCGTCGGCTGTGAAGGCCTCCAAGGCACTGCTCCGCTTCATGATAACTACGGACCTGATGGATAGGTCGTGATTTTTCTTTGATATGACGTGATATGACTGTTACGTGATGTGACATGATTTGACGCGATATAGCTGTGATGTGACTATACTGACTTCACCCATCCCTCTCTTATCCATCACTTTTATATCCACTGACTCCCTTCCCCCAGTTCAGGGGAGCAAACCGGTTTCTTCAACCGGTCAACCTCCCTGCATTTTTTTCCTCCTCCTCCTCGACTGCGATCGATTTAAGGTTGGGCCCGATGAAAACTAGGTAAGCTTTTGGCAAATCTGGAAAACGTTGCATGTCTGCCAACATTGTCAGCTATAAACACAGGGGGCCGTTTGATTCAGGGTCACGGCGACACTTTCGCTGATACAGTTGTCAATCAAAATGTTTCGTAGAAAACGAGCTGACTAAGCGACAAGCCACCTTATCTTGCTGCAGAGCCATAACGATGATCGCGTCGAAATCATCGCCTTGTGCAGAACTTCGCCTTGCAGAATGAATCACAGCAGATCTCCTTCATTATTGAATGCTTCACCAGTGAGCCCGATATGATGGAATACAAGTGCTGACCACATTTGTAAAAGGTACAGACAGCTATGTACTATCGTGAGCAAACGTAACATCCTTGCGACTTCTTTTCAGAACCATGAAGAACTAACTGCATGTGAGCTCTGTTTGACGAGGCACTCCTGGTGTGGAGACAGCACACTGCACCGAATTTCATTTTCAGGCGGCGGACCACGCCATCCTCAAAACCAGGATAGATGACATAGATAAAACTTTATTTAAGCAAAAGAATTTGGGTCTCGCAGATTCTCGGGCCCCCGCACGGCCCCACTGCACTCAAGCGTTCATGCCCCGAAGGTCCATAACGCTGGTAGCTCGGCTTGTGACAGTTTCCTGGTCACCGGGTCCGTAGAGCGCAGCAGGGCCTCCCATTCCTCCCAGATGATAAGGTGCTCCAGGCCCCGCGGGGGAGGGTCCGCCGGGCAGAGAGTTAGGATATGAAGGGCGTTAGCATGTGATTCGGCACAGAGGGTGCATGCGGGTGTAGGATAGAGGGGATGGGAAGGTGTGCGTTTGGAGACGTCTCCAAAGAGTGGCACGTCTATTGTCTAGGAATGAGTGAGGCATTGGGTATATCGGCCGAGTAGCTCAATAGGTCTCGGTCAGCTCTACTTCTTCAGACGCTGCCCGCATGCACCTCGGCGTTATCCCGGCAACTGTACGTAGGGGTCTCTCGATCGTGGTAGTAGAGTACAGCGACAATTCACTGATACATGTAATTGCTCTGCAGTTTACTTCTGTTATCCCTGGATCAAGGTCCCAACCGCCTTACCGATAGCATCGTCAATTGCCGTTAAGGGCGATGAACTGATCGACATGCAGTAAATATACCACTGCTTGCAGTGCCCTTGACCTCGACGTGAATTCGGAATTTCCGCAGCCACATTTTGACAGCTTGCGTGTGTATTTGAATCGCGCAGTATACCCAGAAGTAAGTACTCTACGGGGAGCTTTCTAGAAAAGTGAATAAAATGAATGATACATTAAAGTAAAACAAAAACAGCATTTCAATACAAAAAACATGTGCACGAAAGATGTTAATACCATGCAATTTCTTGACTAAGCAGTAGCGTTGACAGAACTTGTCATCATAGCGTGTCAGCAGGGACTCACACATAAGGAAAAAATATCGAGTCACCATCAGTAATAGAACCAGCATCCGGACAGCTTATATTTCTTGGCCTCAAGCAGGAGAGCTTTTCTCTATCGACGCAGCCGATCCCGTCTCGTGCAAAACTGTAGTACATTCCATTCTCCTGCTGGGGACTAATCATCGTCGTAAACAAGTTCTGTGCAAAACACTGCGTTGTGCAGTGGACATCGCCGTCTTCATAAAGTTTGATCTGCCGTTCCTTCGTTTAAGGAATTAAAAAGGCCCATTTCCTAAACGATACATGTTCTTTTTGAGAATAGTTGAGCGATAGTGATAGCGATGATGATGATAGTGATAGAAATTATATTGGTAATAACGTGATGGTCTAGTGATACATATAGTGATAGTAATATGCGTAAATAGTGGTGGTGAGATGAAGAAGAAATAAAAATTAAATGAAAAAAGCAAGACAGAGCTAAATGGAAAATAAAAGAAGGAACTGAAAAAAAGAAAACATACCAAACAATCACCAAATGCAAAAAGAAAGAAACGCAGCGGCATAACCGAAAGAAAAAGAAAAATGTATTCACATTAAAGCTGCTAAGCAGACTGAAGCTGAATACTTTAATTTTTGAACTCATACAGATATACACCGATAAGGTCCTGCCTAGTCACAAACCAATTTGCCTTCTGTATTCGATCACCATAAGAGCGAAGCATGTAAGTCTCTGAAGCGCACTAAAGTATTAGCTTCATGACTAACTGGTCCAATGAAAACAATCAAAGAACAGAAACGCAGTCGTGGGTAGTACCGCGAACTCGATCGCATGTTCAGCTGCCACAGGTAGTGTACTTATAAAAGGGAACAATCATCACAACACGATGATGCCTCCCGACAAAGTTGATGATTACTGGGAAAGAAATCTACCCGTGTGAAATGCCCAGAAAAAATTTATATTGTCCCAGACACTTTTTCAAATCATGATGGTTTTAACGCATGACATACTCTCAGGGCTGCTTCGCTTGCTTCTCTCAGGGAACCACAAAACGGCACCATGAGCTTTTTCCAGCGATGTTGCTAACAGACGGCAAAGAGAATTCCGCAGAGCTTTTCAAATTTTTCTCCGTCTTTTTCGTTTTCTTACCTTAGCTTGGCCACATTACGACCAGTCAAAGTCTGAGACGCCGCTTCAAAAAGCACGAGTAACAGATAACGATTGTACACTAAAGCCCCGACCCTGATTAGGAGGTTTCTCGTGGTGATCACAAGGTGGCGAACAGTATGCCCTGGAGCAGCGTTTGTGTCAGCCAAGCGGTCTGTCTTATCGCATGCCTTCATACATCTCCTCTCTAAGTGCCGTACAGGTGTTGCGTGATCTTCGAAAGATTCCATGAAGCTAGAGTAAAGAGGTCGAGAGGATGGAAGCTCCGAGAAATTCCACATTCACCCAGCTGCGTTCTGCTCTCACGGTTTATACACATTTAGCTAAGGGACTAAAGCTGTACAAAATCGGCTGCCACCCACGCATATCAAAACATCGAATTCCCATGGTGCAGGCCAACAGCAGCATGTTCACCGGATTTTTCACCTGCGTTTTCCTCCTGGTCTATTTGCACTTCTCTCCATTGCTTCCCATGGCCAGACACCTTTCTCAACCCCAGCACTGAGCAGCAGCCCGGAAAACGACATTAATCAGCGGCTTCCGTGCTTTGATCCGTAATTAGACCACTCTCCCTGCCTCTCCAATATCGTAAATATCCAGGAGTTGTTTTAAAATTAAAATATTGTAATAAATGTTCCTAATTCGCAAACGTGATATTATTCAAAAATTCCCTATTTATCATCCACAGGGAAATAACATTAGAATTTGTGTTGAATGTATCATAGCCTTAGCTGCTTTTGTGCCATTAAAAAAAAAACGGCTGGCAAAAAAAAAAAACGTTATTTGTGGACCACTTTCAATCCTTACTCTTTCATCGAACTTACCTGCAGATATAAAAATATGTGCTATCCCAGAAAGTTCAGGCGTATCTTAAAAGGGTAAGCGGGAATCTCAAAGAATCTCGAATTTCCTGTCCTTTATCCTTCTACTTACCGGCACTACCACTGTAACCCACGTCGCTGTGTTGTTGTCGGCCTGCGATGAAATGCCACTTAAAAAAGGGGGGGATTGACTTTGCATGGTCTGCCGGAAACAGGACACGAAATAGCGGCGATTGGTTATAGGTTCAACACCGGGTGTATGGAGTGCGAGGATAATAAAATATGTAATTGCTGGTCTATGTAAAATTGGCACGTGCCCACCGCAGGCATTGGCCAAGGTGTGGTGGTCTACTCAACAGCATTTCCATAGACGACTGCAAGAGAAAATTATGGGGCGCAAAGCGGCAGGCATAACAATGTAATGATAAAGCCAAGATTATAATTTTTAACACCATATAAAAAAAACTAAGGGTTTTCAAGAAACAAGAAAGAAGTGGAAAAAGTTTTTAAACATCGTGAGGAATATTATGTTTAGTTAGGAAAGGAATCTTCCAGTTGCATTTGAGGAATCATGAAAGATTCCGGAAATCGCACCTAACGTAAATGCCTTGGCACTCGCAACGAACGATAGTAAAACTGAGATTAAGATAGGGACTATCAGGGGAGTCCTCTCTTGAAGTGCAAGTCGCCGTCAAGATAGGGGAAAAATGTATTTTAAGTTCTCCACATGAGCTACGTATGCTTGGCGGTGTCCATTCACAGCTGAAGAACAAAAATGGGATATTCAATCTTAGCGTTGGAGAAAGCTCCCTTGCTACCACCTTGCTTTCGGGAACTTTTGAAAACATATTTGGTTTAATTAGGTTTTCGGGAGGAAAAGGCGCAGCATCTATTTAACATTTCGGTTGACACCTGCTTTTAATTTGACGATTAGTTCATAGGAAAGTGAAGACGCAGTATCTGTCAGTGTGACGCAGTATCTGTCTCAGTGAACGCGTGATCCGCGCCATTGCGGAGGGCGATTGCTTCAACTACAAGTCACCACTTCTGGACCCTTTCAACAAAACCCTGCGCGAGGCTGGGGTACGGAGACGGCATTTTGACCGAGCGGGCTATATGCGCTTTCGTGTAATAGAAATTTAGTCGAGGAATTCTGCACCGCAGGAGCGTCTTCACCACCTCACTCAGCCTCTTTTTGCGGCGCCTGAGTATTTAATGATACGTGAAATAATCACAACCGGTGCAGTTTAGTAAGGAATCATGTAGTCTGGCTGATATATATTGTTGTTGGTCTCATGAAAGAGACAACCGGTGCAGTTTAGTAAGGAATCATGTAGTCTGGCTGATATATATTGTTGTTGGTCTCATGAAAGAGTATTCCATGGGTTTTCTCCGCTTCTCATCTACGTCTTCATCATTTGTTAACGTCTAACTTTCCAATACGCGAGTGAGTACAGACAGAAGCCAGAGGACGGTCGCCGGACTTCCGCGACTTAAGCCGTAAAATATAATCCTGAATTAATATTGCCTGCTTGCGAAATACAATTAGGGACTTCTTATTTTTTGCAAGATCAAAACAACCACGAAGGAGAAGAAAAAACTTCACGCGGTTTTCGCTCAGCTCGAGACTACTGCTCCAGCTGCGCGAGGCATCGAATGCACGCTGTTCTTTGTTGTTTTTTTTAGAACGTTAGCTGCTTGAGTCATGAGAAGCTATGTTGTGCTTTCACGCAGGCTGTGCCTGCAAGTCTGCTGCTCATCTCCACCGAAGCGGCTTTGGTCCCAAGACAAGGATGCAAAGCACGGGAGCCACGCAACCTGTCCCATGCGGCCAGCTGGACAGGCGCTGATCGCCGAACTTGCTGACCGCTTTGTTTTCCCGGTCCCGTGCCGCACCAGTACCATCGGAGCGCAAGCCACTGGCGCCTGGCATTACGACCGCATCCAGCCAAGTGCAGCAACCAGCCGCACCCGGAAAAACGCACCGGGTGAGTTTGCTTGTAAGCCTTGTCTCCCTAGTTACTTTAGTGCACTGGCCTCGTAACCCTCAGAGCTGTTCTATGCAGTGCTTCAACGCCTCTAGTCCGCACGCGTCTTCAGAAGTATTCAACCTGCGGCAGTGCATTTCCCGCTGGCATTCGCTCAGAAGCATCGAGATGGTAATGCATTTCGGTGATTGCCACGTTTCGATAGAGGCGAAGCGTAAACATCGTTCGCGTACTCTGCGATATCAGGATATGTTAGAGAAGAAAAAAGGTCTAAATTATTCCAGAAGCATAATAAACCATAAGCCGGAAGTAGTGAACAGCGAGTGTGGGGAAAGTAAAGATTCCTCTTGATGCGTTGTACTTGAAATGTGCTCCCCGGCACGAGTTCTTGTAGAGCGTAATGATATGAGTAACGCATTTATTCCATGCAGAGAATAAACTATGCTCTTCCTGATATGTCTGACGAGGTATTAGCTGTACCTGCGACTGCTCATCGAGCCCCGCGAGACATCTAAAGCAAACTGTCGTTTTCTTTTCTAGAAGGTTTGCTGCTTGAGGAATAGCAAGCTGTATTCACCCAGGCTTTCCATACAACTCTACTGCTCATCTCCAGCGAAGTGGCTTTGGACTGGAGGCAGCGATACAAAGCTGTGGCAGGAACGCAACATCCGCCATGCGGTCACCTGGACAGACGCTGGTCGCCGAACGCGCCGACCGCATTGCTCCATCGCCCCAAGCGGCACCAGTACCATCACAGCGCAAGCTAGTGGCGAACGTCATTACCACCGCATCCGCCCAGGCGCAGCAACCAGCCCGTCCGCCAGTTCTGGGTTAGTACGCTTCTACGCATTCTCTTCATAGTTGCATTATAGGGCGCTGACCTCGTAGACCTGCAGGCTGTTCCAGGGTTTCAACGCGCCGGATGACTACGCGTATTAGGAAGTATTCAACCTGCGGCCGTGTGGTTCCCACTGCCATTCACTCAAGAATATCGAAATGGTGATCCATTCTGGAAAGCCACATTTCGATGGAGGCGAAGCGCAATGCGCTCGCGTACTGTGAAATGTCTGGGAAGGTTAAATAACGCCAGGTGATCTAAAGAATCACGGAAACAGCGTAAACCAGAAACCATGCCCTTTTAAACGACGCTTGTGGGAAAAATAAATATTCCTCTTCAAGTTTTGTTCTCGAAACGTGTTCCTCGGTACGAGTAAGTTGTTGCAGAGCATAGTGGCAGGAGTGCAGCTTGTATTTCATGCAGCGAAAAAAAGCTAGGCTCTTCCTCTCTTACGAGAGGCTACTGACAGCAGCTGCATCCTGCAATTTCAAAGAAGGGTGCCTTCGCCCCTAACAAAAGCAAATGAAGAGAATGCAAGGGTCGCTTGGCCTTGTGGTAGTAACAATTCAGCTTGAGTGAGGCAAGTACGAAATGCTAATGTCGTACTTGGCGTTTGGTAGGCGTGGCTACGTTTGAGAGCGTTCGGTAGCGGAATTCAGCACCATTCGTGTGTTGTGGAGGTTGAAGTAGGGAGCTGATGTCGGATGTGGTGGCTAGGCGTTCGTGATTGATATCGCGGGTTGCCTACGCTGTACTCCGCGAAAGCACTGAATGCTTTTCGCAGCAGAAATTTGGCGTCCGCGAGCGTCGTCAGCCTGTTACATCATGAGATGAGGTAACGTGGCAGAGCCCTAATTGCTATGCGAGGTTGGTGACGTCAAGGAACCGCGTGATGTCGCTGATTTGACAAATGAACAGGATTGTGCGGTTGCATTTGGAGGGTGATAGGTATGTTATTCAGCGTGACTTGGCCAAACCTGGTGGCGAGACCGGCGTGAAATGGCAGCTGCGCATTGTTGCGTGCAGTAGTTTTATCTACCAATAACGTGGTTGAGAAAAGTCGAATGAAAACCAACGCGCTATAGGAAGTCAGACTGGTAAGAACAGAAAGCATTTAGGTCGCAGCAAGCAAAACGTGCTTAACAGATTTGTTTTAACATTTCGGACAAGCACTAATTGTCCATATGCATCGGCCTCAAAACGTCCCGTACTCTCAAGAGGCATTTTAATTCAAGACTTGTACATCTTAGGATGCCTACGCCGTGATCTAGATGTCTCAAAGCAGAAGACGATGATTTCGGCGTTCGGTTGACAGTTAATTGTCCGGCATTGCTATTGACTCTGAATGGTTGACTGCCATTATCTGTTCGCTTTCGACCAAACGATTTAACTGCCATCTTGATGCTGTGCACTGGTCCAAGGTTGCATATTACTTCTAAGATAAAGCGGCCGGGCCTTGGCGTCGAAATGGTGTCATGAATTTGTGCCCATTAAAAGTGCCAGGTAGTTTTTTCTTGTAATTCAGTCAGCAAAAAAATGTTCTGTGATGATCGGCTTAAAGTTCTAAATAATAATATTTATAGACTTCAATGGCACTTGGTTAGTACGAGCAGTCTGTCTGCCCTGTCTACGTTAAATATTTGCTTTTATTGCACATGACGGTGAGAAAAAAAAATACTGGTGGCTTAGCTTGGTTAAGACTGGATATCCTTCGGCGATGCCATGGCTTAGCTTGTGGTTCCTTGGCCTAGTTTTGGCTTACCTTGTTGTTCACGGTTGCACCTTATAGATATTCCATGGCTTATCATCACGGAGAAACATTGATTACAGCCGTAAATCACATAAGGTTAAACATTATTTCGATTTCACATCATTATCATCGTTACACTTCTGTGAAGACACAAACACAGCCCGGTGAAAGCGCACGGCAGAAAAAGCAATACAACGCCAGGTCTGACCGCTCGTCGCTGTGTGCCGTGTCCATCACCGTGGTCCCCTGGCAGGAGCTGCCAACTCGAATCTTTCGTTTCACATGGTACGGTTATGTCAGACTCAGCTTTCCAGAACCCTTGGATTCACGTTACCCCTATAGGCCACTAAGGCACGTTCATACGGCTTGGTTAAAGAGGGGCTGTATATGTGTTTCTAACGACATGAGCACATGCGAGGCTCGGAGTTGACCAGCCTAGAGAAGCTTTTCGCTTCAAAACAAACAAAAGCTCTTTTCACATTCACATTTTCAGAAAAGTAATTTTCCGTAGTCAGTGTCGAGATCTTAGTCTCATGAATTAGGAGTTGTCTTCCTGTTAGTGCATGATATAGCACAGTTCAGAGAAATTAGAGTGAATCTTTGTCAGACAATCATCCGTCAGCGCTAGTTCTTTCCTGTCCGGAAGCATGAACAGGAAGTTATCTGTGGAACAGGCTACAGTTTGTACGAGTTAATAACTGCTGCTCTACTAACATGGTTATACGGCAAGGTGTTTTCCAAGGATCAATTTTGGGACCATTGTTATTTATAGTGTATATTAATGATATCACAAATATTCCTAACTCACCTGATTTGATCATGTACGCGGATGATACCAATATTTTTTTTTTACCGACTTTGCCTTGTCTAGATTATAAATTACGCTCAATGAATATTTAAACAATTTAGAGATTTGGTTGACGGCAAATAAACTCGGTTTGAATCTTAATAAGACTACCTACATCATATTTAGGCCAATCAACACCACTCGTCAATGTAGTATAGTAATTAAATATAACAGCAACGTTATAAAGCAAGTTACGAATCACAAGTTTCTAGGCGTTTGGTTCAATGAAAACATTTCATGGAATACGCACATTTTAAATTTAGTGAAATACTTGAGTAGAATTGCAGGATGTCTTTACAGAATTTCTAATTTGGTACCCGTTCGGTTAAAAATTTCAATTTATTATGCTCTTTTTTATTCCAAACTAACATACTGTATTCTCATATGGGGAACCACAACTTCTACAAATATTAATAAGTTGCTTGTTCTCCAAAAAAAAGCTCTTTGAGCTATTGAAGGTTATCACGGTATACCGCGCGACTTGCCTACAGAACCCTTATTTAAAAAATATGCCATATTAGCCGCTAATCAGATTTACGACTTTCGTCTTCTGCAGTACATTCACCATAATAGGTTGTATACTACTCTACCTGATAGATCTACAGTAACGTATGACCTGCGAACACGAAAAAAACTTGTACCTATTACTCGAACAAACTATGGAAAACAGAAATTAACTTTTCAGGTGCCATCCCTAATCAACAACACACCAAATGTAGAATTTTCATTGTTACCTAGGGTATTTAAAAAGAACGTAAAACAATATTTAAATGAATATCCCCTATAATTTCAATGGTGGTAGTAACTGTATCTTTCTCATATGTAATCTTTTTTGTGTAAATATTTTTTGCTTTTAGTGTAAATATTTATGTTATTGACAGCGTGATCTGTTGATTTGTATATCCAATGAATACTGCATGTATTCATATCTTTTACATATTGTATGTAAGTGCTGCATAATGTTTTTTTTTTATTTTATTTTACATACACTAGAGGTGTGTGCTGTTGTCTGTTGTTATCTGTTTTGGGAGCCAAGGCCCAGTCAGGCTTGCCGCCTTTTGCCTTGGCTTCCTCTTTCTTGTAAAAGAAAGAAATAAACTTTAACTCCAAAAACTTCAAAAAAAAACACATTCATTAGCATAACTTTGACAAATCGCGAATATTTCGTACACGCAAACCTTTATTCCAGCAGTAGATGCACGGCTACTTTTCATTTTGTATTTACAAACCTCTATTTATTGCGTACGTTTTCATACCTCAGTATTGTTACACAATTCCCGTGTGTAGCCAAGAACAGGGTTCACTCATGCAGTTTCTTGTGGCACAAAGTACCAGCGCGACTGCCGCCTCGGTGTTCGGCAGCGGGCCTGCAATCCCCCCTGCTACCCACTTTAGTAAGTGGCGTAGCACGGATGCCACGCACTTTACTACCCGTTGCAGTGTTCGGCAATGTTGCGGCAAAACACGGCACAACTCCGCCGGGGTGGCGCAGTGGTTAGGGCTATCGACTACTGTGCTCGAGGGTGCGGGATCGAATCCCGGCCTCAGCGGCCCGCTTTTCCGTTTAGATGAAAAGCTGGAGCCCACGTGCTGTACGATCTCAGTGCGCGTTAGATAAACCCAGGTGGTCGAAATTTCCGGAACCCTCCACTATGGCGTCTCTCATAGCCTGTGTCACTTTGGGACGCTAAACACCATATACCCAACCAAAACAAACAACGGCCCAAGGAGCCACAGAGTTTCTAACAGCTGATAAGCAAGCTGGCTGTCCGTGGAAATACGCCTCCTTTTACTGTGATGCATCAGAGGGTGTGTACCGTGACTCAGAGAGCACCGTTGGCTAAGTTTTTATACATAACCAAGTCGCATGTCGTGGTAGTAGTTAAGCCATCGAGGAAATTTTTCTCCTCTGAGGTACGGTTTCTGTACCAAAGAACTGTAGCCATGAGACGCCAACAGAAAAAAAGAGGAGCGGGCACGTGAACATTTTTTTTAGAAACTCACAAATAATGAACAGCAGCTTGCAAATATGCCTTAGTGGGAAAGTACTTAATAGCTGCACCATGCCAGTGCTTCCCTGAAAGAAAAAAATGTTTGAAGCTCACTTGAGGACAGAGTAATCCTCTGTGGAAGGGTAGCATGATAGTGATAATTTAAGTGATAGAAGAGAAGTATGGGGCAGGCAATAAGCGAGAGTAATAATAATCTATAGCTGGTATCAAGAATAAATGGTCGAACCAAAGATACGCAATACGGAAAGCAAAATACCTCTAGGCCAAAGGCCTCAGCAGCGAAGAACGAGGCAGCTGACACGGTCCAGGCCAGAACAGAAGAACCAACCGTGGCTTCACATGCCACTGCCAGTCGCCGCCTTTATTTCCTTCTTCCAGGGGCCGTGCGTTGGCCACGCTCTTGGCGACGCCAGAAGGCGCTACAGGGCCCCTGCCTAGTCTGAAATTCGAAAGCGAACTGAAGGCCGGTGGCGCAGGAGGGGCAATGGTATGTCGGAAACCGCAGACGGGTGGGGGGGGGGGGGGGGTGTTGCCGATGTCAGGCGACACTGCAATGCACTCGCCCGTGGTTTTCAGGTGCGCCGGCTTAAGGGCTTACGACGTTCCATACTGATCGTCTCTTGATGGCCATTTTGCAGCAGGTTGGCAGTTTTCGGGGTGCGGCGAATGACGCGGAATGGTCCATCGTAGGCTGGGGTTAGCGGTGGCCGAACAGCGTCGCGGCGAACAAATACGTGTGGAAGGCAAGACCGGGATGTACAAAAAAGCATTGCGGCGGAAAGGGCAATGCGGAACTGTCATGAGGCTTTTATCAGAATCCACAAGACTATGCAGGCACTCTCGCGGCTGGTCTTCTAACTGCGCTGATGTGGAGAAGCATCCGATAAGACGCATGGAAAAAGTACCGTGCACAAGCTCTGCTCGAAGGATGGCTCCTAAACCCAGGAGCACAAGCGACAAGGCGTCAACCCGTTCGATGCAATTGAGCCTGGTAGCTAGGGCGGTCTTCAATTGATGATGAAGGTACTGCACCATGCCGTTGGCGGATGGGTGCACATTTTGGTTCGGTAATACCTGGGGCTGATGATACGGCTGAGGAAATTAAGTAGGGTGGACTCAAGTTTGCGTGTACGATCTTTAGTGAGGATTCCAGGACAGGCGAAGCGGGCTGCCCACGCAGAAACGAATGTGCACGCGACAGTATGAGTGGTAATATCACTGCTAGATAGAGCCTCGTTCCAGCTTGTGAAACAGTCGACCGTGGTGACTAAGAACAATAACCTTAGGACATTGGCAGAGGACCAACGATATCGAGAGGAAATTGGTCGAACCGACAGCCAGGTGGAAGAAAGGCTTGATGACGGTATGACGCGAGGACTTTATCGCCTGGCATAGGAGGCACGTGCGTGTCCACGCTCGGGCATCACCACTAATTTTGGGCTAGATATAGCGCTGGGCGAGAAGGCGCTGGGTAACCCACACGGCCGCGTGAAATATGTCGTGTAGCGAGTGGTAAATGGCATGGAGTAACGAAGCCGGAAAAAAAGGGTGGGGAAGCTCGACTTAGAAATCACACCATAGTCCTTCAGGCGAGCACGGTGGGGCACACGCCACAGTCGGAGAGAATGGGGGTTTTCTGGAAAGCCTTGAGCTCGCTGTCGTCGTGCTTTGCGGACGAGAATGGGGCCCAATCGATGGTTGAAAACGTAAGTCAACTGCAGTTTTAAGAAAAAGAGCGTCAGCGGCGCTGTTGTCGGCACGTTCCACGAAGTGGATGTCGGTAGTGAATACCGAAATATATGCGAGATGGCGAAGTCCGCCGGACAGGTACTTTGACGAGTGTGTCTGAAAAAACATATGTCAATGGCTCGTGATCAGTCAGCACGTGGAACTTGCATTCTTCCAGAAAATTTCGGAAGTGCTGTATTGCAGCGCAAATCGCAGCGTGCCGCAGCGCAGCGTAATAAACCCCACAACACAATCAAAATTTGGGACCTCCTTAAACTGAACGCTCGCTCTTCAACTTCAGCTGCCCTGAGGGCTGTAGAATACAAACATGATCCGGTACAAACTTGAAAATCAAAGTTGCTGTACAGGGTCATCCACTTCTAGCTATAACACTGCCACTCCTTTCAAAACATTTCGTCCGACGCAGGCGCATATCAATGCAAAGCGATGCAAGCACATAGGTAGCCGGACGTGCTGCTTCACATAGCCTGCCACTTAGCTTTATTGCATAGTCGGGTCGGAAGCAATAACGCTTTGAAAGTAGTGACCGTGTTATAGGTAGAAGTGGATGAGGCTGTACATTGTTTTCTCCTCAGGATAAAGTTTGGCGTAGGCATCCGTCTCATGGCGTTCCTCGCACGACCACTTCGACATTAGCGCCTAGCTTTCTGGGGCCAAAAATTGCAGTGTAGAATTTTGCACGTAAAGATGAAAAAACAAAACTTGGTTAGGCAACCATGCGTGCCTAAAATGACGAATTCATCGAGTAAAGTGTCCTGCAGCAACACTATATTTAGATAAAAGGTTGCTCTGACTTCAATCGAAAACATTAAAACCTACGTAATCGCCATGGGTTCGATCATACATATTTTGAAACAAATACTGAACAAAGGTTTTAAGCATACGTAAACAACCGAGCTCCAATACCTATGTACCTAAGTTGCTACAACAAACGGGTCTCTTACGGCTCCCGGAGTGATATATATATATATATATATATATATATATATATATATATATATATATATATATATATATATATATATATATATATATTATCCGAAGAAGACCGCGGGTAATTCCTACCTCCGGGATCTTGCTTACGGCCAGCGTTAAATCACTGCGCCTATCCAATACCATTAAGGAGCGGCAACTATTCACAGCTGATTTCATTTGTCTGTGTGGTTATAGTTGGCTAATATAAAACGGTATGTTGTTTAAGTATATTTGAGCTTTGTGGATACATTTGTGCAGTCAGATTATAAAGGGCTATAATCACAGCAAACAGGCTTGTAGGCTTAAATGGCGGCCCCAATCTCTCTCCCCTTGTATTAGCAAACCTCCACAAGCACATTTGCAGGTCACAACGTCGGCGAGGGAACCGGAAATGGAATTGATAAAGGCGCGAAGTTTTACCATAGTCGTATACCTCTTTCCAAATATTCGCTTGTTTTTAATAAGTGTACAACACGCGCCAGGCATCGCCTGCTTCTCACTGCCATTTTTATTGAAGAATGGTGCGGTAAATGTTAGGCCTCAAGTGAAGAACCGAACGAGCTCGCGTATCGAGGCACCTTGATCTTATGCGGTCCTAAACTCACTATCTAAGACGGTGACTAATTATAAGTATTACTTCTCTTTACGGTCGATTATCACTGAGATTGCTGCCGTTTGAGGGTGTCTCACTGCTATTGAAAGCCTATACCAGTTTCTCGAGGGGCCACAAAAGTCGGTTGGCGCTGCGATATTCTTTCTTTAGGTTTGGGTTATGTGTTACTGTAATCTAAATCTGTCAGGTTCTTCACTCTTCTTCATTTTTTCTTCGTCCACACAGAATGTGAAACTTGAAGCGTCCAGGCATCATTTGACCGAACATCAGGAGCAGCGAGGCCTTGTAGAGAACTGGCGGGAGAAGGGACATATTTTTATTTCTTTTTCTATTACTAATCTGGATATAGTTGTGAATACGGATTTAATTTAATAAATTATAACAACGAATACGTGTCTCATTTTTTCAACGGCCTAAAGAGCGTTTTTTCACAACAGTTCGCTGATTTTTCACACACCGGAAGGAAGTAATGACCAGATGTAGAATTGCACTGATAATGTTTTGATAACGTACAAGAAAGGCTGAGCGTGCACCACACATCATGCACAATGCGTAGTGTAAGGAAGTGCGGCTAGCAATAGTTAAGTCATGTCTATTGCTGTATCTCCGAAGAATACCCACTGCTAAGCCGTATAAGTGCACCAGGTACATTCTCGCCAGCACCCGTTTCCTGCCTAAACGTCCGTCGACGGGACGTCGACAGAGGTAACATGATAAGCAAGGGAGTGCGGCTGCTATCGTGTATGAAGGCTTGAGCTCGGTGGTCGTGTCGTTTTTGCCTTTAGTTTGCATCGATTGTTGACCTAATAGTCGCAATACTACATTCCAGCAAAAGGTGGTGTTTTTGTAGCAACTGCGTGGTAGGAAACAGCACATTCAAAATGCAACATTCGTCGTAATACCAGATGACCGGTCAGCAGAGGTGGGTAGCCTTATGAGACTTCAACCTTGCCTTATGAATCTGCCCACAAATCCAACCAGCTACTTCCGCACCTGCTGCAACGGGAGGATTTTGGACGTCTGTTAATATGCTGCGTAACTGCACCCTTCAATTGAGAATGAAGAACATATCCGTGGGACTAATTTCATAGCCACACCACATTGGGAACCCTGATAGCTATGAATAGAGATTGGCAACCTCACGAGTTTTCAATCTAATCTCATGAGGTTGCGTACCTCTGCTGGTTAGTTGCCTGAATCTCTCTCCTGCGCTAGGCCATGGATAAATCGAGAATCGCACTAATAGGAAATCGACGCTTCCTAAAAACGGATGGCGCGCAACGCGACTCAGCATCGCTGCTTGACGTCTTATATCTCGGTTCTGCCGGCGTTCAAGCGACGCCATCAATTCCGTTTTTGTTTACGCTGGTGCTGGTGTGGTTTGTTTGCACTACCTGCCTCACGACCTTAAAGACGCCAGACTGATGGGAGGCTCAGAAGCGCGGCGAGAGTAGAAGCTTGGCTAATTTTCAGGTCCATTAGCTTTTTTCTGCTGTGGCAGTTTTTACACATTGAAAAAATGAAGGTTATTTTTTCGAGCGTTTACTAATTTGCGTTTTAAAACCAGAGGCATGGCTGTGTGATCTGTAGAAAAGGATTTTAAAGCAAAGTGGACGTTCCATACGCAGTTCAGCCAAATCAATAAACAACCAAATAACCGAAATAAACCGGCATTTCAAATTTATGATAATAAATAGCAATATTTTATTCCTGAGCTTTATTAATAAAAAAATATCGGTCCCAGATTTTAAATTTTTATAGTTACCAATGTGCTGCGTCGTTCTTATTTTTGGCGTATTAAATACGGACTCCGTCTGTGTATTTGAAGATGTAGAAGTAGTTGACAGCGACTCCTTTTTATATATATGCAATGCGAGAGAGCCCACTTAACTAGCTTTCTAATGCGCATTTGTTTTTGTTTTTTCATTTCAAATTTCGTACTCACAGAAGATTTCGCCTTGAATTTACTTGTGATATTCTGCGTCAATGACAAGGATAAAAAAAGGCGACGAAATATGTTTGTTAATCCTTCGTCTAACCATTCTGCTCTATAGCTAAACGTAATATTTATTTTGCTAAGCGGTATTCATGCACCCACTAGGAACATATGTCTATATAACATAATGCTCAATAATGCTTGCGTTAACACAAAGACTCGACCTGCACTACTATACTGTCCATGGCAATAATACCCATATTCCAATTACAGTGGCCCCCAGGGTCACTACTAAGTAATTTTCAATTTTGCACTTCATTTGGATGGATGGAATCATCAGAGAAGCAAGAAACACTGGTCCCATAAAGCGTAATACAACGGGTTCCTCTATCGAAGATAGCTACTGCAACTCTCTACACGCACCGGGTAACTACTAAAGACGCCGTGGGACCAATGCAGAGTCGCGGTCGGTAATTAGCTCAAGGTTCGGCAAATTTCCAAAAAGGTATTAGTGGTGTGGTGATCAAGGAGCGGCTTCGTCATATCAAACAATCTCAGAGGACCAAATGGCTCTGAAATATAAAAACTCAAGAATATGGAATACACCACCAGAAATGTCTTTGAAATGATTGATTTGCCCTTCTCTAGCAAGTAGTGCTGTAATGGTGGCTAATTGGTATTTCATCTTCAGGAAGGCGCGCTATACTTTGGCACAAGGACGAATTACGTCTTCGTCTTGTTTTTTGTAATTCATCCTAGTGCCAAAGTATAGCGCGCCTTCTTGAACATGAAGACGTCTCTAGCGCTTACTTTATCACCCACCAACCGCAACAATTCAGTGTTGTGTAGAAGACCGGAAAATCACATTGAATGATATTCTTGCCTTCCTTCAGAAATAAATCGCTTCCGTTGGATTTCTCATCCGGACGATGCTCTTATTACTATGTTCATAAAATTAAAGAAACGATTCTAAAAGGAAACGGATCAAGTATACTAAACAAATAATTTAAGACCTATACCCAAAAAAAAGCACATTAAACATAGCGATTCATGCATCATAGTCGTAGACCCACTCATGCCATAAAACGCCAGAACACATACTACGACATTTATTTATTTTTTTTTTTTTTGGCTGGTACTGCTCTACTTTCCGAAACTTTTTTGAACACTATCAGACAACCACATTTTACGCTTACAGAAAACAACAGTGTTTCGCGCAAAACTAAGCGGGGAACTGGAAGCATCTCTTCGTTCTTCCATTTTCCTCGTATTATTCAGCTGTCATTTAGAAGAACACGTATGGGGAAGCGGGGCGGGGGGGGGGGGGGGGGGGGGGCAGACGGACATCTGTCTTAACTGATGACGCAGCCTTTCCGTTCCTTCCCAAGGCGGCCCTTCGGGAGCTTTGCGCTGCAGTAAAATTCGTGCCAAGGGCGCGTGTTTTCTTAAGAGTGCAGTGGTGCTATTAGGTGTATTCAAGCTACGAGTTGGAGAAAGCTGGATCTCGAAGAAGCTTAACAGATAATAAATAAGGGGACACTCATGCATTAGCAGCGTCATTTTTACTTTGCATAAAAAAATAATTAAGGCTTACTGACAGGTTTCTTGCTTCACCATAGCCGCGGGTTGTGTAAACAAAATGGTTTGCAGAACAGCGACATTTCAAAGACCTGTTTTTTTTTTTTTTATGAAATTCATTTTTTTTTTCATTGATAACGCGTGGTGATCCGCGAGAAAAGGACATGTAGGGTGCGTTTCACTATAATAGCACGTTCTGGGTGGACGTACGTACACTGTCGTCAGTTGAACCCACGGCATGTCCTTGCTGAAATGGCAGCTCAGTGCTAAAGGAAGGGCGGAGAGAAGGCGAACGCAAATTGCTGCATCGTTACGCATATTACGCGCAGAAAAACCTGGCCGGTGAAATTTGGGCGGACTTTGCCAATATAGGTCACATGCAAATAGCGGTCAAAGTAACCGAGGGTGGTGTAACTTGCCTACATTTGACGCAGAAAAAAATAACATTGTTGTAGAGGACCTTGAACAGGGCGCTACGCCGTCAACAGTCAATGGAACGTTCGGCGATCTGTCGTGAGACTTGTGTCAACACACGCACGACCGTCGGAGCGAGCTTCGTCGTCGTTTTCTTTCCTGACCGTCACGCGCGTTGTCGTCGTTCTCTTCAGCATCAGGCGCTGAACATATGAGAGCCTAATACCTGTTTTACAACTTTCCCCGGGCGAAAAGACGCCATCCTGGCGGCTTATGGCGATGTGACGATGGCAGGATCGTAGTAAGGTTTCAGGCGGTTACTGTGTACTATTTCACGATTGCGATGACGGTGATCAGTGTATGGCGTAAGGGGTTCGATGAGGGAGTTGACAGGGGATGTTTGCTTGACATTACGGTAGGGGCCCTGATACTTGCTCAGAAGTTTGGGTGAAAGGCCGGGACTGGAGGAAGGCACCCATAGCCAGACCAAAGAGTTTGTACGGTAAGTAGGAAGAAGGGCAGATTAATCTCGGGTGGTTTTATGATGTCACTGGGTGTGAGAAGTGAAGTAACGGGAAAACTGGCCGCATTCTTCAGCATAAGTTGCAGCTTGTGAAACAATCGTGAATTCGGAAGAATCCGGTCGGTAGGCGAGAATGGTGTCCATGGTACATGAGGGCTCACGACCGTACAGGAGGAAGTATGGCGAGAATCGGGTGGTTGCTTGAGTGGCAGAGTTATAATCGAATGTGACGAATGGAAGAACACGGTCCCAGTTGGAGTGGTCAGAAGCGACATACATTGCCAGCATGTCACCCATGGTGCGGTTAAAACGCTCAACCATTCCATTTGTTTGCGGATGGTACGCGGAGGTGGCGCGGTGATCAATTTTGCTTTCTCTAAGAACAACTTCGACAACTTCAGAAGGAAGACGGGACCTCTGTCACTCAGCTATTCTTTGGGAGCCCCGTGGCAAAGAATGATGTGATGGAGGATGAAGGAGGCAATGTCTTGGGCTGTAGCAGATGTCAAAGGCGCCGTTTCGGCGTAGCGTGTGAGACGATCAATTGCAACGATGATCCAGCGATTGCCTGTTGATGTGCTACGAAGCGAGCCGTACAGGTCTATTCCAATGCGCTCAAAGGGCTGAGCTAGGCAGGTCAGCGGCTGCAGAGGAGCGGCTGCAGAGGAGCGGCGGGTTGACGAGGTGGATGTTTTCGGCGCTGGCACTCTTGGCAGGACTGGACGAACCAATGAACGTAACGGTACATCCCACGCCAGTAGTACCGCTGTCGCAAGCGAGTGAATATTTTCAATGAGCCGGCGTGGGCACACTGGGCATCGTCGTGGTAATGGGAGAAAATCACAGAGCGCAGGTGGGTCGGAATTACATGCAGCCACTTTCTACCATCCGGAAGGTAATTCCTACGGTAGAGGAGCTCGTCTCTGATGGCGAAATTGTGAGACTGGCGACGGAGAGCGCGGCAAGGGGGTCGTGAAGCACTGCCAGATAAAAAATCCAGAAGTGAAGCGATCCATGCGTCTTTGCGTTGCTCGGAAGTCATATCGGTGGGCATGTCGGTGGGATGTAGAACGGATATAGCAGGAGTGGCTTCAGGCGGCAAGGGAGAACGTGAGAGAGCATCAGTATCGGCATGTTTACGGCCAGAGCGATAGACGACGTTAATGTATTCTTGGAGCCTCAGAGCCCAACGGGCCAGAAGGATCTTTCAAAGAAGACAGCCAGCAGAGGGAGTGATGATCGGTGACGACATCAAAATAACGGCCACACAAATAGGGGCGAAATGTTGCTATTGCCCAGAGGATAGCGAGACACTCTTTCTCGGTGACGGAATAGTTTGCTTGGCGTAAGCGACAACGTACTCATCAAAGCCAGACTTCCGCCGAGCGAGTACTGCGCCGAGGCCGACGCCGCTGGCATCAGTGTGGATTTCCGTGGGAGAAGAAGGGTCGAAATGACGCAGGATTGGCGGAGTCGTCAGAAGGTGGCGGAGTGTCGCGAAGGCATCATCACAGTGTGGAGACCAGGCTGAAAGATCGCAGCTGGACAGAAGCTTGGTGAGACGGTCGATGATTGTGACGAAATTGCGAACGAAGCGGCGGAAGTACGAAGCAGCGGTTGGCTAGCGGTCTCAGGCATCGCGGAAGTGGTAGGCAACTCTCGGCTGCGAAGCTCCAGGTTGAGGGGATTGCTGTCACCTCCACCACTTGTTGTAGAGGACCTTGAACAGGGCGCTACGCCGTCAACAGTCAACGGAACGTTAGGTGATCTGTCGTGAGACTTGTGTCAGCACAACACACGCGCGTCGGAGCGAGCTTCGTCGTCGTTTTCTTTCCTGACCGTAACGCGCGTTGTCATCGTTCTCTTCAGCATCAGGCGCTGAACATATCAGAGCCTAATACTTGTTTTACGTCTTTTTTCGGACATCCCTCAAGGCCCGAGTGCGGCTAAACCACCTCCCACGAGCCGTTCTCATAAGTACGGCACCTTTCCTGCAGGGTTCGATGGGTATAGTATGGGTATAAGACTTAGTATGAATGAGAACCAAACAATGAATAATTGGGAGCCTCAGTTCGGAAGCCAGAGTTCCGATACGAGAACTTGTCTTTGTCAGGTCGGGAATTGCATTATTTCGTCATTCACCGCAATTTGTGCTGTCTTATATCTGATCTATATGACCACCTTGATTATGGTTTTGGTGGTGTACCAACTCTTAAAACGTTCGGGACTTTGCTTCCATATAATCGACTATCTTACTCATCTTGCACTTCCATGATTTGTAGCATGCTTACTCCTCAAAACCACCCTGGGACATCCCTACTGCGCTGCAAGTGAAAAATGTTTATGATTTTAGGCACACAACTCTCTGTACAAATTATTTCAAGCTCTAACAAACTCAGAGAGAGTAATACTGGCGAAACAAAAAAGGACTATTGAAATAATGAAGCCTTTGAAGTCCGATCGTTCAGGTGGAGGAATAAAACTTGCCCATCAGACTAGGCATACGAGAGACCTATGATTATATTTCGTTACCAGTAAACGCGCAACGCGGAGAAAAACAAGAAAATAAAATATAGGAAGGCCAAATCATTAGAAAGAAGGGAGCAGTCTGCAAAGGCGTCGTATATGTTGACTGGGCAGGCTGAAGGACAACAGACTCACAATGGCAGCAGCAGTGGAAAGCGAAAGGAAATTACTAATTGCCACCATTATTTGTACAACTGAACCATGTGACGCGGAGGAAGGGGCCATTGCACTGCAATGCAAAATATCTCACCAATTTATCAACGAATCCATCTCTGTAACTACAAGCTTTCAAAATGGCAAAATAGCCTAATTAACCCATGAAATTCTAGAACATGGGAAAATAAATCAGTTCAGTTCAGTCGTGTCCGACTCTTCGTGACCCTATGGACCATATCACGCCACGCTTTCCTGCCTCTCACTATCTTCCTAACATCACATAACTTCATCTGCAGCGCCTTGTGGCTGCCATCTAACCATCGCGTTCACTGTCTACTCCTTCTTCGGTGACCCTCAACCTTTCCCGACATCAAAGTTTTCTCCAGCGACTCCTCTCTTCTCATCAGATGACCAAAGTAGCGGAGCTTTAACTTTAGAATATGACCCTCCAATGAGCATTCAGGGTTTATGGTCGACAATATCGACTGATTTGATCTTGGCAGTCCAAGGAACTTTCAAGGGTCTCCGCCAGCGCCACAATTCAAACGCGTCAATTCTTCGGCGGTCAGCCTTCTTCACAGTCCAATTCTCGCATCCATACATTGTGGGGGTTCTTATTAAGCCGTCGAGCCTCTTCTGAGGTCTAGGCCGCAAACACAGAGCTCCCGCGATCACACACCACGTGCAGCCGTTCTCACGGCCGCAAAGTAGTAATGCAAAATACGACACAACACAGAACAGGACTTTGCCCGGAACCAGATGTTTATTGGGTCTTCCCAAAAAGAACGCTGGTGAAGGTCTTGCTGGAGACCCTATCCTTTTGGATGGGGCCTGACACTTCGAAGGGCAAGATGGCGACAACAAAGAAGTATAGCGGGGAGGTATTTACCTTGCGTCCTTCCGTTGTCGCGGCTCGCTGTCGTCTCTCCTCGGCGGTAGCCGGTTCCCGCCGATCTCGGCGCATCTTGCCCTTTGTCCTTTTTCGGCCAATGAGCGTCGCGTCTGCGACACCTAGCGGTGCGCTCTTGCGCCCGGCGAGGGAAGAGGGAAACGCGGCGCTATCGAGAAACCCGTTTGGGTTACTCAACCTCGGAAGAGAAGGAATACTTTTGTCCCCTTCATCCTCCGCGGCGCGCGGTGCTTCGGAGGGATGCGCGGTTCTCCGCGATCGCTACACTCCTCCTCCCTAAAGACCGAACGTCCCCTGAAATCAGGCGACGGTAGGCCGGCAACGACTTCCTTGCCGCCTTGTTGTTTTGCATCCAACGCTCCAACGCCGCTGTCCGGGTGGCTAGTTGGGAAGGGATGGTCGGGTAGTCCGGTCTTCCGTACAGTTCTTCACTGCGCAGGTGTAAGCGCCGTAATCTTTCCATTCGCTGCTCCACAGCTACTCTGTCTGCCGTGAAGCAGGAATTAAGTCCTTTGCCTCGAAGCTTCCGATGATCACATGGCGCCGCTCGTCGGTACGCCGACAGCATGGAAATGCTGTCACACAGCTGCGACGACCGCAGTCACACCCACACGCGCGCACACACGCCACTTGCCGGAAACACGGCGGCGATACCGAAGCGCTTATCTCGAGAAGTGTCCATGGCGATCCGGCGCTCGAGAGGCAGCACTGCAGCCGGCAGCTGCTGCTCCTACAGCCGTCCAGAACCGTCGCCGGGCGCTGCTTCCTGACGGCTGGGCGGCGGCGACTTGGGTTGTGGCACGGCCGGTCTCGAGGGAGTGCGCGCTTCTCTTGTGGCGGCTAGAGCTGCGACCGTCGCTGGCACCCAAGGCTTTGTTGCTGCTGACTATCCGATGCTTGTCATGTCGACTGCGTCAGCGAGTTCGCTGGGAGACGACGCCTGTCTTCGCAGCGCCTTCTGGGAGACCCCTTTCGGATTTCCGACTAGTTTTCCTTTGGCGCTCCTAGCCAATAGTTGCCTGCCATTTGGCCAGGTCCCTACGGCAGCGAGTGGAGAGGGTGGACAGCTTGGTAGCGTCTTCGCCACCGCCCGCTTTTCCTTTCCTTCCCTCCCTTTGTTTGGCACGAGGGGACATACCGACAATACTGCTAGATACGACCCTCCCGTAGCCAGCTCGCTTCCTCACAACCGGTTGCTTCCTTGACCACTCGTCTGAGCGGTCGAGGTGTTGTTGTCAGGCCACTCACCCCGTCAAGGTCGTTTTCGCCTAGAGCGGGTATTGTATGGGCGAGCTTTGGGGGTAGGTGGGGGCACTGACCTTTTCCCGCGTCTTCGCGAAATCGGCGCTGCCGCCCTGCCAGCCACTTCCCGTTGGAAGTACTGTTTTAGCTCCCCGACGTGGATCGGCTTGCCGAGTCGACCCGTGTTCGGATCTTTCAGCCTGTAGTTCAACTGCGAGAGCTTCTCAGCAACTATGAACGGCCCAATCCACTTAGGCGCAAGGCCAGCTGCGAACCCCGTGCTCGCATCGCTGTGCACATGGCTACGCTTTAGAACGAAGTCTCCCACTTGAAATTTCACGTTCCGATGCGTGCGATCATAGGCAGCCTTCTGGCTAGCACTTGCTTTAGCGCGATTTTGGCTGGCCTCGCTCACTGCTTTTTGCAAGCGATCACGCATGCGCCGCGCGTAGTCGACTATTGCCGTTTCGCCTGACGAAGCATCCTGCCTTTTGGTCAAAATGGTGTCAGTTGGCGTATTTAGTTCCCTCCCGAACATCAGGAAGGCAGGCGTGAAACCTGTGGAGCGATTCTCGCTTGTTCGCAGTGCAAAGGTGATCGCGTCGAGGTGCTCATCCCAGTCGTAGTGCGTCCGGGCGTATGCCCCGAGTAGTGGCTTCACATCGCGATTGCGGCGTTCGGTCACATTTGACTGCGGATGGTAACACGTCGGTCGCTGCTGCCGTACGCCCATGGCGGCACACGTATCACGAAAAACTTTCGCCGTGAAATACGAGGCGTTGTCAGTGATCAGCCTCTCCGGAAACCCGTAGCGACAGAACAATCCTGAGAGCTTCGTCAGGATCTCCTTCGTTGTGGCGTTTCGCAGCGGATAGAGTTCAGCGATTCCGCTGAAGTGACATGTCACCACTAACACAAATTTGTGCCCTCTTTTGCTGCGCGGCAGCGGTCCGATCAGATCGCACGCCACAGTTTCCCATGGCTTTGTGCTCACGATCGGTTGGAGCAGGCCAGGCGGTTTTCCACCTCGCGGCTTCCTTTCTTGGCAGACGTGGCAGGTCCGTACGTATTTACATACATCAGCCTTCATTCCTGGCCAGGTAGCGAGCCGACATAGTTTCTTCTATGTCTTTGGTGCGCTTCCGTGACCGTCTGCGTCGTGATAGTGCTGCAAAGCAGCATGCCTCAGTTGGCCGGGGATGACGGCTTTGAAGCACTCGTTTGAGTCTTCTTTGCCAGGCACGTATTTCAGCAAAGCTCCATCAGCGTCCAACAGGAAGCTCTCCAGCTCACTCGCAGCAATACCAGCTGCACTAGAGCTCGCGCCTACCGCGTTCTCCGCGGATTCTGGGCGCTCTTCGACCAGCGGTGTCGATTGGTCCGTCTCTTCACGCAGACTGGCGACCATTTCACGACAATACGAGTCTTCCTGTTGAGCTTTGATAAGCTCTTCCCTGCTGAATGCAATCTCGATCGGCGTTTTCGCTGTCACGAGATGCGCGTGCTCCGGAGGCAGGAATTTCTCCTTTCGGCCCTCCTTTCCCGACGAGCAGGGAAGTTGCCGCGCCTCCTCTCCCGCGGCTGGGGACGGGTCATTCACCGGCGCGCGCGACAGCGCGTCCGCAACCACGTTTGTGGCACCTTTCCGGTAGCGCACCTCGAAATCGAAGCGCTGTAGCGTCAGTGCCCAGCGCGCGAGCCTCCCGCTCGGCTCGCGTAAGCGGGTCAGCCATGTCAAGGCCATGTGATCGGTTTCGACCGTGAACCTTGTACCTTCCACGTACATCTCGAATTTTCGAAGCGCGAAGATGATAGCGAGGCATTCCTTCTCCGTCACTGAGTAGTTGCGCTCCGCCGGCGTCAGCGCGCGGCTGGCGAACGCCACGGGGCGCAGTTTCTCGTCCTCCTTTTGGAGAAGCACTGCGCCCACTCCGAAATCGCAGGCATCTGTCTGGATCAAAAAGGGCCTATTTAGGTCGGGGAGTTTCAGTGACGCAGTATCGGCGATGGCTTGCGAGAGCTGACGAAAACTCGCCTGCTGTTCCTCTCCCCATTCCCACGGGGCTGCCTTCCTTAACAATTTTGTTAGAGGGGTTTGCAGGCGGGTGCAGTTGGGAATGAATTGGCGATAGTAGCCCACCATGCCGAGAAAACGGCGCACGGCCTTTACATCATTCGGCACCGGGAATTCCAGGATAGCGCGAAGTTTGTCAGGGTCCGGGGCTACTTTTCCTCGCTGAACGCGGTAGCCGAGCAAACTGACTTCAGCCCTGCACAGCTGTGCTTTAGCGGGGTTCAGCGTGAGACCTGCTGTTCTGAGTTTTCCCAGAACGTCTCGGAGGTGTTCGAGGTGTTCCTCGAATGTGCGGGAGTAGATGACCATGTCGTCCAGGTAGGCGAGAGCGTGATGCCATTTGGCGTCGCCCAGTACACGGTCGATCAGCCGCTGAAAGGTGCTCGGACTTCCGGACAGACCGAAGGGCATCCTAACGAATTCGTAGAGACCCCTGTGGCACGTGAACGCCGTTTTACACTCGTCGCCTGGTCGCATCTTTACTTGGAGATAGCCTTTGCTAGCGTCCAGAGTAGAAAAATACCGCGCTCCGCCGAGGTTCGAAACAATGTCGTCCACGCTCGGGAAGGGGTATGCATCCTTTTGTGTGACCGCATTCAGTCGCCTGTGGTCCACGCACAGCCGTGAGCTACCGTCCTTTTTGGGGACCAGCACCACTGGGAATCCCCAGGGGCTTGATGAGCGGCGAACAATGCCCGCATCAATGAGTTTTTGCAGCGCCGCGTCAATCGCCTGCCTTTTGGCGGGGCTGACCGGTCTCGGGTTGGATTTCCAAGGCTGCGCGTCTCCTGTCTCGATGCGGTGCTGTACAAGCTTGGTACAGCCGGGGCGGTCCGTGAACATCTCTTCGAAGTTTTCTAACAACGAAAAGACGCGGCCGCGCTCATGGTCTGTCAGGTTGTCGGCGTTTGCCAGCAGACCCCGTAAACGCTCTTCCGCGCCCACGCGCAAGGCATGGGGACGGGCCGCAGCTGCTGTATTCAGCGGCTGAGGGGGAGCGCCGCTTCCTCGGGAGGTTTTCCTCCTTTCCACCTCGGAAGCTGTCCTTTCGGCCGTCGCGGTCGGTGCTGTGACGAACGGCTTGAGTGGCGCGAACGGGCTTTCCCGATAGCCGCCATTGCCGATATCAACCACGATTCCCGTACGGGACAAGAAATCTCGGCCGAGAATAACTGGTACCGTGAGTCCAGGCAGATGAATGAAACGCTGTCGCCGAGCGCGCTGATTCCAACGCGCGACGAGGCGCACATCACCGCCGGAGCATACTTCTCCGCTCGCCAACTGGAGGGGCAGGCTGCGTTTTCGCACCCGAATGCCTCTCTGTCCAAGGCGGGAAACGACTTCGTCTCCGATTAGAGAAGTGCTAGCACCAGTGTCAAGCAGTGCTCGGAACGTAGTTAGTCCCTGCTATCGCAAGGTCTATGAACGGAGCCCTGGTAGTGGTCGGTGTTCCGATCCTGAGAAGTGAGGGTGCCACTATTGCAGCTCCGTCGCTCGGATCAGCTTCGGCCGCCGGCGCTGCTACCGGCGGCCTACCTCGTTTCCCTGACTCGCAGGGCAGGCACGAGCCAAGTGACCAACTTGGCCACAAGAGAAGCATGGCCCGGGATTCCGGGCTCTAGGCTGAGGCAGACGAGGGTGCTCTCGCGTACGGCCGTCCGTGAGAGCTTGTTGAGCCGGTGCCACCACCATGTTACGCTGCCCGTCCGCACGCGTCACCAGCGCTCGATCGTTTGACCGTGTTTGGTAATCTCTGTCGGGCGGTCGGCGTGAGGTTGACCACTTTTCCTCTCGCACAGCTACGATGATCCTCGGCCCGTTTGAGTAGGGATCAAGAGCGCGATCCGAGATTCCCGGGAAAGCGCCCTCACCTGAAACACGTGACGTTCGAGCGTTTTCACTCCTTGAACGCGCACTGCCATTCCAGGCGCAGCTGGGCTCCAGACAATCCGATGGGGGTGGCGGGGGCCGGTACGCACGGGCAGCTGAAATTTCGGCTTGCACCCGACGCGCTTCCACGGCAAGCTCATTCAGGTTCCTGCAGCGACTTCCCCGCAGGTAAAGAGCAAAGGTGGGGTGGCTCTGTCGGATTACTCGTTCCACTTGCTCCGTGTTCGAAGCGTTGGGATCGGCGTAATCGTAAAGCTCCTGCATCGCCCTGACGTATTCGACGAGCGACTCGTCGGGAGCTTGGGTTCGGAGTTCCAATTCTCGCCGCATTCGCTGCTGGTAGTCGTGAGGAAGGAATTCCTCCCTAAACATACTGCGGAATTCAGCCATAGTGCTCGCTGTGTGACCTACCAAACGGTGCCACCGAGCGGCTTGGTCAACCAGTGCCACTGGTATCACCCTTCGCAGCATGTGGGTCTCGCTGCAGCCGTTGACTTGGCCGTACTGGTCTAGCGCCAGGAGAAAGCTGTTGGCGCTCATTTGATCGCCGTAGCCGCTGTACGTTGGGATCGGTGTTCCGATCCGCGGGCTGGGTTGCAAGGACTGCAGCGCTTGCTGGAATGCGCTGGCGAGGACTCCTGCGAGGTTTTCGGCGTTTGCCACTGCCTGGCTCTCGGGTGCCGCGACGAGTGGCGAGATCGTCGGCGGGGTTGGCGCGGCCCCTGTGCTGCCGTTTGGTAGCTGCGAGGGCGGACATGGCGTGCCTGGCGCTTCTCCCCAATCCGTTCGCGCGTACTGCAGGGGCGCGCCAACTCTTGAGGGTGGCATTTCGCGGCGTCTGCCGGAATCTGCCTGCGGGCGTCGTGTTTCGCTGGCTGCTCCTGCAGCGGCGAATTGTCCCGTCTGTAGAGTCGCGCTGGCGGCGAGCGAGCCGTGGGCCGGGCTTTCCCTGTACCCGGGGCTGAGCTCTGCGAGCCACATCAGATCAGGCAGATTACTCTGCTGGTCTGGCATTGTGTCCGGCGGGAGCGAGTAGCTCAAGTGCTTCTGCACGAGAGAACCACGTTGGGGCGCCAGTTGTGGGGGTTCTTATTAAGCCGTCGAGCCTAGGCCGCAAACACAGAGCTCCCGCGATCACACACCACGTGCAGCCGTTCTCACGGCCGCAAAGTAGTAATGCAAAATACGACACAACACAGAACAGGACTTTGCCCGGAACCAGATGTTTATTGGGTCTTCCCAAAAAGAACGCTGGTGAAGGTCTTGCTGGAGACCCTATCCTTTTGGATGGGGCCTGACACTTCGAAGGGCAAGATGGCGACAACAAAGAAGTATAGCGGGGAGGTATTTACCTTGCGTCCTTCCGTTGTCGCGGCTCGCTGTCGTCTCTCCTCGGCGGTAGCCGGTTCCCGCCGATCTCGGCGCATCTTGCCCTTTGTCCTTTTTCGGCCAATGAGCGTCGCGTCTGCGACACCTAGCGGTGCGCTCTTGCGCCCGGCGAGGGAAGAGGGAAACGCGGCGCTATCGAGAAACCCGTTTGGGTTACTCAACCTCGGAAGAGAAGGAATACTTTTGTCCCCTTCATCCTCCGCGGCGCGCGGTGCTTCGGAGGGATGCGCGGTTCTCCGCGATCACTACAACATCACAACTGGAAAGACCATAGCACGAGCTATACGGATCTTGGTTGGCAGTCTAATGTCTCTGCTCTTTACTACGCGGTCAAGGCTAGCCATGGCTCTCTTTCCCAGAAGCTGGCGTCTCCTAATTTCATGACTGCAGTCTTCTTCCGGGGTAAATTGGAGCCCAAAAAGAGAAAATCTGTCACAGCTTCCACTTGTTGTCCCTTGATGCTCCAGGACTTGATAGGGCAAGACGCCATGATCTTTGTCTTTTAAACGTTCAGTTTAAGCCCATTCTTCTCACTCTCTTCTTGTAGGCGCATCAGATATCTCTTGAGTTCCACTTCACTTTCTGCCATTAAAGTGGTATCATCCGCATATCTAAGGTTGTTGATGCGTTTTCCAGCAATCTTACTCGAGCCGAAGACTCATTCAGACCGGCCTTTCTCATGATGCACTCAGCATTTAGGTTAAATAGATAGGCAGGGCGACAGTATGCAACCTTGCTTCACTCCTTTCTCAATCGGAAACCAGTCAGTAAGACTATGCCCAGTTCTGACTGTGGCCTCTTGCCCTTCATACAGGTTCCTGGGGAGACATATGAGGTGAACTGGAACTTCCATCTCTTGGAAAGCTTGCCACAGTTTGTTATGATGTACGCAGTCAAACGCTTTCGCATAATCAATAAAGCAGAAGTAGATGGGTTTCTGGAACTCTCTTGCTTTTTCCGTGATCCAGCGAATGTTGGCAATCTGGTCTCTAGTTCCTCTTCCCATGCGAAACCCTGCTTGTACGTCCGGAAGCTCCCAATCCACATACTGCTGCAGCCTACCTTAGAGGATTTTCAACATCGCCTTGGTAGCATGCGAAATAAGCGCGATTGTGCGGTAGTTGGAACAATCTTTGGGACTGCCTTCCTTTGGAATGGGGATGTAAACTGATCTCGTCCAATCGTGTGGCCACTGCAGGGTTGTCCAAATTTGGTGACATAATGTATGCAGAACGTCAACAGCGTCATGGTTGAGGTTTTGAAGCAACTTAGCTGGAATGCCATCAATTCCGCCAGCTTTATTCTTAGCAAGGCTGGCTAAGGCCTATTCCACTTCACTCTTCAGGATGCCCGGCTCGAGATCAGTAATCACAACCGTCTTATGTCGGATTTTCACAACCGGGGCCTTTTTTACAGTTCTTCTGTGTATTTCAGCCACCTCGTCTTTATCTCTGAGGCTTCAGTGAGGTCCCTGCCTCGTCTGTCCTTTATCACGCCTAGCTTTGCACAGAAGCTTCCTTTGATATCTTTGATTGTCTTATACAGAGCTCTTGTGTTCCTCAATTATCTGTTGTCCTCAACTGCTTGGCACTATATGTTCAGGAAGGCATTCTTATCTCTCCTGGCTATTTTCTGAAAATCTGCATTGAAAACCTTGTATCTTTCTCTTTCCCCTTAACTTTTACCATCCTCCTTTCCTCCGCTATTTGCAAAGCCTCTTCCAGCATCGCCGGGGGACGCTTGTAGCCATTTTTACCTGTGGGTCTCCGGCGGTGGGTTTCGAACTAACCTCCTCCCGCAGCCGAGACACATAAATAAATAGGCACATTCAAATTATCTACGCTCCAGCTCATTCATCGTGCTGGAAAAACAACGTGGTACACGACACTGCAGTAGCTCCCACACCGCCTCTGGTCGAAACCATCTGGACTCCAGGAATTAAAAGCTTTAACAAAGAAATCCTCTCCCCTTACAGATTAGGATGGAATATTTATCCAGCATCGGGTAAGGAGCTAATAAAAATGGCAGCAAACAATCTGGCGCATGCTACAAATATCTCCCCCAACGACAGCATTTTGAACAGATGGTATCAATTTTAGCATAAAGAAAAATGTAAAAAATGTAAAACAGCAGTACATATAAGGAAAATATTTTATCAACATGCAAAAACGAAAAAGGGCATAATTTGAAAACAAGCAGTTCAGAGACGGCACTGCTCGACTTTGGCCTCGAAAACCAAAGGAGCTAATGCCAGCAGTACATATAAGGAAAATATTTTATCAACATGCAAAAACGAAAAAGGGCATAATTTGAAAACAAGCAGTTCAGAGACGGCACTGCTCGACTTTGGCCTCGAAAACCAAAGGAGCTAATGCCAGGGGCGCCTAGGAACCCAGACCTTCCGACCGCCCATTAGTGGCAGATCTACTGCCCAACAGTTGCAAATAAATTTACCATTTATTCCTCTTGCGTCGGCAGGCGGCTGTGAAGAAGAGGAGACCAGTCACGCGTCAGGCGCCTATGCCGAAAGAGCAGATGTTTATTATCAGAGTGCTTTCCACAATACACCCTGGTCATGCGACCGTGAAAGCCGATATCCAAGAAGAGATAAAGACACAAGTACAAGTAAAATTCACTCGACAAATAAAACGAAGCAGGACAAAACCGAAACTGAAACAGACAAGACACATGATAGTACAATTAATTGATTGATTCATTCTTACCTTTATTCATTCCTTCCTTTTTTCCTCCCTTCCTTCCATCCTTCCTTCTATCCATCCCTTTCTTCCTTCCTCCCTTCTTTCCATCCCTCCCTCCCTCCCTCCCTCCCTCCCTCCCTCCCTCCCTTCCTTCCTTCCTTCCTTCCTTCCTTCCTTCCTTCCTTCCTTCCTTCCTTCCTTCCTTCCTTCCTTCCTTCCTTCCTTCCTGCCTTACTTACTTACTTACTTACTTACTTACTTACTTACTTACTTACTTACTTACTTACTTACTTACTTACTTACTTACTTACTTACTTACTTACTTACTTACTTACTTACTTACTTACTTACTTACTTACTTACTTACTTACTTACTTACTTACTTACTTACTTACTTACTTACTTACTTACTTACTTACTTACTTACTTACTTACTTACTTACTTACTTACTTACTTACTTACTTACTTGATAGCTTGCTCGCTCAGTCACTTGCTCACTCACTCACTCACTTACTCACTTAGTTACTTAATTACTTACTTAGTTCATCTATTCCTCCATCCATCTGTCCGTCCGTCCGTCCTTCCTTCCATCCATCCATCCGTCCGTCCGTCCATCCATCCATCCATCCATCCATCCATCCATCCATCCATTCATCCATCCATCCATCCATCCATCCATCCATCCATCCATCCATCCATCCATCCATCCATCCATCCATCCATCCATCCATCCATCCATCCATCCATTCATCGTTCCTTATTAATTCATGCATGTTTGCTCCCAGTTTGTTTAGAAATTCAGCGCATCTCAGGTGCCTCCAAAATGTTGTTGACATTTTTTTATTTTGCACGCGCAAAACGAACAGGAAGTATGAGGAGGAAGAATCTCTCGAGGTCTTCATTTTCCTCCTGACTGCACCGCGAGCTGCGCGAGACATCGAACGGAATTCTTTCTTCTTCCACACCTATTCGTCGACGAGGCATCAGCAAGATATGTGCGTCCACCTAGGCCGTCCCAACCTGCCGGACCTGCCCGCTCATCTTCTCCATCGAAGTTTTTCCGGCCTCCACCTCGTAATTTATATCCATCCCGGAAAAGGACCAGAGTGCTGCCGTAAGATGTCCATGGAACGCTGTCATCTGGGCTGCAGCCATGGGTCGCAGAGCTATCTTTGCTCTACGTCGTCTCTTTCGCGAGTCCCTGTTAAATACCACCACCACTACGGCCAAGTCCAAGTAGCGCGTACGTCCTGTCGTCGCAGTCCACCCCGCCCGGCAAAGAAAGTCCTCAGTACTACCAGCGAGCTTGATGGTGAGATTGCTTCTCAACAATTTTTGTTGACTTTGTTCGGTGCCGTGGCAGTTTCCTTCTACGGTCTGCTTCTCCGAAACCTGTATCCGAGCCTTCCTGTCAGTACGCCGATTAAGATATATGCAGGCAGCTGCTGTGCAGTTCACATCAGAAGTAGCTCAGAAGAATGGAGACGGTAGTCCAGCGCCAACTGCTGTGGTGGGTACCTTAAGGGTTCTACTTTACGGCTTGAGATTGGCTTCCGATTGGAACGAGCTCTCGGCCCGTAGGTTCTTGGAGAACATAGTTAAAGTAATGTACTATGTATATTGTACGCAGAGGAATATCTAACCGCTTGCGGTTGCTAGCGGCGGCAGGCTATAGTGATGACACCAGAACCCCGGCATTCGAAAATACGGGGAACATACTGCATATATAACTGAAGAAAATTCATCAGTCGATTAACCTTGTGCTAATGAAAATTACAGAGACACCAGAAGTGGTGTACATTGTTCCTATACCTTGTACTAATATTAACTCATAGAGTTTGGCGTAGCCTGGTGTAGCAACCAGTCATGCACTGCGGTGTGGAATGTAGGATAGCAAGCGCGTCGTGCAAGGTTACGCACGCTCGCTATCGATCCATCTCCGGGTGTTCGGTAGGACAAAAGCTTTGAAGGAAGCAAAAAAATATTTTTTTTTTAAGAGAAAGAGAGGCGAATGTTGTTATTGTGTACGGACAAATCAGTGAAGATGACATTGGCTAATCAGCATCGAGCATCGCAATGAAGTCGTAAGTTATGTCAGTCCATTCTACTGCGTTGAAAAGACGACAGCGCATGAACGGACGCGGGGCCTCAAAAGCCAGCGGAGCCAAAAAAAAGAAAAACAATATAAGAGTATTCAGTCAGCACTGCCGCTGCTAAGATCTGAAAGGTACAATGTATAGCAAGAAACCCGCGCTATTCGCCACTGCTGATCATAATTCGATGTTTATTGATCTACGCGAAAAAACAGCCACTGAGGTCCGGCGCTCATAACGCGCTCTGCTTTTCGTTTTCTCGCACAGTGTGAAACGGTATCTCGGCACTCGACTGCTCTAAATAGGATGCCAAATGAAGTGCCAAAGCAGTAAAACGAACGTCATAAAAATTTAGTCTCATAGCATTTCTGCGCCTTCTCGCTGAAATGTTCTATTCTATGGTCACGCTTTTGTATTGCAGACTCACTGTAAATAACTGGACTTCTTATGGAAATATCGCATATCTCCGTCAGCTGTTGCGTTGATAATATTGGCACCTGCCATCGACGTACAAGTCACAAACCTAATAGTTCGCCACCCTCGAACCGCTGACAGTTCTTTGCTCAGTATAGCCGCACATAGAATTGACGGTGCTCCAAGAACGGAGCCTATGCGATTGAAGACAAGCAGACCTTTCGCCTCAGCTTAGATGCAGTGAGTTTCGGTTTAAGAAGTGTGGCGTTTAGACCGGAACAGAGCAGTGTTGTTCAGGCAACGAAGGTGAGTTAGGGGTATCTTAGTCGAAATGAAATAGAAAAGGGCCTGTTCAAAACCTGCAATGTATTGCGAAAGCAAGGTAACCGATCATGGATGTTAAAATTTTGGATTACAAGAAAATGAAGGCCTCGCAAGGTGTGTCAGGAGGTCAGTCGGGCTGAGATAATATTTTTGCGGATAAGGTGCCACAGACAGCTGGTGTATTACAGTGTTAACGGGAGGACTATGGGAGAGGCCTTCGTCCGGCAGCGGATGTTGTATCGGTATCCCAAGCTGCCTTGCCACCACAACCAAAGCTTTGATTTCCTTTGAAATCTGCACTTCTTTGGCACCTGCAAGAGCAAACTGACAACCCACCCAAGCATAAGATTCTGATGCTGCCTGCTATGCCATCTCGAGCTCACCGGGCTCACAGCAGACGCAGCTGTCTACGTCTGCGCTGTGAGATTGGCCTGTGCAAAAAACGCACGAGCGCAATAGGGCTGATGCCTACATTACTTTCGCAAAAGCTGCATGAGAACTTGTCACACGGAATGCAGATGGGATTTTATGCAGACAGGTGAGCATCGGCAGGAGGCGTCAAAGCCCGGTCTCTAATTCCCATTTCCATTGCATTGCTACTGAACGCCTCTGCATCTATTTTTACACCTTTCATTATTACCAGATACCTCGTGAACGCATTTATTAAAGCGAGAGCTTTTATTGCCTCATTATTGTCATCAGCAAGTGTCACGCTTTTCCGGCGGCTCTGATTCGTCGAAAGGGGATGGCGTTATGGTGGTCTCGACCAATCACAGAGCACCACCACAGTATGCGCGAATGTGTGCCTTATATGGCCATATGCCAATCAATGACCAATTACTGACTAATGACTAATTAATTATTTGTATGCAAATTAATCAATATTGCTTATCACTAATTATTGACAGTTTCGTAATTATTATTATAATTCAACGTAATACTAAACACTAATTAATGGATAATGAATTATTATCTGCTAATTAACGACAGTTGCGTAATTACTTAATTACGAAATCAACCACACAACAGTAAAGTAGAACAACTGCGAAGATACAAGGAGCGCGATCTCTTCGTTGCCAAGCAGAATTCACTGAATAAATGCACTCGCAGAATGTGAAAGATAGTCGCTCTCTTTACTCGTAGCAGCATTCATCACTACATGCGCAAGTCGGGTAGCATAATGCAGCACTCAGTATTTCGCCTTTCATCACTTAAGTCGCCAAAGTGCGCTCGAATTTTTATTCATCCGGTACATCTGCTAATCCAATTTTGATGTTCGGGTGTATTTCGTTTTGCTTTTAGTAACCGGTTTCTATTTCGGGTTTTTCTTCACCTGAATACATTAAACACCTCTTCAGGGGCAGCTAGCGGCGCGGCCTTCGCACGCTGGTTCAAGTGCAGCAAGAAATGGCTTGCGTCTCACGCCCTAGCACTGGTGGTGCATCTACAGGCGGCAACCCTGGCTATCATCGCCGACATCGGGATGGTCAAGGCCATGTAGCTCACAACGCACCCGTGCAGGGCGCCGTTGCTGCTCCTGCTGGCAGCTTTCGTAAGTTGGCATATCACTCACGCCGCGAGCACCGCTGCTCGCTCCGTCTTACCGCAACACTGTTTCAGGAATAAATCTCGTCACGAGCAGTTAGTGTTCGCCAAGGCGCTGTGCAGCTGCACTCTGTGGGGAGACACGCCTCGTTTCCAGGGTAAGGGAGAATGTTCGATTCAAACGAATAGCGACTGCCACACGCTCGAGGGTAACTAAGCCTTATATTTGTTCACCGGCACATAGGAAACCTACCAGTAAACTAAAATATCGGAGTATCAGGCCCGGATGATGAGAGGATAAAAGAGTAGAGAAAAATCTCGAGAGAATTTCCAACACATCTTATGGTAGCAAATAAAAGCATACCAATATCTTTCGCCTTTGGTGTAAACTTAGATTTGTTAACTCGAAATCGACCCTTTGACAACGATGTCACATAGAAGTGATATCTATGATTTAGGTAAAATCCGCATACTTCACGTGGCAAATAGGGATGTTTACTACGGCATATACCGAACGAAGTAAGTAATATTGCTCGAAAACGTGTGCGAAGTGGTGGTACGCCATTCCCGTGTATTGCACAGACATATTTTCTCACCAGTGTAAAAGTATTCCCGGAAATAGAAGTTATTCTCGCGATACCTCGGCCCGTCCACTGTATCAGTCCGGGCATTTTGATGTTAAAATCTGTGTCAATTATCAGGTTTCGCAACAAATTTTTCCCATTCCCGCAAATGTTAGCTGCAAGTGTTTCTTATTATCTTGAAACAGAGAGTGTAACAAATGGTTGTCCTCGATGTCTAAATAATCTATTCAACGGGTACAAAATTCATTTCTGTGGAAACACCAATTCTCTTGTGGAAGACTTAGCATCAACCCCGCTAAGCGAACTGTAGAAAGGCAAACTATAAAGACATTCGTTATCGACATAACTGGGGAAAAGGGGCGAGGCAATATGCTTAATTTATGATATCCAAGCTGAAGTGAAAACAAAATGGGCGAGGGTAAGGTATACAGTACGATAAGCAAAAAAAAATAAAAAAAACTGTTTGCCCCTTAACAGAAAGGAGAGGATTTCAAAAAAATGATACACGCATTGTGGCAAACTACAGTCGGGATGAAATATGTATGTTCAGAGTGGCCCTTTAGGCTCCGAGCAGGATTTAATTGGTGGTGAAAGATGGTATTCGTTCTGAAATGTACATGCATATATGGCCTGATGAAGATTCCACAAATGCACTAAGCATTAGGTTAACTATCTGGAAATGAAACGGTAACTTCTACCTCCTGCTTTCATTTGCTGCACCTATTGTGTGCGACGCTTTCCCACACACTTCAGAAAGGTAGTGGCACAGCTGTATGTATGACAGCAATAACAGGCGTGTAGAGAAACAGATGGCTCTGTTAGAGCATAGACGCCATAATTGCAGACCAAATTGAGTCTCTTCTTTGCTACAGTAGCAGGATACATTCCAGCTCTGCTTCACAAAAGTAGGATATCTGGGCTGCTCATATGAGGTGGATATGGAGCACGACGTAAAACGTTGTGCGGAATATTGGCACTTTCGCACTGCTCTTTATTCTACTTGAAAAAGGGGATTCTACAATGGCCGTTCAGTAACAGCCTCAGCCCTAACTTCACGCGCAATGTTAAGTACTAGCAAGCTATGTGTGTGCCGTGGTTTTGCCCAAAGAACACGGTCCCATTATTTCTTATCACCCTTTCTGGGATCACCTATCGCTTAGTTACAAAAGGATGATCGCCCAATCTCTTCGGCCGTGATTACGGGCGTCATGATGGTCTCGGACTGCCTCATATTGGAGAAGCAAGCTTCCTATTTACGATTACGAGATAAATGTGCACATAGTAATGAAATTAAACGGCAACGTAATTAGACATAACACCGAATGAGAGTAAGCTTGCAAAGTTCTCATTCATCGCACGTATCTCCCCTAGCTACGCAAGCGCTTCCGTATGACTTGGTCAAAGTGGAGCTCTATATCTGTGCCGGAGGCTCTTTGATATAATGCCGTAGCTTACGGCTGTATGCTAATCAGTAGGTGTTAGATGACAGAGGCACGTATATTAAAAGATTAGTCACTACGCGAGTAGCAAAGTTGATGCGCATGAACGAGGATCCGCAATGAGAGTCGCAGTCTGGAGCCATTAGCACTACCACCAAGCATTCTTTTAAAGGCAAAGATTAAGGGTCCTAAAATTTTTATTTGTGTACAAGGTTCAGCCTACAAAACCGCCATAGGCTGTGAAGGACGGCTTAGTGGAGGACTCCGTAAATTTCGGCCGCCCGGGATTCTATGATGTCTCCTTGGAACGGTACTTTCTCCTATATTCTAGAGGAAGAAATCCATAGACATGGCCATTTGAGGTTTGGAACCAAATCTTAAAGCTTTGCATTGCACACAACGCACCGAAACCCACACTCTCGTGCCTTCTTTGCCGACGTATACGGTTGTGAGCACTATACCCTGTGTGTAGCTTCCTTCGCACCCACGGAGCCTATTCCTACTCATCGCAACTAGATGCGATGAACAATTTACACAGCGGAGAAAGCGAAGAGCCTTCGGTTAGTGGTATATTATGTATATTGAAGCTCCTCCGCTGCTCGTACACTGCCACCGCGTCCCGACGGCCGACTCGACTTTTCACAAAGTCCGATGTGCTGGTTGCGGTTTCTGGTCGTGTTCACGGTCTTTGGAAGCGGCCCTCTTGATTGGTCGCAGAGCTAGACTGGGCACGGGAACACTGCTCAAGGCATCGTCTTGATTCAGCCCTCTTTCGACATGCAGGCTTTCCTGGCTTTCTTCGCATCGCTGCTATCAGCTGCGCACTTCAACCAGCCAGTACCTTTGGCCTCGTCACCGGTATCAAGCCCACCGCTCGATGACTGCAATTGTACGCTTCCTCCCTACCATGACCTGATATCATCGGCACAACTTGATGATCTTCATCCGACATCATCGGCAACGACATCGCTACCAACCAGCTACTTAAGCAGTCACCCCATCGATCGAGGCTTCACTGGGCACGGGAACACTGCTCAAGGCATCGTCTTGATTCAGCCCTCTTTCGACATGCAGGTGTGTAAAAAATTTGCACTATATGCTAAGAAATCCGATAACAGGTGCTTAGTACTGTTCCCGTGCCCCGGGACCTTGCGTGAAGCATTGTGTGAGTGTTTCTCGATGTTGTTTCTGTTGTTATGCTGTGGGGACATCGAATCCAACCCCGGTCCTCCTAGGCGTCAACCCGCTGTCACTGAACTTGAAAATTTACCTGATGACCCTGCCGAACAAATGTCTGTCCTGTTCCAGCTACTCAAAGATTTGCACAACCGTTCGTCACAAAGCGCGAAGTGTCAAACTGAGTTGGCGGCCGACATAAAATCCATAAAAACCGGTCAAAAAACTATACAAACAGACATCACTGACATTCGCAAGCGATTGGACGATCTAGAAACGAAATCCGATTTATTTGACCGTCTCTCAGATGAAATAACATCTACTCAGACATCAGTAGAAGAAATAAAAGCTGAAAACTGCCGCTTACAATTGCGTCTGAACGAGCTTGAAGATCGCTCTCGTCGGGATAACTTAATTTTTTACGGCATTCCCGATTCTCAAGAATCCTGGCTCCAAACAGAAGAAAAGCTAACAAATCAGATTAAGGCTGTGTTTGAGTCATTTCCCGCTGATTCATTCCATCGTGCTCACCGTTTGGGCAATTTTTCTTCTATCGAATGTCGCCCCGTTATCGCAAAGTTTACGAACTTCAAAATGCGAGATCAAGTGCTTTCACTGCGCAGTGAGTTGAAATCAAGCGGTGTCACAGTAAACGAAGATTTTTCGGCTGCTACTAGGACCGTCCGCAAAAAGCTAATAGGTTTTGCAAAATCTCTACCTCAGTCGCCGAAATTCAAGCTAAAATATGATAAACTATCAATCAACAACAGGTTGTACACGTATGACATAGCGTCGGATTCCGTTAAACAACTTCGGACACGCACAGATAGCACTGCCAGTCATTCAGATGCATCATCCTCCGCCATTGTTTAGGGGTGCGAGAGGGGCAGTGGTCTGATTTCTCCGTCCAATACGAAACTGTCTGTTCTGTTTACTAACGCTAGGAGTGTTCAAAATAAACATCATGCATTATCATCTATTGTTGATACATGTTCGGCTCACATTATTGCTCTTACTGAAACGTGGCTCACGCCTAATGTTCTAGATCACGAAATTTTTCACAACGCAGATAATTTTACCATATACAGATGTGATCGGTTGGCTCATCGTGGTGGCGGCGTTCTACTCGCTATGTCTAATGACATTTCATCCTCAAGTATCAATATTAACACTGGTCTTGAAATGGTCTGGGTGTCGTTAATTCTTGATCATCGTAAATTGATACTGGGTGCATGCTACCGTTCCCCCCATGTGCACCGCCTACCTTTATAAACGAACTTCATGACTGTTTTAATAAAATATGCACGACTTTCCCTTCTACTCCTATACTCCTGTTCGGCGACTTTAATTTTCCTAACATTTCCTGGAACACTAATACGATGCCCATTTTGTCTCCCTTCTCAGCGCAGGGGGATGAATTCATTAACTTTTGCTCCTTATTTTCGTTGACGCAGCTAATTACTGAACCAACCAGAATATCACCTAATGCCTCAAACACACTTGATCTCATCCTGACAAATAGACCGGATTTTGTATCAGACATTACTTTATTTTCAGGCATTAGTGACCATTTATCAATTACTTTTCATCTTAATGCGGCACCCCCCAAACATACCAAGGCAAAAAAGATTATACGCCACTACAAGAAAGCAAATTTCGTGGCAATAAATGATGAACTATGCACTTTCATGGAATCTTTTCTTTCAAACTTTCATGACCGTTCCATTCAGTCAAACTGGGATATATTTGCAGGGGAAGTAGCCCGTCTAACAAACAAATATATTCCAGTCCGCAACATCGTCTCTAACTCACACGCGCCATGGTACAACGCCCATATAAAAAAATTATCAAACAAGAAAAAACGGCTTTGTCGCATCGCAAAACGTTCACCAACTGACTCGCGCTGGGCTGCCTACAAAGCTGCCTCCAAATTATACATATTGGCACTAAAAAGTGCCAAGGACCACTTTTTATCTAACACCCTACCGGACATGCTACAAACAAATCCCAGAAAATTCTGGCGAGTAATCAATCCCATATCCAGCAATCCTATCGCTTTGTTAAATTCATGCGGTGAATCGGTTAATAGTGATATCTGTGCTGAAGTGTTAAATGAGGCTTTTGTTAATAATTTTTCATCCAAAATCTGTACCAGTCTTCCTACTATACGTTATCATGATTACCTGGTGATGCCACCAGTGACTGTTGACACAGCTGGTGTTGCTCGCCTAATTATTACTCTAAAAGACCATTCTAGTCCAGGATATGATTTCATTAATGCAAAATTTTTAAAAAGCACTTGTGCCTATAGCTCAGTTATTTTAACTTATATTTTTCAACAGTCACTGGACACAAGCACACTTCCTGAACAATGGAAAATTGGAATGATCGTTCCACTTCACAAATCAGGGAGCAAGTCCTCTCCTGCTAGTTATCGCCCCATATCCATTACTAGTACATGTTGCAAATTACTTGAACATATCATATTCGCCACACTCGTGAACTTTCTTGAGAGTAATTCATTTTTCTCGTCTGCACAACATGGTTTCCGCAAAACTTATTCATGTGAGACTCAACTAATTTCTTTTACAAATAGCTTACATCATATACTGGATAAGTCATCAGTCGTTGATTGCGCCTTTTTAGACTTCTCGAAAGCATTTGATAAGGTTTGTCATCAGTTGCTTCTTCAAAAATTACTTCCCCTAAAGATTGACACCAATTTGTTCAAATGGATCGAATGCTTTCTCACCAGTCGCTCACAGTATGTCTGCGCTAACGGCTACAACTCATCCTTTGCTAATGTACTATCAGGTGTTCCACAGGGTTCCGTACTCGGACCGTTATTGTTCCTAATTTATATAAACGATCTTCCATCCTATGTGTCATCTAACATACATTTATTCGCTGATGACTGCGTTATTTTTCGTGAAACAAAAGACGATAATGATATTAACATTCTACAGCGCGACCTCACGGCTATAATCAATTGGTGTAATCAATGGCTGATGGAACTAAACTCTAACAAATGCAAGGTAATGCGTGTCACCCGTGCTGCTAATTCGTCCCCTCTATACTCTCTGAATGACATTGAACTTGATAGCGTCCATTCTTATAAATACCTAGGCATTCACATTTCATCCGACCTAACTTGGCGGCTTCACATAGATTACATCATCAACAACGCTAACAAAACGCTAGGTTATCTGAGACGTAATTTTTCCCGCGCCCCGTCTACTTTGAAATCACTCCTTTATAAAACTTTAATACTTCCAAAATTAGAATACTCAGCAGCGGTCTGGGATCCTAGCCATGATTACTTAATTACTGGCACTTGAACGCGTTCAGAATAACTCTGCTCGTTTCATTCTTTCTAACTATAACCGAGGAGCAAGTGTCACAGAAATGAAAACTATTTTGCGTCTTCCATCATTGGCTTCACGACGAAAAGTTTGCCGGCTAACCCTATTCCACAAGTTATATTATCATTCCGTCTTACACAGCAATTTTTTTTAGACACCATATTACATATCGCATCGCATTGATCATCCCTGCAAAGTAGCCATCCCTTTATGCAAAACAGATTCTTTCTTACGCTCATTTGTTCCCCGTACTTCCAAAGAATGGAACGATCTTTCTAATGAAATTATATCTATTACTGATACAAATAACTTTCGCAAAGCTTTAACCTGCATTGTATAAGTACTACTAGTTTTGTGTCTACTAATACAAATATTGCCGATTTCATAGCTAATATTGTATACATAGGATGTATTATTTATGTACCCGATTTTTGCAGTGTTTCTTTTTTTCCTGTATTTCTTTTTGCCCACTCCCCTCTGAAATGCCTGTACGGCCCTGAGGGTAAAGACAAATAAATAAAATAAATAAATGTGTCATAAAAATGACGTCACTGCAGTTCATGATTCTTTAGCGCTTTAAGTACAGAGAGGTTAGAGACTTTTATTTGAGATTTTCTCAGCAACGCACGTCACTACCTTTCTGCTCAGAAAAAAATGGTGGCAGTATTAAGTTGTGTTTTCTAATCAGTGCCCACTGAATTCGTCGGCTGTGGAGTGTACGCAAGTAGAGCTAAGGTACCAAGACGATAAACGGCAAGGGACCTGTATTGAATGATTGGTACGTACGCTTAGAATAGCGTTCTAAAAATGAAAGTCAGTATTCACTGAAATGTGAAGCTTTATCAGTTTGAAATATTCAAAATAATAACAGGCGTCGCCGCTCCCCGCAGTTCTCGCAAGCAAAATCCGATGCTCCGGCCCCTTATTTACACGCGGATTCCGGACGTTAGTCAGCAAATATTTTCTCTCCGTAGCAGATATCACGGATTGATTTTCGGTCTTCACATCGAACACTTCAATCGACCCAGAAGAGAACTTATACGTGCAGCTTCCTCGAGATTAAATGAGCGCTCTCCTCCGGGGAAATATCAGCATAGCCAGATAGAGAGAGACAATCAAGCTATGTTCAAACCGAAAGTTGGATGGCTGTGTCCTCGGTTTTCCTTTTAAAATTACACTTCGCTCACTGATACTCGAGCACATCTACGCATGCCAACAGCCGATAGCAACAGTGTCACTAAAAATGGGGCTCATAAAAGGTACCAACAATTTGATGGAGTAACGCCTTCGTTTCTCCCGGGCTTCAGTAATTTTACCAAGCATTCAATTTGGCTCCAATCTTCTTCTGTTTTCCAGGACCACTATTGAACTGAGGTGAAAATGATGCACACGTCGAAAAGCGTGAATGACGAATACATTCGTTTCATGCAGGCATGAAAGATATCTAAGTTCATGACGCACTAAGCCCATTCGGTTGCATGACGTTGGAGCGTTACTAAGGAGGGGTTCGCATTAATCTGGGTGTCTCACTCTCATCGTAACTATACTTCGGTGTATAACTGGGTTAGGCGGTGCGGGGCTTCGGACGGCGCAGGTAAAAAATTCCCCGCTTTGAAGACGATCTCTGTTATTCAGTTCCGTCTCCCTGGTTGATTTACCACCCTTTCTTCGTTCTTTTTTCGCCTACGCAGACCACGGAACCTGGAGCTTCTTGGCGTCGTCAGGGCGTGCAGCTGTTTTCGGCAGCCACGGAGGGAAGCCGGTGGAACCAACAATTTTTTTATTTTGATATTTTTCGATAGCAGTGTATGTTATATGGTTGTCAAAAGTATTAAAAGTTAATAAATCTAGACAATGCAACAGTCGCCTTTTTATTTCTTCGATACTCTAGAAGCGCTATGAGACGGTTTATCCCTCTTCGGAAGCGAGTAAGATTGAAGGTATAGTGAGGAAACGTGTAAAACTGAAAATTGTCCAAGTTTAGCTAAAGTAGCTGCACGAATGAGAATGAATGCCGCACAGGCTAGACAAGCTGGATATATATATATATATATATATATATATATACATATTACATCCACGGCAGGTATGCTCTCGAGAGAGGACAGTTCACGGCAAAAGGTACATCAAAATGGCTTCAAAGAAGTAACGCACTTTTTCTGAGCAAGTGAATATAGCAATTTTCGCTAAAAGTACCCTGTGGGGGGGAGGGGGGGGGGGGGCTATGATTTATGCAGTGCTTAGTTCCAAACATAGGTTATTGTTTTCAAAATTGTTTATCTTCTTCAATTTGGTTTTGAGAAGCAAAATAAGGGATTCCATTGAGTTTATATACTACGCTGTTCTAGAATCAATGCCCGCAATACATGACTCTTCCTAATATCGGGTGTCTTTGGTCAGGTGCCGAAGAGGCGTGGTCAAATCGCGATCCACATTGCAGACGAAATGTCATGTTTTGGGAGCATACATCCCACGACATCGGTGACAGGCTCCGTTTATATCTCATTCGTGACATCCGAGAGTAGAAAACCCGAGTATGATACAGTGGGAGCTGTTGCTTGTAAATTGTGCATTGAATATCATCCTCTTCGTGAAGTTCCATCTTCGTTGCTCCTTCATGTAAAGCAGGCAAAAAGGCCTGCTTTACATGAAGGCAAAAGGCATAAAGGAGGTCGGCGGGGATCCCTGAGGATCCCCGTCGACCTCCTCTTGTCACCTGCCTGTTTTTGGGCGCAAAAAGTGTTCACCACCACCAGTCAGAGTGATAGTGGTGATGATGATAGCGATAGTGATAGCGATAGATAGTAAAAATGATGTGACGATCATAGGAAGAGGATGCCATCATATTGATAGTGATATTTATAGATAGTGAGGTAATTAAAAAGAAACAAACAGGTGAAAGAAGTAAACGAAAAAAAAAAGGAATAATGAAAAAACAAATATACCAAACAATCGGTAAACGCAAAAAATACCGTGACATAATCAACAGGAAATAAGAAATGCTTTCGCTTTACTGGCCCTAAGCAGACTTCATTGCGATCCTTTAAATTTTGAGCTGGTACTGATTTCCACCGGTCATGTTCTGCCTCGCGCAAACAAATTCGCCCTCTGTATTCGGGCGCCGAGAGAGCGAAGCAATGTAAGCCGCTCGAGCACACTTAAGTGTTAGCCTCATGACTAACATGTCGAAAGCAAACATCAACTTAAACACAGCCATGGATAATACCGCCAATGCGACGGCAAGTTTAGTATTCAAGGAAAGTGCACCTTGAAAAGAGAACCATGATCACAACACGACGATGCTACAAGTAGTCAGTGTTCACGAGGAAAGTTGATGCTTACCGGGAAAGAAGTCGACACTGGCGAAATGCTGAAAACAAATTAGAATAGACGCGGACACTTTTTTTTCAAATCATGCAATTTTGACACAAACAGCCTCGGATTTGGTTCTCCTGTTCCTCTCGGGAAATGAATAAACGATACTACGTGAGATGGCAAGCAGACGGCACACTGTACGCAGCAGAACTCTTCTTCTTTCGCCCTGTCGTGGTGGAGCCGTGGTTAGGGCGCTTGACTCTTGTGCCCAAGGATGCGGGATCGAATTCCGGCCGAGAGGCCACTTTTCGAAAACCCCAGGTGGGAAAATTTCCGATGCCCTGAACTACGGCATCTCCCATAGCCCGAGTCGCTTTTGGACCTTAACCTCCATAAACCATGAACCTTTTCTTCTTTTTTCGTTTTCTTACTTGAGTTTTCATTTCCTTACCTTAGCGTACGTGACCGCATTATGAGCAAAGTATTCTATGCCGCGACAAAAAGCGCGGGTAACAGACAACTATCGCGCACTTATGCGCCGAGCCTGATTTCACGATAGCCACATGGTGTTGGGCAATCATATGGAAATTCATTTCTGCCACCCAGGTGCCATATCTTGCGGGATGCCATCACATAGCTCCTTCGTTTGCGCCGGTACAAGTGCGAGGTAATACTCATGCTTTACTGCGCATGCTTTACGCTACGTATATCCAGGCATAGCAGAGCTAAGCCATTGTCAATGTTTTAACAGATGGTATCGGTAACAGCCCAAAATTGTAAAATAAAAGGCTAAAATAAAATGCACCTGAGGCACAATTTATTTACATGCAAAAACTAAAATGGCAGTAATTAGACATATATCGCATAGAAAACGCGTCTGCTCGACTCAGACCTCGAACAGCCGAAGAGGCTTTTCAGCCTCAGCCGAAGACTCAGCCGAAGAGGCCACCAGGGACTAAAAGCTCCTGGCCACCCTAGGTGGCAGATATACTGCCGATGAGCTGAAAATAAAGTTGTTCGTTCATTGATTCATTGCCTTATTGATTGATTGATTGATTGATTGATTGATTGATTGATTGATTGATTGATTCGTCATTAAAAGTTTCCTTCTTTTTTCATCTTAATCTTCGTCGCCATGTTTTTGTTTTTGTTTTTTAAAGCTCGGGTGGATTAGATTTTAACTTCTCCATGTTTCAGTGTTTCCTGACAATAAATGCTTTCCAATCAATCCGGACAACAACCGTTACAAAAACCTGGACACACCAAATCTACGTGATTGTCGACGTGGAATGCATTCCCATCCTGAAATTATGCGCCTCAGGCGCCTTCGACAAGTTGTCGACGTGATCCCTTTTCCATGCGCAAAACGGACGGGAAGAAAAAAATAAGGAAGAATCACTCAATGAGGGTCTTCATTTTCTTCAGTTGTGTGGCCTGCGTCTCACATTAAATGTGAACAAAAGCGCGGCCCTTGTATTCACTATAAAAATCCTGTAAGTCAGTCTGTAATGTATCAGCAACAAATACCTCAGATTAAATCATTCAAGTATTTAGGGGTCACTTATGATGATGATGATCTTTCATGGCAGCCCCACATCAACCATATTGCTACGAAAGGGCCTCGGGCTGTGGGCATATTGCGCCGAATTAGTCGTCCCCCGTCTGGAATGCGGAGTGATGTGCTTTTAATGGTTTATTTTATGTGCGTCCAATTTTAGAGTTCGGTTCATTCTTGTTTTCTGGTTCGGTCAGCAGCTTATAAAAATCGGCCACTTGTTCTCTTGGAGCGAGACGCGCTTGGGTTGTGTCTTGGAGTTCCAAAATTTGTTGCTAACAATGTGCTCTACCTTGAAGCCCGGATTCCTCCTTTGATATGTAGATTACAAATTCTAACTGTTCAGCGGTACCTAAAGATATATGAATCAGAGTTACACCGATTTATGTCTATTTTTTGCTGTCCACCGATCTCCTTTTTTGGTGTCCATTGCCCTACATTTCACACCCTGCTGGTAGTTATGATCAAAAATTTGCTAGACCCTTTAAATGTTTCCCTTCCTAGTATTCTACCCATACAAACCAGCGGGTCGTCTGTTGAAATTGTCTTTGATGACATATTCCCAAGAATGCTAAAGACTTATCATCCGTTATTTTAAACGGATTATTAGAAGATCATCTAAGAAGCCTTTCTGCTAGTATAGTAATAGCTACTGACGCATCTCTATGTAATGAAAGGGCGGGTGTGGGAATATATTGTCCGCATTTAGATTGGTCTTTTTCTGTCCGGCTTCCGGACTTCGCCCAAAATTTTGAAGCAGAGTTTCTGGCTGTGGTACTCACTTTACGGAAATTACACTCCTCTTTCTCTAACGTGGCTGTAATTTCCGACTCTCCATCCTTGTGTTCATCCCTGCCTTCGTCAGTGGATTCTGCAATAGTAAAAACATTTATCTCCTTGATCCCTCAACATTTGAAACTTATACATAAGGTAAGGGTACCAGGCCACAGCAATGTGACTTTAAATGAATATGCTGATAGTTTGGCAAAAGAGTCCCTCAATGGCCCTGTATTGTCTACCCTTCCTTCGACAGCGTACATCACCGCAGCGAGGTTTCACAGAAACGTTCTATTAAATATTAAAAATGGACATCTTTTAAGATCTGATGACTGCCTGCATCTAAATTATTCTTGAAATAGAAAATTATGTCATTCACGGCAACTTGAGATTTCTCTAACAAGGCTGCGATGCCGTATCCCCCCTTTAAATTACTACCTTTACAGATCTGGTTTAGCACTTCCTCCAGTCTGCGCATTTTGCAGTGAACAGGAATCATTAAATCACTTTTTATTGTTTTGCCGCCGCTTCACTACTTTGGAAAGACAGTTGATGGAAATGACATTGCAACAGCTTGATCTCAGTTTAAGTAGCCAGATATTGTTATCATTTGGCGCCACCATCCTTGGACACAGTCACAGGTCTGTTTTCACCACCATGCAAAGTTTTTTGGGCTATGGAACGAAAAATGGTAGGGGTAACATTAAGAGATAGAAAGCGTGCAGAGTGGGTCAGAGAAATAACTCAAGTTACCGACATTCTAGTAGAAATTAAGAAGAAGAAATGGACATGGGCAGGACATGTAGTGCGAAGAGAGGATAACCGATGGTCGCTGAGGGTAACAAACTGGATTCCAAGGGAAGGAAAGCGTAGCAGGGGGCGGCAGAAAGTTAGGTGGGCGGATGAGATTAAGAAGTTCTCAGGGGTCAAGTGGATGCAGCTAGCACAGAACCGGGTTAAGTGGAGAAATATGGGAGAGGCCTTCGCCCTGCAGTGGGTATAATCAGGCTGATGATGATGATGATGAAAGTTTTTTACTAGAATCAAATCGTTTGCCTTGCTAAATATTTACACACCACTTGTTCTTACATTTTATATTTCATTTATTTCCCTTTTTGTTTCCTTTCCTCTACCCCTCAAATCACTTTTCTTTGTTTGTTTTTTTCATGCAAGTATACTTCCAAAATTTTCTTTGTTACCCAATTCTTAGCCGATTTCCCTCTGTGGGTATGTGCCATATGTTACTTGGTCAACAACAACAACAACTTCCAGACTGCTACGCAAGACATCGAACGCAGTCCATCGGTCTTCCAGACCTTTTGTTTTTCTTTTTTTTTATACGAAGGCCTGCCATTCCGGACCTATCACTAGAAGAGGCATTGGCAAGCAGCTATATGATTCCGGTCCGGCCACTTTAACCTTCTTGCAGCTCACCTCCATCGAAGTGGTTAAGGCCTTCCAGCTCGCTGTGCAGATTCAGCCCGGAGAAGTAGCGGAGCGACGCCGTAAGATGTCCGTGGCACGCCGTCATCTGGGCAGCCATGGGTCGCAGAGCTCTCTTAGCGCTTCTTCGTCTAGCTCAAGAACCCCTGATGTCTATCACCACCCCCACCGGGGTTCAGCTTTGGGTGCGCTTATGCTCCGAGAAGCGCCTGCGCCGCAGTCCAGTCATCCGGGCACAGCCATCTGCCGTACTCTCAGAGATCTGCATGGGGAGTTTACTTCCAAACATCTCTGCATACTAAATTTTCTGCAGGGCTGAATCCTTCTGCAGGCTGCTTCTCCGAAGCATGTATCGTATCCTTTCTGTCAGTGCGTCGATTCAGATATATTACGCCAGCTGCTGTGCAGTTTGCACCAGACGTAGCTCAGAAGAATTGACCTGTTAGGATATCGCGAATAGCTTTGGTGGGAAGACCTAACCGCTCGCGGTTATGTGTGACAATTAAATAGTCATTGGAGGAAACTATCGGCATTCGAAAGAGGAGGGACATTCTGTATACAAATGAAGAAAATCGATAGGACGTTTATTCTTGTGCTAATGAAAAATACAGAGCCACTAGAAGTGGTGCACGATGTCCGTATCTCTTACGTTGAGAGTGTTGGAGCCGTCAGGAGTAGCAGCCAGTCATGGGGTGCGAAGTTGTGTGGAGTGTAGGGTATCAAGTACGTCGCAGGACATAAACACTGAAGAAAGGAAAGATAAAAGGGCTTTAGAAGAGATAAGAGGGCGAATGTGGCCATTGCGTTCGGACCAATCAGTTAAGATGAACCTGACATTGGCTAATCAGCATCCAGCATTGCATTTCAGTCATGCATTACGTTAGTCCATTCCAGTGCGTCGCAACGACGACACCGCATGAACGGATGCGTGATCTAAAAAGATATCAGAAAAAAAAACACATATAAAAATGTTTAGATTGCATCTCGGCTTTTAAACCTGAAATGCTTGGCGTAAGCCGACATACCCCCGTTATTCGCATGGGGTATTTGACACTGCAGGTTATTATTCACAGTCTAGCGGCCTGCGCAAGAATACACCCACTGAGGTCTGGCGCGAATAAAGGGTTCTGGTTTTCCTTAACTCGTGCGGTGTGAAACAGTATTCTTGCTCTCAACTCTTCGTGTTATGAAGCCACGTGTAAGGTCAGGAGCAGCAGAACGAACGTCGAAAACATTTAGCTGCATGCCATTTGCTGGCCTTCCCGCAGAAGTGCTACTTGTGTCATTTTGTCGCTGGTCCATGAAACAAGAACGCGCCCTGGAGCGTAGCGGATAAAAACATGAGCACTAAAAAAAGTTGCTTCGACCAGAGTAGTAACTTCCATCCTAATTAAAAACAAGATTAAAACTAATGGATTCACCTTTCAATCGGTCGACATGGCTTGCTCATTCTGTGGTCGCGCTTTTGTTTTGCCTAACTGTACTTGTGAAGGAGATTCTCTCCATCAGTTGTTACGTTGCTATTATTTGCGCTTGCCCTTAACGTACACGCGACGAATCTAATACTGCTGACCGGCAGTGCCTCGCTGAGCAGAAGAGAGCCTATATGATTCAAGACTAGGAGGTATTTATCCCGAGTTGAGTACAAAGCAGCGAGCTCCGTAAAAACAAAAAGATAAGCTTAAAATTTAGACAAGAAAACGGCACAGTTTGTCAGGCATGGAAGGCTGGACAGGAGTTATCTTAGTCGAAACCAAAGAGAAATCAACATAGGTAGTGCATGAAATGTATACCGAATTAAGTGAAGCGATACGGTCACGCAGATTAACGGTATGGATTCCCCGAGCTCCCTACCCACCCCAGCCCAAACAGCTTTAATGCAGGAATGCATTTAACGGCTGCATTTTCAGTTCTCATTCTCCGTCACGATTCCTTCCACGAAGGCAGATCGGAGGGGTGTGCGCAAGTAGAGGTAAAGGGACCTGTATGAATAGATTAGTCGGTGCGGTTAGATTAGCACATTGAGAATGAAAGGCGACATTCACTAAAATGTGAAGCTTTATTAGTTCGAAAGTTTCAAAATAAGAACAACAGGCGCCACCACTCTCCGCAATTCTTGCAAGGAAACTCCAATGCGTCCGGCCGCTTATTCACATGCGGATTTTTGGCGTGTGGTCTCTACGTGGACATAGGCCACCAACCACCGCGGGTTCGAGCGTCGCGCGAGCCGAAGCCCTGATCAGCCGTCACCGCGCGCGCACTGAAACACTGCAGCGCGCACTCAACCTCCACCGGGAGGAGAGCACTTCGCTGCAAGGACACCAACTTCCAAGTTCACAAAGGAGACGTTTATTGAAACGCCATCCTCCAGCGGCACACACACACACACACGCACACACATACACATATTTACAAACGCACATACGCATATTTACAAACGCACATACACACACATACGCAGTCACCGTGTCAAGGGAGCGCGCGAGGAGCAAGGCTCCCCTGCGCGCACAAGTGACACGGAGTGCGCGCCGCAAGCACGCAAGGGCGTGCTGTGATCTCTCTCGCAGTGACCAAAGGGTTCCTTTGAGAGAGTGTGGGCAACCACCGCAAGGTACGCCTGTCGCGGATCGTTGGATCACGATCGACAGGCTCGAGCTTCGCTCTCAGGTAAGACCCGGAGCAGACAAACTCGAGCACACACTGGTCTGCGCGGACAAAGGCCGGCAGACAAGAACAGTTGCGTACGCACCTTGCGATGTCTCGGAGGAGTCTCTCTCTGGGCTCCGCTCGGACAGTCGCGCGAGCGCGGCTGTCGAAGCGGTGCCGTGTTCCCGCCAAAAGGCGCCAATGAGAACAGCCACTGGGACGCCAGGGCGGAGCTGTGGCCCGAACGACAGTGACAAGTCGCTCGAGCCCCTCTCCGCCGCCTCAGGCGGGAGAAAGGGAACGGGGAGAACAACTGGGAAGCTGGCGGCGGCCGCGCAAAGGGCAGCCGCAGCAAGCCCGAATCCCACATCCTCCTCTCCTTAATTGCCCTCCTACCCATCAGTGAAAGCACGCGGCAGGTCCCCAGCATGAGGAAAAGAATGCTATCCTCACGCAACAAGTCAACTACACTTCAGTTCCAGCAAGAAAGATCTCGAAAAGACAGACACTCAAGAAAGACAAACATTAGCAAGGCGCACAAAAAAAAAATGATAAAGATGACATGAAGAATAATGTACAAAGTTCCGGAGACTAAGTAACAACGACTATGTACAGAACACAATCATGTACAGAACACAACTATGTACAGAACCACTATGTACAAACACAACTATGTACAGAAGTCCCAAAGATCGTCGGTGCAGCTCAGGGAGCCTGCGGTGACTCACCGCTCGTTGACTTCTGGGTGGCCAACGTTCACCCTTGGCTGCAAACGATCTCGGTCGGTGGTGGTACAGGTTAGGTGCAGGGACAGCGAACACGCCGGAGGGGCCCCAGGCGTGGAAAGTCCGTGACTCCGTGGCGATCCAAGGCGCACATGGGAAGGCCGCGCGGGGCTTCCTTTCCACCGCGCTCCGCACACGCCGGCAAACACACATGGCGCGACGTCGTCGCCTCCACGCCCAAGCACGCACACGCACAGCCACTCACACACCAAAGGGTGATGCCGACCTTCCGCGGCGAACCTGTCCCGAGCACCTTCGCAACCGCCGCGGCGGCCTTGGATGAAAGGGGCATCGTCCATGTTCCCCATCCCCAAACGGCCCCAACTTCATCTCCACACACACCGGAAAAGCCGCGCGTCGGGGCTGCCTAATGAGCAACCCTCGCAATTTAAAGAAGAAAGAGGAGAGAAGACGCGCTGTACAAAAGAAGGCACTCACTGTACAATATTTACAAGTTAAGAAGCAAGAATGGAAACAGAAGAAAGCGAAAAATGGGAACAGAGGCACACAAAACAAAAAAAAAAAAAAAATAAAGCACACAGGCTGGAACTGAGCGAGCCAGAAAAGGGGGAGACAAACCTTGCTTCCGGGTAGGGTTAAACGAGCAAGCTCGCTCGGTGAGGCGGTATGCCTTCGGTTGCGGAAAAGGCCCGTCGTCCGGCATCAATCACACAGGTGAACGTCGCCTCACCTTGTACCGGTGCAGGGCACGGCTGCGTTCCACCGCATCGGTTGTGCCTTGGCACTTGCCTGTGGTGACAATGGGCACCAGCGCAAGCTCGTCAGACCGTTACGCATGGGCCTTCAGGTCTGCGATGTAGGCACGGCTGGCTTTCCCCATAGGGGGATTCTCCAGCAATGAGCCCCTGCTTGTTACTGAGGAAATGCCCCATGAAATCGCAGGTGGCCATCTGCCACGGACGCACACTGTCAGTTGGCTTCGTCATGCCGGTGGCTTGCCACCCCTCGACTTCTCCATTTGACAGACATGGCAGGAACGACAACAGCGGAAAATGTCGCGCTTCATGCCGGCTGCAGTCACCGATTGACTCAGTTTCTTAAAATCTTGGAGCCACTCAGATGACCAGCCAATGGTTTGTCGTGAGAGAACGCAACAGAGCGCCGCTCAGACATTGGGGAATAGCCACTTCAAATGGTTCAAGGACTCATCATCCGTGGCTATGTATTTCAGCGCGAGCCCGTCATGGCCCAGCAAATATGAATCCCCGGGGCACGCCGCGACACACGCTGGCTCGTGCCCCCCCTGAGCCCGCTCAATACAAGTAGCGTACCGGCGCTGCGCCCGCTGCAATACAAGCAGCGTAACGGCGCTTCGTCTCCCAGAGACCGTCGCTGACATCGCGACGAAAGGGTCATTTTGCTGGCCCGTCGTAGCTCTTCATGGCTGAAAACGATCCCAGTCATCCCAAAGGAGAGCCTGGTTTCGTCCCCACGCAGGTTCGCAGCAAAACTTTCGCTGGCATCGGCGTCTCAGATGTGCTCACAAAGAGCTTTCACCCTCGCCTGCTTTGCGAAGCGCTGCTTACCCAGATAGCGGAATGGGGAACCCGTCTGCGGGCGTCCCCTCCGTGCCGCTCTGCGGCTCGTCCGCTGTTTCGCCCCCTTCGCCCGCCGTCCGTAAAGACGCCGCCGCGGGCGAGTGGGGCGCGGGATAGCGCGTCAGTTACCACGTTCGTTCTCCCCTGTAGATACTGCACCGAAAAGTCGAAATGCTATACCAAGAGAGAATGGCGCGCCAGCCGGCTCGCAAGTTCAAGGAGCCGCATCAGCCAACTGAGCGCGCTTTCGGTCCGGTTTCCAGAGGGAGCCCGGCCGACGCGTCGCCGTTCCCCGAACAGAAATGACTGCAAGCGGGGTACGGGTGCTGTTGTGCGGAGATGCCGGCAGCGGCGGCGTCGCGCACATTGCTTCCGCAACGGCGTAAAGCTGAAACAGCGGAGGCATATGGTCAACGGTCGCACCGCAGGGTGGTCCGAAGAACCATGTAGCGTGTTTCAGTGCATTTGCCGAGTGCCGCGCAGGGGGCGGCAGGCATGGCGCATGAGCTTGATCGTCAAAGCAACCGGCTCGGCCGATGTGCTGTCCAACGACTCATGCAGCCAATTACAATTCACGTTGGGCGCCAGTTGTGGTCTCTACGTGGACATAGGCCACCAACCACCGCGGGTTCGAGCGTCGCGCGAGCCGAAGCCCTAATCAGCCGTCACCGCGCGCGCACTGAAACACTGCAGCGCGCACTCAACCTCCACCGGGAGGAGAGCACTTCGCTGCAAGGACACCAACTTCCAAGTTCACAAAGGAGACGTTTATTGAAACGCCATCCTCCAGCGGCACACACACACACACGCACACACATACACATATTTACAAACGCACATACGCATATTTACAAACGCACATACATACACATACGCAGTCACCGTGTCAAGGGAGCGCGCGAGGAGCAAGGCTCCCCTGCGCGCACAAGTGACACGGAGTGCGCGCCGCAAGCACGCAAGGGCGTGCTGTGATCTCTCTCGCAGTGACCAAAGGGTTCCTTTGAGAGAGTGTGGGCAACCACCGCAAGGTACGCCTGTCGCGGATCGTTGGATCACGATCGACAGGCTCGAGCTTCGCTCTCAGGTAAGACCCGGAGCAGACGAACTCGAGCACACACTGGTCTGCGCGGACAAAGGCCGGCAGACAAGAACAGTTGCGTACGCACCTTGCGATGTCTGGGAGGAGTCTCTCTCTGGGCTCCGCTCGGACAGTCGCGCGAGCGCGGCTGTCGAAGCGGTGCCGTGTTCCCGCCAAAAGACGCCAATGAGAACAGCCACTGGGACGCCAGGGCGGAGCTGTGGCCCGAACGACAGTGACAAGTCGCTCGAGCCCCTCTCCGCCGCCTCAGGCGGGAGAAAGGGAACGGGGAGAACAACTGGGAAGCTGGCGGCGGCCGCGCAAAGGGCAGCCGCAGCAAGCCCGAATCCCACAGGCGCTAGCCAGCAAATCTTTTCTCTCCACAATTGTTATCCCGCAGTATCACAAACCCTCGCCTTTACGGTCAACAGAGGCGCGGGATCCCTTTTACGGTTACCCGCCGTCCCTCTATGAGGTCTGAGGACAGAGTTACAAATTAGGCCAGTCAACCCATTAAGTACGTGTGTCTGTGCGATTGAGAAATAAGTTCAAGAAAGTCGTTTTTTTACAAACAATTAGATATTAATAGCTAGTTGTCCAAATTACACTGCATAATAGTCGAACAAGCAAAAAAGAAACCCACGGCACGACAGTGATAAAACGCGACTCGGTAAATGGTAAGAGAGAACCCCGGCAATGAACAAAACATTGCGATAACAGAAGACTCTAAAGATAACAAAGCAAGCATTCCAGATAGAATACGTAAGAGTAAGAGTTAGACAAAAAACACCGCGTAAAAATACTAAGCCAGATCAAGGTTTAAACAAGGGCGAAAACAATTAAAAAAACCGACCGTCTGTGGCAAAAAAAGAATTCTCACGGCTTTCTTCTTCGATGAGGCGTCGGTAGCGGCGACTGTAAACAATGAGAAGAAACGAAGAGTTGATCGTGGGCTCGATGGAAAGAAAAGAAAAAAAAAATACTTTCCCAGACCCAGGGCGAGCGGCCCCGAGAGTTTCTCGAGAGACTACATCTCCCAGCAATCGCACTGCCGTGGGCGTTCCGAGGTCTGCCTTACTCTCGGCTGGTTGCACTCCGCCACATCGTCAAGGACGCGCGCTGGCCGATCGCTGATCCAGAAAGTTATGTCGAAGCATGTCGGAGGAGCGGGGAGATCCCGTAACTTCCGCTCTATATGTGAGGCAGCTTGTGACACGCAGTAACTTTCGGTCTTCACGTCACAAACACTTGACTCTAGCCGGAAGTGAATGTATACCTACAACCTTCTCGAGAATAAATGCATGTTCTCCTCCGGCAGAATATCAGCATGGCCTGATAGAGAGAGACAACCAAGTTTTATCAAAACAGAAAGTTACATGGCAATGTATTTGGTTGCCCTTTAAAGTACGCACCTCTTACGGATAGGTAAGCACTTCGACATGCAGACAGCCTTTAGGAACGGGGCCATAGAAATTGGGGTTTTTAGAAGCACCAAGCATTTTATTGCTTAACGCCTGCTCCTCTTTAGGTTTAGCATTCAATAGGGAGTCAATCTTCGGGTGCTTTCCAGAACCACTATTAAACAGCAAAATGCGAAAATAACGTAGACGTTGAAAGGCGTGACAGCGCTCTTACACCGACGAATATACATTCGTTTCATGCAAACTCGTAAGGAAATAACTCAGGCCATGACTGACTAAAACACTCCGCAAGCATTACGGGGGAAAGTCACTCAGGATCAGCCTGCATTAATCATGGCGCCTCACTCTTAACAAAACTTTACGAATTTGTCTAACTGGGCTAGGCAGCGTAGGGCTTCGGACAGCACGGTCAATAAATTCGCTATGTCGGGGACGACCTCCGTTATTGAATTTTCGCCTCCCTGGTTGATTTATCACCTTTTTCATTCTTTTTTCGGTTACGCAGACAGCGGAAACTGAAGCATCTGGACATCGTCAGGGCGTTCATCTGCTCTTCGGAAGACATAGAGGACAATCATGGCGGAGACAACAATTTTTTATTTTGATATTTTTTACAGTAGTTTGTATTATATTCTTGTCAAAAGTGTTATAAGTTAATAAATCAAGAGAACGAAACGGCCGTCGTTTTAATTCTTCGAGACTCTAAAAGAGCTATGAGAGGTGTTATCCTTCACTGGAAGCGAGTAAAATTGAAGGTAGTGAGGAAGCGCGTAAAACTGAAGAATCACTTCAATCTGAACGAGCTTGAAGAATGACTTAGGGAATACCGCACAAGCTGGACAAAGCGGTGAATGGGATGACGCTCCGCTATTCGTCGTCTACAGTCCACACTTGCTCTGAGTCATCTGCACTATATATTTATAAGCCGCATATCCACAGCAGGTATGCTATCAAGAGAACACATTTCACGGCAAAAGGTACGTAAAAAGAAGATCCAAAGAATTAATTGGCTTTTGCGAAGCGAGGGGACTGTGTTATTTTTCTCATCCTTCTCTGGGGGCCCTATCGTTTATGCTACACATAGTTCCGAACATCTCTCACAATTCTTTTTATTTGCCACTTTTCTTTTTTGATAAGTAAACAAGGGTGCACCATAAGAACAATAATCTGGGTTATTTACTGCGCTGTGCTATAATCAATGACCTTAATACATAACTTTTCCTAATACCGGGTGTTTTTGGTGAGGTGCAAAATGTTCTCGGTAGGGCTAGTCTTGGCCAACTCGCTATCCACATTGCTCACGAAATCACAAGTTCTGAAAACGTACACCCCCCCCCCCCCCCCCCCCGACATGACTGAAAGTCTCGGTATTTATCTCAGTCGTTGCACCCTAAAGTAGACAACCCGAATATGGTGCAGTGGGAGCTGTTGCTCTGGTCAATGAGGACGAAGGCGTACAATGGCTTCATATATGCACATAAGTCGAGCCACAATGGCAGCATTCAGGCGCGACATCCTGGTGTTGTGGTCAACCACAACGCTTAACGGCCCTGGAGAGGCGCTAAAACCTCTGAAAAGGCCGAAATTGAAGTTTTCCAAGTCAAATTATAAGTCATCCGTGATCGAAGTCTTTTCCTTCTAGAATTACGGCGGCTATATGATGCGTTTCTAGAATAAAAAAAAAAAGAGAAAAGCTTAAGTCTGGCAGCCATAATTTTTCTCTTTACTGCCCCTAAGCATAGAGAAAGAACAATTTTATATCGTCAGGAAAGCATCCTGAGATACATGTACATCGCCTGGTAGCTGACGGCGTCTAGGGTGCCCCGCTCCACAAACCCGGTCTGAATGGCCGGATCGAGTCTGGCCAATATATGGCCTCCTACAGCTCGTGAAAGGTTTGTTGTGGCGCATCCGCTGGTCGTGGTCCCATGCTATATTCACATAGTATGTGGTCGTAGCTTGCCATTTCTTAGCACTGCTTAAATTTTGAGTCGATCTCTTCTGGGTACGTTTTGATTAGTATGTGTATGGGTTGAGAAATGGTCATTTCTGCAGCCTTCGACAGACGCATTTAGCGCCTTGACTAATTCTTTATCTGTAGGCGGGTGTTCTCTCCTGCACACCTTGTAATAGTTAGTGATGCATTGGAAGCATGTCAGACCTTCATTTGTAAAATCTCCAGGAAGGTGGGCTCACTATCTCGGCTGAGAAACCCTCGAGCCATGGCTCAGGCCTTATCATTCTCAAAATTCCCGGAGTGGGCTGGCACTCAGATTACCTTAATTTGTCGAACAATTTGTGTTCAGCTTTCGTTTAGTATCCTGTCTGCTGTGGTAGACATTCTGCCCCTCGCCATGCTGCGGAATGTTATATCAGAGTCTCTAAATATAGCATCAGAGTTCATATTAGCTATGGCTAATGCGACAGCTGCTTCCTCGGGTGTTTCAGAGGTATGGCGCTTGATGGACCAGGAGAAGACCGATCGTCCTCTTCCGTCCACCACTACGATTACACAGGCGTCTTTATTTTCCTATACTACTCTATATAATTATTAGTTCAGTAGACTAGACTGGTCCAGTATAATTGCATTTGGTTCGTAGGCTCCATCACTGCCATCGTCCTTTGTTCGTGATGCACTGAGTGCATGTATGTTTTAGGTAGCAATCTGAAGTATAGGCCCTTTTTTAGGTCTTTTCTCTTTTGTGTTTTCGTACTTAAAACCGATCGCCTCTAGTACGTTGCTCTCTACTGCAGATTTCGATGGCCTGTTAGTTCTATTGTGATGTGTCCTTTTTGGAAGTCATGGAATACGTTGCGTATTCCTAGCTTCAAAAAACGTTGAGTGGGTGTGTTGTGTGACAGCCCGAAGCCTGTCTTGGATGTTTTCCTTACCTTGGTTCCTGCCTTGACTTTCTCAACGGCGATCAGGATAAGATAGGGCGCGAAGCGGCGTCTTGTCGAAAGTGAGATGATTTTAAGGCTCGGCCACCTCATCTTAATGGGACTGAAGAATCGCAAATATTACCGCGTCGAAATCGTCGGCCTGTACGCGCGATCGTACACCTTGCAGCATAAATGGCATTAAACCCCCATCAAATAGAATGCGTCACCAGTGACCCCAACCTCATTGCATGCGCTGGCAACCTTTCTGAAAGGTGCAGGCAGCTATGTGCTACCGTGAACAAAATCACGACCCCTTAGGGCACCTTCCGGGAGCATGCAAAGTTGCATGCGAGCGCTATCTTGCGAAGCAAGGGGGCGGTCTGCCGGGACCATGTCGTCCGGCACGTCCCCGGCAAGCACTCGCAAGGGCCTCAATTTCAGTCGCGATAATAATGGCGATAATACATAGTGGCGTGGAGAGTGCCTCTCATCAGAGCTCATTGCCGCCAGGAATAGAACCATTATGCGAACAGATCAGCATCCTTGGCTCACGTACGAGAACACTATACTATATTGCCACAGCCGATCAAAGGTAGACGGATTTATTGACAGGAAAGGTGGAGACGTTGGCCGGAATAACACGCCTCGTGTAAAACTGCAGTACACTGTACACTCTAGTGCTGTGCACAAAACATCGTCGTCTTCATTTAGAGCCCCGCTCTTTCATTTAAAGCAGTCAGAAAGGCCCAGTCAGCCGACGATACACGTTTTTTATGAGAATAAACGAGTGATAGAGTGATAGTGGTGATGATGATAGTGATAGTTGGTGGTAGAGATAGATAGTATAATGAGGCGATGAGCATAGCGAGAGTGATGTGATGATAGTAGTAGTGATATATTAAGACAGTGAGGTGATGAAAAAAGAAAGAAGGAAGAAGAAAACGAAAAAAAACAACAAAGAAAATGAAAAAAATAAAGGTGCAACCAAAAATCAGTCAACGCGAAAAAACAGCGACATAATCGACAGGAAAAGATAAATGCTTTCGATTTACTGGCCCTAAGCAGACTTCATTGCGATCCTTTAAATTTTGAGCTGGTACTGATTTCCACCGGCCATGTTCTGCCTCGTGCAAACAAATTCGCCCTCTGTATTCGGTCGCCGAGAGAGCGAAGCAATGTAAGTCGATCGAGCACACTTAAGTGTTATCTTCATGACTAACATGTCGAAAGCAGACATCCACCTAAACACGGACATGGATAATACCGCTAATGCATCGGCAAGTTTAGTTGAAAAGAGAACCATGATCACAACACGACGATGCTACAAGTAGTCAGTGTTCACGAAGAAAGTTGGTGCTTACCGGGAAAGTAGGCGACACTGGTGAAAGGCTTAAACAAATTTGATTAATCGCGCAAACTTTTTTTGTAGCGAGAGCTACATTGGCCGAGATGCAGCGAATTCCCCGTGGCACCAATTTCCACCGTGGTTGCACCACTCTTAGCATCGCTGCCTAGCAACCACCTCCTCGCCATCTAGCGTATATACGACCAGAGCCGTTGTGTAGCAACTGCCGTAGTTGGCGGACGCCGCGCGCTCGTAGCACCATCTGGAATGACGGCACGCCGCTGGGCTGGTCTCCTCGTGGGGAAAAAAAAAAAAAAAGGGTCTCCACCGGGAATCAAAACCCCATCCCTCGGATGCCCAGCAGAGCGCTTCCCTAAAAACCATTTATAAAACTTCCATAAAAATTAAAAACTTCACTTACTCAAACTTGTTCATATCTCAAGTTACCGGGCTGCTTAATACTAGCCCGCCATGTCCCTAACCCAACGCTGCACCACCATCAAAACATCACAATTCAGGGAGACACACACATGCATCTAGATACGGCATCCAGTTTTGAGGTTCTTCGCGTGCAGCATACACTTCTCACCAAAGCACACTACTCACGAAACACGGATTCGGACGATCTTGGTGGCTCGGCATGTCTGTTCATCATACGGCTTTTCCAAAGACGGAATAGTCCCGTCAACACAAATAGATCATACGGCACAACAGTTTTTGTCAACTGGTAAAAATCTATATAGTATATGGTGTAATTTCAATATCCTTCTTAAGAGTTCGTTGTAGTATGTCCTAAAAGAACATAGCATCTCGACACAGAATAAAGCAATGATCAATTGTCTCGAGCATGCTACACAGACGGCATTTTACCGTCCAGATCACAAGCATCTCCTTATCAAGAAGAAATGCCTCTACAGGCAGCGTCGCTGTGTGTAGTTTGAAAAAGAACGTTTTTGCGGCTGAATTAATGCACATTCGCCTAACATGCTTTAGAACAGGGGTGTCCAAAAATCCTAGATAAGGCTGCCGATACACGGTGTAGGGAACAGACCCAGTGAGAACCTGGGTCATCTGCTTTCTCGAGAGGCTATGCAGGTAATCTAAAGAGAAGCGCTCAGTGAGGAAATTGAAAGTTTCAGCAATCTCTAAATAATCCCCATAAAGCCCCCATACACACGAGCCTGCCCAGTCGGTGTGAATAAGTAAGACAAATGAGGACTGAGAAGCCTAATGAGCACAGCTACAAAAAACGGGTGGTGACTCTTGATGTTGGGGGGAAGAAATTTGTGTAGCGCTTGCAACTGTTTCTTCAGGGTGGAAGAACACCTTAGCTGCAGTGCACGGGTATAGGGAAGGGGATTGAAAAGGTCGATGTGAAAAAGAAAAACGGGAAACAAATTGATTCACGAACAGGTGGACAAGGCCCTCTCCACGGGACTCTAAGGCAACGGACAAGTTGTCACGCCGCATGGGCTCCCATTGATAACGCCACACGAATGTTGCAAAAATTTTTTGTATTACTTGTACCTTCCTCTTCACACAATGGAGGACTTGAAGGACATAGACAAGCTTTGCCAACAAAAATATGTTACAGACCTTTGCCCTAGCAAACACTGCGAGTTCCCTACCCATCCAAGCCTGTGTTTATCGCCGCATAAGTACAATTTGTGAATCACAGTAGGCTGCACTGTTGCGAACTTGTCAAGCAATTGTTATTACAAGTTGAACAGTGCTCTTACAATACTGACTAGTCTCTATTCAATCTCAGATTCGCGAAGCCCAGCGTTGACGCAGATGGGGTGGACGAAGACACAGAAGCACTGCTCACAACCCGAAGCCTTATGCTCAGAACGCTGCATGTTTTTAAACGCTGAAAGTATAGCGGCAGCAAAATGAAGTAAAGGAAAATAAGTGCAGAAAATAGTTTTGCACTATCGGCTGCATGTAGCATATGCATAAGTGATTTGGTAGCCGCCGAGGCCTGACCAGTGAAGATGTTCTTATTATTATTTTTTTTTTCAATATGAAGCGCTTCCATAATATCTGTAATTAGGTCTCTGTACGTGTGTGTGTGTTGGGGGGGGGGGGTAACGAGCGAGGGTGCTCGTTAACAGAATTCAGATACGTCATTCTTTTTTTCAACAAAGAGACACACAGGATTGATTTAATAGATGTTAACTTTTTTTTTTTTTTTTTCATTTTGGTATGAAGACGCCCCAAGGCATCGCACTGTTGCCGTAGAAGCACTGTGCAAGCCAGTAAAAGACGGCTTTCGCATAATTTATGCACGGTTTTGCGTTGACGGTTGCTTGTTACGGCTCCAAAATTTGTCAGAGTGTTTTCATAATATGCAGTAGAGGAGCCTAACTGGGTTACAAGTCCGAATAGACATTATAATCAGCAGCGCTCAGCTGCAAAGTGGATCCTTTCGATCACTAATAGACGTGCCTACTTAAGTTCGGTTTGTAGGGTTTAACTTATCATCCCACTACAAATGACGCTATAAGGGGCGCCATAGTGTAGGGATCTGAATAATTTTGACCGCTTTGGGTTCTTCGACGGGTACTGAAATCGTACAGTAGACTGATGTCTTTCTCTTCACCTGCAACGAAATGCGGCCGCCGCGGCTAGGATTCGATCCCGCATCCATGGGCAGGTCAGTCGAGTGCCCTAACCACTGCGCCACCACGGTGAAGCAATAGACTTATCTTAGTTCAGAGATGAACATCCATGGCACTGATTTCCAACGATATTGTGATCTCACTGAGTTCGTCTTTCCAGCACTTTCTTAATTTTCACCAGTGGCCGTCGTAATGGTACTGAATGCCCAGGTAGTTGTGAGATCCATGCCCGAAATATGTATCTTCTTCCGTTAAAACAAATTTACAAAAATCGTATTCGAAGCACTTTTATCGGTTTGAGCCATTGCGTCCAGTCCGTAACTATAAGCAATGCACTTTAATTTGAAAAGATATTATCAATACGGCACTGCCAACGGTAAATACATGTTTCAATGGTAGCTATGCGATAAGAACAGTTTTACGCAGGTGCTCATGTGAAATTACTGACCTATGAATGGTGTAGTTTTTTTTTTTTTTCTATCATTTGGTCTGTTTTGCGTTCAGTGCAAATGAGTTCTCCGAAAACCTTTTTATTGCGTCATTTATGTTTTCCTGTAGCACATTTCCTGCCGTGTCATTATTCTATATGCCTTGTATAAGAAAAACTGTGTCATCCGCGTGCTGGAAGCTTAAAAACCTCGAAGTTATTAAGCTCAAGTCATTTGTAAATAAACCAGAGTAAGTCATAGTTTGGAGCTCTAGGGCACACCAGCCTCCACTGGAAACTTCCCACAATCTTCGGTTTGGTTATTTTGGTCTGGTTTGGTTTATGGGGCTTAGCCTCCCAAAGCGACTCGTGCTATGAGAGACGCCGTAGTGAAGGGCTCCGGAAATTTCGACCACCTGGGGTTCTTTAACGTGCACTGACATCTCACAACTCAAGGGCGTCTATCTTTTCGCTTCCACGGAAAAGTGACCGCCGAGACCGAGATTCGATCCTGCATCCTCGGGCACAGTAATCGAACGCCCTAATTCCGCTGCACCACCCCGGTGGCCTGGTTTGGCTATTTAATCTAACACACTTGGAATGCGGCACAAACAATTCGTGATAATAGCATACCTTGAAAGGCAAGTAAGTACAAGTTTTGTAAAAAAAAAAACATTTTGAAAGCACTGTAGAATCTACAGTGGAGAAATGCCAAAGCCTGAGCGCTGCTGCTGTACACGGTACGTCGCGCGTCCTTTGTCGAACACAACCTGCGTTCAGTTGAACGCACCGAACTTCACTGCCGTTCTGTAATTGGTTTACAGGAAAGGAAAGGTGCAGTATCTCTCACTCGCGGAATCTCGCTGACACACCTCGCGGACAAATTTGGTTGATGCGAAATTTTCACCGTCAGGATGGGAAGGGATTAGCCTTAATAATTGATTCACAGGAAGGGAAAGGCGCAGTACCTGTCACAATTGTTTCTGTGGACACCTGAAGCCATTTTGGGATATTGTCGAGTCCACATGCCTGCGACCGGATTTTCGCGTAATGGGGTAGTAAAGCTTTCGCATAAAGAAACAAAACAAAACACTGTGGTTATAACCGTGTCAGAGGCTTTATGAACATTGAGAAAAAAGGGAAGCTAAACGAAATTTCTTTTAAGGCAACACTCAACTCGCCTGAAGTAATATAGTGGTTCTTCCGGTTAGAAACGCAAATTGACTTTTCCAAAGGGCAAATATTTCGTTTACCGTAGGCGTCATAGATTCAAGCAGAAATTACTCCAGTATTTGTGGGGAATCTGGTGGGTAGAAATCTGTCAGTAGTTATCAATTACGTTGTTTCGTCTGCCTCTGAACAGTGAGCCCTTGACAGAAGTTCTCAAACTTCCTGGTAATACAGCGTTTTCAAGGAACCCATTAATCGAAAAGAACAAAAGGTTCGAAACAGCATGCAAGTTACGTTGCAACAGCAAAATCGATATTCTACCTATCCTATCGGGTTTATTCCGTCTGACGCTAAATACTAGACCGGCAAAAATTTTGCTTTGATAGCCTTGGAAGATACGCGGAAGATAATAAAATATATTTTAAGATCGGCTTAATGCTTTGCCTTCCAGCTGCTTTTATTACTGAGTTCATCGCTTTTTGAAACGCGGTCATCCACTGAAGCGTCAGAGTGGAGCGCGTTCTTGTTTTTCCACGAAGACGGTTAATTAGCGACCACATTTCCGCAGAATATCTTAAAGGATATTTCGAGCTGAAGCTTGTGGTTTCCTACGTGGACATAAGCCACCAACCACCGCGGGTTCGAGCGTCGCGCGAGCCGAAGCCCCGATCAGCCGTCACCACGCGCACACTGAAACACTGCAGCGCGCACTCAACCTCCACCGGGAGGAGAGCACTTCGCTGCAAGGACACCAACCTCCAAGTTCACAAAGGAGACGTTTATTGAAACGCCATCCTCCAGCGGCACACACACACACACACACGCACACACATACACATATTTACAAACGCACATACACGCACGTACGCACACACATACACATATATACAAAACGCACATACACACACATACGCAGTCACCGTGTCAAGGGAGCGCGCGAGGAGCTAGGCTCCCCTGCGCGCACGAAGTGACACGGAGTGCGCGCCGCAAGCACGCAAGGGCGTGCTGTGATCTCTCTCTCGCAGTAACCAAAGGGATCCTTTGAGAGAGATTGGGCAACCACCGCGAGGTACGCCTGTCGCGGATCGTTGGATCACGATCGACAGGCTCGAGCTTCGCTCTCAGGTAAGACCCGGAGCAGACGAACTCGAGTACACACTGGTCTGCGCGGACAAAGGCCGGCAGACAAGAACAGTTGCGTACGCACCTTGCGATGTCTCGGAGGGGTCTCTCTCTGGGCTCCGCTCGGACAGTCGCGCGAGCGCGGCTGTCGAAGCGGTGCCGTATTCCCGCCAAAAGGCGCCAATGAGAACAGTCACTGGGACGCCAGGGCGGAGCTGTGGCCCGAACGACAGTGACAAGTCGCTCGAGCCCCTCTCCGCCGCCTCAGGCGGGAGAAAGGGAACGGGGAGAACAACTGGGAAGCGGGCGGCGGCCGCGCAAAGGGCAGCCGCAGCAAGCCCGAATCCCACATCCTCCTCTCCTTAATTGCCCTCCTACCCATCAGTGAAAGCACGCGGCAGGTCCCCAGCATGAGGAAAAGAATGCTATCCTCACGCAACAAGTCAACTACACTTCAGTTCCAGCAAGAAAGATCTCGAAAAGACAGACACTCAAGAAAGACAAACATTAGCAAGGCGCACAAAAAAAATGAACAAGATGACATGAAGAATAATGTACAAAGTTCCGGAGGCTAAGTAACAACGACTATGTACAGAACAGAATCATGTACAGAACACAACTATGTACAGAACAACTATGTACAAACACCACTATGTACAAACACAACTATGTACAAACACAACTATGTAGAGAAGTTCAAAGTTCGTCGGTGCAGCTCTGGGAGCCTGCGGTGACTCACCGCTCGTTGACTTCTGGGTGGCCAACGTTCATCCTTGGCTGCAAAAGATCTCGGTCGGTGGTGGTGCAGGTTAGGTGCAGGAGCAGCGAACACGCCGAAGGGGCCCCAGGCGTTGAAAGTCCGTGACTCCGTGGCGATCCAAGGCGCACATGGGAAGACCGCGCGGGGCTTCCTTTCCACCGCGCTCCGCACACGCCGGCAAACACACATGGCGCGACGTCGTCGCCTCCACGCCCAGGCACGCACACGCACAGCCACTCACACACCAAAGGGTGATGCCGACCTTCCGCGGCGAACCTGTCCCGAGCACCTTCGCAACCACGGCGGCCTTGGGTGAAAGGGGCATCGTCCATGCTCCCCGTCCCCAAACGGCCCCAACTTCATTTCCACACACACCGAAAAGCCGCGCGTCGGGACTGCTAATGAGCAACCCTCGCGATTTCAAGAAGAAAGAGGAGAGAAGACGCGCTGTACAAAAGAAGGCACTCACTGTACAATATTTACAAGATAGGAAGCAATAACAAAAACAGAAGAAAGCGAAAAATGTGAAGAGACACAAAAACAAAATAAAATACAAAGGCTGGAACTGAGCGAGCTAGAAAAGGTAGAGACCAACCTTGCTTCCGGGTAGGGTTGAACGAGCAAGCTCGCTCGGTGAAGCGGTATGCCTTCGGTTGCGGAAAAGGCCCGCCGTCCGGCATCAATCACACAGGTGAACGTCGCCTCACCTTGTACCGGTGCGGGGCACGGCTGCGTTCCACTGCATCGGGTGTGCCTCGGCGCTTGCCTGTGGTGACAATGGGCACCAGCGCAAGCTTGTCAGACCGTTACGCATAGGCCTTCAGGTCTGCAATGTAGGCACGGCTGGCTTTCCCCATAGGGGGATTCTCCAGCAATGAGCCCCTGCTTGTTACTGGGGAAATGCCCCATGAAATCGCAGGTGGCCATCTGCCACGGACGCACACTGTCAGTTGGTTTCGTCATGCCCGGTGGCTTGCCACCCCTCGACTTCTCCATTTGACAGACATGACAGGAACGGCAACAGCGGAAAATGTCGCGCTTCATGCCGGGCTGTAGTCACCGATTGACTCAGTTTCTTGAAACCTTGGAGCCATTCAGATGACCAGCCAATGGTTTGTCGTGAGAGAAACGCAACAGAGCGCCGCTCAGACATTGGGGAATAGCCACTTCAAATGGTTCAAGGGCTCATCATCCGTGGCTATGTATTTCAGCGCGAGCCCGTCATGGCCCAGCAAATATGAATCCCCGGGGCACGCCGCGACACACGCTGGCTCGTGCCCCCCTGCGCCCGCTCAATACAAGTAGCGTAACGGCGCTGCGCCCGCTGCAATACAAGCAGCGTAACGGCGCTTCGTCTCCCAGAGACCGTCGCTGACATCGCGACAAAAGGGTCATTTTGCTGGCCCGTCGTAGCTCTTCATGGCTGAAAACGATCCCAGACATCCCAAAGGAGAGCCTGGTTTCGTCCCCCCGCAGGTTCGCAGCAAAACTTCCGCTGGCATCGGCGTTTCAGATGTGCTCACAAAGAGCTTTCACCCTCGCCTGCTTTGCGAAGCGCTGCTTACCCGGACAGCGGAATGGGGAACCCGTCTGCCGGCGTCCCCTCCGTGCCGATCTGCGGCTCGTCCGCTGTTTCGCCCCCTTCGCCCGCCGTCCGTAAAGACGCCGCCGCGGGCGAGTGGGGCACGGGATAGCGCGTCAGCTACCACGTTCGTTCTCCCCTGTAGATACTGCACCGAAAAGTCGAAATGCTGTACCAAGAGGGAATGGCGCGCCAGCCGGCTCGCAAGTTCAAGGAGCCGCATCAGCCAACTGAGCGCGCTGTCGGTCCGGTTTCCAGAAGGAGCCCGGCCGACGCCTCGCCGTTCCCCGAACAGAAATGACTGCAAGCGGGGTACGGGTGCTGTTGTGCGGAGATGCCGGCAGTGGCGGCGTCGCGCACATTGCTTCCGCAACGGCGTAAAGCTGAAACAGCGGAGGCATATGGTCAACGGTCGCACCGCAAGGGGGTCCGAAGAACCATGTAGCGTGTTTCAGTGCCTTTGCCGAGTGCCGCGCAGGGGGCGGCAGGCATGGCGCATGAGCTTGATCGTCAAGGCGACCGGCTCGGCCGATGTGCTGTCCAACGACTCATGGAGCCAGGGACAATTCACGTTGGGCGCCAGTTGTGGTTTCCTACGTGGACATAAGCCACCAACCACCGCGGGTTCGAGCGTCGCGCGAGCCGAAGCCCCGATCAGCCGTCACCACGCGCACACTGAAACACTGCAGCGCGCACTCAACCTCCACCGGGAGGAGAGCACTTCGCTGCAAGGACACCAACCTCCAAGTTCACAAAGGAGACGTTTATTGAAACGCCATCCTCCAGCGGCACACACACACACACACGCACACACATACACATATTTACAAACGCACATACACGCACGTACGCACACACATACACATATATACAAAACGCACATACACACACATACGCAGTCACCGTGTCAAGGGAGCGCGCGAGGAGCTAGGCTCCCCTGCGCGCACGAAGTGACACGGAGTGCGCGCCGCAAGCACGCAAGGGCGTGCTGTGATCTCTCTCTCGCAGTAACCAAAGGGATCCTTTGAGAGAGATTGGGCAACCACCGCGAGGTACGCCTGTCGCGGATCGTTGGATCACGATCGACAGGCTCGAGCTTCGCTCTCAGGTAAGACCCGGAGCAGACGAACTCGAGTACACACTGGTCTGCGCGGACAAAGGCCGGCAGACAAGAACAGTTGCGTACGCACCTTGCGATGTCTCGGAGGGGTCTCTCTCTGGGCTCCGCTCGGACAGTCGCGCGAGCGCGGCTGTCGAAGCGGTGCCGTATTCCCGCCAAAAGGCGCCAATGAGAACAGTCACTGGGACGCCAGGGCGGAGCTGTGGCCCGAACGACAGTGACAAGTCGCTCGAGCCCCTCTCCGCCGCCTCAGGCGGGAGAAAGGGAACGGGGAGAACAACTGGGAAGCGGGCGGCGGCCGCGCAAAGGGCAGCCGCAGCAAGCCCGAATCCCACAAGCTGAGGGAACAGGCTTGAAGCGGGTCGAATGAGGGCTGCAGACTTGTTTCTGGCATCTTCGTTTTACACGAAGATCTCCGTCTTTAGAAACACATTTACAACGCATCCAGAGCCATTCTGTTTCTTTCGACTGCCCGCGTAACAAGCCTTTCTTCAACTGAAGTTGCAAAAGTTATTATGCTGGTCTATGTGCACTCAGTAAGATGTGTAAAACTTTTCCAAAAGCAATGTCAGAAGCTGAAGCATTGCACGTTTCATTTAAAAAAAAAAAAACGGTCATCGCTCCGCCACGGCGTACCGGGTGTATGTGGGATTAAACTGACAGGATAACTATTCATTGTAAGCGAATCTAAACAGAATTATGGCGCATACATACATGTCTGTGTTAGTTTTTAACGTAGACCTTGACCAAACCTATGCAATGCTATGCTACAAGCTTAAAACTTGCCCCCAGTATTTACGAAGGCTAAGAACATTCTTTCAGGTTTACCAGCGTAAATTCCTTATCTGCGTTTCGCATAATCTTTGCCTTAAAAGCAGGCATGTCTGGAAATTTCAGTGGATATGGTTAGAATCCTTCTTTCGGTTTTTTTATCATTGTCGAATCACAGGCGATTCGGATGAAACCTGCGGCTTTGTTTACCTTCGTTAAGATTTTACCTTATTTAACCCCTAGGATTTTTTTTTTTTTTAGCTATTTCCTACAGTCCTTGCTACCCAAACAATCTCCTATTGATCTCTGTCCGATTTTCATAAAAACAAATAGCTGGGACAATGATTCCGACTCGAAAAGCTTTTGGAGCTTGCTTCTCACTGCAAACAAATATTCACTAGCAGTAATTTAGGAGGATCAGATCAGACACGACGTGTTGTTGTTTGAAAGAGCCGACTGGCGCCACTTCTCCATTACGAGGTTAATACCAGCAATAATAACGCTAATAATGACAATTTACAGCTTGTTCCTTACAAGCCTATTTTCTGCTGGAGCTAAGCACACATCTTGGTGATCGTCGGTATATCTGGAGAATAAATTTATATCGGGCCACGTATTTCGAATTAAGACACTATCAGGTGACGCCTGGAAATGTCGGTTTCCATAATATCGGCTAAGTGTCCAAAAATTTGTCATAAATGCTAGCCCACACCCATAGAAGAGGGCAAATGATTTACTTTTTTTAACTGGTAAAAATAAAAAGGTGCAAAAAACCTATTTGGAACACTATATAGGTTTATGCGGCAATTTTGGTTCGAAAGCACCTAGGGCCAAAACCTTACGCAATACTAGCGCAAAATGGTAAATTACTTGTTTACGCGGATAATTTTGGGTGTTTTTAAAATATGCAATACAGAAGAATGTTCGCTTCCAGGAAACGGATTTCACTTTCGAAAAGGCAGCACCGCTTCACTGCGCCATGGAACCAACGGAAAATGGCGTTTTTAATTGTGCTGTTATGAGCTTAGGTGACCATTTTCTTATCTTTTAGAGAGCGCCACAGGCACCGTCTGCACAGAATAAGGGTTGGAATGATGCAACTGGGCAGCGAACACCTCAATACTCTGACGCGCATTCCATGCTTGGCTGACCATCTCGCCCCCCTACATGGGCTTTCCGTTCTTATATTTTCACCCCGCCGTGAAATGCGAAGGAAATAACTGGAGCCAAGGTTAGGCACAGCAGTATACGCGGCTAGATCGAAAGGGCATACTGTATACTCTTGAGAGTATACACACACGACCCAGGACAGTCAGTTCGATTAGACCTTGGAGAGGCGTCAGTGGCCGCTCGAACGATCATGTGGAGTCGATAGACGGTATTTATATCTAAAAAAAAAACCTCAATACTTAAGTTGGAAACAATCGGTGGAGAGCTATGACCCGATCTCGGTGCCTTTTTTTCCAAGAGGCGCCATTAGACGTGGTATGCCGATTCTGAAAGGGTGCATACTGGAGCTAGTCGACGCCTAAGTACGCGCACGTGCTTGGAGATGAAGGGAAAAAAGATAAATGAAAACTCTATGCCAAGAGCAAGGTGCTTTTGGCACATCGAGTAGCCTCGCTGCGTGAATATTATGGCCCCTTGGGCTGTCAGCCGCCAGTCGGCAAATCTGGCGAGAACCGCAATATAAGTTGGTATAAGCGAGAACGGTGGAGTGCCAATCAAAGCGAACGGTGTAGAGAGGAAGGAGAGGCGGCAACATCGGCGACAGCTCAGACTACGTACAAACACTGCCTTTAAGCAATGCGACGCCGATGGCTCTATACGGGTTGCCACGCGGTCCTGTCTTCTCGAGTTGAAGCTCCTTTCAGTCCATACACTGCGGAGAGAGACAAAAGCTCAGTTCGATCCGTTCTGCCTACAGGAATATCTCGTCCAGACTAATGCCCTCCTGCACGCAGGCCTATGCTTGTAATGCTCGCTGCACCGAAGGACGATATCTGAGGGGATCGGCGAAGCAGCGCCTCTAGAGGTTTTACTAAGGGAGCGTTCAAGAGCACAAACACTCTACTCAGACTTCTTCGAGCGGGATGCGAATGAGCCGAGTTAAGACAGGGAGAATAATAACCTGTGGTTAGGTCAGGCTATGGTAAGACGATGCTCCCCCCGTTTGGGAATGGGGAACGCTCCCCTCTTAGAAGTTAGCAAAATATATTGCCGAGTATCGCCTGCTGCTGCGCAAGGCGAAATTCGTGCCTGGTGTGACCGTAACGGCGTCACATCTATCTGCTCGGACCTACTCCGCTGCGGTTCTTCGATGCATCCGCTGCGGGGAACGCCAGGGTACATAACATTGCAAAAAGAAAGAATATATTGCGTGCAGCCTTTAAAACATACACACCTGAAGAAAGTGGAATATCAACTGGAAGCACCGTGCACACATCACATGAAAATTCACTCAAATGCTTGGGGTTCCTGTAAAACGAATGTGCCAAGTATCACTCGAGGTCAGTGCATATCGTTTAAACCAATATTGCATAAAACTTTTATTAATGCATACACAAGACTTGTGTGTGTGTGCTGTGTGTGTGCGTGTGTGCGTGCGTGTGTGTGTGTGTGTGTGTGTGAAAGAAGCCAACAGTCGGCGAGGCCAAGGAAAGCGTTAGGGATGGTACTTTACGTCTTTTTTTTATGTTTACTTGGATACTCACAGAAACTAGTCATGTAATCTGTTTAGGGGAAAGACAATAAACACAACGTAGAAGAAAAAACAACGTGCCGATGGTGGGAGCCGAACCCACGACCTCCGATTATCGAGTCCGGTGCTCTTCCAACTGAGCTACATCGGCCGCTGTCCCCCCTGCTACTTGCTTGGGTATTTATGTCGTGTGTATACGAACCTTTAGAGTGTTCACCAGCGCCACCCTCAACCATAGCGGCGGACGTGGAACGTCCATTGTTACCGCCAGCGTCACGTAGAACGTGATCAAGAGCGAGGGCGAAAGCTGTGCTAGAACCCTCTTACGCTACCTATGGCTTCAAAACTGCCAGAACCGAGACCCCCGTAAGCTACAAGCAAATAAATAAAGGGGAAATGAGGGCGCTCGTTATAATACATTAAGGAAAGAAGCCAACAGTCGGCGAGGCCAAAGCAAGCGTTGAGGATGGTACTTTATGTCTTTTTTTTTATGTTTACTTGGATACTCACAGAAATTAGTAATGTAATCTGTTTAGGGGAAACATAATTAGACACAAAGTAGAAGAAAAAACAACGTGCCGATGGTGGGAACCGAACCCACAACCTCCGAATATCGCGTCCAGTGCTCTTCCAACTGAGCTACATCGGCCGCTGTCTCCCCTGCTACATGCTTGGGTATTTATGTTGTGTGTATACGAACCTTGAGAGTGTTCACCAGCGCCACCCTCAACCCACTCTCAAGGTTCGTATACACACAACATAAATACCCGAGCAAGTAGCAGGGGGACAGCGGCCGATGTAGCTCAGTTGGAAGAGCACCAGACGCGATATTCGGAAGTCGTGGGTTCGGTTCCCACCATCGGCACGTTGTTTTTTCTTCTACTTTGTGTTTAATTATGTTTCCCCTAAACAGATTACATTACTAATTTCTGTGAGTATCCAAGTAAACATTAAAAAAAAAGACCTAAAGTACCATCCTCAATGCTTCCCTTGGCCTCGCCGACTGTTGGCTTCATTCCTTCATGTATTATAACGAGCACCCTCATTTCCCTCCTTAATTTGATCTACCTATATATATATATATATATATATATATATATATATATATATATATATATATATATATATATATATATATATATAACTGGTGTTCATGCCGTTGAAACGATCTGCATTGAGTTCGCTGTAAGCTTTTGCCCGGGCAATTATTTTTCGTGTTGAGCTTTTTTACCTCTCACCCAACATTACAAGGCTAGGATCGAGACTCTCGGCAGAATTCCGCGGGGACAATGGAAGAATTGTGAGCTCGTGTTGGGTGACGGACAACGTTCGCTTGGGAACGTCGACCGCTGGCTGCCATGCTGTATTGGTCTACAGAGTGAATAAGCAATATGATACTTTACATATGATACGACGGGCCAAGCCGCATGTAAACGGTAACTTGTACAGACAATCAACGAACGGGTGTGCCACAAGCCCATTTTCTTTACTGGCCCAAACGGATCACTTCACCTCTCCCGTCTCTCTTTTTTGTGCGACCACGGCGCAAAAATTGCATACGGCGTTTATCGTAGCCCTCCTTACTGTGACACTTGCAAATCGCGTGAAATGCATGTCTGTTAGACTTTTTTTTTTCGGAGTCATCATTCCGCACTTGTGTCCCGTGTTTATCGTATGCGCAGATGGCCTGCAGACGGCCAATAATGCAAACACGGGGGCCAGTTGGTTGATCATTCTGTGGAATACTGCGCTACTTGATATACAGAGACAAATGGAAGACGACACGTGTGTCGTCTTCCATTTGTCTCTGTATATCAAGTAGCGCAGTATTCCACAGCCTGCAGACGGCACTTATGATCGGCGAACAGGATTACAAGAGCACTATTGTACAGCTTGTAACACAGAGATGCTGTTTCCGGACGGTATGTTACCGAACGCACTGCGGATCGTGGCAATTTTTAAGATCTTCGTTTTAAACAAGCTTGTATACTGTTGTAAAATTTGCTGAACTAAGTTCAGCAAGTAACTGTCCGGGGTTTGGTTTTGTTCGGTTCATGGGGCCTTAAATAGACATCAGCTATAGGAAACGCTGAGGGCTTTGGAAATTTCCACCACGTCGGGTTCTTTAATGTGCACTGATATCGTACAGCACACGGACGTTTTGCTTTTCGCCTCCTTCCAAACACAGCAGCTGCTACAGTGTCCAACTCTCGTCTTCAGGATCAGCAGTCGAGCGCCCCAACCACTTATGATGCATTGCGAAGGATAACAGTGAGGGCGGTATTTGAAACGGCATCATCATAGTCATCATCATCATCATCAGCCGGATTATACCCACTGCAGGATGAAGGCCTCTCCTATATTCCTCCAATTACCCCGGTCCTGTGTGCTAGCTGCACCCACTTCACCCCTGCGAACTTCTTAACCTCATCCGCCCACCTAACTTTCTGCCGCCCCATGCTACATTTTCCTTGCCTTGGAATCCAATTTGTTACCCTTAGCGATCATCAGCTGTACTCTATTCGCACTAAATGCCATGCATTTTTCTAGATTTCCACTGGAACGCTCGAACTATTTCTCGTAGCTACTCTGCGCGCTTCAACGGCTAACAGTAAAGGCTTTATGCGAAATAGTAAATGAATGTGTACCATCCGGAGCTCTGATTGCGCGCATAAGGAGATTGCTGGTAATCTGAAACATTTGTTGCCAACACTCAGCCAATTTACCACGAAGTTACATAGCAGCACCAGTCCGCTACTCTTTCTTACGTTTCGACATGAAGAATTTTGTCCGTCTGGGCAAGTGAGACCGCCACTGATAAGGATTAAATGGAATATTCGCAACGAAGAGGAATGACGTTCTTGTTCAAAAAGCTATTGCCAGGTTGTGACAACTGGCACGGAAAAGGGAAGATCAGATAGACCTGAGAAAAAAATGACAAAAAAAAGTACGGTAGCCCAGAAGGCCGAAATGGTGGCATATGGTAAAAGATGATATGCAAGACTAGAACTAAAATACCAGAATTGGCGGGGATACTATGTTTTATATCAGAGCATGCCAGAAAATAGGATAAATAAAAAAGACGCGAGCGCTAGGGTGGCACAACGGAAGAAAATAGCAGAACGGGCAAAGCGCGAGGTAAAAGGAGATATAATAATTACATAAATATAAAACCTCGGAAGAATTGGAACAGGAAATGTAAAGCATGAGGAAGACAAAAGGGAATATTGTTGGGCTAGTTGGTTCGTGACTTAGAACAAAACAGCACGAAACCACGGGACGGCAGGAATGAAGCACAGACACGAGCGCTGACTTACAACTGAGTGTATTTCGTGCAAGAATGCAAATACGGAAGGCAAGCACAAGGCAAGCCACCACCGCATCTTCGAAAGTGTCGAGGCGCAAGCTCAAAGGCTTAGCTCTGCTCGCTGCCCTATGGACGTCATCAACAGGCCAGCAGCCCGACTGTTTGTTTTTAAAACAGTATCCTTGCGCGCTTCTAGTCACGGAATCCCAGCCCCCTATTCGGGTCTGCGTACCTGGGTGGGGGAGTAGGGGAACCTCCTGTATCGGCGGCAATGAAGTTTTAAATAATAAAATAATAATTGTTTTTAAAGGGGCAGAACAGTGACCAAAATGTGTCATGAGGTTATGGTGGAAATGAAAACATCTTGCCTCATATAGTACAGGTCGAGCACTACAATATCAAAGAAAAGAGGCTTTACAATTTTAATTTGCCATTGAAAATCGAATAAAAACAACCGAGGCGCTATCTAGCGGAGAAACCCTAGTACTTTCAGTGTAGCCCGGCACGTGACTACATGTCAGCAAAATATTTATTTATTTATTTATTTATTTATTTATTTATTTATTTATTTATTTATTTATTTATTTATTTATTTATTTATTTATTTATTCCTCAAAGGTCTCTGATGAGACATTACATGAGGGAGTGGGCGTTACAGGGCATATAAGTATAACAAAAATCTTAATGAGATGTTTTCGATGATGCGCTTGAAAATTTTGGGGTCGACGATCAATATGAGATGTTTTCAATGAGCCGTTTGAATATTTTGGGGTCGATGACTGTAGCGACTTCGGTGGGCAGGCCATTCCAGTCCTGTGCGGTGCGCAAGAAAAAAGACTGCTGAAAAGTAGTAGTGTGAGCTTGAGGGGGATACACTGCATTAATGTGGCTGGAGCGGGAGATACGGTGGGCTCTCTTTATGTACGTGTTATCAGATGGCAAAGAATAAAAAAATTTATGAAAAAGGTTAAGACGCGCGATTCTACGCCGTGAGGCTAGGGAGGATAAGTTTAATTGTGCTTTTAGTGCCGAAATACTCGAATAGTAGGAATAATTTGACAAAATGAATCTTGTTGCTCTGTTCTGAACTGATTCGAGGGCATTAGTAAGGTTATTTTGGTATGGGTCAAAAATAGCATTAGCATACTCTACTTTAGGACGCACAAACGTTTGGAAAGCAAGTTGTTTAATAGGGGGAGAAGCGATAGAAAGGTTACGTCGTATATAAGCTAGAGCGCGGTTAGCAGAATTTATTATCTGGTTAGTATGCTGTATCCATGTTAGGTCACATGAAATATGTACACCGAGGTATTTAACTGATACAGTTTTTGCAATCTGGATGTTATTGATGCAGTAATCGGGAGCAATGTAGTTACGACGGCGGTGAATGGGCAAGTGGAAAGTTTTAGAGACATTTAAAGACAGAAGCCAAGTGTTACACCAGTCCTGTATGCGAGAAAGATCTCTTTGTAACGAGAGAGAGTCAGCGGAACTTGTTATTGCTCGGTAAACGACGTAGTCATCAGCGAAGAGGCGAATATGAGAAGAAATATTGTTAGGCAGGTCATTAATGTATATCAAAAAAAGAAGAGGCCCAAGCACCGTTCCTTGCGGTACGCCTGAAAGCACTGGGGTTAAGGAGGAAGAATGTGAGTTAGCATACACGAACTGTTGACGGTTAGCCAAAAATCCTCGAATCCAGCTCAGAACGCACGGATGAATGTTAAGACGTGATAATTTCAACAAAAGACGACAATGGGGAACCTTATCAATCGCTTTTTCAAAATCTAAAAATACCGCGTCAGTCGGGATGTTGCTGTCCAGGTTTAAATGTAGGTCGTGCAGGAAAAGAGCAAGCTGAGTGTCACAAGAATGATTTTTGCGGAAACCATGCTGATTAGGATTAAAGAAATTTACGGACGTTAAAAATTTGGCAATCTGACAATATAAAATATGTTCCATTATTTTACAAGAAACGCTTGTTATTGAAATTGGGCGGTAGTTACTCGGCGATGAACGGCTTCCTTTCTTGAAGACTGGGATGACCTTGCCCACCTGCCAGTCACGTGGGATTGAACCGGTTTCGAGTGAATCCTGAAAGATGAGTGACAAAAACAGGCTACATGGATGTTTAGTATTTTTAAAACTTTGGCGTTGATACCGTCAATACCAGTAAATGACGAGTTCTTCAAGGATTCAATGACTTTAACAATGTCCATGGGATGAAATGTGACGTTTTGCATCAGTGGGTGCGTAAGGTAGGGCGTATCTGGAAAAGTGTCATGCGGTTCGTTAGTGAAGACTGAACTAAATGTTTTATTCAAAATATCTGCGACCTCGTTCTCAGGTATAGGAAGCTCAGAGCTGTTAAGAAGTGAAATCTGAGTAATTTGATTAGGGTTAATGGTCTTCCAAAAGCGTTTAGGGTTATTTTGCTACATAGAGGGTAAAGTGGTAGAAAAAAACTGACGTTTAGCTTGAGCAGTTGACTTGTCGTATTCTTTTAGGACTGCGTAATATTTCTGCCATGCGTTTGGGGTGTTAGATCGTTTAGCTGAACGGAAAAGGCGTTTTTTCTTGCTGTTTAGACGTTTGAGGGATGCGGTAAACCATGGTGATGTTACTTTTTCTGCTTTTGTAATTGCGGGAATGTAAAGATGCATAACCCGATGCATCTCTGCTTTGAAAAGTAGCCAGTTTGTCTCGACAGAATTCAGAGGAAAGTTAGCGGCGAAGGTGACGAAATAGTCAGATAATGCTCTGTTCATGCTGGCATAGTCCCCTCTATCATATAAAGTAAGTGTCTTTTTTTTTTTTTTTGTTTCTTTTGTATGTTGCAATGAAAGGAAGTGTGTACAGCTAAATGATCACTCAGAGCACGCAGCAGTGTGATAGCAGTAAAGTTATCCGGGTGAGTTGTTAATACAAGATCTAGAATGTTGGACGAGCTATCGGTAACGCGTGTGGGTTCAGTTACAAGTTGCGTTAGGCCAAATGTTATACACGTGTTCAAGAAATCGCTGGCAGCGTTGCTTTTAGATAATGAGGAGGCAGGGTTAGACCAATTTATGGAAGGAAAATTAAAGTCACCAAAGAGAAGGACAGGACTATTTGGATACGTTTGTGTTAATGTTGTTAAGGTTTCATGAAGTAAAGGCGTGAAACAACTGTCAGCGTTAGGGGGCCGATAGCAAATACCTATGAGTGTGTGCGGGTGCGAAGAAATGCAGCGAAGCCAGATCATTTCCAGTTGGGATGACATGTTGATAAGTGAACAATTCAGACTCTTGTTAGTAGCGATAAGTACACCCCCGCCCCGGGAATTATCAGGCCTATCTTTTCGGAATGTGTCAAAATCTGAAAGGAAAGGAAGAATCTCGGCATCATGAATAGATATGTCAAGCCAGGTTTCAGTTAGTAGCAAGACATCGCATGAAGATGAGCCTAACATACTGCACAAGGAATCGCACTTTGGAATGACACTTCGAATGTTAGCTAGCAAAAATGATAGAAGGTGACGTTTATGTGAATTCGGTTTTTGACGTTGAGTTTTTGATAGCTACGAGCATTCCTCAACGACGTGATTTGAAGTTTGGTCAAAGCGGTAGGTCTTTCCATTTGCAACAAGTTGTCAAGCCGCAGTTTGTACCGGAGATTTCTGGCCTTTCCAAACCCGATAAGGCGTTTCTGAGCTAGGCGCGTGCTTGGGGCGACATCTTGTGAAACAGCATAACCTGTATCCTTAAATTTCCTGGCTGAAGATAGTACTTGCTCTTTGTCCTTAAAGTGAGCAAACTTCACAATAATAGGTCTGCATTTCTCAGCTTGGAAAGCCCCAATACGATGCGCACACTCAATGTCACGCGGTTCAAGGTGAAAGCCTAAGTACTGATCACAGTGAGCAATGATGATACTTTCTGATTCGAGCCATGTTTCGTTTTCTTTATCCTCAATGCCATAGAAAACAAGGTTGTTTCGTCTGGATCAGTTTTCTGCATCAATGATCTGGGCAGACAGTACTTTTATCTGGGCAGTGTGTTCACTGGTTGTCTCATGCAGGCTTTTTATTTCGGTCTGCATGTCATCGATACAAGCACAGGCGGTCTCAATTTTTTCCAGCCTTGTTTTAATTTCGCCAAATATTTTATCATGATCAGCCAGTTTCAGCTCTATACACTTTAGCTGCTCTTGTATTACGGTCTGCCCGGATTGCAGCTCTTTCAGAACAATAAGTATCTGTTCAGTGCCAGGGCCGGGATTGGATTCAATCTCCCCAGATAGCATGAGAAGTTTTAACAACATATGAGCACAGTCACATCCAATATAGCAAAAACGGCGTGGGCTCGGCAGCACTAAGAGGGCACGGTGGCTAGTTGGCTTAGCATAAATGCAATAAGAATTCATTACCTGCACCAGGAAGAAGTGCGGAACGTAAGCACGGGTCATCGCTGGCGTGCTGCCGAGCCCACTAAAGGGCGCGCTGCTCAGGCCTGGCTTTTCAACCCGATTCCACGCATGCGCAGAAAGTCCAGGGGCGGTTCCGGGACTCGATCCGTTGTGGTTAAGGCACGGTGCTTGCAGATATGGTCGAAAAACAGGTGCGGGGTGCGTTGTCCGGGATGCGCTATCAAACGGGTGTATCGGCGATGAGAAAGGATCCACCGAAAGATGCCAGGAAATCGAAGGGACGGCGCCTGGGTTTAGCCAAGCGACAGGTGCTGGGTACGGGACATGATGGCTGGAAGGCTCCAGTAGCTGCAGGCTCCAGAGTCCAAGAAACTGCACCAGGAAGAAGTGCGGAACGTAAGCACGGGTCATCGCTGGTGTGCTGCCGAGCCCATATCGCTGATGTTCGTAACTGCACATTGTTATTTTTTCTTCGAGGAGTGCTTGCCATAATTCATTATATTTTGCGCCCTCTCCAGTGCATCCTTAAATAAAAACCACCCCTGCTTTCGCACCGCGAGATGTATGCTTTCAGGTTTTGCCCCTAGATGGCGCCACAGTGTTTGCAATTTCGTGAATGAAGCAGTGACAGTGACCATTAAAGCTTTCGTCGACGAGGGCGTGTGTTATTGTGCCGTAACAGCATTGAGTGTGAAACTGAAAAGGACGTTACTCTGCACAAAAAAATGTTTGATTACTGCCTGCCGAGTGAAAGTAATATTTATTTTCGGTACGTCTTTTTTGCCTGCCACCAGTCGTCATCGCGGTCGCTGCTCATGGCTCCAGCATTGGACTATATAAAAACGGGCACACGCATTGATAAAAAAAATTCCCGGAAAAAATTTCCTACAGCGTTTCTAGCAATACCGTTATGGAATCGAACATTTTAGACATCAATATTTCCACTGCGGGTAAAAAAAATCGAGACCTAAACTCCAGTGTTCTGTCCCTTTAAGGAGAAAGATGTACATGGGAAAGGGATGTTTGTTAATCGCGTACAGCTCCCCTTATGGATCACATATTCCAACAGTTCTTGTTAGAAAGCATTCAGCATTCAGTAGTGACCCATGTGCCTTAATGATCACGCCCATATAAATCCAAAGACTATTCCAGGGATATTATAAACAACATCAAAAGCGACTCTCTTAAGTAAAAAGCGACTCAGAGCACCCGCAACCTCTACGGACGACCTGCAGTGTGCCTTCAATATCTTAATCCAGTTCGATTTCTTTTGGGGAAATTAGAAATTTTGGCAATGCCTGCGCTTGTCTTGTGCGAAAAAAAAAAGTATGGGTGACCCTTAAGCTCCGCATTTAAGGGTTTGATGCGATAGTCTATATATACGCTACCCCAACACATATAAAGTCTCGCTCTATAACCAAGCCGTATGAACGTGCCCGTGTTGCTCAGAGGTAACGTGAAGACAATGGTCCTGGCAAATTGATTCTGATATCACTCTCCCATATATATTTAAGGAAAGTCCCGAGTGGGGAGCTCCTGCCACACGTAACGTCAGGCAACCCTACGGTTAGTCAGTGAGCGTGCATGTCAGCTGCCAGCTACCCCCTGCCACCGCCATGCTCATCATTTCTCGCTCACAACGCCTGGTTTTCTGGTGAACGGGGCCTTTTATGCTATCGCGTTAATGATAAAGGCCCACTGTCCATCCTCCGGTCGAAAATATTGTCTTCCCCGGTGACTGTGAGACTTCGCCCCCAGAACACAAGGCCGCTAAGTGTTTTTGAAAAGAGTAATTAATAACGCAGTTACAGCCACCGCAATCACCCGATTCTGTCGTGTTTCTCTCCTCTCGTTCCCTCCTAAAGGTTTCTCACTCTCCTGCCCGGTCGTCTGGCCTCCGCGAGCCAAATTCCCCTTCTTTCTCCGCGTTTGGCGGGAGGTGGGGCGTAATACTCTGCGTGCGCGAAAAAAAAAAAAAAAAAAAAAAAAAAAAAAAAAAAAAAAACGGGCGAGGCAGCGTGCGCCGCTGCATTCAGTCTGGCCGTAGCGAGGGAAAAGCACGCAGCGAGCGGTGGACGCAATTAGGGGTGTACGCCCATCCTTCACCCGTCAGTCAGCGAGACGGACCAACGGATGTCGTTTATATACTCCGACATCAGCCTTGCGGCTCGTAGAGAACGGGGAAGCTGGTTTCCCGAAGGGAAGGATGAGAGAGCTTTGATTTGTATTTTTGCTGCTTTGTGGCGCGCATATCGCTGAAGCATTTTGCACAGACTATCTCCGGTACCTGATCGAAGCACTGGGCTCCTTTGCTTAAAAGGGACAGTGGCCCTTTAAGGACACAGTGATGGAAATAGCTAAATCAGGGTCGGAACGTTGCCAGCCATATTATAAAAATAGAAATGATACTTTGCCTTGAAGTTAACTCTGCGGCAAGCGAACAACACACACGTTTCCGCATTGTTCACTGGACCGAACATAATATAATTTTCGGTATTCCCGCACCTACCACATGCGGAACATGGTGGAGGTGATGTCGGGTCCGTTTTATGCATCCTTGCATCATCAAGCAGAGCCCGCACGAAAGCAATGAAGCAAAGTGGCCTGGGATCTTTTCAGATTCTCCGCCATCTATGGCGGTCGGGTGAACGCCCCAGGGTAATGAGATTTGGGTAAGCGCCGTCTCTCTGAAGAGTTCTGAAGACTTTATTTGCATCTTGATGGAACTGAGATAGATTACCTGACAATGCTTTAGGGACGAGGCTGTTCGTCACCTCGTTGCCAATTACACTTATGTGAGAAGGCACCTATTGGAAACGTATAGAAAAGCCTTAGTTTATTTAGAACTTAAGAGTCGCTACAGTGGAGTCATTGCCGGCAGAATACGAAACGCTAACGCCGCCGGTAGCATGAAAAAGCCGCAACCCCAAGCCTAAAGAAGGCACAAATGCGGGCTGCGGTAGATGCAATCACTCAGGTTAGGTACAGCAACATGCTACGTCTCGAGGCTGGCTGCCGTTTGCAGCTTCGCTGCATGGCCAGGACGGACGGCACACCCCAGGCACGGTCGGGGAACGTCCCTGCGAGCTGCGACTGGCCGTGGCTACGTTTTATTAAATAATGAGTTTATTTTTTTTTATCTTACCAAGGCATCATTGGTAAAGGTGTCGCTGCTCGAAGACAGAACCTTACCTTTGCGCGCTAGTACAAAACCATTTTGCCCCCTTTTCATCCTACCGGATATCTGCGCTTATGTTCAAGTGAATACGTTTATCTAAATGAGCCCGTCCAGCCTTTCCGCCGCTGCCTGTTTCGAATGTGTTATGGAAAAGAAGTTAGAAGTTAGGCAGAAAGTTAGGTGGGCGGATGAGATTAACAAGTTCGCAGGGGTCAAGTGGATGCAGCTAGCACAGAACCGGGTTAAGTGGAGAAATATGGAAGAGGCTTTCGCCCTGCAGTGGGTATAGTCAGGCTGATGATGATGATGATGATGATGATGATGATGATGATGATGATGATGATGATGATGATGATGATGATGATGATGATGATGATGGTGGAAAAGAAGGCGGCGATATTTTTTATTATCCGCAGTCAAGCCCTCTAATTCAGCATAGCGAAGATCAGAACCCGAACTGCATCTAACACATTGGGTGGCGACGTTTTAATTTAGCGGTCCCTTCAATTACAGTGCGAGCGCTGACAGCCGCCGCGCGCTCTGAGCTTCCGGCGAATATGAGCCCCACAATTGACTGGCATGCCGGATTCCCAACCAAAGTCCCCGCCGTGAGTTTATTCCCACCCAGGAGATTTGAAAGGCTGATAAAGAAAGCTTCACCATGGTTGGTCGAAGCATATGAATAACTGAAGTTACCAGTTAACGGATCGACGAAGTCGTTGCCGAAGTTCGCTGACGTTAGTGCAAGTAATCGGCCGCAATGCCTTGAGGCCCCATATGCGCATCGGGTTCAGAATATATAACTGACTATATGCTTTCGTTGTGGTTATTTTGCCCTGTCGTTATCTGCAGGGTTTTCTGCTAAATATGGTAAACAATAAATCTTTTGGACGCATATCAGGCACAGAGATTCTCAGTGCTCCACAGTACATCTGCAGTAAAATCTATTAAACGGATCAGTCAAGCAACCAATAAATCACCGTTACAAATATTTAGGAGGCACCGTAATAATTCGAATTTAAGCCAATAGCTTTGTTAAGAACATGAGATGCGCAACCTACTAGACGACCATAATCCACCGAAACGAAAAGAAAAACAAATTGGCCGACGATTATAATATTCAGCAATGCCAAATTTCAGCTTAGCTCTAAGGTATTTTACTTTTGTGATATGCTTAAAGCAGGGAATTTGAGAGAGTCATGTCTCTATATACATGAAGCTAAAACTACCTTGTATTCTCCCTCATGGCCATCCTGCAACTGGAGCTTAATCCTTTCCCAGCTCCTGATTGTTCTAAGGAAGTCGTGGCGTGACAGATGCCGGCGCCTCTGTCGCATTTCGTCGACCTGACGCATTTCTCTACTGCGCAAAGATACTGCACTGCGGACAATTTCCGCATTCCTTAGGCTCCGCCTTTGTGGGAATGACACGAACGCGTTATCAGCACCCGATTTTATTTCTCGTTAATGTGCCTTAATACTCCCTTAATTTGTTCATCTGTTATTTCCCATCAGCATACACTGTAGACAGTCATAAGCTGCCACATTATGTGAAAGGCTACTCTGCAAGCCGTCCAAAAGTCCATGCATGAGCCCTACGGTTGCATGGACTCAAAATCAAAATCTCCCGGGTTCGATTCTTATCTCAATTTTCCCACATGGCAGCTCCTGCTAACTTGGAATCCAGCATAGGAGTCTGTACCATCTTAGTTCTAGCAGTCCACGTGGCCTGTTTGTTCACAACGCGCTCCGGCACCACAGTGCCCTTTCCCTCCACTTCCTAGCTTATGCTTCCCACTCTTCCTCCGCTCCAAACACATCCCCCTCCTCCACCTTTCATTTTGGCTCTACGGGGATGCGCTTTCGTTATAACCTTCTATTTCACGGATGCCACCCCCTATAGCTTCCCTCATAACCGTCATAGCCTTCGCAATAACCTCTTCCTCTCAGGGCAGCAGCCCTCCGGGTTCTTCCCAAGACAGGTCCATTCCGGTTGCGCATTCCTCTGTTTTCATTGCAACCTACTGCTTTTACTCTAGCCACCATAACGGTCATAGCCTTCGCCATACCCTCTTCTTTCCAAGGCTGCTGCCCTTCTTCCCGTCGCAGGTCCATTCCGACTGCGCATTCCTTCACTCTCGCAACGCAGTCCAAGCCACTCAGCTCTGACACTACCTGCCTCTTCCCTCTCACTGAAATTCAAGGAGATAATTTCGATCTGTCCTCGTTACCACATTCTAGCCGTCCAGGAGGCAATTCGCTCTGATGTTACCTGCCATGACCAACAGTTGACGTGCTACAGCAACGCCAACTACGCCGAAGAATTCGACGCGTAATTCAAGAACGAGACGCTAAGAGCACTAGACCACCTCCACCACATGTGGGTAGCACTGTATCCTTACTAATCTCAGCCGCATTCATCGTAAGTACTTCTGCTGACTTGATGCATGCGACTTCACGCAGCAGGGATCTGACTGATCAAGGAGCTTCGTCTCCTAACGGCCTACATATCGTTTACGTGAACAGGATTTGAAAATCTGCGCGGAACAGCTGTGAGGTTTTAGCAAATAAATGTTCCTTGCGTTCTGTATGAATTGTCCTCAATATTCATATTTTAACGGCAGAGGCTTAAAGGGGGCGGTATACGCCAAATATCCGGCGTCGGCAACGGTGCTAATGCCGGCATCGGCGTCGCCGTTGTGAGCGAAATTCACGGGCGTGACGCTGGCAAGTGGTATCTAGCAGCTGCCATAACCGATCACTGATTCTTCAAAGCTTTGTGCGACTTAACGAGATCACATGATATCATAAAGTTGGGAGGAGGTGCCAATATGAGTTGCTCGTTTGAGGTGGGAAGGTTGAATAAGAATAAACCTTCCAGTCCTCATGTATGCCGAATCAGACAGGCTACACCTATGCCACGCATGCACTTTTATGCGGCGTGGTTAAAATGAGGCTTTATATGTCGTATGGCATAAGCTACGCTGTCACGTCATGCCCTTAAAGGCGAAGCTTAAGTGTCTCTCATAATTTGTTTGGGTTGCTTACGTTCGAGGAAGGTTTATTTTCTTTCTTTTGCCTACAAATTTCGGCAATCGGCTTAGAATTTAGCGCGCCCTATATTCAGGTATACACGGGCGAGCTCCATTGTAAGGGTACGGCGCGACAGAGTTATTTTGTCTTCGTCCTGCAGCTTGGGGTCTCCTCCGCGTACTGTTCTCAGTTTAATGCGCAAGCTCTAGAGTCCTTTTAACTGAATTCGCCGATGTCCGTTTGAAGCCGTCAGAAGAAGCTGCCAACTGGGCAGCACCTTTGAGATGGGAATCAAATCCACTGGGATGCTTGAATCCCGAGTCAAACACGCCAGTCCTAGGCCACAAAGGTCCCTTAGTACGTCTGTTAAAGCAGAGCTTGATATCTATGGCTGGTTGTTTTGCACAAAACGTATAGGTAACCCCTGTAGGCTAATGAGCATGTGCGACACGAAACCTATGTGAAAAACGAAGTGCAAGTGAACGTAAATTGCATTTGGACTCACAACAATACATCGGCCACCATTTTTTTTTTAATTAACAACAAACACACAAGACCCCCCTTGAACTAGGTCCATCAGAGGAGGCTCGACTGTCTGGTTATACGGTGTATGAATCACGACTCGGCGGTCCTGGACCCGACTTCCATCTTACACCAATTTTGTTTACAGAGCAATTAACTTACTTGACATTCTTACATGTCAAAGCAATGTTTGAGTCATATTGCAACCGCATAATCAGGATTTATCTCCTGTTATAAATCATTTCTAATTTCATGTGACGTCATGTGACGTCACAACCCCCAACCAACGACCAACGAGGAATTTTGTAGGGATGCCATCAGTGTTGTATGCACAGTGCGATCGCTGTGAGATGTTCGAATTACCTCTACGAGGTCGTGTGGCTATGACGTCACGATCTTCTCGGCGCATTCCACATTTTTGTTCATAGGACATCGGGGTTGGCTCCTAACATCTCCTCCACAGCTATCGCGTAAAACGCCTTGTATATACAGGTGCAGACATAAGTAAACGGAGCACGTTTTTCCGTTCAAATTAAAATCATGCCTGGTGATAAGAAAAACAATATATGTCCAAGTGAAAGGGCACTAACGTCTACTACTGCTTCGCATATATCATTACTGCCAGTTTCAATTATGCAAAGCGTGAAAACTTTTAGTAGGAAATAGCTTGCTCAATACGTTTACTTTTGTCCGCACCAGTACGTCGCCAGCACGAGAGCTTTGGAGCACGTGGCCCTTTACGGATATTACAGCCTCTCAGCACTTGCCGCCAGCTCCGAAACTCTGCTGCACAATTGTTTGGGGCTTGTGGTAATAGCGGGTGCGAGGGACCACCTTAACGTGACGTCGGACCTACCCGCCGGCGCTCGAGTCAAATATTGCCCGTCGAAGCCACGCATTCTAGCGTTTGTGTTAAACGGACCGGCATCGGTACGCCCGGAGAGAATTTTGTGCGGCCTTGCGGAAGGCCAACGTTGGCTGAAGATGCCTGAATGCCTTTTCATTTTTTTTTTGTCAGAGCCCTCTGGAAAACTTAGTACCTTTTCGTAAGTGTGTCAGCGTAAGCGAAAATTTACTCGGAAAGGCCGGAGCAAAAAAAGCCCATGTAGGCACATATTAATTTATTTGAAATTAAAAGGCGTCTTGTTTACGATTTGTTACTTTGAGATTTGGCTGTGTGCATGCGGCCGCAGCCAGCGAATTTTCAGCAATGTGCATGCACATCGCAGCACGCAGCGATGATATATTTTATGTATGGAAATACCCATATAGCACTTCAAACAGAACAAGAAACTCATTTCAAAAATGGACCATTAGTAAGCGCAAAACAAAACATGTGGCACAAATACCCGCAACCCCCTCCCCTTCGCTTGAGCATGACGACAGACTAGCGAGGTCAGGAATGTTGGACAGCCAGAAAATGCTAGAAAAAATAATGAACACCAGCAGAGCAATAACAAAATTAATCTGCGAGAACTATCGGATTAGGAGCGGCTCGGAAAAGCATAATGCGGGTTAGCGAATCCTGCCTAATGTTCTAATCCAAGCTCATCAATGCTGGAACGCACAGAAATATATATATATATATATATATATATATATATATATATATATATATATATATATATATATATATATATATATATATATATATATATATATATATTAATGTTGTTGCGAGCGCCTGCCAAACAAAAAGTGGCGACCAGAAAAGACGAAAAGCACGCGTACTAACCACGCAAAGAAACAGTAGGAACATTAGATCGGATTGTCACGAGGTGAAATATAACCGTCCTTCGAGAACTGCAATACATGGCTGACACGGCAGAACGTTCTACAGACAATAAATACCCATTCTCAGCATCTCTGAAAACTGGAAAGAGTGGTCAAAGAAGCCATTCCGATTGGCCATTCGGCTACGGGGAAAAGAAAAATGTAAATACGTCAATTTCACAAAGCAGTGGTTGAAGAGAGTGATAGTGGGCAGCCAGAAAGGTATACGTTTGTGCACGCTAGTGTCCAGCACGAGTTAGTGATGCAGTAGTAAAGGCGCTAAATGTAGGCGTGAGAGTTTCCACACTGTAATGAGGGGGCGAAAGCATCCTTCAGCTTGTGCTTCAATAGACCTTATGCTTGTGAAAGCAATAACCACGTATCGTTGTGCCACGTGTTGATGACAATGCCGGAACCAACAAACGATCGAAGGAACTGGCGTTGGACTGTATGAACACTTTATTGCAGTGACTTGCACCCGCGAAAGAACTTCGGCGTTGCGGCAGCGGTGATAGCAGCAAAGGGGCTCGTCGGTAGTGGATCTAATAATGCCTGTTGCACTCGTCAGAGCTCAATTTAAAGTCTGTGGAGAGGCACCTAGACAAAGAGGCAAAAGATGACCAGAAAAACCTGGAACATTGTAGAAACGGACGCGAGTGCCTGTAATCATTCTAGATGTATCTCGGCGCGCAAAGGAAATTATAAAAGCCGCGTCTAGTGGCAGCGAGCATTAGCAAACAAAGAGCACAAGGTCGTTCCGTGCACTACAATAACCGTGAAAAAGCCACAAGCTGGCAAGTTTAGAAAAACCAAAAATAAATACGTATTTTTTGCGGCAATATGCCCGAAAGATGGACCGAATAAATGCGCAAGAAATTCTTTCTGAATATGTTGAACAAAAAATTTAGACCCATGAATAATCTGCAAAATAATTTTATTTTCGCCTCCAGAACTGTGTTAAAAGTGGCAGGTGCCCAGACATTCGAGAGCACAGCGGATTGTTTGGCCCTCAATTAGCTGTGCAATGCATTATAGTTTACGCCAGACAGTTTACTGCGCTTTGAAAAGTCCAGAGCAGTGTGCTTGACATCTGCATGCCCCGTGTCATTCAGCTAACCAGACTGCGAATTTTGGACCAGAATGGTGTACCCTAATATATGAGCCCTAAGGGAGAGTCTCTAAATTTAATGAGCTGTCTTTGAACGGCACGGTGAATAATCCTTACCGTTGTGTATTCCAACATTATGCTCTCGATAGAGATTAGCGTTTTTACCTTTCGACGGCAGGTTGCCCTCGAAACATCTGCACGGACGCGTTAGGCTACACACTGCAGAAGTAAGTACCTCTGTACCTACTGCTGCTGCTTGAAAAACCTACTGAGAGCACCATTTCAGGATATCCTTTATGATAACTGCATTACATTGTAGCAGCCTCTTAACAAAATTATTTCGAATCGGGACAAACCGTTCGGCGTGAGCAGACAGTCCTCCGATGTGCGGTTCTTGCTTCCCCGATTAGCTCCAAGGTGTCAGAAACTTCCTTGATTGATCGAGGTGATGACGTCATAAACTCATTAAACATTACAGCGCTGATTGGTCGCCAGGGAGTGTGACTTCATGCATGCATGTGACACAGCAGAGTTTTCAGATGCGCTGGTCGCGCTACATATCAGATTGGAATGCAGCCAGAACCGCCTCTTCTGGAAAGGACAACCCCTCCGGGGTGGCGCAGTGATTACGGCACTCGACTACTGCTCCCAAGGATGCGGGATCGAATCCCGGCCTCGGCGGCCGCATTTCCATGGAAGCGAAAAGCAAGGCGCCCGTGTGCTGTGCAATGTCAGTGCACGTTAAAAAACCCCAGGTGGTCTTGTTAGGCCCGGGGCCCTAAATCGTCCCGGAGGGTCCACGCATTCGGAGAGCGCCGAAGGAAGGCCGGATGGGGTTTATCCTTGCGACAGCGGGCCGAGGCGTGTTGACGGGGGACGTCAGTACAAAGGAGCACTGATCCTTATCTTCCCGACAGGCTAATTGAAGTCAAGCGCTTTTGTCGGCAGTCGGAACGGGCGTCCTTTGATCTTCGGCACCCCTCCTCTGAACAATGGAGCACGGCCCGGGGCGAACTAAAAGCCGCGGCACGCTGTCGTGTTGTGACCCAACAGTGGGAGATGGCTACTGTTGACTCAAAGATGCTGCTTGTGTCAACACGGGATAATTAAGACATACTGGCTTAGACCAGGGCGTAGTTCCCTCAGACTCCAGTTCAGATGGGTGCCCAATCGCATGGCTGGCGCCGTTGCAGAAAGACTACGTTTTGTGGCTGGAACTTTCTCAACAATGGACCGGGTCAGCGGGGCGAAATGGAGCAGCTGCACTCGTCGTTTTGTGATTTCACTGCGGAAGCTTGCTTCATTAATTGCTCTCGGGGAGACGGCGGTGAACTCAAAGGAGCTGCTGCACGTGCTGCTCGATGGTCATTAGGACCAGGCATTGTGCTGCTGATGAGGAGTTCACCATCGCCTGACCGGCGCCATTGAAGATGGCTGAAACCAGATGGGACATCACCGCTTCAGAGAGAGACGGGGACAGCCTGGCTGTTGTGCAGTGGTATACAGTATTCCCTGCACAAGTGCGAGGAGGTGTGTATATGTGTGCGCGTTTGTGCGTGAGGTGCGGGTGGAACAATTGGGCGGAGCCAAAGAAGCCATGGTTGGAGCCAAAAGAAGCGGCTCAGCGCCTATTGGACGTTTGGGCAGCTGCGGGTTCCACAGTGGGACTGAAAGGTGATTGAAGCAGCCTACGAGGGCTGCTTCGGTGTGACTCACCTGTACTCTCAGTTCATTAAGAGCTACCTCGCTTCCTTTCACGAGCTTGCACGTTTATGTTTTGTAAATATGTAAAATAAATCTTCAGTTTGCTCTTCTCCTAACAACTCCTGCCGTCTTCTGCCTTCCTCAACGCCTTTCGGTGAAGTTCCTATAGCTCCCGATCCTCAGATCATATCAGACTCAATTTCCGGAGTCCTCCTCTACGGCGTCTCTCATACTGTGGGTCGGTTTGGGACTTTAAACCCCACAAAATCAAATCTGGAAAGGACTGCTTGAAATTACTGGGTTCTATCCACAATGTAATTTATGTGTTAACAAAAGTCGATAGAACATCGGTCTGCAATGACGAGATGACAGAACGACAGCGATGTTGTTTCTAATAACGTCTCATTTCCCTCTCGCGGTGCTTAATTAGCGCCCCCATAATTTTTTGTTCATTATATACCGATATTACCGCCATGAAAGTTTTGCCATAGTCTTTGTTTTTTCTTACTCCGATTGCTGAATATTTGAGTTATATTTTGTTTATTTTGCAACATATTCACATAACGTATGCGTGTGTTCGGTGCAAAGCACAAAAGCGGCCGAAATAGAGTTTCGCTCTAACGTGGTGCCGTTATCTGCAAGCTGGCATCTCGCTGCTCCTTCCGCTGCCTCAATAGGCGCTCCTCAGACGGCAAACTCATTGAAACGCCAGGGCAGGCACGATCTTTCTGACGTACACCGTATTCCATGCGGCCTTGCTTCCCTCACCTTTACATCATATGTTAACGAAGGATCAGCTCCCTTCCACGCGGCCGGGTGTTCCACTCGAAAGGCGACGACGCGGCGGCGGCGGCTGCGTGCACGGCCGATGTAATACACTTCGGTATTTCGCCGCGCGCCAGACAACCACTTCTACGCGACTGCCGGTCGGTGCCCTGGTTCTCACGGCTTGGATCAAGGCCGGAGGCTGATGATGAACACGTATGACGTGATCGGCTCAGCGAAGGTTGCGTGGGCGAGCTGCATGGTTGTGCGGTGAGAACGCCGACTCGACATCCGGTCGAGGAATTCCCCTCGTGTTGTGTTGCAAGCCAAGGTGGTGTTCTGCCGTACTCGCGTTCTCACGGTCGAGGCCTGGGACTTTGAATCCAATGCGCCCAGCCTGCGCCAAATCTGAATTGCGGCCCGTGACTGCAAGATGCCACAACATATCCTCTCCGAGATCATCGACCGGCTCGAACATGCGACTCGTGGGCAGATGTGCACTCTGCACCAACGGTGTGCGCGGATATTTGTTATGAATCACGTGGTGGGTGGAGCTTAAGAAGTGGCTCGAAGGTTATTGGACGATCAAGAAGCAGTTGAAATCCCTAACTCTAGGGATCTGGCGACAACGGACCGTATTTAGCAGCCCACAGACGGCTTTCAATATGCTCTATTTTACGCTTCCTATATGCCTCTCATTTGACTTTCCTGTACCCCTGTAAATATGTAGAAAAATGTCATGTAATGTCATGTAATGTCTTCTCTGCTGTAAGACTCTTCCCATTCTTCCAAACCTCCTACTGCTCACCATCTCTTCGGGACGTGACCGGAGGAGATCGACCAGAGTGACAGGCGTGAGATACGCGTTTCCGCCATCACTGTGGCCGATGAGACTAACATGTACGTAGCGAAGACAATAAAGGAAAAAAAAAGGCTCTTAGACGAGGCTTTTCTCTTTCAATACAAAATTCAAAACAAAACAACCAGAGTGTAGAACAAAAAGGAAAAGGCAGATCAGGAAGGAATTGTTTTATGGTAAGTCAAGAGGCAGTGCCCCACACTTTGAAGCTAGATCAGTGTCTCTTAGAAAGCGTAGCTAGATAAGGAAATTTATACAAGAATGTTGCAGATGTGCAGTGTATTGTAATATGTATTGAACATATTGTACTCGACTGTGATGTTATCCATCCAGAGCTAGGTAGGTTCACAGTCCCAGTCTTCGATGCCTTAGGGTTCACTGATAACAATTATGGTGTGCAAGAATCGGCGGTAGAAGTTAACGAACTTAATGAACACCAATTGGAAAAGTTGCGGCTCCGAAGAAGTGGGGTGACTTCAGGTTAGGAGTGTAGGATTAAAAATGTATTTAAAGAAAGTTTGAATATAGTGGACCAATTTAAAACACGATTAAAGAAATATAACTAAAAAAAAGCCGAGCATGGTGGCGATTGCTACCACTTGGCTTCAAAAGCGGCGCTCCTACCTTCCATCTATTCATCCACTGTGGACTCGAGGGCTGTACAATTGAAAGAACGGATACACGCTTCTCGTTCAAGGCACCGATCACGAAGACCCCGGTTTTCACATTACCGAACGAATACTGTAATCGCCACCAGTACTGCGACACGAGGAAACCAGGACTGATGTGCACAGAGCGAGGCAAGACAGGATATTGCCACATAGAAGAGGACGCAAAAGATCGCGACTGGGAACAAAACCGCGAGCCTGGAAGAAGAAAGAGAAAGCTTGAGCGCAAAACTCGTTCCAGTCGATTATTAACACCGTCTTATCTTAGGCCCTCGTTGGCGTTCAATCGAGACGTGACACTGGTGGAGCGCGCTGGGGTATGCATAAGACTCCTTCCGGCAGTCCACAGCGGACCCCAGACATCGACACGCCGGCGCATCGCGCTAGCCGCCGCCTTTTAGGCCTATCCCCGGAGTTCAGCCATCTGCCGAACGACTCTTCAAACGCCCAAGTTCACCAGGTTTCCCAAGCAATGGCGCATCCAATCCCTACGCCGGTGACTCTTCAGAACACCAAGGTGCCAGAGTGCTCTCGCGGGGAAGCGTTTGAAGATGTGGAGGACTGGCTTGACCAGTTTGAGCGAGTGGCCAAGATAAATCAATGGAGCGCAGACCAGAAGCTTTCCAATGTTTATTTCGCCCTTCCGGACAATGCAAGAACGTGGTTTGAAAACCAGGAGGCCAGCTTATCTACATGGAATGACTTTTGCCTCTAGCTGGTAGACACATTTGCGAGAAGTGATCGACGAGACAATGCGCTACGCCTGCTTGAAGTGCGCGTCCAGAAGCCGAATGAGAGCGTGGCTATGTTTGCAGAAGACGTGGCACGCCTTTTTCGCCGTGCCGACCCTGATATGAGTGAGCCACGAAAGCTACGGCATCTCATGCACGGTGGTAAAGAACAGGTTTTTGCCGGCTTGGTACTCAACCCACCCAAAACCGTGAGTGAATTCATTAAGTACGCTACGGCTATAGATTGAGTCCTCCAAGATCGGTGCCGCCAGTACAACCGACCTGTCAACTGTGCCGCGACGACTACGGTGGCGCTGACTGCAACAGATAAGACCACCCTTCGAGACATCGTTAGAGAGATTGTCCTTGAGGAGTTGCAGCGAATTATGGCTGCGAAGGCTCATTCGTCAGGGGACCTCATGGAAGCTGTGAGGAATGAAATTCGGTGCGCCCTATCATCGTCTGCACCACGCAACGAGTCTCGTCCAGTCAACAACGCGGAGGCCCTTTCCGAACCACCACGCTCCCCAACCGGTCAGTTACAAGACGGACATTCCTGCACCTTAGCACGAGCCGCATCCCGAGAGCTATGCCGAGGTCCTTCGTCGCCCACCTCCAGACCACGCCCCACCAAGCTCACTGAGCTCACCGAGCCATCAGGAGACGCTGTTCTTCCAGGGGCCTCAGTGGGCGCCTGCCAGGCGCTCTCAACTGCGCCGAACTGACAGGTGGCGCAGACAGCCGACCACTCTGTTTCTACTGCGGACAACCTGGCCATGTATATCGGTACTGCTGCTGCCGCGAAGAGGGGCAAGCCTTTCTGCCTGCTTCTGCTCGCCGCCGCTTCGACGCTGACACTGTAGGAAAACCGAATCCCCGGGCTTCCGCCGTCGCTCCTCCCCATCGCCACAACGTTATTCGCCGATGCGTCGCAGCACTGCTGACGTTAGCGGACGGCGGTCCCCTAGCCCTGGTCGGGGAAACTAACAGCCGCAACCTCGCGAGGGGAGGTTGCAACCAGTCGAAAAGTGTTAAAACCCTCACCACCACCGCAATTGCCGCCAACCCGTGCTTCTGACGTCGCCGTTAACATTGACATTACCACAATACCGCCGAAAATGCCACACCAGATGATCAGCCATGATGACGAAGCTGACAGCGCCGACCTTGCCGCACTTCCGCCGCAAATGCCGAAAGAAACGAGCAACCTAGATAACTTTGTTAGAGCTGACCTCGCCGTTTCCATTGATGGGCTGGAGGTACATGCTCTGGTGGATACCGGGGCGGATTTTTCAATTATTAGCCAGAAACTGACCGACCACACTGCGCAAAGTCAACTGAATGGATTGGGCCAATAATAAGAAGTGCTGGGGGTCAGCTACTGGCACCGACAGAGAAATGCACTGCCCGGATAGGAATAGGAAACGCGGTGTTTGTTGGCAGCTTCGTTATTCTCCCTGACTGCTGCAAAGACCTCATCTTGTGCATGGACTTTCTGCGTCTTCATGGGGCTGTAATCAGCATTCGTGACAGCGTCGTTGCCTTCACCAATAACCAGGAAGATCTTGGTTATGCGCAAGTACCACAATTGCCCTTAGGCATCGCCACTGAGGCAGTGACATCACCTCCGCGATCATGCTCTCTTGTTGAAGTGAAATGCGACGTGGCGCATACAGGCGATAGCGTCGCCGAACGGGCAGTTACCCCGGTACTCAGCCGAGGTGTTTCTATAGCTCGAGGGCTCATCAACTTGACCAATGGGCGTACCGAAGTTCTGCTGACAAACTTCAGCGACGAACGTCAGCAAATTCCGAAAGGCACAACTGTGGCCTTTTTCCACAGCCTCCCAAATGCGCAGCACTGCTGCTTGCTGCAACAGAAAGGATCAGTGTGCAAGACACCCGTAACCATCGTCGATGTGAGCCCAAATTTGTCTTCTTCAAAACGGGACCGTCTATTGGATCTCATAGATCAATTTCGAGACTATTTTGCTTCAGAATCGTGGATCGGCCAAACGCCTTTGCCAAAACATCGGATTATCACGGATGCCTCAATTCGCCCAATTCGACAAAATCCTTACCATGTGGCTCCGAAAGAACGTGAAGCCATTCAGCGCCTGGTGGCCTAAATGCTTAGAGCCGACGTCATCCAGCCGTCACAGAGTCCCTGGCCTTCCCCCGTGGTAGATGTTAAAAAGGAGGACGGCAGCTAACGATTTTGCATAGACTATCGCAAGCTCAACCAAGTGACCAACAAAGACGTGTACCCTCTCCCTCGCATCGACGATTCCCTTGATCGCCTACGAAACGCACGTTACTTCTCATCGATGGACTTGAAAAGTGGATATTGGCAAATCGAAGTGGATGAGAGGGATCGGGAGAAGAGAGAATTCGTCACTCCCGACGGATTGTATGAGTTTAAGGTCCTTCCGTTCGGTTTATGCTCGGCGCCAGCAACATTTCAGAGGCTGATGGACACTGTGCTTTCGGGACTTAAGTGGCAAACATGCCTGGTGTATCTTGACGACGTGATCGTGTTTTCGGCCACATTTCAAGAGCATCTACTCCGTTTGCTAGCTGTGTTTCAGGCGATAAGATCTGCGGGCTTCACACTAAACCCCGAGAAGTGCCACTTCGGTTACGAGGAGCTTCAGTTCTTAGGTCACGTCGTTAGCCATGAAGGTGTCCGCCCTGATCCTGAAAAGCTCTTCACAGTCGCCAAGTTCCCAACACCTACGGACAAAAAGACATTGCGGCGCTTCCTGGATCTTTGCGCCTATTACCGTCGGTTTATTGCTCGCTTCTCACGAATTGCCTGGCCATTAACTTCACTGACGCGTCACAACGCTGTCTTTCGCTGGTGTGAAGAATAGCAACAGCTTTCAATGAGCTGCGGAGGTGTCTACAGACACCACCTGTCCTGGCGCACTTTGATGACGACGCCCCTACACTGCTTCATACAGATGCCAGCAACGTGGGCTTAAGGGCTGTGTTGGTGCAGCGCCAGGATGGTGTGGAAAAAGTAATTGCTTACGCCAGCAGGACCCTATCTAAAGGAGAAGCGAACTACTCGACAACCGAAAAAGAATGCCTTGCAGTGGTATGGGCGGTTATGAAGTTCCGCCCTTATTTGTACGCTCTCCCCTTTCAAGTCGTCAGAGACCATCACTCTCTCTCTGTTGGCTGACGAACTTAAAGGACCCTTCAGGGAGACTCGCGCGTTGGAGTCTTCGATTACAAGAATTCGACATGGCAGTTATATACAAATCTGGAAAGAAGCACACTGATGCAGATTGACTTTCGCAAGAGCCGGTCGAACCTTCCACTGTGACTGATGAAGACACTGCGTTTTTAGGTGTCATAGATGACGCAACGCTTTCCCAACAGCAGCGAGAGGACCAGGAATTGCTCCCTCTTATTGATTTCTTGCAGAAGCGAACTACAGTTGTGCCTAAGATTTTCGCCCGAGTAATCTCTTCATTCTTTATTCGCAATAACGTACTTTACAAGAACTTCCGTCCTGGGGAAAACAGTCATCTTCTCGTTGTCCCATCGGCTCTCCGCACTGAAGTTTTGCAAGCGTGCCACGACGAGCCAACGCCAAGTCACCTAGGCTACACCCGCACGTTGGCTAGAGTACTGCACGGATACTACTGGCCAAAACTGCCGGCGACAGCGAAACACTATATACGTCCGTGCATAGACTGCCAGCGCCGTAAATCACCCCCTGTAAAACCAGCCGGCCTACTCTACCCTCTTCAAGTGCCAACGACACCTTTTAAGCAAATTGGCATGGACCTGCTGGGATCATTTCCGACGTCTACAGCAGGGAATAAATGGATAATTGTCGCCACCGATTATCTGACCCGCTACGCGGTGACCAAGGCTCTGCCAAGGGGTTCCGCTGCCGAAGCAGCTAGGTCCTTCGTTGAGAACATTGTCCTGAGGCATGGCGCTCCGGCACTTATTATAACTGACCGAGGAACTGCATTTACAGCCGAACTTTTGGAGACCGTTCTTCGCCTCAGTGGTACCAGTCACCGTAAAACTACAGCCTATCACCCTCAAACCAATGGGTTGACGGAACGCCTGAATAAGACCCTCGCAGACATGCTTTGCATGTATGTCGACGTGAACAATAAGAATTGGGACGAAATACTTCCCTACGTCACGTTCGCCTACAATACGGCCCGCCAAGACACCACTCGCATGACACCATTCAGCCTCCTTCACGGGCGACCAGTAACAATTATGCTGGATGCAATGTTGCTCGCGAATGCCGACACCGATGATCTCGATAAGGACGCCGAGGAATTCGCTCAGCGTGCAGAGGAAGCTCGCCAACTAGCGCGTGTGCGGATCAAAAATCAGCAGGAGCATGATGCACGACGCTACAATCATAGACACCGACATGCAATGTACGAACCTGGCAACAAAGTGTGGGTCTGGACGCCTATTCGCCGCCGTGGACTTTAAGAAAAACTATTGCGGCGATACTTCGGACCCTATGTTGTTCAGCGATGTTTAACCGACGTCACTTATGAGGTGGTGCCAGACGGGGTGTCGACGTCAAAGCGACGCCAGCACCAAGCTGACGCCGTCCACGTCGTACGTATGAAGCCGCATCACTCGGGCTGACCTTTTGTTCTCATCGGGACGATGCTTCCTGAGGAAGGGGGCAAATTCCGCATAGAAGAGGATGCAAAAGATCACGACTGGGAACAAAAGCGCGAGCCTGGAAGAAGAAAGAGCAAGCTTGAGCGCAAGACTCGTTCCAGTCGATTATTAAAACCTTCTTATCTTAAGCCCTCCTTGGCGTTCAATCGAGACGTGACAATATCATCCTTTATTAGTTATCGCTACGACATACCACGCCCTCATCCACTTCATACACAAATGTCATGGTTAATTTGTTACTTATAATGCCAGATCCCATCACGTGATTTTGGTGCCACTACCTCAGGCGGCATGTTCTTCGCATCAGGCATAGAAAGGTTTCGGCTTAAGAAGAAAACAAAACAGCAGACAAATTGATATGAATTTAGCTTGAGACAGAGCATCGTATAAGATCCCTTGTAAGGCAGATAAAAAGACTAAGGTTGAGGTTGAGGCTGTTGCTAGCTACAGGCGAATTTAGTCTTGCAGATTCTGTCACCAATTACTCAACGGTAGCAATGCTTATATATCAAGTAGTACCCGCAAGTTAGGCACTTACACACAGTCACACGTAGTAATTGATAGCCGCTTCCGCTGTCACCATATGGCGTCCAGATTTGCTAATGTGGATACTGCATTGCAGCTTTCCTAAGTGATATCTTCCTTGGGTCAGTGGACAGGGAGTTGGCTCCCCTTCTTGGCGACTTCCACGAGGTGAAGACTATTCGCTACGTCAATGACTACCTGGTTTTCATTAGCAATAGCAGCCACTCTTTGAACTCAACAGTTCAGGACGTTCTGAAGTTTTTTTAGCTCAGCATTGTCTCCTCTAACCTTGACACATGAGTTGCCAGAATATGAGTGCATTTGTTTTCTTGATATTATGCTTTGCTTCGGGATTCGACACACTTGTTGGTCATATGAACCCCGGAATAAGAAACCTGCGCTTCCTACCATTCAGCTGAAGCGTGCCATTAACCAAATAAAAAAGAAACAAAAAGTTGCCGTTATTCCGTATTGCCACACTCTCTCACATGACCTCAAGAAAATCATGGGTCGTGCAGAAGGGAAAGTGGTGTTTTCCGCTCCAGAGAAGCTATCAAAGATTTGCAATTGCGTTAACCCTCGACAAGAAACAACAGCGGTCTGCAATAAGAATAATAGAAACCGTTTTGTTCCATGTGATAAGAAACTGGTTTACTCAATTCTTTTGAAGTGCTGCATAATGTATATTGGGCAAACGAGCAGGTGTCTAAATGACCGCTTTCATGAACATAGGAATGACGTAAAAAACTGTGTCATGCCACTTATCGGCTCACTGCAAAAAATGTTCCCATTGTCGTCCGGATTTCGATGAATGTGACGACGAGCTGACAAGAGGTGATTGAGGCTTTTAGCATCGTATCTAGCAAAGACTCATGCGTCAGCGCACCATCGGTTCTTTTACCCGACAAAGAAATCTGCTACCAGGTGAAACGTTATATACGATAAGCTTTTTGACTATCTATTCCTTTTCATGTTTTCTCCTGTTGGTTCGGGTTGATGCATAGCTCGCCTAGAAAAATATGGGCCTCTGCGTTCGACCTGTCAGTTGTTAGTCAGCCCCCGTGCGTGTTTTGTTTGTGTCGACCTCTATCGTCCGCGTCCGTCGCGCTGTATCAAGAACTATGGAGTCCAGATGCGAGTCCTGCAGGAAAATTAAAGAAGGCGTGAAACCTCCTTTGTAGAAGGCCAGTTAACGTGCGGGTAGACAATGCTCTCAAGTGAACTGTTTGAGACTTCCGTTTCCTAGAGGGAAGCGAACACGCTTTTTTCTGAACTGTACCCTGGACAGCAGATAATGTAATGTTTTATCCCCGCCCATAGAGGCACATGCGGAACACGTCGGAGACGGTGCCAAAACTGTCTTATACATCCATGCAGGGGTATGAAAATATTAAAGCAGATATTCACTACTGTGGGTTTAACCGGCGCTGAAGCCAACGGGAGATCAGCACTTGACGGCAGCGTGACTCCCACCGAACAACCCTTCCTTATACATTCCTTGGACGCAGAGGCCACATCATCACTCCCTTATCGGCATAATTAGATCGGCCAACCTCGCTATATGGGTCCAGCCGGTATAGCTAGCAAAAACGCAGGAGCGAAAAGAAAGCGTGATCGGCTCGAGGCGCAGAAGGACGAAGAAAGAGGAGCTCGCATGGAGAACAAATGCAAATGCTAATTCATAAGTTATATATTATGCATCCTAAGCTCGGATCATGTATTCTATTTTTGTACCTGCGCTGAATCCTCTGAAGGTCTCCGCCGTGTACAGAGGGAAGAAGAAACGCCAGCATTATCGTGTAGCCATAATTAACAAAGCTTGGGCTTGGATAAATAAATGGACCGGGATAAACCTCCGCAATTTATTCTTCATTCAAATAAATCCCTCCTCCCCCTCCCCTCTCCTTCCGTTTGTTTTCCCTAAGCAACCTCTTTCGTGCCCTGCGGGAATAAACAACGTTGTAAAAAGAACCGTACTGAAGAACAGTGCCGAAGAACAGGTGCCGCGGCTGCCTCAGCCATTAATTGCACTTGCCTTCTCCGTTGTTTTGCTATTCCTTGTCTGTTTAATTCATGTTCATATTGATCATAACCAAATAGCCCAGGTCATCACTAAAAACAGCAGCATGCCAGGATGATTACCGTTGGTGGTACGCACAAACAATGTGGGTTTCACCAGGGCGTTGTGTAGGATGTTAATGCAAAGAAAAGCTCATGTGAAAGTAACGCGATGAGGGGGAAGAGCGCTGAAAAAAAAAATATAAATTTAAGTTTTTTGCATAGGTCGAAAGAAGCTTGAATAAGGTTAAACTGAACGCAGATGAAGTTCAAGTTAATTTTAATTAAATTTTGACTGCATACAAATACGCCTCACGATAACAACAATAAAAGCTCAGAAGGCCCGTATACATATACTCATCGCTGGCTAAGGATTTTATTATTAAATTGTTGTTTTCAGTCAGTGCAAGAGAAGATGCTAAGTTATCACCATTCGTGTATTTTGCACGAATAGGAAGCGCTCATCCAGAATTTTTGAATAGATGCTGTAATGCCATTTTGATTCTTTATATAAAAATCGAAAAACTGACCGTTAGCTTTCGAATCCTGTCGTCTACATTGGTGTCATTGTTTTCCAGGTGCCTAGTGGCATATACAACATTGAGTTTTGGCCAAAATCTTCTCTCTCGCCAAACATCTTATATTGCTTGGACCCCGCCATCATTCCCTCTATTAGTCGGCTAACATATTTTTCTTTCATTTCATACCCCCTTTTTTCCTTTTTACATATTCCTTTACGCCCTGAGGCAATAAACAATGTTATTTAAATAATTGTGACGCGTTCCGGTCCGCTCAGAGAACAAACTTTAATCTTTTTGCTGATGCATATTCGAAGGTGACACTTGCGATGTCAAGTAAAACTTCACTAGAAAACGACACTTGCAGCGCCCGCCAGCTTCAAACGGACAAGCCACGTGATCACTGCCAACCAGACAGTACTGCATTCATTTAAAATCCATGGGAGCTTTCCTACTGATAAGACGGAAGTAATCTTTTTGCGTTATAACTTAACAAATATGACTAAGTGAGCCTTTTTGTTTTTTTACTTTGCGCACCAGTAAAAAACGACCATCGCGGTTTAAAATTGGGCGCGCTGCATTCGGGAAGTCCTAGGAACATCGAAAGCAAGCGATGAATGGCCTCGACAGTATCAGAATTGAGGAAGACATCAACAGACAGGAAGCGGCGAAGAAAAAGTCCACCCGGGCCTGGCACTGTATATTCAGTAGAAGCACCGTTGCCAAGATGGCTTGCTATGACGACTCAGGAGGAAGTTGCCTGCTTGCAGAGCCACGCCATGGTGTTCTAAGAACGAGGCTAGCATGCTTCACCGCGGACATGCCGGTGGATAGCTCCCTTTGCGGCGCAGAGGAAGAAACACTGCAGCACGTGGTAGTTCCCCTGGCCAATCCCCCTTCGTGAGTATGTGCCATTTATCGAGAAAGAAGAAGAACAATAGGCTGCAGTGCAATTCAACGTCGGGCCACCACGGATTTACTATCGGCCGGGCTTGGCTTTGAACATTCTCGTGACGGAAGCGCGGCGCTCGAAGTGACGCAGCGCCATCTTGAACATTCGTGACGTGGTACATCGATTCGGACATTTCATCCCGTCGCACCTCAAGTGACTCTGAGGTTTTTGAAGCTGTTCGGACAACTTTTGTTACGCTTTTTATTGTTTTTTACTCGATGGTGAGGTCGAAGTCGCGCCTCGTTAAAAACGGCACAGCCAATATCACTATCACCATCATCGCCTTCAACAATTAGACACGACAAACACGCCACGCAGCTCGCGCATATTTTTGTTGATGCATTTTCGTGAGTATAATTAAATGCAGGGTTTTGAAATCCGCCTGGCCAGTTTGTCCACATTGTTCGTTGCTGATCGTGATCAGACGCTCTCTCGTTTGCTCACTCTGTCCTGATTCCGCAGATCTGCAAGGCACCGCGACCCGAGACGAGCTTCACAGCCATGCCTACCGACCACGCTAACGCGGAAAGCCTCGTCACCATCTTGTCCGAGGCCGAGCTGCTGTTCAATGACGAAGAGTGGACGCCGGCGTTCACCCCAGGCATCGTTGCCCGTTTTATGCCCGAACTGAGAGAGCAGAGGAAGGCCGGTAGTCTCTGTGACGTCGTCTTCGAGGCTGCAGACGGGCGAGATGTGAGGGCGTACCGGCTTGTAATGGCATCGAGGTGAGATACCCCTGTTTCTAGAATTTCATCTCATAGGGATTCGGTTCGACGTTATTTAACTGGCAGAGTTGTTACCGTTAATAGTACATCGAGAGTCCGTTATTCAAAAGTTCAGAGTCGCGTTGCGTACTCAACACTGGTCGCATTCTTTCCTCACTCAACGTAGCAGTCGACCAAGTTGACTCAATATCCGGTAATTCGCATATTTTGCGCATTTAAGAGTTTAGGAACCTTGTAGTGACTATTACAACCGTGCACGTCTGTCGGTTCAGCTGAAAATAACATATGCAGCATCTGACTAATCGATGACGGCTTCTGTGCACGTGAATCGTTCAGTAACGGGCAATTTAGCGCCCTGTAACGAAACATTCACTGGCGGATCCGCGTTAAGGGCAAAAATGATTTGTGCCTGCTAATGGTACTCCATTGCCCAGTCAGTAGTTCTTGCATACTTTCTGTTCGAAAATGGCATATCATGGGCTCATTTCACATTCAGTAACCGACGAATTCTGTACCTCTTTTTGGTAGATTCATTGTCCGCTATTCAAAAGGCATTCAGTGTACATTACACGCTCGCTATCGAACAAATTAGGTTCCCCCTATTTGATGGGTTAGTGTAATTTGTGAATACAATTAGCGTCATGTAACACTCAATTTCTGTTTTGGACGCAATTATTACCTGTTACTCGTCTCTGGCATCATCAACGGACTGCAGTTATATTTAGCGCCTTCTATAGCCCGATAGCGGGAATATTTTGTCGGTAAAACACTGACGCAAATGGTCGTGATCAGGGTTGCTATGCTGTTGTTTGTTACGTTTATGTCATCGCTTGGTTAAACGTGAGATGAAGCCTCATTAAGTGTCTTGTTTTTTGACGTGAAAGTATTTTTTTTTTTCAAGCACCTTTGCGTTTTCGATGCATACTTCAGAAGAGTTCTCATTGTGCAGTTAGTATATTGTTACGACCGTGCATCCGCATTTGCGCGCTCTATTGTTCGCCTGTGGGCATGGAAAAGTATTGTGAATATGTGGTGATGGTCCAATGGCTCTAAGTGAGCCTGTTTCCAGGAATCCTGTTTTGTAAGCCTGTTTTGCTTTGTGGAGGCCTGCAAATACCAAATTGACCCTGTCAAGAGAACGTCTGGAAAAACACAAAGAAACGTCCCCCTGCGGGAAATGCAGGAAGTGCTTTCTTTCTTTTGTTCACCCTTCCAGTCGATAAGCCCTATCGTCCAGTGAGGAATGCCTACTTTCCAAAGGAGACGACAAAGTGACATGTCCGCTGACGTGCAGGACAAGAAAGGAGCATGACGCATACAGCCATTAAGTGATTTCCCGGGAATGCAGGAAAGATTTGCAATTGTCGAAAAGGGACAATGTTGGGAGCCCTATGCGGCGCGCACGTGTACTTGGGTTTCTGAGAAGTAAATCCTCTTGCCGGAACCAGCTGCCTATCGATTCTTGGCTGAAGAATAAAAATGTACCTCCTCTCCTCGCCGTTCCCAAGCTTTTCCCGCCAACAAGTGATCACGCCCAACGAAACAATGCCGGACCAGTCAGTGCTTCAGACCATCAGTGCAGTGATGTGTTCGATTGGATGCCGATATCTGAGGGGCGTGCCCTGGATTTGGTTGGTCAGCATCTTCAGAGAGGGGCTGGACATAGGGGGGGTTTTAAGGACGCTGCAGAGCACGAAATGTCGCTCTGGGCCCTGGGTAAACGGCTCATCCAGTCGCTTCTTGCTATGAACTCTTAACGCTTGCCATTTTGCTGATGTACCCTTCATTTTCTTGTAAATAATCTTGTAAATAAGTTTTCCCAAAGTGCCAGTAAACCTGCTTGTACATATTTCACCAACTTCGAAGATTCAATCCTACTTCAACCCCGAGTCTCTGCACGCTACCAAGTGAAGGCCGGGTCGACATAGCCCCAGCGTCACGACAACTGGTGTCCAGCGTTGGGATCTGAATCTACAAGCCACAACATCTGATGACTGGAGGTGGGATCTGGATCTACAAGCTACAACATCTGGTGATTCGAGGTGGATCAGAATCTACAAGCCACATCTTGTGATCGGAGGTGGCATCTCAAGCAACAAGCAGGCGCAACAATCGGCCAACAAGAAAGCAGCTCGGAACATCGATCGCATGTGTGGGTGAGTGCTTGGCTTTTCTTCTGATGTGGACCAGGTTCTAGAACAGGGTTAGATTTTAGAACTGGTAAAAAGTGTTGAAACGCCTTTAGGTTTGGTAGTTTGCACTGTTGTTTTGGAAGTAGCCGACACTCGGAGCGATCATGGACCTACAAAAGCTGCAGAAACCGGAACTGTTGCAATTGTGTGAGGAATTGGGAATTGATACAAGTGGTTTGGCACGAAAACCTTTGATTATAAAGGCAATCACAGATTTGGGAGCCGATGATGAGGAGCTCAGTGAAGCATGGAACCTCATCGCCCAAAAAAAAGGAGGAGCAGCTCAGACAGCAGAAAGAGCGGGAAAAAGAGGAAAAGAGGCGTGAGCGTGAACTTGAGAGGGAAAAAGAGGAAAGGGAGCGCGAACGTGAGAGGGAAAAAGAGGAAAGGGAGCGTAAACATGAGAGGGAAAAAGAGGAAAAGAAGCTAGACATTGAGCTCCGGAAATTAGAACTAGAGTTGAGCAAGAGGTCGGGCGATTGTCCCCAGCTAGCGGTACCTCGTCTCAACAAGGAGGCAGATTTCAAGATGTCAAAGTACATGCAGCCATATGTGATATCAGGGGATATCGGTCTGTATCTGGCTAACTTTGAGCGAACTTGCGAAAAACTGTCCTTCCAGCGAGACACTTGGTCTCAGAGATTATTGACGGTTCTGCCCTGCGAGGCAGCGGAGGTTGTCGCGCGGCTAAGCAAGGAGGACGCGGACAACTACGAGAAGGTCAAAGCTTGCCTTCTGAGAAAGTATAGGCTTAGCGCCGAGGCGTTCAGACAACGTTTTCGGAACGCTACTAAGTCCAGGGACGAGAGTTACCCTGAATTCCTGTACAATTTAAGAGTAAATTTGGGCGAGTGGCTAAAGAGCACAGATTCCTACAGTGATAGGGACGCTGTAGTCGAGCGAATTCTTTTGGAGCAGTTTTATAACTGCCTCCCAGAAAAAGAAAGAAATTGGTTACAGGACCGAGGCGAAATTAAGTCGGCAACTGAAGCTGCCGAACTTATTGAGGAGTATGCTTCGCGCCGACAATTCAGCAACCCAGCAGTGGATAGGCCCCGCAATCCCAAGTTCAGTGTGAAAAACCGTCAGGAAAGGCACTTTGCTAGAGTTGGAAACGAAGAAATGAAGGTTTCTTCAGGCAAATTCCCTAGAAAGGACGGCAGTGAGAAAAGTGGGGAAGTGACCAACGTGCAGAACACAAAGAATAAGCTTGAGGCTAGGAAGCCGCTCACATGCTTTAGGTGTAATGAGCAGGGTCACATTGCCGTCAACTGCCGGAAAGAAAAGATTGCTTTCTCGTATGTCAGGGACTGCGATGAAAATATGCAGCTTTTAGAACCCTACCTGCATGACCTAGTAGTCAACGGGAAGCCTTGCAAGGTACTGCGCGATTCGGCCGCAACGATGGATGTTGTCCATCCGGCGTATGTATCGCCTTCCGACTATACAGGACAGTGTGCATGGATCCGACAGGTAGTTGAGGAACAGAGTGTGTGCTTGCCGATCGCGAACGTGGTCATCGAGGGCCCTTTCGGCGAATTAACAACCGAGGCTGCCGTTTCAGGAAAGCTTCCTAAGTGCTATCCGTATTTGTTCTCCAACAAATCGGACATGCTGCTGCGAAAGAGGGGCATCCTTTTCGGAGACAGAGTTGTGCAAGCCTTAACACGTTCAAAGGCGCGAGAACTAGCTACACTGCTCATTCCAGAAAAATCCACAGCGGAGGAAACGGCAGTTAAAACAGTGGTCGATGCGGAAGATAGCAGATCAGAAAACTTTGAGAACGAGGCATCTCAGATAAGTCAATTTGAAAGTGAGCTTGATGAGACGCGGAATGAGGACGTTCTTGAGAGTAACCTCTTGCCGCCAGTGTCTAGTAATCTCACGAGACTTCTAAGTGCAACCCGAGAGGACTTAGCTATGGAGCAAACCAATGATCCCAAGAATAAGCTCGAAGTACAGTGGGAAGGACCTGATGAAGTCGTTGCAAAGCTTTCTAACACTAACTACGCAGTGAAAATTCCCGGTAGGCGTAAAGAAGTGCGCATTTATCATTGCAATCTTATGAAGCCTTATGTGCAGAGGGAAGCCGTGGTAAATCTAACGTTAAACCTTCCCGAGGAGATGGGGGACAACTTGATTTGCCTCAGCGGAAAAGGAAGCAACGCTCAGGAGCTTCTCAAAAAGACGGAGCAGAGAGGAGAACTAAAGAAATCCCAGCTGTCCGATCTGGGCGAGATAATAACAGAGTTTGAGGCCTGCTTCGTGGACAGGCCAGGCAGAACTGATTTGACTGAGCACGATATTGAGCTGACTTCAGACGTGCCAGTGCGATCAAGGTGCTACCGATTTTCTCCAAGGCAAAGAGAAATTCTGGATAGGGAAGTAACTCGCATGCTGGAATTGGGAGTAATAAAACCCTCGGAAAGCGATTATGCTTCGCCTATGATCTTAGTAGAAGCTCCAGGTAAAGACCCTAGGCCTGTGGTAGACTACCGAAAGCTAAATTCTCTCACCAGGGATCAAGTGTATCCTATTCCGAATATTGAGGAGAGAGTAGAACAGGTCAGTAGAGCGGCATATGTGACTACGCTGGACCTTACTCGAGGATACTGGCAAGTACCGCTCACTGAACGCGCCAGCAGATACGCGGCTTTCGTCACTCCGACGGGCAGCTACCAGCCAACAATGATGAGTTTCGGGCTCAAAAATGCTCCATTTTGTTTTTCCCGACTCATGGATAGGGTTTTAAAGGGGTGTGAAACATTCGCAGTGCCTTACTTCGATGACATTGCGGTTTTTTCCGACTCATGGGCGGACCATATGGTACATCTAAGAGCTGTACTGAGCCTTTTGCGTCAAGCTGGACTAACCGTAAAGGCCGAGAAATGTTGCCTGGCAAGGGCGACCGTGGACTACTTGGGTCACAATGTAGGTCAAGGTTTCAGGAAACCCAGCGAGATTAAGATTTCTGCGGTAGCAGACTACCCGCGGCCGAGCACGAAGACGGAAATTCGAGCATTCCTGGGTCTGACTGGGTACTACAATCACTACATCCCTAACTATTCAGCTTTGGCTAGCCCTCTGACCGACGCTCTCCGCAAGACAGAACCGACAAATGTAGTCTGGGACGAACAAAAGGAAGCCTCCTTCGTAAACCTGAAGGCTGTGCTGATTAGCCGTCCGGTATTGCGAGCTCCAGACTACGGCCGAGAATTCACGGTCCAGTGTGATGCCAGTGATCGAGGGTTAGGTGCTGTTCTCTGCCAGAGAGATGACGACGGTAATGAGCACCCCGTGCTCTACTTGAGCAGAAAACTGAGTACTAGAGAGAGGGCTTATTGCGCGTCAGAGAAAGAATGCGCTTGCATTGTATGGGCCATTCAAAAATTGCAGTGCTATCTTGGAGGGGCCAAATTCACCGTAGAGACGGACCATTGTCCCCTGGCTTGGCTGCAAACTGCGACATCGAAGAACAGTCGCCTTCTTATGTGGAGCTTGATTTTACAGCAGTACAATTTTGAAATAAGATACAAAAAGGGGAAGTTAAATGGGAATGCGGACGCGCTTAGCCGCTCTTTCTAAGCGGTCCGAGATGTTCCTCACCATGTATCCAAATTGATAATCAGGTTTTTTTTTTTTTCGTGCGCTTGTATATGTGTGACTATGTAAAGCAGCACGTTTGGTTTTCTAGGCATACGTGGGTCCTGAACGTCTTGAGAGTGGGCTTTTCTCGAACAACAATGGCAGTTTTCTTTTAACCTGGTCTCTTCAGACGGGAGCCGAGTGCTTGTTTAGACATGTGGTTGAGTTTCAGACAGCTCGAGCAATTTGGCCTACAACAATCAAGACAACGCGACAAGCAACAGCGAGCTTCAAGCGTTCACGTGCAGGCCATTAAGTCGTCTCTTCATGCAGCAGCGGCGACTGCTGCCCTCCGTGACTCTTCTGGCGGGGGAGGAGGCTGTTACGACCGTGCATCCGCATTTGCGCGCTCTATTGTTCGCCTGTGGGCATGGAAAAGTATTGTGAATATGTGGTGATGGTCCAATGGCTCTAAGTGAGCCTGTTTCCAGGAATCCTGTTTTGTAAGCCTGTTTTGCTTTGTGGAGGCCTGCAAATGCCAAATTGACCCTGTCAAGAGAACGTCTGGAAAAACACAAAGAAACGTCCCCCTGCGGGAAATGCAGGAAGTGCTTTCTTTCTTTTGTTCACCCTTCCAGTCGATAAGCCCTATCGTCCAGTGAGGAATGCCTACTTTCCAAAGGAGACGACAAAGTGACATGTCCGCTGACGTGCAGGACAAGAAAGGAGCATGACGCATACAGCCATTAAGTGATTTCCCGGGAATGCAGGAAAGATTTGCAATTGTCGAAAAGGGACAATGTTGGGAGCCCTATGCGGCGCGCACGTGTACTTGGGTTTCTGAGAAGTAAATCCTCTTGCCGGAACCAGCTGCCTATCGATTCTTGGCTGAAGAATAGAAATGTACCTCCTCTCCTCGCCGTTCCCAAGCTTTTCCCGCCAACAAGTGATCACGCCCAACGAAACAATGCCGGACCAGTCAGTGCTTCAGACCATCAGTGCAGTGATGTGTTCGATTGGATGCCGATATCTGAGGGGCGTGCCCTGGATTTGGTTGGTCAGCATCTTCAGAGAGGGGCTGGACATAGGGGGGGTTTTAAGGACGCTGCAGAGCACGAAATGTCGCTCTGGGCCCTGGGTAAACGGCTCATCCAGTCGCTTCTTGCTATGAACTCTTAACGCTTGCCATTTTGCTGATGTACCCTTCATTTTCTTGTAAATAATCTTGTAAATAAGTTTTCCCAAAGTGCCAGTAAACCTGCTTGTACATATTTCACCAACTTCGAAGATTCAATCCTACTTCAACCCCGAGTCTCTGCACGCTACCAAGTGAAGGCCGGGTCGACATAGCCCCAGCGTCACGACAATATTCTATGCTCTATAGTGCGGTTAACGCGACACTAGACGACTCCACATTTTAATTCAACGCCAGCTCTCGGACTTGCCATTGACAGTGTTCATTTCCGACTTGTTTACTTTTTATTGAGTGCGGTGTATTTACTTTCTATGTTGCATGCATCGGTCAACTCAGTGTTGTACGCGGCTTGAAACGTTACATACTGCCTAATCACTATCTCCCTATCATATGCATGCACGCCTTTGGCCATGTCCGCTTGTTTTAGCTTCGCCTGCGCTATTGTGTCCCCCTCAGAATAATGTATGGACCAATATAATTTAATGATTCGCTGTATCGAGTGATGTTTCGTGCTGTATCGAGACGACGGTTTTTTAACCATTGAGACGTAGCGTCTGTGTTTAGATTCTTCAGGTGGCATAGTTTATTTAGTTTGAGCAGCATCGTTCAAAAATGTATTAATATTAATATGCGAGAACGACTGTTCTCATGCACCTGCACATATTCGCGGATTAAATAAGGACCTCACTACGTGGCTGGAAAGGAAATCATGTGCTTTTAAAACTTTACGTCATCACTCCAGTGAACCCATTGAACCCGCATTCTCTTTACTTTACCTGGCCTTTATACATGCAATATAACATCAGTGCATGATTTTGCGAGGTTCAATACACAGCGTTTGAATTGACAAGTGCAGTATGTCTATGAGGAGACAATGGATAGAGGAAGAAGAATGGCGTTGCTATTATGGTAGCCTATCACTAGGCGACGTCGGTAAGACGAAGCGTTTAGCTTGTGAGAAAGAATTGTTTTGGCGCGCAGCTAGAATTTAATGTATGTTTGAATTTCGTGTACGAACTTCCGGAGCGCAAAATTCTTGAAGCTCGATGTGCCCGCGCTATCGTTTGATTATTTTTAGTGAGGCTTGTGGACTCTTCTGAATCAAGCTAGCATGCTTCCTCAGCTCACTGCTGCGAGAAGTGCTGACTTTTCCACGCGTCTCTCGCAGACTCATCCCACTGCAGGTTCCCAGGTTGCAGAGCGTTATTCAAGAAAATCTGGGAGGAAATGTCCAAAGGGCACTATCATGAGCAGGAATTTTTTATACCACTGATCCGCGTGGTGGTGAGAGGAATGACCAGTTACTTGCTTGAGCTGCTCGTAGACATCGCCTACCACGAGCCCCTCGAAGGACGCATCGAGTTGCACAACGTCGACCAAGTGCTCGAGCTGGCAGAGACCTGCAAAGTGAGTTCGGGACTGTAGATGAATACTCGACCGATGCGAATTTGAACATTCGCTTCCTATTAACCACTGGTGTTTGGGACGAATACAGCAAAGAACAGGAGAACGGTGAGGCGCTAAAGCTGCCACTGTCCTCCTGCTGTGCCTAAGCGTGAAAGATGCGACATACGCAACACATGTGCTGAGGGCGGATACAACATGAAAACAAAGCAGGAATATACCTTTAGCAGCATCCAATGCCACCGGCCTGTTCCAATTACGTTGCGGTTAATCGTTTTTCTCCATCCACGGTTCCTTGTAGGTGCGCAATGAGAGGCGCAGGGTGGTTGATCGCGATGTCATAAGATAAGACAGGTCGATGCCATAGGAGGCAGGACCTCCTCAGGTCGTCATTTCACTTGAATGTTCGGTTGTAGCAGAGCAGTACCGTCTTCAAACATACCACAATGAAAAAGATGTGGCTTCAAATATTACACGTGTAACGAAGACAAAGAACAGACAACGCTGCGGCATCGCCATCACCATCGCTAGTCTCCGGCGCCCATCTCTCGCACTGGAGCTGTGCCCTGCGGCTGGCAATTCTATTCTGTGCCCGAACTACTGGCAGCGCTAGACGTTCGGCCAAACTATTAAATCCACATTTCACACGGGATATACAGTGACGGGAGAATTGCTACAGACAGCAAAAGAGCAGCGCGGTCTTCAATGTAAATTAGCATACCAGGGAGAAAGAGTGTGTAGGAGCGGAGGCCAGTGCCACAACGATCGCGACATAATTGGCACTTGCCCATTTTCGAAACTTTGCGTCGCAATAATCCTTTAAGGGTATGACGCGAGAGCGTAAGCTACCAGCCCACATATAAATGAGAAGAGTTCAATGCTGCTGAACCAAATGTGGAGCGAAAGCATTAGCTGCCGGTGACCGAGCGTTCTTCTTCGCAGCTGTTCAAGGTCAAACGGGGCCTTCCCGGGATGACGCGACGGGCCGAAACCTGGCGCAATATTGCTATCGCAGTGAAATAACAATAGGCCGTAAGAAACTTCGCGGCAGGAAGACAGCTGGCATCAGGGACACGAAGACGGGCCTCCTTTATGTCGATGAGCGGCAGCTTACACCTTCGCGGCGTGTCATTAGTGACCTCATCGTTGAGGCTTGGCAGTCGTACGCGGTGTGCTGGTTAAACGTGGCTCTTGGAGGACCGATATTGGTTGCGCGATGTCTGGAGTCCAGCTTGATTGAGCAGAGAAGACATGTGCAGATGGACAGGCTCGAAAGGCAAAACCTTCAGATATCTTGCCCGTATGACAAGCTACTCAAGCTATGAGAGACGCCTTTGTGTAGGGCTCCAAAAATTTCGACCACCTGGGGTTCTTTAACGGGCACTGACATGCACACCACACAGGCGCCTAGCTTTTTGCCTCCGTCGAAAAGCGGCCGTCGAGGCCGAGACTCGATCCCGCATCCTTGGGCACAATAGTTGAGCACCCTAACGATGAACTGCGCCAGTCCGGCGGGGCTCTTGCGCGTGTCTAGTAATTGCTCTAGTGCATCATGTAGGTTCCAGCGAAATAGCAAAGGTCGCAATACGTCGTGTCGCTATTTATCTTCTGGTCACGGAACAGCGGAAATGATGATCGTCCTATATGTGAGTATGTAAGAGCGCGCAGTTAGGCTCACAGACAGTATGGTGGGGTCATGTGGTTATGACTGTCAAAACTAACGAAATGATTTGGTGTCATGCGACATTGTCGTGCAGCTGCTTGGTCTTCGAAGAATGCTGTAAAATATCACCCGGGAAAAATAATGCGACAAAAGCAACAGTCCAGGGGCAAACTGATCCTTGCGAACAGTAGGATTTGTTTAAGGAAGGTGACTCTAGGTTAACCTTCTCCGTTGGCAGATACAAAGTGGTGTAAACTATTTGCTCCTCTCTTTGTTCTGTGTTTGCACTGTTCCCTTAGTCGACTGATCAAGGCCGGGAGCTGAGGGGGACCGCCAGGACCACAGGCCTTGTATTCTGAGACAAGTCCTGGCATCCTTGAACAGCATTGTTACCGATGGAATTTCTGATTTCCGGGGAGCCCAAGGAGAGGGGGGAGGGGAAGGAGAGTGTATAGGTCGCCTTCATCTTATTCCCCGACTTTGCACCTGTTCGGGTGGGGTTTCCGGGACAAAGGTTAACGCACACAGATAACGTAAACGATCCAGTCAGTCGTTTCATTCACGAACACGCTGCGGAGGCGGATCGTTGACTGTAGCGACCGTGTCCTGACGGCCGCGAGCGAGCAGCTTGTAACCGTTGAGAGAAATGCATGGGACACTGCGTGCACGGTTCAACTGCGACGGCAGTGATCTTTATCTATATGCGTTTTAAGACGTATATTGTGGACGGTGGAGACCACGACGGCATTGGAATACTTTGTGGCATGTTGGTGCGCACAGGAACGAAGATAGGAACAGAAAATATGGTCGCCGTAGAAGGTTCACAGTTGCCACTTTCCTCTGATTGTCAAGCCTGCTGAGGGGGCACGTGACTTGCAGTCTGGGACTCTGTGTGCATGCACATCCACGTGACAACGCTGATCAAAGTTTGGAGGGATGCATATATGTTTTGCTCCGTTTATTACCCATCTATTAGTGTTGGTTTTGATCTCGAACCAATAAATGATCACCGGCTAAAACGGCTCGCACTCATGGTTCGGTGCACCTGCCTGGAACGCTCTTTGTCGTTCCAAAGTTCTTTTCCGCAACATTTTCGAAAGTAAAAAAAAAAATCGTGCTTGAGAAGCAAGAGGAGATATTGAAATCCTTTCGAAGGAAAGGCTTGACAGCATAACCCTGGCTAGATCACAGAAGGGGATAAAACCAGACACTTGTCACCCAGCATGTACGGACTCGGCGACATCCGTGTACCTGACACCGAGCATTCAAGTCAGACACAATAATTTGAACCGTGCAGCCATATGATGCTTTTTTTTTTTACTTTTTAAAGGGTCAAGAAACCTCTCAATATCAAAAACACGGCGCCCAGACTACCGCTCCTGTCTTCTGCTCAATGCATTAAAAAAAAACAGCAAGCAAGGCAGTCCCTGGTCTTTTTAAAGGCGGGAAACATTTTTACGCGTCGAAGGGCAAAACGGCGGCGCTAACAGATTGCCGCATAAATCGACGGTAAAAATACGGTACCTACCTGCACCTGGCGTTTGTGTGGAAATGTTTAACCTGTAATAAACGCATCAGTTCGGACAGAGCACACAGGCCTGAAGTTTTCACGGCACCTTTGCGCGCATGCTGCGTATCGTGGGGAGCAGATGTCGGTAATGTTGCCCTACGTACTTGTTCAATTGATTTGGGATGCAGGAGAATCTAGTTCGCAATACTGAGCCTCTACAAGCCACGCCATTGAAAGTATACGACATACGCTTTTTAGCGGCAAATACTCTTTACCATATTGATCGAACCAAAAATTACTTGCACTCCACTTGCAATCCTCAGAGCTCCTTCTCTGAAGGTTCTTTTTCGAACATTTCACTACTTGGAATGCAAACTGCATTGAACTAAGATCTAATTCGTTTCTGTCTATTGACGCAGATAATCACGGTCCGCGACCTTTGCATTACGATGCTTAAGCAGAACCTGGGGCAAGACTCCTACATCAACACTTACCGACTTGCCATCCGAAGGAATTACAACAGCCTCATCTCAGAGACATTCCGTTACATCAGACGGAACTTTGTTCAGGTGCGTACTTCAGGGCGAGATGTGACACGCAATATGGGGCGACAATGATCCGGATTGTTCTACCACGCCGCAATAAGGCGTGTACAACTTTCACCATTGCTGCCGAGAAGGCAATCTGTGATAGAAACTTCTGCGAGCGAGGGCCTCTTGCCATAGACGTTATCATTTTGATGTTTAGCTAGTAGTCGTATAGCTTGGTACGACCTTGACAGAAACTAACGGGAATGTAATACTCAGCAATGATGTTTCTGAAGGTACTGCTCATCGCTTCTGGAAGACTCTGAGGTCTTCTTCCTCGGTTAAAGCTGAATATCTATTTTGTAGTAAGACCCTAAATTCTTCTACCTTCCGCTAATTCGCTGACGGACGTATTCCTTGCCAATCTGTTTCGTTACCTCTTAAAGTCTAAACTAATGCGAAGCCTTGCCATCCTGTGGTCACTGCCTAGCACCTTTCCGATCACTTCTACATCCGACACAATAACAGGGTTAGAACACAGTATGAAGTCAATCTCAGTTTTACTCTCCCCATTAGGATTTTTTCATGTCTACTTCCAGCACGTTCGTTTGCCGAAGTGTTTTTTTCCTGCTTAAGTCGCCCATCAGCACAGTACGCAGAGTTTTTGCTTTCCCTATTGCCGATTCTGCATCTTCGTAGAAGCTTTCGACTGCCTGGTCATCAAGACTACATGTAGGTGCGCATGCCTGTACAACTTTAGTTTCTACCGCTTATTAAACTTAATTACGATGCCATCCACATTCTCATTATTGCTATAGAATTCATCTATGTTATCTGCTATATGCTTTATGCTTATTGACAAAGAACCCTACCCCTATTTCTCATCTGTTCAGTAATTAAATCAATACATGCGCGCCCTTCAGTACAGTATATGTCTTATTTGGCCTCCTAACCTCTCTAAGCCCTATGAAATCCCATTTCATGCATGCTGGTTCCTCGGAGATGACTGCTAAACTAGCCTAGCTAGGGTTCTAGCGTTAAATGTTGTCAGGGTCAGTTTTCCAATGGTGGCCTGTCCGGAGCCAGACATTATTAACACCCTTCGCTGAGCCACAGGTATGACCGAGGCCGTGGTCAGTTGCTCCGCAGCCGCTGGGGACTGAGGGCCGGAGATTTCGCGGAGTAATCATAGGAGGTCGTGGCCATTTACTGCACCAAGGTAGCCAAATTTTGTTCAGGTGAGGGAGTCCGTTTCCGGAGGTGGTCATCGGCATCAGATCGCACACCGAACCAGTTTATGGAATTCGATCTACACGCGGATTTTTTTTTAATATGGTGGAGAATTGTGCGGCACCGGGATGCAAACCACGGTCCCCTTGCAAGCGATGTTGATGTTTAACACTACGCCACCGATGCCCAATGCAAATGTCCGCCACTGGAATATTTTCCTGTAGGGTCATGCTGAACGGAATTCCTGCGCTTTTCATTTCCTCAGTGCGTCTGAATTTCAAGACCATACCCCACTTCTTTTTTTTTTTTAGTTCGGCAGCCAAAGCGGCAAACTTTCAGCGGAAGTTCGGTGCTTTCATCTTTCTGGCTACAGAACTGCTAACTGGCATTCTCGGGTCAGGGAAGACTGAGATTGCTCTTCACTTTCTTCTTTCGTCATAACGACTAAGGTGTAAAACTTAAGCTCATCTGCTGCAAAGCGGATAGTCACAAGGTCGTCACCAGCGGCTTATATCTCAGCTAATGAACATTTTCCGCTTCTCCGCAATGTGAGCTATTGATAGCAAAGGCTAAAGATAAAGCACAGTCTGGGCAATGTTGCAGTTAAGGCTAGTTGGCTTGTAATTTGTTAGCAAGGAGCAGCGTACTGCAAACGCAGGGCTCGAAAGATATGAGGCAAGCGATTGCATTTCTCTCTGTATCTCGCGTTCTTTTTCCTATGCGATGTTCCTTGAGTGCCTGTTTGAAAGTTTTACGTGGCCTTGGAGAACAGAAAAACACAGCCACCGCCGACACGCGTTGAAATGAAAGAGCGTAAGCTGTTACCATCGCAACCTCATTTCGCATAGATCTCGCTAAGACGAACCGTTTGATACCACCAGCATGTGTCTCCGACCATTGTTTCGCCAGATACGCACCCCCTGCAAAGAGACTTTTGACCATTTTGAACCACTAAAGGTTGATGGTGCGACATCCCCATTAAAAAAAGTCATGCCCGCCACGGTGGCTACTGAACCGGAGTACTTGGGTTCGGTCCCGACAGCGGCGGTCGCATTTCGATGGAGGCGAAACGTAAAGGTGCTGTTGTGCTGTGCGATGTCAGTGCACGTTAAAGATCCCCAGGTGGTCGAAATTATTCCGGAGCACTCCACTACTACATCAATGTCTCTATTTCTTCTTTTACACCCACCTCCTTCCCTTTCCTTGCGCCCCGGGTCAGGTGTTCGCCGAGAAGTGTGACAGGATACACGCGCATTTCCTTTCCGCTAAACCAATTTAACAATTTAGCGCCACGGCCGCCGGAAGTTACACCCCCGTTATGGTTACAATGACCAGAGGTCGTCGGTACGACTACATGACACATTTTAAGGCTCGACTCGACTAGAAAATTTGTGTGCATTAACCCAACGAACCGTTTAGCACCGGTCCGAACATTGAATCTTAGGGTGGAAGCCATCTTGGATTGCTAAGGGCGTACACCACCATGGTGAACACTGCTTCAGACTTAGAGAAATTTGTAGCCCCAGACAAACGAACAGAAATCGCCAAACGCGGGAAGTACTTACACTCTTAAAATATGGCGGTAAGGCCGCATGATTCGCTCCCGTTATCCCAATATAAGTCGGTGAGGTTGCACAGAAAGAAGTTTTTGCACAAATGACAAACAACGAATAGTAGTTCTGCCCTTCACTGTATAAGGAAATCGAATTTAATTTCAACATGTGCATAGAGCTTCTCTTCTGCAGTGGGTTATCTTATTGTCTTATCTGGTCTTTTTTCAACGTCTGTCTTCTGCACTGAAGAAACAATGTGCAGAAACGAGCCAATTGAGAAGGTTGACGCGAAGTATAAAAAGAAATATTTCTAGTTTCTCTGTAAGGGCCTCACATGGGCCAGTAGGGCAGTAACCTAGTGGCTCTGAGCGACGTTAGATGCCCTATGTAGTGGACTGAGGTATTACCTTCGGCTTAATTGCGCCGAGCACTTGAATGAGCCGTGTCTGTCCCCAGCTGTCAAGACACTGCCAGTTCCAGTTGTTCACCCATGAAGAGCTGCGAGCCATCCTGATGGACGACTTGGTTCAGGCTCCAAACGAGGTGGATCACACATTCCGCGCGATCCTATATTGGATATCAGCTGACGAAGAAGAAAGAAAAAGACATCTTGCCCACTTGCTGCCCCTTGTGCGATTCGTACAGTGCGATGACACGTGAGTACCGCGCCGTCGAAGCCGAATGGTCTTGAGCAGTTATCTGCAGCGAACAGAATCTCATGTTCAGCAATGGCATTGGCAGGCCTTATAAGTCGGTCTAATCTGCAAGTATGGCAGACACTTATTTCACCCTTGTCGTCACTCCTATTACCAGTTGTAATGATTTCATCTGTAATAAGACGACAGTTAACAGTGCGGTGATGGTTTACTCTTACTGCTTGTTGCCGGATCTTGGCCGTAACGCGGTTGCTGTGCTTATACCGATAAATTTCGACTACGCAATAGGAAATATTGTGGTGTCCCTAACTTTCATATTTCCCGCAGTAATGTTTGCTACTCAGCGGCATGCAGCGCCTGGTGGCAGCCGAGCAAACTAGAAACATTTGTTCCGGATTTTCTAGGTTTGTTTTCTATGCTTTTATCCAGGTTCTCTGAATGAGCCTATAAATTAGCTAGCCTTAATATTACTGTTAAATATACACGTTACCTTACAGGCCGAAAAAGCATGGAGTTAATCGATTATATGTCCATAACAAACATAAAGAGGATATTAGTATTAGACGACGAAGCTTATCTCGACATAACGGAAAGCGCAAGAATTAGCTCTCGGTAGGAATGCACTTCTACTCACCGTGAGGTCAGTCGGAGTTTCGCGTGCGTGGCTTCAATTGAGTGCACAGGGGCAGACATTATTGTAAATGCGCCTGATATCTATCGGTAGCTACCGAAAGTACTACGCAGTTTCATTTTTTTTTTTCTTTCTCGAACAGCGAGTTCGCCCGGGTGTTGACTGATCCTCAAGTACAGCCTCAATGTAATTCAGCAGGTTGGTTACTGTTCTGCATTTCCGAGGGCGTAGGGAAGCCTCGCATGAGCCTTTGGCGTTTTCCCCGTCGTCGTTTTCATTGGCTAAAATAAATTTAGGCGGTGCACCCAGCCTCCACGACTTCACAGAACGTCCACTCCGGAGCACTCTTGATTCAAGTGGCAACCGCAGTGACACGCTGTTTCATGATCGACACACTTCTAGAAAAAAAAAAAAAACGAACTCGGAGATGGTGTGGCGCAGACTCGTGAATAAGCAGAAACAATTTTGCACATTTTGCTAGAATGCAGCAGCATTCATCCAGGGTCAGAATCGGGCACAGGTAGTAAGTATACTGGAGGTCCTAAGGTTCCGCGACAAGGACGATAACGTGGATGCATGTGCGATGCACGTTAGTAAGAATTTGGTGGAAGACTAGTGACTTAAAGACGGTGCAATGGCCTAAACGTACAAATTTAGGACTGAAACGCGGTACAGAGTAAGGTATATTATTGGAAATTTGAAGCTAGAAGTTTTTAAGGCGAAAATATCGGTAAGAAATGGACAGAGACAAAATAGCGACTCTGGTTGTACAGGTTACCACACTTTATTCCACACTGCGTATTAAACGGGAGGCTCATAGCACTCATGCATCCAGCCATCTGCACGCAGCCTCACAGGTTCCTTAAGGTATTGGTCCATCCGGGTAAGTCCCTTCACGTGGCAGCATTTTCAATATTTCATGTCCCTAGCATGAAAAACCACATGATGAGAGGGCTACGTTTCCCTCCTCACGTCCAGAAAAAGGTGGCCTTAATTTGCAGAACAGGTAACAAAATGCTTTTTCGGTAACTTGAGAATTCAAATAAAGGAAATATCAAGAATATGAAACAACGGAATTTTTCACTATATGGCAGCCGCCTCTGCAGCAGAACAAAGGACTCGGAGGTCTTCCCTTTTCCCATTGTAGACGCAACTTGCCTGATATTGGTTGCTGGGACGTTGAATATGATGTAATACCCCGCCGGGGTGGCGCAGTGGTTACGGCGCTCGACTACTGTTCCGGAGTCCTCCACTACGGCGTCTCTCATAGCCTGAAGTTGCTTTGGGACGCTAAACCCCACAAACCAAACCAAACCAAACCAATTTGTAATAAATATATCTGCGCACTAGTCTATACTACATCCTTATGATCCCTCACTGACCGATTAAGACTGAAGAATATGAACGTAGTTCACGTCCGAAAACCTACACCTTGATTGTTCTGGATGCCATATTCCCTGCGCAGTCGCTGACTCGGCAGCCGGCGGCGTTTCGCGAGTGTGCTGGCGTTGACCTGTCCTCGAAGATTTGGCTCCATCCGCGCATCCCCAGCGATATACTGTTCGTCTTTGGTGGCTTGATGGTGGATGCGACCACCGATTTATACGTTTTCAACGCCCGCACATCCACATGGCGCCTCATCGACAACTGGTACACATTGCGTCGGTACGCTTACCGCGTTTTTTTTTATGCAAATACTACACAGGTTTCTGTTCTGTATTTGCTGAATTTTAGTGTAGGGTATGAAATAAAATTTCTGCTCGAGCTCAAGGAGAACAGATAGGCGTATCAAAGAAAAAGAGTTCTTGCATCCACAGACTCGAATAACGTATCAGACAAGTCCTCGCCAGCTCCCCTCCCACCTTTTTGTCCCTTTGTGTTTCTATGTGCCTACACCATGTGGTCCTCCCCGCAGCATTCTAATGCGCATGCTCACAACTAAAGCGTTAAAAAATGCTTTCAGCAAACCCCGAACCAAAACAAAAAAATATTGGAAGAAAAGCTTCAATCCGCTAGCCAACCTTTCGTCAAGAAGACTTCTCTTCGTTTGCGCAGAGTTCAATTTTGTGGGTGTTTCAGTTAAGTTATCACAACGAGGAAGATCACGAGGCAGATATTCACCACTTGTTGTGGTTTTGCCCGGCACTGAAGCCGACGAGAATTCGGCACCTGACGGCAGTGGGCCTTTCGCCGAACAACCCATCTTCATACATTGCATGGACTCAAGGGCCTTATCAGTGCTCTCTCTTGAACTTTATTAGAACAGCTAACCTTTTTTCTTTCATTTAATACTCCCTTTATTTTTTACATATTCCATTATGCCCTGAAGCAAAAAAAAAAAACAACGTTATTAAAAAAAAAAAAGAACTCTCACCGAGAGAAAGTAGGATGGGATGTGGCTGCTGAAGCGTCGCTGGTCCCACGGGCCTGATTACACGTTTTGATCCCACCACCCTTGCCTCATTACATTCTACTCCACACTAGACTATAGCCTTCCTCCTCAGAGAAAATGCTCGATTTAAACCCTCTCTAATGATGAACGTTTCGCCCAGATGAAAGCAAGTCCCCTGGTTGAAATGCTGGCTATAGCTTTCTATCGATCCTCGTTCATTATAACGCGTTAGCGTTAAGTGACACGTTACGTAAAAAAAACGGTGTCGGCGTTGGGAGTAGTAAGTGAGCGTGGCGCTGGCAGTTGGTAGCTGGCATGACCTGGAGCTGATTCTTCGACGGTTTCAACTGAACCAGACCGAGTGGTATCAGAAAGCTGGGAGGAGCTGCCCACTGGGGTGGCTCATTTCAGGTGGAAAGGTGAAATAGAATCAACCTTCAAATGCTCTGCACGCCCAGTCAGACACTCGGCGTAAGCAAGCAGGCACATTCATACGGCTTGGATAAAGTGGGGCCTTTATATGACGGGTGGTCGCCTACCCTATCGCTTCTTACCCTTAAGTATCCAACATAATTTTATTTTCTGTTTAGCAGGAATCCTATCTCGCTGGTCTCTCTTTAGCATGGTTTAAGGGAAATGCGCGCGTACAAGACTCATCTGAAAAATCTATCAAGAAAACGAACTTCTTTGCAAGTAATCTCCATGGGAGTGGCACTAAAACACCTGCTATCTTCCTATTTAGTGGAAATGGCCTCTTGTTTTTGCGCACTAACAGACCACGCTTTATGCAAGCAGCTGTTCTTCACGCAACGGTGTCTTGCACTGCAGGAAACGGCGTCACGATTAATCTGCTATTAATCATGACAACCCCTGTTTTGACGCTCTCGCGTCGATAAGAGGACCCATCTGGGTTAAACAGACCTTTATAACTCCCAGGCGAAGAAGAGACAAACTAGACGTCAGATTAGAGCTATTTTTTCTTATACTCCTATTCGCTGCAAAAACTGTGCAGCTTAGGCCATTAACTCAAATGGCAGCCCATTTTTTCTTTCGGTATACCTTATCAATTGTGCGACCGTCGGCGCTCTCTGGTTTCCTCCACCCGCAGGATGAATTACGGGGTGGCCGTTCTGGATGCTTGCGTTTACATCGTGGGCGGTCACAGTGGCATCGGGTGCTGTAAATCCGTCGTCTGTTTCGATGTTACGAGGAACCAGTGGAGTCGCATGGCCAGCATGGGCCAAGTCCGCTGCGGCGTCAGCATGGCCACCCTACAGGCAAGCTGCTACGATGTCCAACCGAATCAGTTCTATGTCGCAGTTGCTCTCGTCCGCTGTTATTTTTACGCGACACGCGTCAGCTAAACGCACCAGGTGCTGCAATCCTGTGGATTGTTACAGAAGGACAAACCATTTATCTGCCGTGGTGTATAGTAACGCCAGCTCTACGGAGAATGACATGCACGACGACCATGTATTTCAAATCGACAGCAGTTCGAAGAAGTCGGCAACTCCAACTGAGGCCACAAAAAAAAAAAAAAAAAGACTGTGTTTTGCAATATATAGTAGTGTGCCTCAGCCACTCGTAATTAACATTTCGATGCCCACAATTTGGGAATGCACGTGCCAATGGTATTGCTCCAAAACACAATCTGATACGCATAATTTAGCTTCGATACTGAATCGAATATCAATAGCCAGCTACAGAAGTAAATGAATGCGATTCGAATATCCGTATGATTATTGGCGACTTGTCGCAATATTTGTGCAAAATGAATATTCGTGCAAAACACTGATGTGACCTGATTGAACATGCAAATATTTAGAATGATTCGCATACTCTACAGAAATTTTGTTCCGAGCATCTGAAATCTTAGGAGCAAATTCACGCAACACGAAATTAACATGAACACAAAGGCAGAAAAACAAGTTTCATTTTCAACTGCGCAGAGAGGGTTTCTCATCATCCTTCATAATCTCACGTTCACAAGCAATTACTAAGGAATGAACAGGAAATATGCTTCTTCTGAAAGAATAACAATAAGATATAGTTGTGGTGTTTCAATGCGGCGCTCTGATGCTAAGGGTCAGTTTTCTCTCACCTTTTTGTTCAGTGTTCGCCAGGTAGTGAACTGGTCATTTTCAGTACATGGCTTTGCCAAAATGAAGGGCAAGCAGCGAAGGGACTTATCTTGTAAAATATTCAACAAATAAGTCCAACGTTTATTTCCAGTAATATACAGGAAATGGGCCTCGAATGAAAAGCTACAACGATAGCTTGAGAGATGCCCAAGCCCCTGTAAAGGCAGAGCAACAGGACATGTGTGAAATGTAGGCGAACATATGCATATATAACATGAAAATTATGAAGCACAAAAACAAGCAAATATACAAATGAAACAGCAAATTAAAAAACTAGCACAGTAAATTGACGGCCAACAATCATCTAACAGTATGTACGCAACATGGCAAAATGTAATGGCGCAGTATGAGCGGAAAAAATCGAGATACACCTCTTGAGTAACACTGGGCAATATGGTCTAAATCAGCCGAGAGGACAGCGGCTTGTGGTGTGTCCGATCGGTTGAGGAATGCACAATCTTAGACCTTCGACAGGTCTTTGCGCTTTGAGTAGTACTGAGTAGGACGCTCAACTTCCGCATGCGGCGTGTCATTCAGCTAACCAGTCTCCGGATTTTGGACTAGAGTGGTATAATTTAATATATAGGGGCCCTAAGGAGACTCTCTAAAGTTGATCATCTTTCTTTTTTAGTATCACGGTGACTAATCATTAAGGCCGTGTATTGCAACAATAAGCTACCTGTTAATGTTTATATGTTTTATACTGCGAGTTAGCCCATGAAACATCTGCACGGATGCATGAGGTTGCATTAACTTTTTGTAGGGGGCGTGGACCTCTGTCAAGCCTTCTTTCTGGCTTTTTGTCGAGGAACCCCTCATCTTCATGGTGTTGAATAAGTTGAAATTGAATTGAATTTGAGTTTGGTATTGCGCATACCTCTGAACGTACTGCTGTTACTTTGAAAGCCTGCTAAGAGCACCACGTTAGAAAATCTTGTAAGAAAACTGCATTGGATCTTAGCAGCCTCTCAACAAAATAGTATTGAATATGGGCGAAAATTTTGGTGTGAGCAGCGGTTCGACGTGCGGTTCCTAGCTGGATGCCTAACTGAAGAGCTCCTTTCCATAGTCTCAACTTCTGTTACAGCATGGAAGTTCAATCGCCTCTACAAGGTTCTGCTGAGGAAATAATTAGCTCCACAAAATGTCAGTGAAGATGATTTTTGTGTGTTTATTCCGTAGCTTGCTATGAGATGGCTGCCTCGTTGCAGGTCACGCCTACTAGCGTGTGGTGATCCCTGTTTGTTGAAATTTGGTGCAGAACTCAAATGCACTCACACTCAAGATGCTTCAGAATATTCACAGCAAGTCAGTATCGTGGAGCTTTCAGTCGTTAATGGGCACAGCGTCCACAACTGGGGACGCGACCTGAACACTATTACATCAAAAGCGTGGCTTTTTGGGTTTGTTAGTGCATGATCATATCGAGACTGTAGCGGACAGTACACACACGTGTTGTTCGTTTCTTCGTGTGTCCTGTCCTTCGCTGCACTATTAAATCACCGTGGAGAATTAGGGCATGCGCGTCCACACACGTGGTATTAAGTGCGCAGTTGCATCGCCCTGACCGCGGGATGATGCTTGCGTTTGTGCGTGCGTGTGCAAACGGAGCCGCAGACGCCTCGTCCCTCCGAATGGGAACCTGGAACGAGGTCTGCGGCTGGCGCAGCACAGACGGACAGCGGAAGAACAACGAGGTTGGCCCCAGAAAAGCTTCGCTCCCGAAAGGATCCTCCCGCAACCCTCCCCAGCCAGTCCGTTTCTGAGAATTTGACGGGCGCTTGCTGTCAACAGAGCTGTCATGGCCACGAACAGCCGCGACGAAACGACGACGCAGGAAGGAGTAGCCCCCAGGAGCCTGGCTAAGACGAGGGAGAGAGCAGCTTTGAAGCGAGCCGACCGACGCAAGTGAAAGAAAAAGGAGACTGGATCTGGGTGCCGAGAAGAGAGGCCTCATTCTGACAGAGAAGTTGTGCTGCAGTTTGTGTATAGTCGTAAATAAATTCTTTACTCTGTAATTAGTGATCCGGATCAATCGGGAGAGAAGTGAAATTTGAAGAGTTCAGAGAAAAGAACCTCACATATTAACTCATGGGTTCAATTAAGTTCCGCTAAAAAATGACTGCAAAAAATCGTTTTAAAGATAGAAACCTCTCCAGTTTTTGAAAGATCTGCTATGGCATAAAACTTTAATCTATGGGCATAAAATGTGATTACTTTTTTACATGGGTGCTGTTATGAAGAGATTCACTAAAAAGGGGTACAGTTTCTAGCCCGCAAAGGGTGCGGAGTTCTGATGTGGAGACGAAAAGAGTTGACAAATATTTCACATTGAATCATCCTGGATCTGGCGAACATTTACTGAGTAGCCTTTGCGCACTCCTCAAAACAATGTGAAAATTTGAAAATGTGCCTCCATCTTGAAAATAATCAGCGTCCGAGGGAAATGTACAAGTGCCTTATTAGATGCTCAATATTAAGTCAGTTGCATAGTGCCGTCATTGTAATGCTCTTAAACCATCTAAACGAAGTAATAACTAGGATGCTAAACTATTTGCTTTTTGTGAGTCGCATTTGGCCGGCACTGTGCTGATTGTCTTGTCGCAGGGGTATATCTACGCCATGGGCGGCTTTGATGGGGACGAGCACATCAACACCGTCGAACGGTACGACACCAAGACGAATCAGTGGTTCCAGGTTGCCGCCATGAAGGACATCAGGAGCGCCGCTGCTGCCACAACGGCTGCCGGAAGAATTTACATGTGAGCTTGGTCGATTGGCCGTATTTGACGAAGCCGGGTGCACTTACCGGTTTGACAGAAAACCCCGAGCTTGCATACGTGACTTGCATCCGAGTTCATGACACTAAAGTCGAAGCAACGAAAAGCGACCATTGCTGTGCAACAAAACATTGACTGTTATCTAAATACATGAAAGCGTATAAATTGTCTACTCTTACCTCCCGCCAACTTCAATTAAACTTGACTGCCTATTATAGAGAAATCTAGTTACTTATTAGTGGGCCGACTTTTTTCGCCGGAGTGTTCACAAAAACGGTAAAGCCTTTCTTCTTACTATGGTGTACGATTTAAGAAGAGAAACGCATTTTGGAAAAATCGACAAAATAAAACAGAATCAAGGTGAGTAAAAGTATTAGAATATATCGGCCATCCAGTTCGGAAGCAGGCGCCTCATGATATAATAAAAGTGTCCCAGACTCGTATTCCTATGCGGACCGCATTTAGGGAAATTTGCCTAGAGGGCGGGGGATCAGAAAATAATAGAATAGCGATAGAAGCTATAAAAATGTAGAGGCACAGTAACCTTAAAGAACAATGACATAAGTATATGCTGACCCGAAACCTCTCTTTTCCAGACCACACCCTCCTATTCTTACTGGCGTTCCCGTGATCTCAGCAATTATTCAGCAGTTTTTTTGCTATCTTACGTATGCACCTATCTACCTGTCTCTCTGCAGGGTGCTCCTCTTTTCCCCTTAAATCAATTTGTTCACCCACAAAAGCCTTTTGTTATAGGCGCTGCACAAAATAACCCTTTTTAAACTCACTCCTTTCTTTTCATTTCTGTTAGCATATCAACACGCGTTGCTGCTTGTGCCCCCATGCCATTTTCTTCTCATAATATTAACGTCTCATTTTGTCTCTCCGCGCTGCCCACGTTCTGATTTCAAGCAATTTCATTAGCCTCGAAGTTTTGGCCCTAATGGCCCCTATAACAGGCTGCATAGGTTGTATTATTTACTTTTGAACGCCAAAGACAGCATGCTGTGAATGCAACATTCCGACCCGGTGATAGTTTTCATGTTGAAAGATTATGCAGAAAATGCTAAAATGACAAATAACCGTGTCGAAACGTGTGTACGCACGATTTTGAAGCTTGTCTGGTCCTGTACATTTTATGAAAACATGGTTTTGAAAACTAGTTGTTTGAACATGCAGTCTTTTGCAGAAAGCTTCCAATGGTAAAGCGTCGTACAGCCACAACCCTTCAGAATGAAAGTGATTGTGCGCTATCGTGGTGACCCGCCCTAACATGTAGACATCGAAAGGTTAGATCAGAAAACTGTGTTACAGTAGCCAAGCCAGGCAAAGTGCAGTTCTAAATATGTCGGTCATAATGTGATACCTGCATGCCTTCTGTGCACTGAAGTAGGTATGGCTGTCATTCTGCTTCTCTTAAATGTAAACCCAACCCAACCCCAAATGTAAACCAAACACCAGCTATCTCAAGACGGGTCCTTGCTGATCGAACTCTTCTATCCGCTGCTATCTAATGCATGTTTGCGAGCAGTATTCAGTGAATTGTGGAGGAGTTGACGACATGCATTATTAGACAGTCACTATTTTTTTTTTGTGCATAATATGTATCCTTAGTCGCTTATGTGCCATAAAACACAATATGATAAGTAACCCCGTTTTTCGGATGTAATCTTGATAAGCGTATATGACGTTGGCACACAAAACTCATTAGCAGAACTCAAAACTTATAACGACGTACCTTGTCGAGCCTGTTTTAAAGTTGAAGCCGTTTGAACCTTAGACCCCCTCGAGGAAATTACGGGTATAATTCGACCTTTCTCTGAACAAATAAAGTTTACTGCTACTACGAACAAAGCTATAGTGATATCCAAGAGTCCGGGAAGGAGTCACAGTTTACGACAGGCAGTTGGGTGTTGTAAGCGTCATGGAAGTATATCTCTCCGGGCCAGGTGGTGACAGCTGATCCGTACCGCGAAAGGAAGACAGCTAGTGGAATGAGAATGGGCTGGACTGAATTGGGCAGATACTTCTATAGTGTATGAATAACTGCGCCCGGATATCCTTCGAGAGAACAGTATGTAACCATGCGGCCTTTTTAGGCCTTGCTGTGCGGCAGTATGCAAGCACGCGTTTTTAGAGATAAGCGTTACACAAAAGGTCTGCTGCTCGATTCAGGATGGTTAAGAGCTGGACATGCAAAGTCTAACGCGCGCAATCTAATGCGGACATAGTCCACTGGGGTGCGTAAGCTGATTGCTAACGTTGGACAACGTATACTTGTAGCAGTGGACTGCACAGTGTCAGTGTGTAGTTCGGGGGTTAGGATGGCCCCGATTGGCTGAGAACAGCTTTAAATAAAGACAACACTGAGCACAGCAGTTAACGCAACACTGCTACTGCTTAAGTCTATGTCTTTGTAGAGTACAGCTCACAGCCAAGGTAGAGCGAGGTTACACGCCCGGTTTCCGATTTCGCCATGCGTTCTTGAGAGCCATGAACCAGTCATGAGCCAGTCACCATGAACCTGCGTATCTGCACGTTCATAGTGACTGCATGTGTCACTTAAAGTGCGCACGTGCATTGCTTCCCTCTCGGCTCAGCGTCGGCGGCTTCACGGGTCGAGAAGTGCTGAACATGGTAGAGACGTACAACCCCGCGTCGGATTCATGGACCAGAGTACTGACGATGAGCACGCCTCGCAGCAGCCTCAAGGTCGTTGCGCACAACGAAATCATCTATATGATAGATAGGTGGTCATGACGGCATCATGCATCTGTCCTCAGGTACGATTTCTGATCCCTTTTGATAGTGTACACTTATTGCTTACTCGAATAAATCTGACCACATTGTGGGAGATTGCAAAACGAGACGGGATGAAAAAAATGTTGTGGTCGTAGTAGCAGCAATTGAACCATCTATATTGAACCATTTATTGAACAATCTAAACTAATTATTCTAAATAGCTTTCGCGAAAAAAAATTCTGGTCATGTGACACCCCTTCGAATTTCTCAAGGGGAGCTCGAAAGTTGATATCAGCAGAAAATGTACAAGAAATCAAATATCGAAGTTTGGCTCTTGAAAAATATTTGGAGATAATGAATATGCATTGAGGTTTTAATCGCACAGGAAAACAATTTGCGCACCAAATTCTTGTTTTGTTTCATATCATTATTTTTCTTCAAAAAACACTGCTTTCTCTATATTTTTATACTCTATCACGACATTGGCGAGTAACGTCATATGTTTTGCCACTTATATAAAATAGGTACTATTGCATTACATGGTTTTAAGCTATAACACAACACCGTATATTTCAAAAAAAATATCTCAAACGTAAAAAAAAGTGTCTGTGCACGAAAGTTATTCACAGAACGCTGTACAGAACACATTAAGTTCGGCATTTTGTTTTATCTGAAATATATTGTGTTGCATTATGCATCAAACCATTTAAAGAAATAGCCCGTATGGCACATGTTATAGAGAAGCGGCGAAATATGAGATATTGCTTGCCCATGTGGCGAAAGAGTAGAAAAGAAACGACAAAAGAAGTTTGTTTGTTTTTTTTTCAAAAATAATGAAATAATAATAAAAAACATTTGCGGCACTTTTTTTTTTTACGTAAATTAAAACCTCATTACTTATTCATCCGTAAAAACTTCCAAGCGCATAAGTAGTTATTTGATTTATGCCAATTTCTTTCTGTGCCACTAACTTTTGCACTCATCTGAGAAATTGTATGGGCTGTCCCATGGCCAGGACATGTTTTTCGATACAGTTATTAAGGCTAATTACTTTAGCTGGTTCAATAATGAGGCACAAATTTTATCAACAAGATCGAAGGAGGTCGAGCTCAAACTCTGGTACCCCTCTAAGGAAATCAATATTTGCAGATGCTTTTCTCGCAATGCCACTCGCTGTAATGAAAGAAGTAATGACATCTAGTAAGTATTAGTTAGGTTTATGAGAGAAAGAAACCATCGTGGTCACTGTAATTGCACAACCGAACGGTGGGCGCCCGAATCAGCGCGAAGACGAAAAAAAAAAAAAAAGACATAATGCGGCATCATGGAATATAATTCATGAACAATATTTTCATTTAAAATTTTAAACTCGCTGTAAAATTCATCTTCAGTCGTATATTTAAAACTGCCTCATTATTTTGCCAGATTTATTCTTTAGCATTATTTAGAAGTTGTCCCAGTTCGAGCCCTTTTGGAAAGACTAAAATTTCCAATGTAAAGAGAAAAGAATGCTTAGACGGCCACTTCGTAGCTTAAACATATTACGACCAATCTTTTATAAATCTTGCTTAAGGGATTAGCCCACAGTGATCTTCACGCACGTTAAAATTAATTCAGGGGATGTGCCCTGGCCAGAGAATCGGTTCACACAGCTTCAAATTCGCTTGTATTCATGTGGATTACTCTCGCGGCATGTATTCGGGTTAGAAAGCTGAGGGTGAGACTCGAGCTCTATCTTTAAGGTTATATGAGGTTACATGGCGTTAATGGCTTCCGTGAGCGGCTCCCGTTGCACATCCTCGATCGCGTATGTGAACATTGATACTCGACTAACAACGCATTAATGCTTTACTGTGGGCCTCTTTTATGTCACCCGTTCTGATTAGCGCAAGTTACCACATTATATGAAATGCCTCCCAACATTAGGCCCTGCTTTGCGAAGCCGTACGAACGTGGCTGCGTTTTCTGAACAACGGTGCATTTTACGCTATAACGATCAAAATTTCTGATGGACGTTGAAAAGCTTTAAGCAATGTATGTCCTTGCTTTCGGTAGCAGGACGCGTCTAATGATGGGAACATTTCTTTCCCTTGGAGCAAGCAAGCTTCAAAAATTGCAATGTAGACTATAACAATTAACTTACATTTTCGCTCGTTGCTTTAAAGTCATCCCAGTTCCTGTTTAAGATTGTGGTGTGCCGCTTTTGGGAAAAGTAGGCGAGAGAAATTTGCTCCTGACCCGCGCAGTGCCGCACGAACTGCACTCATGTAGCGCTAAAATGGGGTAACGAAAGGAAGACCGTAATTCGCATTTTCCAAAAACTTTTCGTCATCAGAGTAGCATACAGCTAAGAAACAAGCCTCGTTCCTTAGTTATCCTTGAGAAAGACGATATACCAAAGACGTTAATAATCGGTTAGCGTCATAATCTGACTTACAAATATATGCCTTAGAAACGGAAAGGGTTCAAGCCTGATTCGCTTTTTAAGACAAATGATAAACAATAAAGTACACTTCAAATCAGTCTTTCGAGCTTTGCGAAGGGCATAATTGTTCGCTCATTGCCAACACTCATTTCTAAGAATCATTTCGGTCTGTTTCGGGCTGCTAAATCACCCGCTAAAATGCATCTCAAAAGGAGGGGTTTAAATTCTTGTATACTCACCTTGTTCATCATTTAACCTCCCAGGAGAGTGCACCATGTCCCTGGTCGAGAAGTACGACATCGAAGGTCGTAAATGGTCTTCGGCTACGGCCATCAGCAAGAACTCCTCTCCTTTGGCCGCCTTTGTTGTTCGCGATGTGTCAAATCCACGTGAGTTACTCTATTTCGGTACAGTTAACTTTTAACAAAACTTTTATCGTGCGCAACTGTACAATATCGATGAAATTGTTGGTGCCAATAGTGATTCACTCTCGGGTAAAAATGCAAATCGTCGTGAAAGAAACAACGTAATAACAAAACGTAATCATTTGGACAATAGTAGAGTACCTTTGGGGACGTTTGATAACATTTGGCATTTAATTTGCAATTATGGGTATCGCCAAGGGCAGTTTGTCCACCTGCTAACAAATATTTTCAAGTATTCTTTTTCTTGCGACACCTCGAAATGATTTTCAAATGTTGCTGAACGCTGCTCAGTGCACTTCGAGGGTCGATATATAGAGAGCCTTCGCCGTGCGAACTAGTGCACATGACGTATAATATTTTGTGTGCTATGGGTACGAAGTCCTCAGGATTTTTGCGCTGAGCTTGTCACCACCATTGTCATTTTCCTCGTAATTTTGTAAATATTATTACCATTGCTATTTTACTAATTACCTGACTCAGATGGGTAGTTGGGCGTGAAAAACAAGTCACCAGGGCAGTTTTTCGCTGCGATATAAAATAAAGCTGTGCTGTCTGAAGCGACATGAGTGGTTCGGGAGCACCGGAAATGCGAATGAACCTAACAAAACGCACTTAAATGCGTCTTCGAAAGCTTATGAAAAAGCAACGAAGAGTAAACAGAAGACGGTGAACTTGATTTTCTAAAAAAGTGTAAGGCTAAAGTCATTTCGTCTACTGTGACTATAGAGTGAAAACGATGGTGATAATTTATAACACAAGAGCCACGTCGCGCTTCCGAAACTTTTAGACGCTGGAGTTTTTAACAACTGATCGGATCGATGGATTACAGATAGATCATGGTACAACTATTTCGCTGTGACCCATGAGCTTTTCCTTTCTTTTTTTTTTTTTTGATACGCCGACATTAAGAATGCCGTGAATGTGCACTGAGTAGTATAACTGTGCAGAAATCAGAAGGCAGGGGACAATAGCCGGCTTTGGCAAATTGCTTGCTATCAATTTTCCTTTCACATTCTCGAAGCCTACAGCATATTGATGAAAAAGAGGAGCTTCATCATCATCATCATCATCATCAGGAGCTTATTTCACTTATATTGATCAATTCCGCGCCCATTAAGAAAATCGTAAACTTTTAGAGACGTTTCAAAGCTCTTTTTGTTTTCTTTACGCGTCAAAAATCTCCAATAACGAGTTTCTGGGGAAGCCTATATCTAACATGGGTTTTGTTCCTTGTAATAAGAGACTAAATATTGGATATATTTCCGCTTCAAACCCGGTACCAGAAAAAATTTTTCATCAAGTTTTTATATTTTTCCTTGTAGCCTATAGCGGCGCTCGGGTGAGTGGTAGCGATTAATTTCTCCTGTACTGCCAATCTACTTCATTCAGGGATTCCCTTAAATATTGGACAGGTTTTCTTTTTTTGTTATTATTTATTGTGTTATTCTGGAAATACTTTTGAAATTACAAAGAAAAATTTCTATGTCGTCCATATCAGGTCCCAAGCGTACGTCTAAACCGATGTTCTGAAAGTGTTTCCACATTTCCTGTAACGATATTTTCTACTCCGCTCTTTTCAGGAAAATAAGCGGATGAGTGAAAGATGGTGCTAGCTGTTTCAGTAATTAATAATGGCGATTAACTATTATTACAAATTATCATCAAAATATTTAACAAGTTGCAGCAAACTGCATAAATGAGCTCTTGTTCGGAAGTTTTGGTACAGGCCGAGCAACAATAAAGCAGCGCCAGTTCACTCCTACGTATTATTTTAAAACTGCTCTTCAAATCGAAAACGATTTACCTACCTGAAAGTAATAACAAACAACAGACACAAAACGCAAAGATTTCGAATTCTTTCAATGGTCATTTTCGGGCTCAAACTTCGCCATCAACCAAGTAGGTATTTATCGAAGTGGATAATTGCGCATTTGACATAACGAACTCAGGATGTTAAAATTGATTTCAAAAAATGATGGGGGATCAAGCACGGTTTGAAAATAGAGATAGCAGCGAAAGCTCTGTTAAGCATGATTTTACATGGTTTGTAGCGAAGTTGTACGCAGTTTTACGGTGTGAATTAGGGGGACGCTCTGTAGCTTTACCTTGACAGGACGCGGAAGTGCCTTCAGCACCCCCTTTTCCTTACGCAATTCTTTTTTTTTTTAATTTTTGTTTAATTTGAATTCTGGAGAAAGGATGGCGTGGTACCTGTCTCACTTTTGGGTGGGCCCCTATACTTGATTAGGTCAAGAGAGGCCGTGTTTCACCTGCCGTGGTGGCTCAGTAGTTGAGCCACTCGGCTAAAGATCAGGAGTACACGAGTTTGAGTCCGACCGCGGCAGTTGCGCTTCGATGAAAGCGAAACTCAGAGGCGCCCGTGCTATGTCAGAACACGTTAAAGATTCCCAGGTGGGGGAAATTATTCTGCAGGCCCCCACTAGGGCGCATCTTTCTCTCTTCTTTCAGTCCTACCTTCCGCCCTTCCGTTACGACGCTGTTCAGTTGTCTACAGTGAAGCGTGACAGATACTGCACCTGTACTTTCCTATAGATCCTATTCATTATCAAATTTATCGTGCGGCAATTGATTGTGCGGGGGCTGCCATAGCACTGAGTGGTTCGAAACTAAACGCACAAAGAAAAAAAGTTTCCGAGGAGCTCGTCTGCCGGCCGCTGTGAGGTTCGAGTAATTCGACTTTTCCCTGCCGTGCGCCGCTCGCTCGTCCGCGGCACCCGAGACACTTCGCAACTCTGTCAAGACGTGCAAACTGAACTTTTGTCACTCCTTAATGCAATGGCAAAGTCCAGCTTTTATGGGACACCTTGTAATAGGGAGGAATTTGCGAGGTATTGGAGTGTACTGTTATGCGCAGTTTATACCAATGATCTAAGCTTATGACGCTAAGTGAAAATTCGCTTTAAAAAAAAACTTTTCTCTGCTCTCAGCGAGTGGTTAAAACTTCCATAGAAAACAACGATGCGAGTTTTGCGCAATAATTGTGAGGCAACTGAGGAATACTTTAAAATAATTTTGTAAATACATTAATATCCATGGTCTAAGCTTGCGATGCGTGATAAAAAACGCAGACGAGCAGATAAGAACAGAAAACACACACACACACACACACACACACACACACACACACACACACACACACACACACACACACACACACACACACACACACACACACACACACACACACACACACACACACACACACACACACACACACACACACACACACACACACACACACACACACACACACACACACTCACACTCACACTCACACTCACACACACACACACGCACGCGCGCACATGGATGATGTTGCACTGAAAGCTGAATTATTCTGGATCCGCACACTTCCTTCTCCCTTCACTTCACTGTCCTGTCGTTATGCATTGGAACAGGGATAAGTTTCTTAAACACACAACGCAACAGACGAAGAACAAGCAAGTAGACGGTCCCTCATCTGTTGCGCTGCGTAGTTAATAAACGTTAATAAACGTTGCACCAACTAGCTCAACTCTCCGTTTTATTGAAGGATAAGTTGACGCGAGAGATTTTAGAAGCATGAGCTAGGAAGATTTCTGGTGTAAAAATATTTCAGTATGCCTTCTGTATTTGTATTGTGGAAGGAATTGAACTTCCTACGCATACCGACAGGGCGATGAAGTAAATAAAGGGAAGAGAGGTGCGTGAGTCTAGAATAATTCAGTTTTCAGTACAGCATCGTCCTTGCCTGTGCATGTGTGTTTATTCTGTGCAGTCTGCTCCGCTGCATTTTGACCATGTTTGACCTACTAGCTTAAAGATCCGCCGTATTACTGTTGCGATGCGTACGAACTGTTTCTGCTGAAGTTTGTACCGTTTCCACATCGAGCAATTAAGTCTGCCATAAAGAACCAACAGAGCGCGCTTGTTTTCGTCAGCATTCGGATAAAAATGGAGAAAGACTCCGCTGCGTAGCAAAATGTCGCTGCAGAAGTTTGTCGTGCGATCACAACTGCCGCACGAAACCTGTCCTGTGTGGTTTCATAAAATGCTAAGTATGATATCTGCGAAGGCGGAAATTTATTGCAAAATAAGTTATTTTTCTCATTTATATCATGTCGAAGTACGCATGCATAATATAAGATGCTAAAGCTGAATTTATTATTGAGCGCTTTGAAAGCACGTAGTTGCGAGGTTTATTTTCCAAATCCTCAAACTATCTCTCCCCACCTTCGAAATATTAATGGAAAGTTTCATTACTAAGTCATTTCGTCAACTACCCGATATTTCTGTGTTCTACGGCGTTAATGACGGCGCTCAGCAAGCTGCTGAAGGGCTCTTGGGCTACCGATGAATGCACATTAGACTAAAACGAGACTACTTTCCCACCCGCATTTGGAAGGCGATAAACCCGGTAGCCACATCTTGGCAACAGCCTCCCATGTAGCTCCTATATGTTCAAGGGAAAAAAAGAATACAACAGTCACTTTTAGAGTAATTTGACCACATTTGTAAGCTCATTTCTACACTTAAGATTGACTTGTTCCATGAAAGACGCTAGCAGCTCCGCTTTCCGTATGACACAGCCACAATGGGACACTATATTTCGATCTTATATACACTCCAACCACTTAAATTCGTTTTATCCACTAACCACATAAACCCTTGACGATGGCATGGTTCTTATTCTTACCTTATTTACATTCTAGCCTAGTCTCATCGATCTAATCTAATCTAATTGCCAATCTCTTCCATCTCTCTCTCTCTCTCTCTCTCTCTCTCTCTCTCTCTCTCTCTCTCTGCAGATATGTGGCTGTGACAAAGCCACAGCAACGGCGCCAGCTTCGCCCTAGCACATGCCGACTCCCGCCCGTCCAACTTGGACGCCCTGCTGTAACCGTCCCCGGTCGCGGAGTGCACTGGTTGCTGATTCGGAAATGGATGCCGCAGCGAATAAAGAACACGGGGTTTCAGTGTACAATGCTTGTACTAGTGCACTCTGTTCCTTGAGAAGGACTGACAGGCGCACAGCGAACAATGATACTCGTGTAGCACCTAAGCATCAGCTCAGTACCAGCACATACTACATCAGCAGCTGTTAAGTGAATTATTGGGATGCTTCGAAAAGAAAGAGGTGAAACGCCGCATTGCGCGGCTTCGTATGAAGTGTTCCGCCTAATTGCGCTATGCATAGAACTTTTCTGTGCTTTTTTGTCACCCTCGTCGGACATTGCTCGGGACGCATAAGCTAGGCTCAAGGCGACTAGTGGCTGGTGTCAGCAAAGGCAATGACTTTAGACCGAAACCTGTGAGCAAGTCGAAGGGCGCAGTGTTTCTCCGCGCGTTTGTTTGCCTTCTGCTCGTTTGCCTCCTTCCGGGAGTACTTGTACTTTCGTTCGCGCTTCCGGTGACAGCTAGACCACATCCACATTAAGTCACACTTGAGCCCATTCGTCGCGATTTTCTGGATGACATGTTTTCAACTTCCACTTTTATGCACTTCTCTAATCACGCCTGTTGCTACAAACGTCGCAGTAGAAGCTCTTCACGCCTTTTTTTTTTCTTCCCTTTTGTTTAGATATCCAGGCGTAGCAATGAGACATCGAAACTTGTTACAGACTTGCGTGATTGCATTTATAACGCGTTGTCTCTCGTGCGCATCTCTGCAAATTGTGTCCATAAAGACAACAAAATGCCAGTCGACTTCTCCACTGCTGAAACGTGCGCCACAAAGGTCCTGTATTTCAATTTATTTCGTGTGTAAAAATAATTAGGTGCACATTAGACGTGTTTGCGCAAAGTAGGCAGTATTTAGGGCGCCTTTATCAAGAGGGTGCAATACGGCTTCCACAATGCATGTCCCGACCGGATCGATTTCCTCGTTTTGATTTCAGCTGGAATGGCCAAGCCGAGTTCACGTTTAAAACCGCTCAGCATTAACCCGGTCGTTTAATATTGCGGCGGTAAACGCTCTGCTGCGCTATTTTTATCTTTGCGCTGTCCCTAATCAATTGTGCGCGAACTAAATAGAACCGTCAGATGGCACTACGCGGCGCTGCTTTTCAAGCTTCTTGAGTGTCAGGTATCCAGGTGTGTCTCCCCACCGCCGTTCGGCAACAGGATTGATTTTCGGTTAATAAAACAGACGAAAGGAGTCTTTTCTTTTTGTCTTCAAATGTGCCTGCAGAGCAGAGTAGAGGCTATTCACGTGACTAAACAATATTCAAAACTGAATTCGGCTAGTTTGATGTTGCAGACGCGAGAATTTTGTTGCTATTCCATCTGTATCTTCGTTTTGCGCTTGCCCTCTTCTTGCATGCGTATTTTATTGCGGAAGCTTGCCATTAATGTTGAAGCCGCATGCTATAGCAACAGGCTCGTTGTCAGTAAGATTTTTCAAAAGTTTAGCGCGGGATAAGCGACATTAGTACTTGCACGATTCTTGCGCAAATGATAATGAAAAAGAAGAAGCTACATCGTGAATATACTGGGTGTTCTTTTCTTTAACTGTTTTAACAGGGTTTTTATACCTTGCGAGAGATATACCGGTGCGGTTTGTGCTGGTGGATAAAGAGGACAATAAAACGTGCTGTCCAGAAAGCGGTTGTCGCACTAAATTTAGCGGATTTTGCATTGTTTAGCGGGTGAAAATATTGTATTGAGGGAAGCGGAGGTTTTAGATCCTCTTGGCGTCTTTTTTTTTTTTTTTTTTTTTTTTTTTTTGCTGTTTTCATGGTACTACTTTTTTATATATATATTATAGTGCAAGTTCTTTTCAGTTATATTTTTTTCTGCATTTATTTCTGTGAGTGCATGACGTAAGTGATATCTTAAGATCATGAATATTTGAGCACGCTTATTACGTGCGCCTTGAATTGGTTTATGCAGTATTTTTTAATGTAATCGTTGAGTCTGGTAATGCAGAGCGTGCGGACCAGAGGACTGCGACCTGTCAAGTATGTGCGGAAGTTTGGGAAAGAGTGGCTCGAGGACCTTAAATTTTGAGAAACAATTGCTGCAGCCAACTGCAATAGAAGAAACCCATTCCTGTCAGCTGGAACAGCCATGAGAGCACAGCTGCATTGCACTGAATTGCATTGATAGAATCGTGATGCAACATTTGATGAACTCAACTAACAAATATTTTTATTTTAGATTTCAAGAGTCTTAAGGCTGCCAAGGTAGGAGTTTGGTCCAGTTCTTAAATAGTTTTTATCTGCAATGAATTTCGATATATATATGACGTCAAAAGTGCTCCTTTTTCATCTCGCAAAGTTGGCTTCTCGCAAGGCACATTTTTTAAATGGAGTCGCTAGGCGCAGTAATGTCGCGGAAATCACGTCAACTGCTTCTACAGCATAAAATGGACAAACAGCTTTCGTATTTTATGTATTATTACTGCAAGCAACGTCACTTCAAATATATGCACTTTGGAAATCCATTATTCCCAGCTTAAAAAAATGCATATTTTTTACATTAAATATTTTGAATCGCATTACCCTAAAAAAAAAAAAAAAAAAAAGTTGAGAACGGAACTTAGGTTTTATATTGACAGCCTTGAGGTTCTTAATACGATGTTAGCCCTTGAAGTCAAAAGTAAGAAAGTGCATTAGTTAATTTGTTGTTTAATCATTTAGTCAACGAGCTCTGCCACGCACATAAAGTCCGCCTACGATCCACTTGCATAGACCGCACCAAAGTTTTTCTCGCAAGATTAGAAAAATAAAAACAATTTGTAAACAGTTAAAAAAGCCACCCGGCAAAAAATCTAAACATTAAGGCATGAAAAGAAAAAAGACTATTTGGCCAACTGGTGCCTGCTAGGGGCGCGGATACACGAAAAAAAAAAAAATTACCTAGAGAGGAAAACAGGACAGCATAAGGGTTAGTGTGGCAGCCCTGGCAGAGTTGCATTTTAAGAGGTGCACAAGACTGACATTGGAATTTTACTGTGGAGAGCACAGCAATAATGAATGCCTTTGTTCAGAAATATTACTCGTTTTTGGTATTCCTGAAGCAAACAAGTGACATCACAGGCAATCTCACGAATTCTAAGAAGGCGCCCATTAGCAGGCAGCTTTAACCATATACCTTCACAGATAGCACCTTCTCTAGTGCCCTCGGAACAGACCCTGTGTCATTATTATCTTTATTTTTTTTTCGCACATGCAGTCCAAGCAAAACGAAAGTGCCGCATCGATATAAATTTTATGACCGTCTGCACAAGTAGCAGTGTTTCATTAATACAGTTTGATCACAAGAAGGGCAAAAGGAAATGTATGTTTGCGCAGCCAGCGTTTGATAATTTTGTTCACCTTGTCGAGAAGACAATATTTCGTGTGTACTAACTGTTGATGCTATTTGCGTCTCTGTATGGTCCCTAGATATATGCTGTATTTTTCTGAGGCCCTAAACAGCCGCCACAAAATGATGGATGCTTAATGATGTTTAACGTCCGATAATATAGCAATACTGTAGCTGTTTTCTTCGACATTACTTTTTCCGGCCCTCAGCGCTTGCACGTGCAAAGACATTGATTATCTGAAGATATGCGACGCCACTATTGGAAAGTGTTCGGACTGCAGTGTGGTATCGACAATGATATGTAGAGAACATTTTTTTTTTCTAGAAAGAGTAGACAGAGTAAGGAAACTGCGAGCCAATGTAAGTATCTTGCGCTCCAAAGAAAGGGCGTTTCTAGCATGGAAGAACCTAATTAGAAAAATAACAACCGTCTTCAATTAATATTCGATTGAATTAATCTTCGTTGCCTTGTGCCATGAAATTCAGTTTATTGATTGTACGTTACTGGGCCGTTGCTGACTAACAGGTATCACCAGCAACGGGAGCCAGGTACACTCGAATAACCACCAGCAGGTACGTTCATACGGTTTGTTTAAAGCGAGGCTTTTTATGTCAGGTGATAACCTACGCTCTTCCGTCATGCCCCTAAAGGCGGAGCTCAAGTGTTCCCCGTGGTATTTTATTTATTTATTTTTTTATTCCTCAAAGGTCCGGGGTCATTGCAAAAGACAATTAACATGAATACGGCTGATCTTCGATGGCGGTTTTGAAGTTACTGAAGTTGATCATGGTTGCCATTTCGGATAGATGGCCATTCCATTCTCGGGATGTTTTCAGGTAAAAAGATACGTAAAAAGACAAGTAAAAAGAAAGGTAAAAAAATTTCACTGGGTAGACGGTGTTAGGGCGACAGTTACGATAAATTCGACGAGCGCGTGTGATACGGATGTCATATATTCATAGATTTTGAAAAAATAACTTGTAATAAATTCCCTCATGCACGACTCATTCTTAAAATTTCACGTTTAAATCTTCACTATTTGGTTGTGGACTGAGTTCATGGTTTCTTATTTGGTTGTTATCATAGGAATGTTTTGATTCTGGCGTGCATAATATCATCAAGAAAGAGATTAAGTTGTACGTCACAGGAACAAACTTCGCGTAAGCCATGTTGGTTAAGATGAGACAAATTATGGGATGACAGAAACTTGGTAGTATGGGAATATATTACATGTTCCGTGAATATTCAGCAAACACTTGTTAGCGAAATTTGTCTGTAATTTAGCGAGGATGATTGGTTTACTTTTTTTTTTTTTTTTTGTAATAACCTTCCCGATCCGCCAGTCAGTGGTAGTGAAGACAAAGAAAGCGAGTGCTAGAAAATTAGAGATAATACCACACTGCTCATGACAAGTATTTTTAAAGATTTCTGGGTTGATGCCAGCAACACCGGCAGATGATGAAGTCGGTAACACTTTTATGACCTTTGATGTTCTGCTCGGCTCAAGTATAACGTTTTCCATGGAAGAGTTGTTAAAACAAGGGGTTTATCAAGAGGTTAATTAGTGAATAGAGAGAAAAACTGCTCGTATTGGATATTTTGAACACCTGAGTTGGAATATGAAAGTCCGTAATGATCAGTTATTAGCGAGACTGCGCTAGATGTAGAGGGAGAAATGGTTTGCCAGAAGCACTTTGGATTATTATGGATCATGCTTGTCAAGGTGTGTGAAGAGAAGTTGCTTTAGCTTTGGCTACTTCAGCGCCATAGTTCGCAGAGGCAGTGTAGCATTTACTTCAAGCGTGCGCCATGTTGGTTGCTTTAGCTGCTTGTAATTACCGTTTCTGTTTGCTATTTAATCTTTTTAGTGTTTTGTTATACCGCGGAGAACTAGGTTGCTCTGTTATTGTGATGACGAGAATGTGCATACCGACACAAAGTTGCATTTCGGATATAAAAAGTAACCAGTTTGTTAAAAGTAAACGAAGTTGACAATCAGGGTTAAAGTTATCGAGGAAAACAGCGAGGGGATGGTTAAAACTGTCGGAATCCCCTTTATCATAAATGGTAAGCGTTTTCTTTTTTTCATTCTACAGACTACATGAGATTGTAGAATGAATAGACAGATGGTCGCTATAAGACCTTCTAGATAAGTTACAGGCGAAAAGCTTCCCGGATCTGATGCCAGCACAATATCCAGGATGTTAGCAGAATGATTTATTATTCTAGTTAGACGATTTATTTTTTTCTAACCCAAAAGTCAGGCAGGTCTGATGAAATTTGCTATCGCGATTATTTTTGAAAGCGTGGATGCAAGATCGGACCAAACTATGGAAGGAAAAGTGAAGTCCGCAAAAGAGTATGGTAGTTTATAAGCACTCTGTAGTTTGCCAGATGGTCGCTGAATGCGCTTTGGATTAACTTACAGTTTGCTGTGTGACGGGAGAGAAAACTGTGGCCGCTTGATCAGCTGGAGCGGCTGTTATCTTAAGGGAAAGTTCAAAGCGGGGCGAAGGCTCCCCTTGGCCCGTGGACTGGCAGACTGCGCGCGTAATTTGAATGGATCGGTGGCTCTGAAGGTTATCTTTGCACAGTCACGTGCCAACAACTGTGCCGCACAGTAAAAGGCGGTGGCGTAGAAGCGATAAATACTTCTCTGCTTCTACGCGTCCACAGCTAACGTTGGATACTAGGTTCGCTGGTGCACTTAAATAAAGCAGCCTTTAATGCATCCTAATGTGACCTACAGAGACGAAAAGACATTTTTGTGCTTAAAGTGAGCTAGGAAGTAAGTGGTATGCGTTTTGACACTGCAATAAATAGTTGGTTATACGGTTCCACGCCTGTGCACCTTCCAAGCAATTAAACGAGTTAGAGTACGTAGTTTCTCCTTTTTCCGTATAGTTTTTCTAGGTCACACATTGTGATCTCTTTAACACATTGACCATGTCAGTGTTTCAGTTCAAAGGAGCCTTTGGTCTAGTGTATGTTTCGTCGACACCTCCTACAAAGTCCACTACGCGGCAGGAAAAAGAACCTCGTTAATGAAACTGTGCACAGCCATTACAACAAGAACGGTGCATCGCCCTCTTTCACAAGAGCCAACGTCACGACTAGCGGATGGGCGATGGAAACTAAGCAAATCAAACTGCGTGCATGGGCAGAAGTGGGAAGGGGGCAGCCTGTGTTTCGACTCCAGTAGACGCTAGCAGATTAATGAAGGTAGATGTACCCTGGTAGCAAAGGCTAAATAGACACCCATGCGTTCGAAACATGGCGGCGCAGGTGCCAGCTGCGACGAGTCTACGTTTGTTGGTGGATATTAGAGAGTTTTAGCAAAGCGGATCTTGCGTGGTTGCGTGCTCAGCGGAATAACGGACCTAGAGCGCACAAAAGCAGAACGCCAGCTAAGAACTAGCGCTAGAGTATGCACGCAATTTTCAGAAGTTTGCGCTGCGGCCTTTTCCAACTCAGCGTGAAAATATGGCGGCGTCCTTCCAAGCGAGAGGCTCTCACTTCAGCTGAATAAGATGTTAATAGAGTGCGATTTGAGACTTTTATCAGTACCCATTGGCGTTGACGCTTTTCGCTGTCACTGACCTTGTTTCGACGACAAAGTGAGGTTGTTTTTCAGCCATGGAGGAAGTAAAAAACTAAGAGGGAGCGCCGCGGGCAGGGATTAAAGCCTAGTCATAAAAAATATAATGAAAAGCATCATGGTATTTAGCCGTCACGTGACACTGCAAGCGGTAGGTGGTAGCTGGTTTCGGTTGCGGTTTCACACGCTCCTCTCTGGAGAAATCCAGCGCCGACGATGGATGGAACTTTGGACCATTAGACGGGCCGATGCCCTAGGAGTTGCCACAGTACACACGTGTATTTCGCGACGTGTGGTTGGGTCCCCTCAACTGCGTCCTATGAATTGCTTGCGGGGCTCGGCGCACAAACACGAGAACAAGAAGCACGAAGCGCTTATCCGCTTTGTCCAGTCGTCCTTCTTGTTCTCGTGTTGCGTCTTTGTGCACTCGCAAGCATGGAATCAAACCAGCTAGTCCAACGACAAAGCTGTCATATGAAATGCTGCGTGCCGGGATGCCAGAACTACAGAGGCATACCGCCCGGGGCTGTCGCTCTAACGGTTAGTATCCTGTTATGCGCACTCCTCGAGAAACGAAACGTTTGCTTGTCAGGGTATGTGCACGCATTGTTCGAGACGAAAATCGGCTGCTTCATTTATGAAATGCAGACCTCAAATACATGTGCTGGTGCAGCCAGCTCCCCATGGCATGCAACGTTATTTCGAATCCGTAGTCTTACTGACGAACCCGTGGAGGAAAAAGCTACAAGCAGTTCTTACCACTGTGCCTATAAAGACGGAGTACAATGCAACATTTGTAAACAAAGTAATTTGAGTTACGACGAGACGCGTGACTTTCGGTAGATCACTCCAGTAGGCTTTCCGCTGGGGCATTCGCAGTCACTATGGAATACCATGTACCCTGCTGCTTTTGAGTCTGGCAACTGTCTTGGCTAAATTCTCAAGAATCGTTGCGCGCAAGAGAAAGAAGGGAGCGGCATCAGGGGAGGTTGGCTTGCGAAGGCTGCGCGCGCTCCCGCCTAGTCTTTTTCTTTCTCCATGTTTTCAGCGCATTTTCAAGACACACTCTTGATTATTGCCCTTCGAATATTATTGGGGCCGCCACTAGCAATGCTATCGTCTCCAACTCCTCAGAACGAGAGAGAACTGGTATTAAATAAGATTGAACCTTCCTGATGATGTTTTTAACTATTTAATACGGCAATCTAGAAAAAATTAGCGCAAATATCTCCAGCATTGCATCTCATCAAGAGAAATGTGTTCTTGTTGTAGCGGCTTTTGCTTTGCATTCTTTTACCCAGATGGCACTGATATAGGTTTACGCTTCGTCCTGCGCACAATTTTACTCCTAGAATTAATACAACTAAAACTAAAGAAAAAGCGGCGGCGGCATGCCCGTGTAAACCTTTCCACTCCTTTGCTAATCGTGCTCGCAGCCATCATGGTACTTCTCGCATGGTAACCTGCACTTTCCACGCGAAGTTTGGACCAATCTAGCTGAAATCAAGAAGTACCAGCCTGGCAACATTAGTCTGGTTCACTTTAACCATGGAAGCCGCGCGCGTCGCAGACGCATTACATGCAGTGCGGTGCGGCGCATGAAACGGTGCTGCGGCGCAATACCAAAGCTCAAGTTTCGCCGCGCGATGGCAGCGCCGCAATCCTGGCATGGTGGCGAAATGTGAAACGATGGGACGTCGCCGGAGCAGACGCTCCGCTAGCTTCCTGTGCACGTGCGGCGATCGAGTTGCGCCTGGCGATTATTTGGAGATACAAAAACGCTTCCGCTAATGCGAAACGGAGGTACTAAGTAGCATTGTGTCATGGGTAGCCACAACAGTAGGCGAAGCGCCAAACGACGAGGCTCACTTGTGGAACTTTGCAGATTTCATTGGAAGCGTTTCCACAAGACCTGTTTTCCAACCGCATGACAGCATCTTGAGAAGTCTCGCGTTCTTTGTGGAAACGAAAAGGGCCAATTTTCCCCTTCTCCATAAACTCAGAAATGTTCGACAGTTGACAAAAACGTCTTAGAGAGGCATCAAAAGAGTACAATGGTTTAACACCACGTATACGAAGTGACGGGGGTGGAGGATTATCCTGCCATTCGCTCCGCGCGTGTCTTGCTTTGCCGATTTTCTGTGCTCTCTCCCTGCTTTACGAATGCTCTGAAAGCAACCAAATCAACAGATACCCAGCGTGCGACGTCCACGATCGACAATGATGTGTGAATGTGCTCTACGACCAAGAAAATATCTCGGAACGAGGCCTTTATTTGGGGGGGGGGGGGGAGGGAACATGCTTGGCTGAGCCGCTTTTAAAGATTTCCGCAAATTGGCCAATAAATGAACCAACATTATTGTTATTCCTAACAAAAATATGTTGGAAGTGCAATACAAAAGCGATCCTAGTTATGGCTCGATTGACACTACTCGCACGGAGCACCCTATATTCGCGTCACAGGTTTCGTAAATGCAAACCGAATGTAAATGAAACACAGTCATTTAATAAGAACCGAAATAAAGCATGATTGTAGTAAAAGCTTGGATTTCACCTTTCATCCGAGCCAGCGAGCCAGTTTTGTCGCGTGCAGAGCGCGGAGCACGCATGTGCTTTTGAGACTGCTAGCGTTCGTGCCTTTGAAGAAACATCTCCTTCGGACTATAGCTTATTCCTCTACTGCAAGATTTGCTTTAGTAACGTCGTAATAATAAAAACAAAACCGTATATAGATATCATGCCACAGGCCAAAACGATTATCAACAAGCCAGCAGCTTTATTCCAGAGTACCGATAATACTTCCGCAGTTTTTAAACATATAATATACGACAATATAGTTACATAGTTGACTTACCTCGAGATAAACTTCCTAAGGGTAGATAATTGGGCTTGTTGGTACATGATCAAAGGGAACAAAATGTAGCGCACCAAGACAAGGACAAAGAAAGAAGACACACACAGCGCTAACTTCCAACTAATGTTTATTCAAGGAAGAAATCATGGTTTTATACCACCGCGTATCACATGCGACAAACGAACATGCGCTAGCAAGTCGTATCAGCCAGATACGCAATCTCCTTTGGCAAGAACGCGACAGAAGGGTTACTTATGCAATCATCTTTCAAAAGAGTAATCCATTCAGCTTCAACTATTTCACGCGTTAACCGGTTTTTCTGCACTTTTAAAACCATACTTTTTTTTTTTTTTTTTAGGAGAGGAATACAATTGAAAACACGGCAATGAGCCGACAAACCTTTACAACATCTGTTACTGACATCCCGGCCATGCTCACGAAGCCTATCATTGAGGCATCTGCCCGTTTAACCAATTTATTGCTTGCCACAGGATAGGGGTATCTGATAGACTACATTTTGAATGCAATTAACAAATTTTTCTTTATGTTTCTTTGTGCAGGCTATCACCTTCTTGGCTTCTGACGAAGTTTTAGTGCATAGCTGACTCAACTTATTCGAAGCCGAAAAAGCCACTCTAACTCCCGATCGCTGTGCAACTTTTTTGAGATTATGGGACAGCCTATGAATGTAAGGGATGACGGAAATTTTTTCTTTCTTACACGGGGCCTGTTGACTGGCATCCGCTTTTTTCTGGCATACTTTCTTCAGAACGCCTTCGGCCACGGACACAAGAAGATGGGAAGGGTACCCGGCGCATTCTAGACGCTTACACTGCTGTGAAAAACTGTCATGCATGAGGTGCGGGCAAGATGACTTCAGAGAATTAACAAATGAGAGGCGAGCAATGGAACGTTTCACAAGTTTAGAGTGCGATGAATTGAAAAGTAACAATGGTTTTTCGCCACGAGGTTTGAACATCCAGCACGTCCGATCATGATGAAGTATGAAGTTAATATCTCGGAATTGAATACCACCTGTTTCAGGTAATTCAAATGTTAATTCTAAAGGTTTGAAATGGTTACGAAACAGCGCGACGACATTAAAAGCGTCATCCATGAAGGAACCGTCATTTCTGTTAAGTACAATGAGGTAGTCGTCAACGTATCTAAAAATCCTAATAATATTGGTATCAGTTACTGTAACAGCAAAAGACCTGTCCAGCCGGGTTAAAAATAAATCGCTTAGGATGGGGGCTATGCACGACCCAATGCAGATGCCTTGTTTCTGAAGGTATGGTTTTCCATCCAAAATTACGAAAGTCGAAGTCAGGTAAAATCTTAATAGTTATAAAACTCCAGCATAAAAACAAGGCTCCTAAACCTCAGTGCGTCATCCACGCACTTCAAGGATTGGCTCTACCTGAGCATGTGAAATCTGTTTTGTCGCTGGGACCTAAGTTGGCCCTGGTTCCAAAACCGTCTTCAGTGGAGCGGCTCACGTTCGTACACCCGTTTTTGAGGATCCTACCGGAACAAGAGTCCAACCACTGTGTTTCCGCAGATGTAGACATCTTACAACGATGGAAGTTGCAGCCTTCTAGACTTCCTGTAAATCGAGTTAAGTCCTATCTTGAGCAGCTTTCGTTGTGTCTTCTTCCCGCAGACAAAGAAGGGGGGTTTGCTGTACTGCTGTCTGCTCTTTTTCATAAAAAAAAAAGCATGTGATGCTGTGTCCTCCGCTTTCAACTGTCATCCAAAACTTAATATGTCAAAACTTAAAGCTGGATCAAAGAAACTATGCAAGAAATTGGACCTTGGGTCTGTTCTCAAAAAGATTACAGATTGTAAAAAGGAGTTACTTCAGGTTTTCTTCAGTGCAAAGACCCATAAACTGATGTACCGGTCCGTGCTATTGTATCTGAGAGTGGCACATGGCAAAAATCTGTGACCCTGTGGTTACAAGAAAAACTAAAACTGCTTTCTGTTCAAGATCCCTTCCTTGTCCGTAACTCTGAACAGGTGTTAGATTTTGTTAATTCACATGCAGATCAAGGCATTTTTGCTTTCTCTGTTGATATAAAAGACTTGTACTATTCCATTCCGCATGTAGCTTTGCTATCCTGTATTGAAGATAGCATTGATCAGTATGGGCCGATTGCCTTTCAAAATGCTTGTGGTATATCAGTGAATGGATTTTTAGAACTATAAAGATTTTACCTGACTTCGACTTTCATAATTTTGGATGGAAAACCATACCTTCAGAAACAAGGCATCTGCATTGGGTCGTGCGTAGCCCCCATCCTAAGCGATTTATTTTTAGCCCGGTTGGACAGGTCTTTTGCTGTTACAGTAACTGATACCAATATTATTAGGATTTTTAGATACGTTGACGACTACCTCATTGTACTTAACAGAAATGACGGTTCCTTCATGGATGACGCTTTTAATGTCGTCGCGCTGTTTCGTAACCATTTCAAACCTTTAGAATTAACATTTGAATTACCTGAAACAGGTGGTATTCAATTCCGAGATATTAACTTCATACTTCATCATGATCGGACGTGCTGGATGTTCAAACCTCGTGGCGAAAAACCATTGTTACTTTTCAATTCATCGCACTCTAAACTTGTGAAACGTTCCATTGCTCGCCTCTCATTTGTTAATTCTCTGAAGTCATCTTGCCCGCACCTCATGCATGACAGTTTTTCACAGCAGTGTAAGCGTCTAGAATGCGCCGGGTACCCTTCCCATCTTCTTGTGTCCGTGGCCGAAGGCGTTCTGAAGAAAGTATGCCAGAAAAAAGCGGATGCCAGTCAACAGGCCCCGTGTAAGAAAGAAAAAATTTCCGTCATCCCTTACATTCATAGGCTGTCCCATAATCTCAAAAAAGTTGCGCAGCGATCGGGAGTTAGAGTGGCTTTTTCGGCTTCGAATAAGTTGAGTCAGCTATGCACTAAAACTTCGTCAGAAGCCAAGAAGGTGATAGCCTGCACAAAGAAACATAAAGAAAAATTTGTTAATTGCATCCAAAATGTAGTCTATCAGATACCCCTATCCTGTGGCAAGCAATAAATTGGTTAAACGGGCAGATGCCTCAATGATAGGCTTCGTGAGCATGGCCGGGATGTCAGTAACAGATGTTGTAAAGGTTTGTCGGCTCATTGCCGTGTTTGCAATTGCATTCCTCTCCTAAAAAAAAAAAAAAAAGTATGGTTTTAAAAGTGCATAAAAACCGGTTAACGCGTGAAATAGTTGAAGCTGAATGGATTACTCTTTTGAAAGACGATTGTATACGTAACCCTTCTGTCGCGTTGTTGCCAAAGGAGATTACGTATCTGGCTGATACGACTTGCTAGCGCATGTTCGTTTGGCGCATGTGATAGGCGGTGGTATAAAACCATGTTTTCTTCCTTGAATAAACATTAGTTGGAAGTTAGCGCTGTGTGTGTCTTCTTTCTCTGTCCTTGTCCTGGTGCGCTACATTTTGTTCCCTTCGATAAACTCCCTACGTTTTCGCTAACGAGGGAAACGCATTCACAATCAATATTTACTCATCGCCGTCTGTCGTCTGCTCTACAGTGCAGACGTGAATAAAACTTTTCTCGCCTATAATTACGTTTCGTCCATGGAAATACGCGGCAGGTTGTCCAATCATCAAGACGGAATGCAGGCGGCATGTCGCGATGCGCCTGCGGGGGAGCGTCAGGGCGCGTGCTCGTTCGAGAGAAAGCGCGCGGCGCACGTCGCGAAGGCAGTGAGCCGAGCCGGCGGCGCCCCAGTGTGTGTTTTTCTGCCACAGATGGCGTTGCCCATCAAGAGCCGCAGCGCCGCCTAGCGATGCTTTGGGAGCCTATTGGTAGTTGAATATTTTCTAGTTGGCAAGTTCAGGCGATTGTGTGGGTTAGTAGGTTGGTCAAGGTGCTGGCGAGCCCTAACGTGCGAGACGTGACAATCTGTAGAAATACAGCCGGTAGAAACGCAGGCAGGGAGATAGGCCCATTTGAAGGAGAAAAAATAACAGTACTCACGCAAGAAACTAACTGTCTGATCCGTTTCTGCATCTTGTTTTGGACATGGTGGTGGCAGCGTGCCGAAACTCGGTGCTTGAGGCAGCGGTAGATCGCGTGGTGCGTATCGATCTGAAGCGCTCTGTGTACTTACTGCACCTACGGACAAAACAACTGATGGGATGTCATCTGAAAGTGAACGGTTATGTTGGCTGTGTTCTTAAGCTTTCGAGCGACTGTAATCCCACTCTGGTACGGCCCACTGACTCTATATACCAAGCACGAACATTAGTTTCTCTGACGGTTTCGCGTGTCCATCTGGACGCCGGCATCGCGCCGCTAAACTGCCGACGGCTCTGAGAATCGAGTTTCTCGCACGCGATCAACCGACACCTGCACGAGGAATACCATCAACCATAGTGTGCACAGGAAACGACTCGTGCAGTACATCCTGCGAGTAGCAAAACAAGGTACACGCAGCAGACGAAGCGATACGAAGCTATCGCAAGTACACCTTTATCAGCCTTTATATCAAACAAATTCTACAACTGTAAAAAATGGAATGCTAAAAAATATATTTTCCTAATATTTAATGTTGTACAAGTTACTTTGCGCGAGTAAAGTGAAAATAGTTAGCTAGTTATTAGCAAAAACGCAGTAATGAGCGTAAGCAACCATGGGAGAACCATGATGGCGCTACACGAGTGTAGCAAAACCTTCTCGCCGCGCTTTAACCTTTTGATTTTACTTGCCGAGGAATTGCTTGCAGTTTTTGATAACGGAAATGAGCGTTACCATATTTATTAGCTCTAAATGGTATGTTATATATATTATTTTTGCAACTCAGCGGCTGTGACAACCAATGATAAACGGTAGTTCTCCTCCATGCAAAGTACACAACGTTTAACGGCGCCGGAATGCTATACTAAAGCTATATTTGGGGAAAAGTTGCTTGTGGCACTCTGACGTAATCTGTCTTTTTTTTCCCCCCGCTGTCACGCCAACGCTGAACTAAAACTCACAATATGCGGCCACATGCAACAGTAGGTCTGCACCATTCCAGTCATAAACACGACTCTCTTGCAATTGATGTCTGTTACTAATGGCTAGAACGTGTGAGCGTTCGTAGCCCCGGTGGCAAGCGCTGCTTCGGGTCGGAAGCAAAAGTGTGTGTGTGTGTGTTTTTTTTTTTCTAGTAAATTTTCGTCATTGCGCGCGTGCAGTCATGAAAAATTAAATTCCGGAGAGTCATACGAAGGGAGCTGTTGGCGTTTTTGGATGATGCATGAAGAATGGGAAAATGAAAAACGCATTCATGTGTGTTCTGTCAGAAGTGAACGCCTTCTTGCCGCGTAGCAGTGCAAGGTATTTCCAAGGCTTGTTAAAGGGTGGCTCCATATATATGCCTTACCACTGTATGCCAATGAGGACGTGTGAGATAAAAGAGGCAGGATTTAGGGGATATGGGATAACGCGATCGGCTTAGGGCATGTACGCGAACTGGCATCGACCAAGGGAACCGTAGACGTTCAAGCCTCCGCCTAAATTTTCATCACTACCGCAACAAGCCTATACCGATTCACCCACTCAACTTTCACAAATTGCAGGCCTTCATACTCTGCCTAGATGAGCGAAACTGCGCCAAATGAAGCTGAGCAAAGCATGTTATGTTTTAAAGTCGCTAACTCATAACTTTTTCAGGCTAAATCTGTCTCAATTATTAAACTTCAAACGCGCTCCTCACGCTCAACAAGTGCAATTAAATAGATTAAAATTTCGCGCACTAGTAACTGTTTTCGTACTTTTTGTTATATTTACGCGGGCGGAATGAACTGACTCCGTATATTGCTGTGCAGACAACGTCTGAAAAATTTGTTTTCTTGCTGAAGACACTATTTTGCTTAACTGCTGATGATGTCTGAACTCTGTTTATTTATTTTACCAGCTTCAAAGTAGTTTTGTTCGGGCTCTAAACAGTGGCCAGCAAGAGCATTTTTTATCATTCACTCGCCTCTTTCATTTTAATAACTCATCTAGCCTGGGCATTTTGAGGAAAACAAAAATTTGCCTTAATATCCCCGCCCCCATCTTTACGCAAAATGTAGATTACGTCAATACCTCCCAGTCATCGCCCACTCCTAGGAAACCGCGGATATCGCAATTAGTGAAAAAATGACGTCCCGAATGTCGCTATCGGAGAAAAAGAAAAAAAAAAAAACAATATGTTTTGTTCGCGCATCCTCCTGGATTTTGGCGACCCCAAAGTCAAAGCGCGGCCGTGCAGAAGAAAAACGATCGAGGTAACAAAAGTAGGCATTATTTTGTTTGCGAGCGCCAGGAGGTCTGTGCTCGATACGGAAGAGGAAAGCTCTAACTCTGCCCCGCGATGTGCAGCGCCGATACAGACGTATTCCCCATTCGATTGCCGGACGACCCTTGCACAATTTCGTTGGAACCAGTTATACGTTTGCGTGCAAAAGGTGGCGCTTTCCTTCGCAAACGATCAGCAGACGAACAATGGCGGCAGAGTAAAATGAATTTGATTTATAAAAGGAAAGGAGAAAGGATGCACATAAAATCGTACAGGCCGATTACCATAACATCTGTTATGTACAGGTTGGCCATGCAGGCGGTGAAACTAAAGGTGCAAGCATGGGTTGAAAGTAACAAGATACTCGGAGAACTTCAGAACGGCTTTAGAAATGGTAGGCGCTTAGATGATTGCCTGTCGTGCTTACCCAATGCATCGAAATATCTAGAGTGGAAAATAGACCTTTGTATTTGGCCTTCCTGGACATAAACGGGGCGTACGACAACGTAAGCAGGGAACTCCTGTGGAACATATTAAAAGAAGAAGGTATCGGTTATGAGATAATAGAGTTCCTAGAGGAAATATACCGGGATAACAAAGTAGAAATTAAATGGGAAGGAATAAGAAGTACGGAAGCTGTCAAGGTATGCAAAGGATTAAGACAAGGTTGTCCTCTATCACCGATGCTGTTCATGCTTTATATGATAAATCTGGAACGGAGGATACAAGACAGTAACCTAGGTTTCAACCTGTCATATAATTTAGGTGGAAGGGCGGTAGAGCAGCGCCTCCCCGGTTTGATGTATGCAGACGATATTGTGCTGCTAGCTGAGAGTCTGGAAGAATTGAAAGCTTTAGTTAAGTATTGCGGAGACGAAGGGGACGCTCTAGGCTTCAGTTTCAGCGCAGTTAAGTCGAGTCTGATGATTTTCAACGGCTCAACTGATCAGGGTCTTAAAATACAAGGCCATGAAATACCCAGAGTAGCAGAATATAAATATATCGGGGTATGAATAAACGAAGGATTGGCATACATTGGAAAGTATGAGCAATCACTCAAGGCCAAAGGGCAAAGAAATGCCGGGATAAGGAAGCATAGGGCATTGTGGGGATACAACAGGTATGTGGTTTTGAGAGGTATTTGGAAAGGAATTATGGTGCCCGGGCTTACTTTCGGAAATGCGGTTTTGTGCCTAAAATCAGAGGTACAGTCGACATTAGAAATAAATCAGAGAGCCGTCGGACGATTAGCACTAGGTGGCAAAGCCCCATGGCAAAGCCCATGGCAAAGCCACAAATGAGGCGGTACAGGGAGATATGGGCTGGGCATCTTTCGAAGTACGGGAAGCTCGGAGTAAAATATTTTATGAGGAACGCCTGAGGAAATTGGACCGTAACAGATGGGTAGCTAAAGTATTTAAATACCTTTACTTAAAAAGCGTTGACTGAAAATGGAGGAAAAGAACTAGGAAACTAACCAGTAAGTAAGCTGGTAAGAAGGACGAAGAAATAAAGAGCGTTAAGCAACAGGTGAAAAACACAGAAGATAAAAATTGGATAAATTCGATGAAAAAGGAACAGAGTGTGGAATTATACCGAAAGCGGAAAAGACAGATCGGGAAGGAAGCTTTCTTTGATAACGCAAGATGCAGTGCCTTACTTTTTGAAGCTAGATCAGGGTGCCTTAGAACACGGAGCTACAAAAAGAAATTTAACAATGAAGATGACGCATGTGGTAACTCCAGTGAAACAATTGACCATATTATACTCGAATGCAATGGGATCCATCCGGAAGTCGATGCAGGCGCAGCCACTCTTCCTGAAGCTCTGGGGTTTAGAGATACCAGTGACCGGGTGAATAAACCGGCGGTGGAAGCTAGCAAAAAACGACTGGAAGATTGGTGGCTTAAAAGCAGAAAAGTGACCTAATGTTAGTATAGTAGAAAAAAAAATTCAATAAATAGAATGATGGTATAGTTAACAAATCTAAAACAATACTTCAGATATAGGGAGAAAAGCCCACATGATAGCTACTGCTACGGTGCTACCACCCCGTTTCAAAGGGGACGCTCCTATATTCCATCCATCCATCCATCCATCCATCCATCCATCCATCCATCCATCCATCCATCCATCCATCCATCCATCCATCCATCCATCCATCCATCCATCCATCCATCCATCCATCCATCCATCCATCCATCCATCCATCCATCCATCCATCCATCCATCCATCCATCCATCCATCCATCCATCCATCCATCCATCCATCCATCCATCCATCCATCCATCCATCCATCCATCCATCCATCCATCCATCCATCCATCCATCCATCCATCCATCCATCCATCCATCCATCCATCCATCCATCCATCCATCCATCCATCCATCCATCCATCCATCCATCCATCCATCCATCCATCCATCCATCCATCCATCCATCCATCCATCCATCCATCCATCCATCCATCCATCCATCCATCCATCCATCCATCCATCCATCCATCCATCCATCCATCCATCCATCCATCCATCCATCCATCCATCCATCCATCCATCCATCCATCCATCCATCCATCCATCCATCCATCCATCCATCCATCCATCCATCCATCCATCCATCCATCCATCCATCCATCCATCCAGCGATCTAATAAGGCTGTAGCTTTGCGATTCGTATGCCTACTGTTTGTGTCGTACGAGTGGTACTTCTGCCTTTTGACGCGCGACGAGTAACAGCTCTTCTGGAGGTGCCCTTGCGTGACGCCAGCAGTAGATTTCACGAAGAGAGTTTTGTGAGCGAGATAACGACCCGTGAATAAAGTGAATTGTATTTCTTATCAAGCTACGCTATTTTGCAGTTTCTAAGCTTTATTGTCAATAAAATAATCGATCCCGGAGCGGTAACCTGTAGTGGGAGCTCTTGTGCGTTCGAAGAAGTAAACATCAAATACAGCGAAATAACAAATAATAACCGAAATAACCAATATAAACACCAAGACAAAAGCCAAGAATAACATATAGAAACAAAAATGCATAATATGTAGCTTTTTCCTCGTTTCCTTAATTTCGTGCCTTAGACATGGCACACGCCACCCCTATTTTTCTATGAAACCCGGGTGGTGAGAAGGTTGGAGATGACTCGGGATATTGCGGTAATGAACCTAAATGGGCTTTGAAGCTTATAGGCCCACATACAAGTCAGCACCTTTTCCAGCAACATCAGCCTCGAAAGACTGGCCAGTGTGGTAAGTGAGGGCACTAGGAGCAATTTGGTAAAATTTGGTTTGGTTTGGTTTTGTGGGGTTTAACGTCCCAAAGCAACTCAGGCTATGAGAGACGCCGTAGTGGAGGACTCCGGAAATTTCGACCACCTGGGGTTCTTTAACGTGCACTGACAACGCACAGCACACGGGCGCCTTGCTTTTCGCCTCCATCGAAAAGCTGCCGCCGAGGCCGGGATTCGATCCCGCGTCAATTTGGTAAAATTGTCGAGAAATATTAATACTTTGCATACTCTACAACCAAACCGTTAGAACACTCTTCTTTGAATGCGTGCAGAGTCCAAGTTTACGCTGTGTGTTCGTTTTTTCTTTTTTCAATAATGCCCAAGATCGACATTAGTAAGCTTGAATTGCTATTAGGTGCTTGCCTAAGCCCGGTTATTTATTTAACTACTGTGCTCTTGATTCGGTTTAGGTCCCAGCTTCAAGGGTCCAACTTTGTCTGATGGGCAAGTCGCCTTCATATAAATAAAAAGAAAAACCATCGGTATTATGCCTGGTTCATTTTTGTTTTATCCTCTCATTTAGCGCCTTAAGCAGCGCTGACAGTTGTAGCGAAATAAAACTAAAATGGAGGAGGCGGCACATAAACTCCGCCTTTAAGTGTATGACGTGATAGCTTTAGCGGCTGCCGTTTGCCGGCATCGCTTGTGGATACCCGTTCGCGTCCGTGCACTCGCTTAATCATTAATCCCTTAATCTTTGCATCTATTACCTCGCTAATATTGGTTCTCATACAGTTCGTAAGCTACCATATTATGTGAAAGACCGCCCAGCATAGATACATAAGCTTTCCTTAATCAAGCCGTACAAACGTGCCTGCGTTGCCTACCGATGAATGTCTGACTCGAATGCAAGGGTCCTCAAGTGCTTGATTTCCCTCGCCCTTCCAAATAAACTGGGAGGCCCGAGTTGGAAGTTCCTATAAATCGGTCATCACCATAAATCGGTGTCCGGCCGATCCGGATAACCTGCCGACTGCCGCTGGCTATGATTTTTCGCTCGAAACGCCAACGCTGACGTCGTATTTTCTGGAGAACGGGGCCTTTAACGCTCTCGGTGTAATAAAAATAAGAGAGGGAGAACACAAGCTCTAAACCTTTAGGAATATGGCTTTATTACTCCCGTTTTCCAGCTCCCCTTGCGGATTCACGTTCGTGTGCATGCAGTTTGTTACTCGATTAATCACTAGTCCTTTATTTGTATCTTTATTATCCCCAGCGTCCTCTTTTGCCTACAGCCGCAAAGATACCACCTCATGGGCAAGATCAATAGGCATAGATATAAATCCTCGCTTTAAGCACGCCATGTGAAAGCGCCCGCGTAGCCTAGGGGCGGCTTCTCCAACCGTTGCCACCTAAAGCCATGCCTGTAGTCCGATATGACGAAAAAAAGTTTACTGGGGAAATCAAGCCGGGGGCACCTAGGAAAAGGCGTCATGATCTAGCGACCTATAGCTGTCGCCTGTGGCGTTTCCTGCTTGTGCGCTCTGCTTTCTTGCTCCGTGACTTTGATTCAGTGATTTTTTACTCCATAAAGTTTTATCCGCTGAAATTGTCCTTGTTATGGACGGACGAGTGACCAGTGCGTCTTTAAGAATCATCTGCTTCGATATTTCGGTGCCCATTTCCTCAGAGAAAGCAACGGAGTGATCAGGCTTTAGGCCTAATGCTCGCCGACCGCTGGCAGCGTGGAGCTGCGTGCGAGCGAGTGGTTACGAATGCGAAGAAATGAAGAGGCGCATGTACTCAAGAGCATTACCCGCCTTCCTGCTGACATCTCTTTCCCGGATGTGTCCGTGCAGTATACGTACGGTAGTGGCGACAATCAGCCTGCCTGCACAAACGTATACTCATCGGTCTCGGTTGCATAGGCCGCGCAACTCACCGCAGTATAAGAAAGCAAATGTATCCGCGAAAACTGTGGTCGGAGTTGGTTTTACATTTCACTTTATCATGCATTTGTGAAGCGCTTGAGGCTTCGAAACCACCATGGAATATTCTTCAACCATGCGGCGGAATACTATTGTCCTCCTTGTGACCCGTTTGCGGTGCTAGATATTTTTTCGTTGTGTTGCCTTGGGATATCCGAAACCCGTGAGTACATTTTCTTTCACCTGTGTGTCAGACTTGTATACAAATTATTGCTGCGATAATTCAAACCTGTATATTTGCATGCATTTATTCGTTTGTTGTTGAGTAAAGCTAATGTTGAGCAGTCATTGGATTTACCTTCGTTTAGTTTGCGGGTACTGGTCTTTCATCTTTTCTTCTTGCATTCGCCACGTCTCTCGTGTATACATATCTCTGAAAGCATGTGTACAGTCGCAATAACGAAACTCTCTTCATTGTTAGTATAGGAATTAGTACTTCATTTAAAGCAACGCTGATAGTCCATATATATTGGCTCTATAGAACTCGTCGGTATGCCTTTTAATGGCGCCTCAACTTCTCAGGTACTTAGCTGCAAAGCTTTCGATGTAAGCGGGCTTTTTCGGTTATTGCGTAATGCGGCAGAACATGGCTAATTCTATTGCTTATGTGCCGTGTCGCTGTGTTGTGCTTGCAATGGGAGTCATGCATAAACTGGATCTTAACTTTATACTTTGTAGTTAAGACCTCTCACATGTAGAGTTTGGGATTGTATATGAATTAACTGGTTGGTTCCTTAAAACTTCATAGCAACACAGGCGTCGTACACGGTCAAGTGTGCGATCGTATACAAGAACAGGACAATGCCTTTCCCCAACCATTTAGCGAGAGCAGTACCTTGATATTCTTAAAAGCCAGCATCGTGCAAGTTTCAAAGCCGTCCGATTAATATCTCGTGTGCCCCTTCTACCCCTCTCAAAAAATAAAAAAATAAAAAAGAAAGAAAAAAAAAACTTGCTTATTTAATTTGGAATAGACCATCTGCTTATGCATGCATTTTGCATTATCCACCATATATTTCTAATCAAGAAAATTTTTTTTTTTCTTTAACGTATATTTGTCTTGTTGGTGATGCTACGCGATTGTCAATGTCTATATATGTGTACGTCTGTCAAGATTCGTGTTTTTCTTTTCCTACGTTTTTCTTTTCTGAGTGGAAGATACTAGAATATGCTCATTTATGAGGGGTGATTCGTTTCCTCGTTTGTTCGCATCCCGTAGCGCGCTTTTTCACCACAAATGATGTCCTCGCTTTGGGGCCGTCAGGGTGATTCGCTTGGTAAGAACAAGACAGTGGCTTGACATTCTTTGTTGTGGTTCGGCCACTTTATTGTGTGCAACGTGCCGGGAAAAATTTGTGTCAAAGAATATTTTTGGTGGTCGGCAACAGTCACGGGCGTCTGACTGAACCAGCGACTGCGCTCTTTTTCGGCAACGGGCAACAAAACGCTCGTGGCTATTATTTTTTTTCTTTTTTAGAGCCGCGACGCATAACTCCAAAGAAAAATACATTTAATAAAGTATCTCAGCATGAAACAAGCTGCTGATGTTGATTATAGCTTCCGAGGCACGGCACCCAACCGCAGGGGTAATCGTTTGTGAGTTCGGCTCACATTCGAGCCGTGGCTACCGAACCGTAGACGCCGACCGCCTCTGTTGCGTCATACATGTGGAGAGGATGGCATGGTCAGACCTTGTATGCCTGGGCCGCATTGGCCCGACTCGGAAGCCACTGTTCACGGAGGATTGGATCCCGATCTCACCCTCCCAGCGACCAGAGAGAAGGTAGATACCGTTCAGTGCTCGCCCGTGCGAGAGTTTACAACAGTTTTTGGTAGCCAAAGTGTGGTATAGGGAGCTTGCATGAAGCGATGCATGCCGGGTAATCCGCCATGATGATGTCGCTGGCAGCAGACAGCGGGGCAGCGCAGCCAGCATAAATTGAGCTAGTGCCTTGTGTTTTCGACGGTCCACCGAGCAAATACGCGGCTTTTCGTGCGCTGCTCTTACGTGCGTGCAATTGTTAGCAGATTTTTGAGGAACGTGCGCGTCGACGCTGTGCCCGAAAAATCAGGCGCGCTATGAAGAAATGCAATTGCATTGCTACGCGGACCTGTTCAAGCTACTCGACAACGACTAACTGCACTATGCGTTTGGACCTGACCGCCCGTTGACATCGCCGGCATTCATGATTTCTAGTTATAGCAAGTATATAGTTTTGTACTTGCCCGGATTGGTGTTGTTTGCGCGTGTGTTTGGCCCGTGCGAGCCGTTCGCGTCAGCGTCACTAGAGGAATCACTTGTCTTCTCGCCCTCATGTAGACGTATTGTTGGAATCGTGAAGAACCCGAAGTCGACCTGTCCGATTGCGCCAGCAACGTCTGCGCGCACTACGCGACCATGTAGACGAGGCTGTGTGGCAGTGCCGTGCCGCGTCGTCTGCTGCCAACGACATCATCATGGCGGATTACCCAGCATGCATCGCTTCATGCAAGATCCCTATATGCTACAAGTGGTATACGTTCATGTCGTGTGTTAATGTTAAAAAAAAAAATGCGCCCCGTTCTCGCTGTTTTAGGGCGAAAACATTTCTTAGCTAAAGGCCAAAATATCACTTGCGCGAGATCTCTTCGTGAGATTCCTCGAGATGTGTTCTCCTTGTCTAGTGATATCTGCAATTCCACACATGAACGCGCGCCAGGAAACGCCACGCGACAGGAGCGACGTTGTACAGTCCAAACTCACACTTGCCGGATAAAGTGAGACAGATACTGCGCCTTTCCTTTCCTGTAAACTAGTTATAACTATATACAGCTCTTCAACAAACGCGCGCCAGGAAAGAAAATTTCCACTGTGTGGCACGAGCCCCGCCCTTGCTAGCAAAAAATATACAAGGGGTGCGCGATGTACCCTGTGCAGCAGCAATGCTCAGGCTTTGGCATTTGTCCAGTGCAGATTCTGCAGTTCTCTCCGAATTTTTTATTTGGGATTTTAGCTGGGAAAGGCGTAGTCGCCAAACATTTTCCAGTCGTTCAAGAGCAAGGGCCTCTATCTGTCTCATTTTTTCGGCAAATTGTGTCTCCTTTCAAATTTTTGCGCGACAAGAAAGGCTTTTGTTCGCGCACAGTTGTAAAGTGCGTCCAAAGAATGCTTTACCAGAGTTCGTAGTTTCCTGTCAGTGCTGCACCTGGGGCCTTGAAAGGGTATTTGTAGGAAGTTGTAACCGCATTTAAGGTGCGTTCCTCTTGAGAATATAAGCAGTGTGAAACGAAAGAAATTATACAGTGATCTAGTTGATAAAGTTTTGCAGTTCCTCTGTGTAACATGGCTTACAGTCATGGCTCACGACAAGTCCTCAAAAGGTTGAAGAAAGTGCTGGTAAAAATCTCCGCAAAGTCATTTTCCTTTACTCTCCGCTCAAGCACCCTCTCGGTAAGAACATGGCTTCATGAGAAAAACATGTTTGTCCCTTGGTCAACCAGTTGCATTCTTTAAAACAAACTTGAAGCAATAGAACACGCTTTTAAAGAACGTTGAGAAACTATTTTCTACTGGGACGTGTTTCAGAGAACCTTAAAAAGATTTACCAGTCATGCCTCTGCGCATTTGCTATCTACCGGTAAAAAATGATGGCGGTGGTGGTACCATACGACATGATAACGGTTCTGAGCCTTCACAGCCCTTGCAGGACAGGAATGCAGCTCACGCCGAAGAAAATTAATGTTCGCTCTGCGTCTGAAAATTTATTGACAGTGTCACATACGTACGGGACGTTTTCAAAGCTCAGCCCGAGCCGTCTGAGTGGTTAAGCTTGTTAGGTAAATTAGCTGGATTGAAAACGTTTTAGTGTGATGTGACACTGTGATACTGGTACTGACACTGTGATAGTGTAAAGATAATTCTGTGAAACACAAGGAGTAAAAGGACGCGCAGCTCGGCTACGATGAGGTTGCCTGCAATAAGACGAAACAGCCTACCCGGGCGGGAAAGCAGCACCCAGTCCTCAGTATCACCATTAATTTCGAAGCCTGCGCTCTCAGATTGTCTGTGTTTTGAGCCTTTTCTGTGCTATTTCTGACTCCCTCCTCGGATGTTGCTTGGAAAGCATGCTTATTGGGGATTGTATAAAACTAAGCTCATGCATGGTCATATCTACTGTAGTCATAAGCGCCGTTCTATTAAAGGCGGCTGGTGTCAGCAATGACAATGCCGTGAAACCTGTGAGCAAGTCTAAGGGCACCGAGTGACTCACCGCACGTTTGTTCGCCCTCTGCTCGTTTGACTTCTTCCATGTGCACTTGTGCCTTCGCGTTTTCGGCGACAGCTACACCACTTCCACATTACGTTGCACTTGAGCCCTCCTCGCAATCTTTGTCCAGCTTTTGCTTGCACCGTCATGTAACGCTTTGGTGACATTTGTTTTACTGCACTTCTATAACGATACGTAATGCCACAGGTGCCACTACGCAACCTTTTCCTTCCTTTTTATTTCTCCTTGTTTGTTCGGATACCACGGCCTAACCACAACGCATTGAAACAAATGTTGGACTTGTGCTCTCGCAGATGGTCCGCGTCCTCTCGTGTATTTTCGAGTGCTGTGTCAATAAAGCGGAGGAAATGCATTGTAACTTTTTGCAGTCGCTTCTGCGCTGCTTAACCATTGGCTTGCAAGCGAAGGCCATGTAATCCAATTGGCCCAGCGTGTAAAAATGATTACGCGCTCATTAAACTTGTTCCTGTGAAATCAGCATTTAGAACACCCGCATCAGGAAGGCAAAGTAGTGAACTCGCTGCACGTGTTCTCCATCCTTACCGTTGAAGTGGAAAATATATTAGCCGGCACCATCAACTTCACCATGACAAACAGCCGCGCACAAATGAACGAAAGCAGATAGAAAACCTGGATGGCTGCATAAGTCAACAGTCCCTTCTTTATTAAAAGCTCAGCTCATTCATCCCTTCATGTCTTGCAGGTTTAGAGTTTTCACGCAGCAACCATCTATCGTAGTATTTCCATCACTGCTGAATACACCATCGATAAGCATAAGAACCGTAGGAGACCTTACCGTCGTCAGTTGTCTGCTAGGCGGCTAGCTCTCGGAATAAATAACCTTGAGCACAAAGTGAGCTCGATAGTTAGCATGCTTGCAAAAATGACCGGCTGCTTGATTTGCGCGATTCGTGTACAGCTCGTTCGCTTGAAAACTCAGCGTAGACAGCGTGCAGTGTCGAGAGAAGGGGATTTCTATATCAAAATGGTGACGCCAACCGTTAGGCTGAAAAAACTAGCGTAAAGTAAAATACACCCGCTATTCGCCCTGAAACTACCGTCTAACGACTCTGCGTGGCAGCGCGAAAACGGCGTATTCATGAGAGTGTGCATCGGCGTATTAGGGAGCATTGAAACGAACGCCTCTATCGCAGCATACACTGATATGCTAGCGCGCGTCAAGCCATACGGCCGTATGGGCTGGTCCTGGAAGTAGCACCGATATATATTTATTTCTTACCGCTTCGAAAGAAATTACGCGCCCTCGAGAACGATTTCAAATATTTGTAAGAGGATACGAGCTTTAGTTTCACTAAATTCCATGTAAGCGAAATCGAGCGGAGCAAGAAAGGCTACTTTTGTGGGTCTTGAAGACAAAAGCGCGACTTAGGAGTCCACGAACGCAGACATAACGCAGTGTAGGCAACCGCAAGCTGCACTCTATGAACAGTTGAAAACTAGGGCGCGTACTTCAATACTTGAACACCACAGGAGAACTTGAAAATTGAGCGCGAAATGACGATGTTCCAAGGGAAAAATAATGCCACGCTTCCAAAACTTGCTTTGCCGTGCTATTAAAGTTACTCAAGGGGAGCCATCATACGAAGACAATTGAGGTAATCTGTCAACGGTTAACGGCTGCGCATGAGGGCAATGCAATGAAAATGTGGAATAGTGTGATAGTGTGATAGTGCCTTGTCTGTTAATGGCCGTGTGTAGCTGGCCGCTATAACAAACATCATATCCTATAACAGCGCGCCGGTTAGGGTTTTTAGGTATATCCTCGAAAAACGTCGGTGTTCCTGAGCATTCCGAAGCATTGCGCGTATCTTGGCAACTATCCGCAACGTAAGCTAGAAGGTAGACAAGCTCAATACCTGGATTCCTAATCAAAATCGCTCACAATGCATATCCAATATAGCCTTAATATACTTAATATACGTAACAATATACCTGCATATATAATTCAGATTAGCAGCACGTGCACAGGGAGGGAAGGCCATCCAGGACCTGTACTCGTGGCACATGTTCGGAACAAATAACGGACAAGTGGCCCCATAGAATAGTACCTTTCGTATCTGTTCATAGCTCACCACGCATGCCATTACAGAACAGTATATGAGCAGTTTACCAGTGCTGGAGGTGCTACGCCAATTGCGCCATTCTGCGCCTATCTGACCTGAATTTGCGCCAAGGTGCGCCTAAATTGCAATTTTCTATCGCAAAGTTTGCAAAGGCAAATTTAGCCCAGGATTATCGTCGGCTTAGCAACACTGGGAGCTCGCTACAACAGGACGCAGCCGCATCCAAATCCAAGACAGTTCGGTTCACTTGTGTCTGTAGTGAACTAGATGGTTCTACATTAAACTGGTGCATTTGTCTTAAATTTGTTATCGCCGCACCTTTTAGGAAAGGCTGGGGGCACGAGTACTATTTACAAATTGGAATTAATAGCAGCTAGTCGATTTCACTGCTGTTTGTAATAGCTGTCATTTGTCTATATATATATATATATATATATATATATATATATATATATATATATATATATATATATATATATATATATATATATATATATTGAAAACACTTTCTTGGACTCGGTTAGAAACATACGCAAAAAATATACGACGTTTGTGGCTCAGAACAATCGAATGACGTTTCGGCCACGGGACCAGCCTTCGTCAGAAAAAAGCGCGAATGCTTATTATATACAGAGTCATACACAGAGTTGGAGATATCAATGGCACGAAAATAAAACAAATAAAAATATGTAGCCCCAAAAAGGCACGTGGCGAAGCAGTACCATGAAACTTAAATGACGTAAACAACATGTAATTACATATCGCGATTCCAGGTCAGCGGCGTTCAAGAAAGTAATCCGTGAAGGCGAAATGCATGTGGCGACATGCAAACATAGCACAATGCGATACGGAGCACACGGTGATTATATTACAGCAAAAAGAAGAAAAAAAAAAAGAAATTCATGTACGAGAATGATGCACAGCAGTGACAAAAATGTTTTATGAGATAATTGGGAAATTAATCGATACAAATGAAAACGCGCGTAGCACACGCGCATGTTTGAGCGTATACGTGGTTTAAAAAGAGGACACCAGTCACGACCCAACTAATATTTGGAAGGTCGTCCAACGGGGCGAATTACGACAGGCAGGTGAATTTTCCGACACTTTCATTAATGCCTGACGAGGCAGCTTTAAATTTATGGATTAGGAACGATTCCCTGACTTATCGGTCGTGGTGTGATCTAAATCCTGAATCCAAAACTGGAGCCTTTAGTTTATCAAATGATTGACCCTGAAGTCTTACATGTTTGGATAATGGCAAATTAGGAAGGCTGGTGCTATGAGCTTTTTGGTTATTAAACCGCAACCGAAATGGTGTCGCAGTTTGCCCAATATACTGAAGCCGGCAGACAGAACATTCAAGCAGATAGACTACATTTTCGGTGTCGCATGTGTAATTGCCTTTTATATTTATCTTGTAATTAGAAGCGGTGCTGACAGCTACTTGTGACGTGGTCATTTGGGAACAAACTTTACACCGGGGAAAAATTTGTAAGGCGAACAGCCGCTAAAACTGGAGTAGTTATTTTGGAGGAAATTAAGAGGTCACGTAAGTTTCTAGCATACCGGTAGACTGCTTTCGGTGGTTCTTGAAAGATATCCTTCAACCGCTCGCTCTGCATTAGGATATTGTGATGCCTTTTCAGAATGCCTGTTACATTAGGTATTGATGCTGAGTAAGGTAGCACAAGGTTAGTCCGCTGTTGTGGAGTAGGTTCTTTAGGTCTGTCAATAAGGACCCTACGGTCAAGTGAGCCTGCTCGTCTAATGGCGTCATTAATCATCTTTGGCGGATAGTTTTGTTTACTAAGCTCTTCTCGAAGCTTTTCACAGTTGTGGGAAAAGTCTGAGAGCTCGGAGCATATTCCTTTAAAGCGGACTGCCTGACTGTAAGGAATGCTCGTCTTGCAATGGCTTTTTTTTTTTTTTTTGTGGCTACTCTTAAAGTGTAGATACTGATGGCAGTCCGTATGCTTCCTAGAAAGGCTAGTAATTAGTTGACCGTTACGCATTGACACATCAAGCAATTTAATATTTGAAGTAAGAGTGCGAAAGAGAGATTGATTGATGGAAAAGGTTTAATTCTGCAATAAATGTACCTAGCTCTGCTTCCCCGTGATCCCAGACAAGAAAGATGTCATCAATAAATCTTCGATACAGGAACGTTTTTAAACTCTGGCTCTCCAGGAACGCGGTTTCAAGGCAACCTATAAAATATAAGCATAATTAGGCCCTGTTTTCGTGCCCATAAAAGATCCGTGCTGGTGGCTGGGCGGTGGTAGTTGGTCGAGTCTGGGCAGGAAGGGCTGGGGCGAAACTGCTAGGCGATGTCCCAGGGCCCTCGGTCAATGGTCCCAGCTTACAGATGGCGTCGATGCTCCAAGGCGAGGATGGGGATGGCATACGCCGCACCTCCAACCAAACTGTTACGTGGTGACAAGCAGAGAGACGGCACAACATGGTGACAACATGGACGACGATTTAATGTCTGGCCTAATCGCGAGGGCTCCTCTCGCGCCTCTGCCGATCTTCTTCGCAACAATATATATATATATATATATATATATATATATATATATATATATATATATATATATATATATATATATATATATATATATATATATATATATATATATATATATATATATATATATATATATATATATACATGCATACACCGGGTGTCCCAGCTCAATATAGAACCAAGGGTTAAAAAGTCAAATATTCGGGAAAGGTCTGGGAAACCAGTTGCATACCACTGTCAGCCACCTTGCGCACCACAGCCAATTTTATTGCAATTACTTAATTAGCTAATTATTTTCATTTTTCTAATTTACTGAATATTCACTTTAGACCATAAATGTGAATAGCAAAGTTAGAGAGCACCTTCAGGAAACCCTATTGCATTAATAGAGGGGAAGAAAATGTCAAGTGTTTTTTTTTTTTTTTGTTTTTTCTTTCCAGGCGTAAAAGAAAGCCCGCGACATACAAATAAAATCACGTGACTGGTGCATTTGAGCGCGACGATTGTGGCCCTCTCAGTCGTGATTTGAGCGAACGAAATAAGCTGCAGCCGTGACCCTACGGTCCCGTTGCAGCGGCAGGCATCAGTTATATGTTGGCGATGGTTTGTGCGAGCTCGCCGCGCACGCTGTTTCTCGCACCGTCACATGCGCCGGCTGGCTGACGCGGGCGAAGAAACCATCGCAGGACTGAGCTCTTGTCGAAACGTCGACTAAAAAATTAAACAAGAAGTAATGGGGTGTTGATCGAATATAAATAATAGGAAACATTTTTGTACGTGTACATATACATCTAGCAACCAATTACGTCTATATTTTATACTATATATGTATATATATATTGTCCAGGTGTAGGGATAAGATAGTCCAGGAAGTGCTTGAGGCATGCATATAAATGAAAAAGGAAGTGACTCTATTGCAATGTATAATAAAGAAAAGCCTTCTTTAGATAAAACACGATTAGACACATGCGTCCCTATATTATGTGCGCTGATCAGATTACGTACCCTTCGCACGCGTGTTTTGGTTCCTCCTCTCTTTCTTGAACCTTTAGCCTTATATTCACTTCCATGCGTTGTCAATAAACAGTTGCAAGTTGCGCATGTCCTGTCTCTTTTTATGTGTGTTGTCTGTTTCGACGCTACATCCCTTCGAGTGAACATGCACCAACTCCGAGTTAAAGTTCTCCACGAGACTTGTAATCGTTCCTGTGAGCTTGATATCTCCAGATTTCTTCGGAGAGCACTCAAGACCGCACTCTTCGGCAAATTCCTGGCCTGTAGGTCAATGACAGCTTGCAGAGCAGCTTCATTCTGCACCAAGAATCCTTGCGTAGTCCAGATGGTTACGTCGTTCGAATAGAAGGTGAAGCCGATATCTTTGCGGGTTAAGAGCTGGTGGGTTACGTTTAGCAATGCGATATTGAATAACATTCTAGAGACTACGGTGGCCTGCTGCGTGCCTTTGTTGGGCACGGGTACCGTAGGTGACCGGTTCTCACCAATTCCTATGACGACTGTCCGATTCATTAAGAGAATCCAAGTTCACCCTACATGATCACTTTTATACTTTTTTATACTCATCCTGCTAGGCAAACCTTTTCTAACTGTGAGGGCGAAAAAACCTTGCAGCATTTACATTGGCTCTGCATGCCTTGCTTCGGCACTTGACGAGTGTACCGAGTGTTGCATCGCACCGATTGGGTTCATGACAGGATTCAGCTTTCGTCACCCAAAAAGCCGCGAAGACGCCATTGGGATCTTTCGTCACCCAAAAAGCCGCGAAGACGCCATTGGGATACCGCGCCCAATTAACGTGCAGAGTAGCCGCCCGGAAGTTCAGGTTTGGTTAACCTACAAGTCTCTTTATCCCTCTTTCTATTTCCCTCTCGTTGTGTGCGAGAAAAGAAAAGAAGGGCGTACAGCACGCAAGGAAATGAGCGCGCCACTCAGTGGCAGGGTCTGCGGAGGGCACGCATTTGTGGCAGGAACCCGGTGTTTGGTGGGCGAGAGGGGGGGGGGGGGGGTGTTTTGGTTTAATATAGAACCTAATCTCACACGTCTCGTGCAATCAGTCTTTTATCTTGTGTTTCTGATATACAGTGCTCAAGAACCCCCGCACTTCAGTTCATCAGTGACCACGTGCACTGCTAATCCATTGTAAGGGGCTTTCTTTCCTTTCTTCTCCAACCAAATCGCGATGGCGCAGTAGTAGGGCGGTCGACTACTGTACCCAAGGACATGAGATCGAATATCGGTTGCGGCGGCCGCTTTTCGATGGAGGCGACAAGCAAGACGCCTGTGTGCTGTGCGAAGTCAGTGCACGTTAAGACTTTGCACACCAACTTTTGTCATGCGATTTTCACACAGGTCTCACAAAACAACTTCCATTGATTAAAAGCAGTTTAAAATTATTAACCCAAAAAGACGAACCCCACGGGTGTGGCTCATTGGTTAGGGCACTCCACTGCTTGATCCAAGGATGCCGGATCGAATCACGCGGCTACGGCGGCCTCTTTTCGACGCAGGCGAAAAGCAAGGCGCCCGTGTGCTGTGCGGAGTCAGTGCAGGTTAAAGAACGCCAGGTTATGAAAATTTCTTTAGCCCTCCACCAAGGTTTATCTCGTAGCCCGAGTCGCTTTGGGACGTTACACCTCATAAACCAACACCAGCCAAAACTTTTGAAGCCTGACGAATATCAAGCAAAGCCCAAGCACATACCCCTAGATGCAGCACCAGGTCGCATGGTCGACTCAACCGCAGTCAACGAGTTTTTGGATTTGATGGGCTTCGGATATTGCTCTTACCTCTCTACAGATTGTTAATTCAGAAGCCTTCATACAAATATCATCGAACTCCTTCATTCGACGATACTCCTTTCCAGGGTGGAACGGGATTCGACTCGGCAAGGAACCGTTGCGCGCAGCAACAAGCAGCTGGAGGTCTAGGAGAAGTTTAAAGGGTTCTCGCATTTAAGCGGCCGTTCCAAACTTACTCATCGCCGTTGGCGTTCATATCAAATCTGGACAAAGGTGCTCCTCGTCATTTTTAAACATGTATCGCTCCCAATGAGGTACGCAGATTTTGAACGCTCGTACTTTTCGACATACCTTACGTCTTCGCACTTGTATGCCCAGGTAGCATTGCTTAACTAGCCATTCTATCAGTGGATACCGTGGTAGCAATTTCGCGAATAAAAAAAAAATAACCAGCCTTTAGCTAGCGACAGGTGAGGCTAGTCTAACGCAGTAAGAGTACCTCGAGGGCCAAGACAAGTTTTTATAACAGTATACTCTGACAGGGGTAAAAGGTTTTACTTTTGCGGCCGGACGAATTCGCTCTGTCGAATTATCATTGGCACTTACTACCCTGAAACGATGCCCTTTGTTAACGTTAATTACACGCTGACTGAAAACATTTTTTTTTATGAAATCTCCCCCTCTCTCTCGCTCATGCACCATTATTGTCTCTTTGCATCGTGAGATATGGCACAATCAATGATAAATTGTTGCTTCTTGCATATATTTCAACCGCAAAGTAAAATTGTAGGGCTGCTTGTAAAGGCACTCAGCTTCCGGTTTGTTTAAGATGTTTGCGATGTTACGCTCTGAAGAATATTGTCTTCCCGGCAAACGAACTTGTTCAAGGGTTGCCGCGCGCCTTCCCGTTGGTTGGTTCTTAAATAAGCACGAGAATAAAGAGGTCAGTCAGCATGGCTGGCTGTGACAATCAAGTGGCATGGGCAGAGAAAAACATCACTAGCTATGAGAGAGTTGGTGCGACTTGACAGCAGTTTCGTGGTGTGCGACGACGCGCATAATTAGGCCCGTTCACCACGGGGCCATCTACGCATTATACCTTAGAAAGCTTCCAAGGACTGCGTACCCATAAGCTGGCGAACTAGGCTAAAGTTGTATCCCTCTTTATTTTTTCCTCTACCTTGAAATCCCCCCCCCCCCCTTTTTTTTTTCTTTTTTCATTTGCTCATAAGTTTCCCGTTGCGGAGCTGTGGTTACCATACATTTCTCGCTCCTGCATGACGTGGTGATGCGGCGGTATTAGTTCAACCCAATGGCACTACCGCTTCTTTTGTATTCCCCGTACAGATAGTGCCTCCGCGTGTACGCCATCTTGAAACGAAGTCAAGTAAAGAACGCGACTTTAAAAGCAGTGCCGACATGTTTTCTAGCTCGAAAACACAGAAAGAAGAGAGAGAGGCTTTCACTGGTAACAGAACTATTCATGTTCGGAGCTATTTAATAGGCTGCAGCTAGCCCAACTCTCGCCTCCAGTTAACGCAGCACTTTGCGCCTGACGCATTGTGCAGTCATATCGAATGTCACATGCACCGCTTACCTGCGTGATGGTAGTGCGGCATTTTGTGCCTTAGCAGACCGAAAAGGGAGTGCCACTGCGCCGTGCTCCCAACTAGTTTTCAACCAGCCTCCTTGCACCAACTCTCTCTTCGACATTCTCTTGACGCCTTGTGTCCTGCTGCTTGGAGAATGGTTGTCATGGAATAGCCGCACTAAGTGACCCTGTTACACACGAGGTCTCAGACGCACTGTTCTGCTCAATTCTGTCTCCTTTCGCCAATCCGTTACGCTGGCTTCGGCGTGCCGCACGTCGTTCCTGCTTTCGCGGTACTCTACTTCGTTGTTTATTGAAGGAGTAGTGGCGCACTTTAGTAAAAATAATTTCGAAAGGAATTAATTACTTTTGCGGTGAAATTACCAAACCGAAAAAGTAATTCATTATATTACAAATTACCAAAAAAGTAATTAAATTACAGTAATGAAATTACTGTAATTCAATCACTGTCATGTCTGATAAAGAGAGCGGCAAGGTGTTCCCAGCTTAGGTTCTAATTAAGGAAGCCAGCGTGCCAATGACTCAGTCTCGGTGCGTGCAAACTGAAACCCTTGCGGTCATATTCGACAAGCGTGTGCGTGACCGTGTGACGCGAAAAACGTGTGCCAAACCCAGGGTAGATTTTGAACAGCGCAGTAAGCTGGCAATAATAGCTCGCCAGTTAATACGGGACAATAGTCGGAAGGACACGCCAGATGGGCAGCTCTGGCCGCTTCCGTACAGCTGCGTATAAGCGACACTACGTGAATAAATTTGCTGATGTCGCCTAGTTTCCTTTTTTTTTTCTCTGATTTTACAGCCTCCACGAGTCAATAATTGTCATTCTCAGTTCAGTTCAGTCGTTCAGTCGTGTCCGACTCTTCTGACCCTATGGACCATGTCACGCCGCGCTTTCCGGTCTCTATCTTCCTAACATCACATAACTTCATCTGCAGTGCCTCGAGGATGCCATCTAACCATCGCGTTCGCTGCCTACCCCTTCTCCGGCGCCCCTCAACCTTTCCCAACATCAAATCTTTCTCCAGCGACTCCTCTCTCCTCATCAGATGACCGAAGTAGCTGAGCTTTAACTTTAGAATTTGACCCTCCAATGAGCAGTCAGGGTTTATGGTAGACAATGTCGACTGATTTGATCTTCTGGCAGTCCAAGGAACTCTCAAGAGTCTTCGCCAGCACCACAATTCAAACGCGTCAATTCTTCGGCGGTCAGCCTTTTTCACAGTCCAACTCTCGCATCCATACATCACAACTGGAAAGACCATAGCACGAGTTATACGGATCATGGTTGGCAGACTAATGTCTCTGCTCTTTACTAGGCGGTCAAGGCTAACCATTGCTCTCTTTCCCAGAAGCAGGCGTCTTCTAATTTCATGGCTGCAGTCTCCTTCCGAGGTAATCTTGGAGCCCAAGAAGAGAAAATCTGTCACCGCTTCCACTTCTTGTCCCTTGATGCTCCAGGACTTGATAGGGCAAGACGCCATGATCTTTGTCTTTTTAATGTTCAGTTTAAGCCCAAACTTCTCACTCTCTTCTTGTACGCGCATCAGAAGTCTCTTGAGTTCCACTTCACTTTCTGCCATTAAAGTGGTATCATCCGCATATCTAAGGTTGTTGATACGTCTTCCAGCAATATTCACTCCAGCTGAAGACTCGTCCAGACCGGCCTTCCTCATGATGCACTTTGCATATAGGTTAAATAGACAGGGCGACAGTATGCAGCCTTGCCTCACTCCTTTCTCAATCGGAAACCAATCAGTAAGACCATGCCCAGTTCTGACTGTGGCCTCTTGTCCTTCATACAGGTTCCTGAGGAGACAGATGAGGTGAATTGAACTCCCATCTCTTGGAGAGCTTGCCACAATCTGCTGTGATCTACGCAGTCAAACGCTTTCGCATAATCAATAAAGCAGAAGTAGATGGGTTTCTGGAACTCTCTTGCTTTTTCCATGATCAAGCGAAGGTTGGCAATTTGGTCTCTAGTTCCTCTGCCCTTGCGAAACCCAGCTTGCACGTCCGGAAGCTCCCGATCCACATACTGCTGCAGCCTACCTTGGAGGATTTTCAACATCACCTTGCTAGCATGCGAAATAAGCGCGATCGTGCGGTAGTTGGAACAATCTTTGGCACTTCCTTTCTTTGGAATGGGGATGTAAAATGACCTCCTCCAATCCTGTGGCCACTGCAGGGTTGTCCAAATCTTCTGACATAATGTATGCAGAATGTTAACAGCGTCATGGTTGAGGTTTTGAAGCAACTCAGCTGGAATGCCATCAATTCCGCTAGCTTTGTTCTTAGCAAGGCTGGCTAAGGCCCATTCAACTTCACTCTTCAGGATGCCCGGCTCGAGATCAGTAATCACAACCGTATTACGTTGGGTTTGCACATTCGGGTCCTTCTTGTACAGTTCTTCTGTGTATTCCTACCACCTCTTCTTTATCTCTGAGGCTTCAGTGAGGTCCTTGCCTTGTTTGTCCTTTATCACGCCCAGCTTAGCACAGAAGGTTCCTTTGATATCTTTGATTGTGTTATACAGAGCTCTTGTGTTCCTTAATTGGCTGTTGTCCTCAACTGCTTGGCACTGTATGTTCAGGAAGGCATTCTTATCTCTCCTTGCTATTTTCTGAAAATCCGCATTGAGAACCTTGTATCTTTCTCTTTCCCCCATAACTTTGGCATCCTCCTTTCCTCAGCTATTTGCAAAGCCTCTTCAGATAACCAGTTTGCTTTCTTGCATTTCTTTTGCTTTGGAACTACCTTAGTAGCAACTTCTTGTATTATATCACGAACATCAGTCCACATGTCTTCGGGCTCTTTGTCTTCTAGATTTAATTCTTGAAATCGATTCCTCACTTCCACAGCATATTCTAATGGAATTTGATCCAGATCATACCTGAAAGGCCTTCTAGTTTTCTGTGTTTTCCTCAATCGAAGCTTAATTTTGGCAACAAGAAGCTGATGATCGGTGCCACAATCGGCCCCAGACCTTGTTTTTACTGCTTGTATAGCGCTTCTCCATCTTTGCCGGCAAAGAATATAATCGATCTGATTCCTGTACAGACCGTCGGGTGAAGTCCATGTGCACAGGCGCCTCTTGTGCTGTTGAAAATGAGTATTCGCTATGATCAGGTTGTTTTCTTGACAAAACTCTACTAGCCTCTGCCCAGCTTCATTTGGCTCACCAAGGCCGAACTTGCCTGTAATTCCAGATATTTCTTCACTCCCGACCTTAGCATTCCAGTCTCCTATGAGAAAAACGACGTCTGATGATGGGGTGCGGTCTAAAAGGCATTGTAGGTCCGCATGAAATCCCTCTACGTCCGCTTCTTCAGCAGTATACTGGTCGGTGCATAGACTTGGATAACTGTTATGTTGAAAGGGTGACCTTGGATCCGAAGTGAAATCATTCGGTCGTTTATGGGGTTGTACCCTAGCACTGCTTTGCCAATTCTTCTGTTTACTATGAGAGCGACCCCATTCCTTCTCTTGGATTCGTGCCCACAATAAAAGACGTAATGGTCGCCGGAGTTATTCTCCCATTCCGGTCCACTTGAGCTCGCTGATACCCAAGATATCAATGTTCAATCTGTCCATTTCTCGCTTGACGACATCCAGTTTACCTTGCGTCATAGATCTTACATTCCATGTTGCTATGTGATATATCTCCTTGCAACATCGGACTTTCCGGTCGCTTCCCGACACATCCACAACTGAGCGTCCTTTTGGCTTTAGCCCAGCGGCTTCATTCGTCCTGGAGCTACTAGGAATCGCCCTTTGTTCATCCCCAGTAACATGTGGGACGCCTTCCAACCTGGGGGGCTCATCTTCCGGCGTCATATCATTAATGGCATTGTGACTGGCCATAGGGTTTTCTTGGCAGGGAATACTGGAGTGGGTTGCCATTACCTTCTCCAGTGAATCACATTTTGTCAGAACTCTCTGCTGTGACCTGTCTATCTTGGGTGGCCCTACACAGCAGAGCTCACGACTTCATCGAGTTTCGCAAGCCCCTCCGCCACGACAAGGCAGTGATCCATGAAGGGGAAATTGTCATTCTAGTGTCGTTTATATGCAGCTGTACGGAAGGGGCCAGAGCCGCCCATCTGGCGTGTCCTTTCGACTATTGTCCCGTATTAACCGGCGAGCTATTATTGCCAGCTTACTACGCTGTCCAAAATCTACCCTGGGTTTGGCACACGCTTTTCGCGTCACACGGTCACATACACGCTTGTCGAATATGACCGCAAGGGTTTCAGTTTGCAAACACCGAGACTGAGTCATTGGCACGCTGGCTTCCTTAATTAGAACTTAAGCTGGGAACACCCTGCCACTCTCTTTATCAGACATGACAGTAACTGAATTACAGTAATGAAACTACTGTAATTTAATTACGTTTTCGGTAATTTGTAATGTAACGAATTACTTTTTGGTTTGGTAATTTCGCCGCAAAAGTAATTAATTCCATTCGAAAGTACTTTTACTAAAGTGCGCCACTACTAAGTAGAGTACCGCGAAAGCAGGAAGGACGTGCGGCAAGCCGAAGCCAGCGTAACGGATCGGCAAAAAGAGACAGAATTGAGCAGAACAGTGCGTCTGAGACCTCGTGTGTAGCAGGGTCTCTTAGTGCGGCTATTCCATGGCAACCATTCACCAAGCAGCAGGATACAAGGCGTCAAGGGAATGCCGAAGGGAGAGATGGTGCAAGGAGGCTGGTTGAAAACTAGTTGGGAGCGCGGCGTAGTGGCACTCCCTGTTGCGTCGGCTAGGGCACAGTGGTGCCTGGTTACACTCGTCAGCACGGAGCGAGTGAGGATTGGGGTTGGGAGAAATAGGCGGAAGGGTCGATGGCGTAAGCCACCGTGGCTTGAACATTACTGAGCAATGAGCATAAGGTATACCGACGTCGATTCTTGGGACTGCGGAAGCAATATATAAACTTGGTTCTTCGAGCCCTTCAAATGGCAGAGACAGCTCCGGACCAGCAAGACGCTGGGTTCGCCGGTCATTTCACGATCGTTCGCCCATGTTTCTGCTTTTGTTGTTGTTTTTTGCTGTTGTCTTGTTTTTGAAATGGCGAGTGCTGTAGGAAAGGGAATGAATAGCTTTCTGGGACGAAATTTGGCGGGAAGATGAAAGAATGTGTGTGCCTCGCGTCTGGAAAACAAGTTGTTTTATTCACTAGCTTTACTTAGGTTTTGCATGGATAGAAACTAGAAAGTAATTTAAAATATTTGAATTACTCAGTAGTTGTAATTGTAATGTAATTTCTTTACTTTTTGGGAGCAGTAATGAGTGATGTAATTTAATTTTGCAATTTTCAGGAAAGTAATTTGTAATGTAATTTAATTCCTTTTCAAAAGTAATTTTGCCATGTATGCTCTTAATACGGTCGCTGCTAATCTCTGAGGGCGGACAGTTTCATGTCGAAGCGCCATAGTGGAGCGTGCCGGGTTTTTTTATTCGAGGCAACAAAAAACGTAATAAAGAAAACAAGCAAATCGAACCAGAGACCCAAGGAAAAAAGATTATCGGACACGCAAAAAAAAAAAAAAAGGGGGGGGGGGGGCTAACGGAAGAGTGAGGGGAGCTGGGTTGTTGACTCCTGCCCACTGTTCACTAGACGGATGCTGCGCTGCAGCAAGCAGCTGTTGCCGCGCTTGCCTTAAGCAGCACTCGCGTCTTAATGAACCACGCTCGAGGCCAGGGGAGACTGGAGAAAGATTTTTGGAGAAAAAGCAATACCGGCGTCGGCGGCGGCGACTAGTGCAACGAGCGAGGCTTTCTTGTTTTCGAAGTCGTTAAGTTCGCGGCGACAGCTACACGCGTCTTGGAACGAAAGAAGCGAGCGGGTGACCGGAAGCAAGAATGGGTTGTCTCGAACCTGTGGCGGACTCCGCCATCCAATATCCAATTGCGCACTCCCCCTTGCCTCCGCTCCTCAGGCAATAACCGACTGTCCGGATTAAATGACACGCCGCTTTCTTAGTGTCCGGCAAGCTACCGACAAGCGAACTCTTTTTCAGACGCCGTCATTACGGCGACGTATTAGTGCTCGAACGGGAGGACGAGGGTGACAAGTTATTTCTAAAGCGAGATTACTTTTCAACCGAACGCACCCCCTGAGCGCTCTATGTTTGTATTCTCTTCAGAATGCGGGCCTGGGAATATGCTGCGTTTCGAATTGCTGTAGTATACCCGCCGCGGTGGCTGAGTAGCAGTGTCATTCGGTGGCTTAGCACGAGGCTGCAGGTTCAATCCCGGCCTCATTTCGAGGGGGGCCGAATCCAAAAAGTATCGTGCACTGTGCGATGTCGGCGCGTGCTTAGAGACATCGGTCAGTCGTGCTATAATGGGGGCTGCCACGGCGCCTCTTCCTGCCTCCGCCTCCTTCCTTTCACTCCTCGAGTGTATAACAATCTATGCACCTCTCCTCTGTGTATGAAACATTGGACGTTTTGAATTTTTTTTTTGTGTGTTAAATACGCATCCGCTCACGGACATAGAGCGGTGTGGTAATCTTCAGATGAACATGATGCTTTGAAACCTCACCCATCCTTCGATTTTTTTCAATGCATCAGATTACCTTGGAGTCACTGCTTGTATGAGCATTTCGAAGCCTTGCCTTAAGCAGGGGAAAACAGAGTCACCCGTGCGGTGTAAAATACCTACGTTGCGCCAACCGAGAGGCGTACTGTGATTCATCTTAGAGCGGGAAATAGGGACTGTGAAACCTGGAAGGAATGCTGGCAAGGCCATGATGTTTTTAAAGCAGACTGGTATGAAAGAATACAGTAAATGCTTCGTAACAAGAAGCACAGAGGAGCCAATGTCACTTAAAGGGGTCGTGAAACGAAAATGTAGCTGCCCAGTTGCAATTTCCCTTGCTTCAGTAAACATTAGGCATGTCGATTCCAAAATATCTCGTCGAAATATTGCTTCTGCATTTAATAATACCATTCTGAAATCACAGCATTTTTGCGTTCCTGAAGCGACTATGCGACCCTGTAGGCCGGAATTAGAAGTACTCGCCTACGTCACGTTTAGCCGTTTGGAAACGCAGATATAATCATTATTTCCCATAAAATAATAGGTTCCTGTTAAAGTTATCAAATAAAAATATAGTATATCAATTATTCGCTCACGCAAACGCATTTCTTCAACAATCTGTACCAGGGCAATCCGGCAAGCCCTCGTTACTGTCACGTGACGCGCGGTCGGCGGCGGCGGCGGAGGAGGACGGGTGGTGTCTGCTTCTCGCTGCGCTCTGGAACAGCAAGAGGTGACGCTCAAGTTCAGGTTTTCCGTAACGACGACTATACCTCGCTCCACCGGGTACTCCAAATGACAATGGTTCCAATCTTATTTGTTGTTGTTGTGTTCTTTTTTTTTTTTTTTTTTTTTTTTGTGAACATTCGTGATGGAGCACAACGTCTTGAGCAGTCTCATACCACCGATACAACTTGGTTGCGCGGCCGCTGCTTTAAGTTTTTTTTTTTTATTCTTGGCGTCATTAAAGGTACGATGTAAATACGGTTTCAGGTTAAAGACATCGACAAGTGTGTTCAATCCGAGTGGTGGGTGGAGTGTTTCAGGAGCGGCCGCGGGCGCCGCGGCGCGTACTATTAATTGCTCGCCTTCGCGCTGCATCATTGAGAATAAGCTTCGCTTCCTTTATTTCGGCATCATTGTACCAAAAAAAAGGTTGGTACAATGTACTTGGGTGGCCCTTTCACCCAACGCGTTGTCGCAGCTTTGCTCCCCCACCTTCCCGACGCCTCTTTCGTAACCTTTCTATAATATAAAAAAAAAAGGGGGAGGAAGCATACTTCCTACAACGTCTACAGTTCTCAGACTTCGCCTCTTTTTCCTGACAACTTTAGGTTCTGGGTTTATGCGTGTTGTGCGGGTTTGAGTGCTCGCTATGCCAACCGTGTGCGTCGCGAGGTTGCAGCACGGCTTCTCCGAGTGGAAGTAACGCTCGCTTTTACAAGTTTTGGCACACCGATTGGGTTCATGTGTTCGTACTACTTTCTACTGGAAGTCCTAAATGAACCTCGGCGTCATTCGAAGCCTCGGCATGGACCGGAAACGAAGAAAGCTCACCTCAAACGATGCGTCGTACTGACGCAAAACCGCTGGCCCAGTGCATTGGCAAAAAAAGAGTGTAGGTCGCCTGATAAAGGCAGTAAAAGTAGTTGCGATTTGTAGCCTTGCAGATATGCCTATTTGAGAACTACTCGACTCGCAGAAGCCACCAGTTCTATTTGATTGTTTCCTGCTAGACTGCCCTCATAGCAGTAATATGCGCATTTTGGATGTTTTTATTTTTTTTTTTTTTTTGAACGATACCGCGAGGCCAGCACAACAGGTGCTCCTACCAGCATATCGTACCACCCAGAACAGGCCCCTTGGTTCCACTTTGATTACGTTCTTTCCACAGCACTCATCTAGTCCCATAAAACCTGATGAAGACTCCAAAGAGGAGGATCATGTTGAGCAGAGCTCAGAATCCTTCACATCATTCAAAATACATTTCTAGGGTAAAAATTGTTCACCTCAAAAGCTTATACGCCCCATGTCCTTGCATTACGATGGTGTGATTACCAGATCAACCATCCAGGAGAAATGCATTCACGCAAGTGTTATTGATTGGAAAGGCGGATAGATTGGTTTAAAAGTTTAATATCTGACCTGCTACTCTGTATAGGGAAAGAGAAAGAGAAGAACGAAGAGGGTCGTGACTTGATTAAAATATATGCAGGTATAGTAACTTGCACCACAGTCACGGGTCAAGTCCTGTGTCATGCAAGAAGCAGCAGAAAGCCTGCACTGCCTGTAGAGCTTTCCATTTCTGGCCAACCGGCCAATAAGTCCTCTGAGAGAGGCCTGTTGCCAAAACACTTCAAAGAAGTAACTCGAGTTATTGTTTTGCACGCACATACTGGGACACACCACTAGTACACGCTCCACAGTCTCCGTAATGTCACATGTGGAACATTCTGGGCAGTCCGCCTGTCCAATTAAGTATAAATATTTGTGTGTGAAACCACATTTAGCCGCAGTCTATAGAGAAAGCGTGCATAATGGCATATAATTGGCAAGTCGGTATGGATCCACTAAAGCACTACCTTGTGGCCTTGAGCACAAGTAGATATAAGGAACTGTGATGTGTAGTGCCAAAGGCCAAAGGCTGCTAAGGGTGTGGTGTTGAAAACTTCCAAAAATTTGTAATGCAGGCTTTGAAACTGTGAATGCACACCACTTTTGAAGTGGTTTCCCACAGATGTGGAAAGCCTCTTACCAAGGGGCCAAAAGCTCAGCAGCGGTTTGTGGAGAATTATGCCCTAAAAAAAAAAAAAAAATGAGTCATGTTCTGAGCGGCATCACCACAATTGTAGGTGACGCTTGTGCTAATACAGATCTGTGTATACATGGATAGAGTTGTAATATTCTCACCAGATGTATGTCAGATTAAGTTGCTTGAATCTACTAATTGGTACCATGGATTTCTTCAGTATCCCGAGAACATGCAAACGCACCAAAGGTTGAGTCATTACACACAGAGGTTGGGTGGGGTGGTATGGGAAGTCGTAGCGTGATAGCATTTGTAATTAATGGCAGCAGAGTGTATGTGAAAAACTGCTGTTCAGCTGCTCGTCATCAGTGGGTGGCAACGGTGTTGTGCAAGTAGTCGTAAATACACGCAAAGTGGTTCGTGTGACAATTATGTATATATTGGGCAGGCATGCGACATTCTGAAGTAACAGCGCAAAACGTGGATGGGAGCACAAGACGAGAAGACGACACAATGTCTCATCGTCTTCTTGTCTTGTGCTCCCATCCACATTTTGCGCTGTTACCTCAGGATGGAAAGCCAACAAGCCCAACCTGCTACTCTGGCTAACATGCCATTGTTTGAGGTGCATTGCTGCAACCAAGGTTTATCCCAAGCACCTGCACTTCTATGTACATGTTAGAGAGTACTGGGAGTGGTGCTCATATGGGTGTGTACCATTTTCCTGGCTCGGGCGATCAGATTGCAAGCGGGCTAGCACACACAGCCCAAAGCACATGTAGCAGAAGTTTGGACTGTCGAACTGCGAAGTCTTCAGTTCAATTCCTTCCCTTATATTTTTCAATTTGTATGAGTATCATACAGTCTGTGCTTGTATGGTTAAATTGCGAAGGTGTACATATCTCCTGCTCTCCTGACCAACCTCACTCTGCATAAGTATTCACCAAGCAGTTTCCGTTCCATCAAAAGGCTTTCACAATATTCAGCGACATAAGCAGCTACTCAGACAGCATCAGTGTAGCATTCTTGGAGCTTCGCAAATCTGTGGTTATATTGCTTACTAGCAAAACATGCACGGTATGTAGATATGTGCACTAGGACACATAAGATGCCGTGACAATGTGGGCTGCCCTTACGTCTACAGCTGCCCTTTAATCCTGTTACATTCTAGCCTGCAGTGAATTCAGCAGCAAAAGATTTCACAATTAAATCATCCCAACTCTATATTTCCAGACTTGACCCCAGCACCGACGAAGTTCATTGTATTTCCAGCATTTTGGTGGCATATTCAACCAGCAGGCCAATTAACTCAACATCATGCAGGTTCTAGTGCAGATGTTTCCATGCAAACTATGGGTATCATCAACGAAGGAAGCTTTACTATACATACCTTTTCAGCACGCTGTTTTATGACTGGTTAAAGTCTGGTACATTTCAAAGTATAAGACACATATTATTGTATGCATGTCTACAGATTGCAGATTATGTTGGCTTGCTTCTGAATGAGACTGCAAAATGCTGCAAACAGTGGCCACCTTTCAAAGCAGCTTTTGCAGAAAACCGTTTGATTTTTCTATTCCTCATGAGCCACTATTTTTCGAGGCCGTGTAAAGGTGAACGCGGCAACTAGAAAATCTAGGTTTGTCAGTGCCACAAGGACCACCACTTCGTAGTACATTTGGGCATTATCTAATGTTACCAAATGAGTGTTAAAGAGAGACATGTTGCTTTCAAAATAATTTATTGGTTGGCCGCAGGTTCAACAGTGCACACACAATTTTTAGGCTAGAAGGAAGTTGACCTAGAGCAAGACATCTTTTATTCATGCTTCTTCGCTGTCTTCTCTCTCCTAAATATACAAATGTGTATATACAGCTTCACAATCATGATGTGTTGAGGTCAGTGCTAAATAAAAAAAAAAATGCATCCGACAAAAGTATAGTTAGAGATTGAGTGCACAAGATTCATTCTAAGTGAGCCCATATATATCTTGTAGATTCCAAGGGAAGGCAAGTATAGCAGGGGGCAGCAGAAACTCAGGCAGGCTGGTGAGATTAAAAAGTTTGCGGGGATCAGATGGATGCAGCTGACAGAGGATCGGGTTATTCAGATAGATATGGGAGAGGCATCTATACAAGCAGGTATATACACAACTGCACAATTATGATGCATTTGCAGTCAGTGCTAAAAAAAATTCCACCCATCAAAGGTATAGGTGGGGAGTGAGTACACAAAATTCATTCTAAGTGAGCCTATATATGTCTTGTAGATTCCAAGGGAAGGCAAGCGTAGCAAGGGGCGGCAGAAATTCGGGCAGACAGATGAGATTAGGAAGTCTGCGGGGATTATATGGATGCAGCTGACAGAGGATCAGTTTATTTGAATGGATATGGGAGAGGCATCTATTATGATGCCTCCCCCATTATGATGTATCTGCGGTCAGTTCCAAAAAAAGAAAAATTCTACCTGTCAAAGGTAAAGGAAGGGAGTGAGTACGCTAAATTCATTCTAAGTGAGCCTATATATGTCTTTTCGATTCCAAGGGAAGGAAAGTGTAACAGGGGGCGGCAAAAACTCGGGCAAGCAAATGAAATTAGGAAGTTTGCGAGAATCATGCACCTGGCACTGGATCGGGTTATTCGGATAGATATGGGAGAGGCATTTGCCCAGCAGTGGGTGCAGTCAGGCTAGTGATATCAACAAGAATAACAACTGAATGAGTTGGTACTGATTCATCTTAAAACCAGCCAGAAGACGAAACACGTGAGAGGAGCACAAGACAAAGTTTGACTAGCAACTGAAATGTTACTGAAGGAACGAGGCAAAAGATGATTCGCACAGAAATGCACGTGCACGAGAAACCCCCAAAGCAGTGAAAGCGTGGAAAGCAGAAAGGGTCTAAAAAATCATCTAAAAAAAGCAAATTCCTTATGGTCAAGAACCACTCGTTACAAAAGGGAAGCCACAGATTCAAATCAAAAGGCACACTATACTGCAAAGGCTAAGGACGTGTGTGTGGCTAAGAGATCAGTCAACAGTCTTTTGGAGCCTTTTTTATATGTGCATCTCTGTGCAAGTCTTCTTTTGCCTCTATCCCTTAGTAAAATTCCACTTATTAGTCCAGCTGTCCAACAATTCTCTCTTCTCATGTTTTCCGGCTTGTTTCAGAATGAATAACGTGATGACTCTACAAACCTTGTGCAAACTGGAAACCAGTGTAACTGTCAGATAGAAACCTTTCCCTTATTTGGCTTGCATCACAAATAGGGAGGACTTTACTGTGATGTCTGCCGAGGCATCCCCAAAGCCAGTGCGCAAGCTGGCTGTAGCAGATGTAGCGGTGCCTCCTGTTGACAAGAGAAAAAGCAATATTCACTTTTCAGCATAGCAAAATGAAAATATGGTTTAGGTCTTTTACAAATTTGAAAGTTATTCATGCATCTGTACAATTAATTCCCGTCTAACAGAAGCTGTACAGTGTAACTTTCACTGTCAATTTATTCTCCCTGGAAGTATGGCAAACTTTGAATTCTGCTGCAGGTGATTGAGAGAGAATGAGACCCACCCAATATTAGAACTCCAGTGCAATCACAATTTGCTACTGCAGCAAAACAATGCCTGAAGGCAATGCAGCTTTTGACTGACAAAACCTGGTAGTCGCCTTACACCCTTTTTACTAGTGTTGTGGCCGATGTCAATGTCCACGCTGATATCATCCGCATAGCACGAAGATGTTAAGTATGCGACTTATGCATTAAGCAGCTCTGTGCATGGAGTCGTTCTATTCGAAGGAGGCATAAGTCCACTTCTGTCAACGGCTCTCAGTTGTTTTGCCACAACATGCTACGTGCCAAAGTTTCTGCAAGTGCTGCAAAACTACTCTATAACTTCATTTTCTAACTGTAAAATTTCCAACACTTACTCAAGCTGTGGAAGTTTCGGTGTACTGGCCTTTGGAAGAACGTCTTTCTTTTTTTTTTGGTTGTCACATTCCAGCACATGTAAAATGTCAGTGTCAAAGCATTTTGGAGAGGTTTACTGTGTGGAGGTGTTGATGATGGTATCAGTGAAGTCGGACAATTTTTTAAATTATATTTGCACACTATACAACACTCACCTAATACAAGTGGGTAAAAAAAAAAAAAAAATAGCAAATAAAACTTTGAGTGCTGGTATGGTGATTGTTCGGGCAGCAAGTGCGGACAGGCTATAACAAGAGTTGTCGGGCTAGTTAGTGATCGTCTGCAGAAGCAAGTCCTGCTCTGTGTGTTTTTCTCTTCTGTGTCGTTTTTTAGTGCATTTTCCCACGGCTTCTGCAGGAGACAGGCTACTTCACTGCATGCAATTTCACTTAGCACAGAGTCCTCCGAAATGAGATTGCTTTTGTACTTATTTACTGCATTTCTTGTGGCATTCCTTATGTATTCATGTTTTGAAGTGCTGCACTTGCTGAAGGTCATACCTGGCTAATAAAACAAGCAAATGTGTCCGGACAGAGTTTTTTTTTTTTTTCCGTTACTTCACATCAATCAATGTGCATGCCCTTTCCATTTAGCAAGTTCACACTATCAGATGATGCGTGCTTTCTCATTTACTCGTGCATGGAATTAAGCAAACCAGTAATTTGCATGGTGAAACGTCATGCTCATGCGCACCTTCTACGAAAACAAGAAAACCAGCGATGTTGTGTTCGCGCTAACGTGGCGCAATATCGACACTGTAGACAGTGTAGATGATCGCAAGTAAGTAACGTAAAGGGGAAGCTTTATTTTATTAACACTGCCTTCCGCAATAGATTTCATTGCAGCATTTCTTGCTCGAGAAAATGAAAAACAGGTGGCCGCTTGTTCAAGTTATGTCGCCTTTCGCTCAAGATTCTTACCTTGTATTCTCGACTAGCAGTCCATGATCAAGAAGCATTAAATGCGGATGTCTGTAACACCCAGACGGCTGCTTCAACTACGTAGTCGCCGCCGGGATCTCGCCAGATGCTCTCAAGAGCAGTCGGCATCGGCACGCACCGCCCGCAGCTGCACCTGTTCGAAAGCTTCGGTTAGCGACTGCGCACTCTCGCAACGGTCAAACGTAGGCTAGGCTGCAAGACTCGGACATAGTACATACCAATGCGTAGTTCCGAAACGGCTGGGATCGGGAGGCTGACGGTCGGGGCTTCTGCAAGCCAGAGTTGTGCCGCGGTTACCGCGGCCTCTCGACACAAGTGTTACTGTACCGGTCGCTCGCAGGCTCCATCTTCGCCGACCTGGCACCCGAAAAGTTGCGTCGGCGTAAGGCTCAAAGCCCACGATGTAACCATGTTTTAACAGTAGCGACTATATTCTAGTTCACTATAGCAGCACAGCGACGCTGGAACCCACGGATATAGTGCTCTAGAATATTGCCACGGAGGAACCTAGGCGTCGGCCATATTAAAAAAAAAACCTGTGTGAGCGTAGAGTAGGGCACAATTAGAACCTCTAAAATACACCGAGCTCGGTCAACTTTGGCTCAGCAGGCTCCGGCAACGAGAGCTTCTCATTGGCTTAGCGCTATGACGTATCTGTTGAGTTGAGGAGGACGCGCGCTAGGAAACCGAAATTCTGTTTTTGTCGCTATTAAATCAATGCGGGCGATGAAACGAATCGCGGTATATTATATGATGCAGGACAAGGATTCCATTTAACCAAGCCGTGCAAAATTTCCGGAAAACGTTTCACGACCCCTTTAAATAGTATGTCTTGTCTTAAATTAAAATGCGGTGCGAAATTGTTCTTTTTCCCCTATTCTCATTTTCGGTTGCCTAATACTGTTCACGCCGAAATAACGCGAATCATAGGGAATATAGGGTATTTGCCTTACTTTGGTCCTTTTATGCTTTCAAATGACAGCGAGTTCCACTGTGTGTATGTATTTTTTTTCGATTAGGTGCCTTCTTCATGGGAATAGCAAAATACCACTGAGAATTTATATAAAAAAGAAACACTTGTGTACAAATAATCCCTTCTTGCGTCAGAGTATTTTCTTGCTATATTTAGAAAACCAGGTTTTGGACGCTGCTCTTTTCTCAATACATATCGGGCGACTTCCAGGACAATTTCGCAATATTACACATGTCGTACTCTAAAACCCTGTTTGGAGACTGCTGCACGGCAGTAGTTGTGTTTACCAATCGCTTTAAAACAGTAGGTGGGTTGTAAACGACGGCCGCACCACCGGTGCTTAGCGGGTTTGATAAGAACTACATTCGGGCCGTGCTCTTTCCTACGGACTTCTCAACCGCCGCGGAAGCGATGGGAACGTTTGTCCCACGGCCGGTCTGGGAGAGCGCGCTTCTCTTCGTGGTTTCTCCTTGAGTTTCGCTTTCCGCCGCCGCAATGGGCGCGACCTGCACACCGTTTGAGGGGCTGTTGCAGCGGCGACGGGTGGGTTTCGCTCTGTCATCCGCTGGTTTCGTATACTACGCGCAGCACCGAAATGAAAGAAAACAGCACGTGGTTACTTTTGTTGCATGCCAACAGTGTATTCCCCATGTGAAAGAAGTCTTTATAACAAAATCTGCCCGTTAGAACCACCAAAAAGATGAATCATTTTTCAAAATTATAACGAGGATATGGCAAATACCGCTGTCTTAAACGCAGAATATGGTGTATTCATCCATTCTCTGCAAACGACCATAATGGACTGACAAGTACTATATGTAAGTTTGTTAATGCTATGTGGCGTATGGGTTTAACTGGATTTAATGCCCCAAAGTAGCTCACGCTATGAGGGACGCGGTGTGGAGGTCTGGGAAATTTCTATCACCTGGTTTTCTTTAATTAATGTGCACTGCATTGCGCAGTATATGGCCGGGGTCTTTACATTACCGCTTCCATCGAGACGCAGCCGCCGCTGCCGCGATTGCACCTGAGAGAAATGAACACTCAAGCAAGCTCGCGCTCCAGTAGATATTGCCGCGAAACCTTCAAAACAGTATTTGTCGATTTTTTAACAGCCGCCGACTTAAAGGCTTATCACTCTTATTCTGGACCACGTATCAGGTCCGTAATCTTTGTTAATGCTCGATGTCGCAAGTCACGCCTTTATCAGTTTTGTTGTAGCGAAAGATGCACCGAGATCTGTCTCGAAGGTTCCGGCCACTCGTGTGTCTTTCCACAGTGTTCCAGCCCGTGCTGGTAGCTGTTTGTGACGTTATCTAGATTGTTCTGTGCAGCCTTTAAATTGAGCGTTGACGAGTGTGACGGGCATTCTTCGTTCGACGATCGACGAGCACGTTTGTTTCTATCGCCGCCGCCGAGTTGCTTAGTTCGTTTGCGGGCGCAAGTCAGCAAAAATAAAGAGTTCCTTTAGTGCTTTAGGTAACATACCAAATATTTCTGTAAATGGTGTTTTGTCTATGCTGCGTAAACTCGGTGATAAAAAATCTGCGGGCCCTGATGGGCTCTCAAATGTGTTTCTTAAACGTTTTGCGGCGCAATTATCCGAGTTTTTAGCAAAAATCTTTAAAGTTTCTTTACTTTCTGGTGAAGTGCCGGAAGACTGGAGAATGGCCCGTGTTGTTCCAATTCATAAGAAAGGCGATAAGCTAACCATTTCTAACTACCGTCCAATTTCTATCACTTCTTGTTGCAAGTTATCAGAACACATAGTCTCTGGTTATCTTAACTCCTTTCTAGCTGAAAATAACATTTTATCCTCCTTGCAACACGGCTTCAAAAAGGGTATGTCCACTGTCACGCGGTTGGTTACTACAGTTAATGAATTTCAAGTAGTTCTTGATAAATCTGGGCAGATTGATGTCCTCATTTTAGACTTCTGCAAGGCCTTTGACACAGTTTCCCATGGTAAACTCATTTATAAATTAGTAAGTATCGGCTTCCCTAACTACCTTGTTAATTGGATTAATGCTTACATACAGGAAACAATACGTAGAGGTTAATGGTTTCAAATCAAACGAGCTTCCAGTCACATCAGGTGTACCCCAAGGGAGCGTGTTAGGACCGCTGCTTTTCATAATTTATATTAGTGATCTGTCTGTTTCTCTTCCTGATAATGTCTCTTTAAGGCTTTTTGCAGATGACTACATACTTTTTAAGACCATAAATGAGCCCAACGATCACTACACCTTGCAAAATTCGCTATTAGCTGTTCACCAATGGTGTCTTAAATGGGACATGAAATTAAACCTCGACAAAACAGTCCTATTGCGAATTTCACGTAAAAAACATATCAGTCATTTCTCTTACAGCCTGCTTAATCATTTAATTGAGGAGACTACACATTATAAATATTTAGGGGTAACCTTAACTCATGATTTAACTTGGTCTTCTCATATTTCCGACATTTGTTCCTCCGCATTTTCCAAGCTGTGCTACTTGAGGCGGAAACTTAATGATGCTCCATGTAAACTCAAACTCCTTGCATACACATCATTTATTAGGTCTAAATTAGAGTATGCTTCAGTTTTATGGGATCCTTATTTAAAAAAAAGACATACATAAAATAGAGATGGTGCAAAGGAAAGCAGTTAGGTTCATTTACAGTAAATACAAGAGGTCAGACTCACCTACTACACTAATGAAACCTAACCATATTCCTCTACTTGAACTACGCAGAAAAATGTCCCGTTTATTGTTTATGCACAACCTCTTAACACCCAAATTAAACATACCTCGCCCTGAAATTCTTAAACAATTGTCGCGCAGGACACATATTCAAGAAGTAACCTGCTCGAACCCATTTTTGCAAGGACTAACTCTTTCAAGCACAGTTATTTTCCAAGGACCATTTCCGACTGGAACTGTCTTCCTGAGACCATTCTCCACTCTTCCAATTTCATTAAAGCTCTAGAGTTGCATTTTTTTGAATGATAGTGTTGTATTTTGTTGACTTGTTCATTTACTCGAATCCCGTGTTTTTATTTTTATTTTTATTTGGTGTTTTAATGCCTTGTATATCCACTCCTGCCTGGGCCAAAATATTGGCCTGCAGTATTTTGAAATAAATAAATAAATAAATCATCGACCCTTCATTTGTGTCGTCGACCTCGTCACCACTACGTGACATCTGGTGGAGGTGCTGCCTTTGATCCTTCAAGCGAAGACCCGAGCCGTGTTCCTGTCGCCCTGGAAGACCAGCCTACAGGTCACCGAGCCAGCCGCCGACTTCAAGGCCTACAACCCGAACACGGTCTGCTGCCTGACTCCACTCAATCTCGGAAGGCATCGACGCTGACAATGGCCCAGCCTACAGCACTTCGTCCAACCCCGTGAGCCCCCCTGCTTCCATGGACGACCGGATGACGATGCTGAAGACTGGACGGACCTTTTCGACCGTGTGGCAGAATTCAACGGCTGGAACGACGCTGCGAAACTCAGGCAGGTCTACTTTGTTCTTCAAGGACATGCCCGAGTTTGGTTCGAAAATCATCAGGCAGCTATGAAGGATTGGGACATTTTCAAGGAAGCGGTTTTGACTGCCTTTTCAAGCGTCGTCCGAAAGGAAACAGCCCAGGCCCTCCTTCAGTCAAGAGTTCAAATTCCTAACGAGCCTGTCCTGGCGTACGTTGAAGAGATGAAGCGCCTCTTTCGCTGCGCCGACCCTAACATGACTGAAGGTGAGAGAGTCAAATTTTTAATGCAAGGCGTCAAAGAATCGCTGTTTGCAAATCTTGTCCGAAATCCGCCAAAGACCGTGGCGGAATTTGAAACGGAAGCGTCTACCATCGAGAAGACGTTGGGCAACCGGATGCGCCATTACGGGCGACCGCTTCAACCAGACTACTCATGCCACTACCCCAGCGCATCTGCAAGCGGAGAGAACCTTCGGGACCTCATCAGGGAGATCGTGCGAGAGGAGCTCCGCCGACTGATGCCATTATTGCAACAACCGCAGGTGGCGACGCTCGCGGACGTCGTCCGTGAAGAAGTCCAGCAGGCGCTGGGCGCTCCTCAAGCGACGGCTGCTACTGTTCCAGCACAAGAGGCAACAGCGATGAATTACGCTGGTGCATTACGTCACCCTGCGCCCCGACGTGATGACTTTCCGAGCCATCGCCGCTACCGTCCTGTTCCTGAAAACCGCCCCTTGGCCTCCGCCCGCCAAGCCAACCAACGACCCCCAAGCCCCAGGAAGTGCGACGCCTGGAGGACAGCAAACAAACGGCCATTATGCTTCCACTGCGGTGAGGCCGGTCACATTCTGCGGCACTGGCCGTACCGACGAATCGGTCTCCGCGGATTTGCAGTCGACGCTCCACGACCACGCCCAGGTGAACGACCGCAAGAAATCGACAGCTATCTGCTTAGCGGTGAGATTGCGCCACCAAGCCGTTGTTTCAGATCTCCATCGCCGTACAGGGCCCGCTTTGCGTCGCCAGGCCGTACCTATGATGAGAGTATGCGGAAGGTCCCCAAGCCCGCGCAGGGGAAACTAAGCAGAGCAACCTTTGGAGGTGAGGTTGCTCAACGGCGAAAAGACGAAGATCCTCCGCCGCCGACGACCACTAACGACGACGCAGCCATTTCATCGCCGCTCCACACGACGACATCGACGACATCGACGACAGCACGACCAGAGTGCAAGCAAACACTGCCGCCCAGCGAAGTAACAACGGTATGCCCCGGCCATGACCTAAAGAAACGACGGAGCCGAGATCGGACACTAAGGCCCACGTGCAATGTGAGGACGCGAACAAGTGACCTTGAAGTTGATGTCGACGGCCGCAGAGTCACTGCCCTAGTAGACACCGGAGCTGACTATTCAGTCATCAGTGGACCGTTAGCCTCTCAGCTCAGGAAAGTAACCACCGCTTGGGATGGCCCGCAGATTCGCACCGCAGGTGGCAACCTGATTACTCCATCGGGACGATGTACTGCAAAACAGTAAATGGGCGTACTTACCCCACCAGCTTTGTGGTCTTGCAGCAGTGCTCCCGCGACGTGATTTTAGGCGACGTGATTTTAGCCCTAAATGAACATAGGGCTATCATCGACCTGCGATCCATGCTCATCAAGCTCTCTGCAGACAAAGCCATTCCTGCTACGACGACGTCGATGCAACACATCCCTCTAAACGTCCTCGATGAAGAATTGACCGTCCCGCCCCGATCAAGCATAGCAGTCTGCGTAGGTAGCGCAAACATCGAAACCGCTGAAGGCATCGTCGAAGGAAATATCCAATTGCTCTTAGAACGAGGTGTCGGCATCGCAAGAGGCATCACGAAATTCCGGAGAGGTCAAGCTGAGGTTCTGGTAACAAATTTCACCGAAGAATACCGGCATCTCAACAAGGGCACGACGATCGCTTTTCTCGACGAATTAGCGGACCTCAAAGATGTATTCGCCCTCCACGACCAAACGCTGGAAGACGCACCGGACCTATTCCGTCAGCCCACATTTGACTTCAACCCGGCATGGACCCACAACAGGAAAGACCAGATTCTCAGTCTGCTTCGAAGCTACGGGGAGTGCTTCTCATCGTCATCGAAGGTACGACAAACACCACTGGCCAAGCACCACATAATAACGGACGAACACGCCCGACCTCTGCGCCAAAGCCCTTATCGTGTATCGCCGCGAGAACGCGAGGCCATTCGCGATCAAGGTGAGGAAATGCTGCATGATGACGTAATCCAGCCATCGAACAGCCCCTGGGCGGCACCAGTCGTTTTGGTGCAGAAGAAAGACGGCACACTTCGCTTCTGCGTTGATTATCGCCGCTTGAATAGCATAACGAAGAAGGATGTCTACCCGCTTCCCCGCATCGACGACACTCTCGATCGGCTCTGCAATGCAAGATACTTCTCATCGATGGACCTGAAAAGCGGATATTGGCAAATTGAGGTCGACGAAAGAGATCGCGTGAAAACCGCATTCATCACACCGGACGGTCTTTTTGAGTTCAAGGTGATGCCATTTGGCCTCTGCTCCGCACCAGCCACATTTCAACGAGTAATGGACACAGTCCTGGCAGGCTTGAAGTGGCAAACTTGTTTTGTATATTTGGACGACGTTGTTGTCTTCTCGTCAAACTTTGAAGACCACCTAAAAAGACTACAGGCAGTGCTGGAAACCATCAAGTCATCGTGACTAACGCTAAAAGCAGAGAAGTGTCACTTCGCCTACGAACAACTCCGGTTCCTAGGTCACATCGTTAGCAAGGACGGTATTCGCCGAGACCCGGAGAAAACAGCTGCAATCGCACAATTCCCACCGCCTGCCGACAAGAAAGCTGTGCGCCGATTCCTTGGACTGTGCGCTTATTATCGACGATTTGTCAGAAACTTTTCGCGGATCGCCGAACCGGTGACGCAGCTTACAAAGGCTGACGTACCTTTTAAATGGGAAGCGCCGCAAGGAGAAGCCTTCGACAAACTTAAGCGCCGCCTGCAATGCCCTCCTGTACTTGGCCACTTTGATGAAAACGCCGAGACTGAAATTCACACCGACGCGAGCAGTGTGGGCCTAGGAGCCATTCTCGTCCAGAAGAGTGCCGGACAGGAAAAGGTAATCGCCTACGCTAGCAGGTCCCTCACAAAAGCCGAAGTCAATTACTCGACGACCGAGAAGAAGTGCCTTGCGTTCATCTGGGCTACTTCTAAGTTTCGTCCATACCTATACGGCCGACCGTTCAAGGTTGTTAACGACCATCATGCGCTCTGCTGGCTGGCTAATTTGAAAGATCCCTCCGGCCGCCTTACCAGATGGAGCCTACGACTTCAAGGATTTGACTTGACTGTATAAGTCGGGCCGGAATCACTCCGACGCAGACTGCCTATCACGCGCTCCCTTCGACGCTCCCCCGAAGGACGATGACGCCTTTTTGGGACCGGTAAGCGCCAGCCGTTTCGCAGAACAACAGCGATCAGACCCTGAGCTGAAAGCGCTAGCCGATTACTTAGAAGGAAAGACCACTTCCCCTCCTGGTGTGTTCAGGCGACATTTATCATCGTTCGCGTTAAGCAATGGCCTCCTAGTGAAGAAGAACTTTGCAACCAACAAGACCGCGCAGCTTCTTGTAGTGCCTAAAAACCACCGGCAGGAAATTCTGCAGGCGTTGCACGATGAGCCCACAGCAGGCCATCTCGGATTTGCGCGCACGTTGCGTCGAATCCAGGAGAAGTATTACTGGCCGCGACTGCCTGCCGAAGTTGCCCACTACGTGAAGACGTGTCGTGAGTGCCAACGACGCAAGACGCCGCCGATCAGACCAGCAGGACTACTAAACCCAATCTGCCCCCAATCCTGCCCTTTCAATAAATTGGGATGGATCTCCTCGGCCCCTTTCCATCTTCGTCTATGGATAACAATTGGATCATCGTGGCCACTGACTACCTTACCCGTTATGCCGAAGCAAGAGCACTACCAAATGGTACCCTGGCAGAAGTCGCCAAATTTTTTGTCGAACAAATTCTCTTGCGACATGGCGCCCCAGAAGTGCTCATCACGGACAGAGGAACGGCGTTTACGGCAGAGTTGACGCAAGCCATCCTGGAATACAGTCATACAAGCCATCGACGAACAACTGCGTACCATCCCCAGACCAATGGCCTTACGGAGCGCCTGAATAAAACTATCGCGGACATGATCGCCATGTACGTCGACGCTGAACACAAGACCTTGGACGCCATCTTGCCGTACATGATCTTCGCGTATAACACGGCAGTCCAGGAGACGACCAGAGCGACCCCGTTTAAGCTTGTGTACGGCAGGGAGCCCACGACGACGCTCGACGCAATGCTGCCGCACGTAACCAGCGAGGACAACCTTGACGTCGCCGCCTACCTGCAGCGTGCACAGGAAGCCCGACGACTCGCACGGCTGCGTATTAAAGACCAGCAGAGCACCGACAGCTGACGATACAATTTACGACGACGCCACGCAGAGTACAATCCAGGAGACCAAGTGTGGGTTTGGACACCAATTCGCCGTCGCGGATTAGTGAAGAGTTGTTGCGTCGATACTTTGGGCCGTACAAAATCATTCGCCGCGTCGGACCACTGGACTATGAAGTCATTCCCGACGGAACGTCAGCATCACAACGGCGACGCGCACGCCCAGAAATTGTACATGTTGTACGACTGAAGCCATATTACGCGCGTTAAAGAATCTGTGGTGTTTAAACTTTGCAGTCTTTATGTTTAAGTTTCTTTGTTTTGGAACATCGAGGTGATGTTTTTTTTAAGGGGTGAGTAATGCCGCGAAGCCTTCAAAACAGTATTTGTTGTTTTTTAACAGCCGCCGACTTATAAGCTTATCACTCTGATTCTGGACCGCGTATCAGTTCCGTAATCTTTGTTAATGCTCGATGTCGCGAGTCACACCTTTATCAGTTTTGTTGTAGCGCAAGATGCACCGAGATCTGTCTCGAAGGTTCCGGCCACTCGTGTGTCTTTCCACAATGTTCCATCCCTTGCTGGTAGCTGTTTGTGACGTTATCTAGATTGTTCTGTGCAGCCTTTAAATTGAGCGTTGACGAGTGTGACGGGCATTCTCCGTTCGACGATCGACGGGCACGTTTGTTTCTATCGCCGCCGCCGAGTTGCTTAGTTCGTTTGCGGGCGCAAGTCAGCCCAAATAAAGAGTTCCTTTAATGCAATCATCGACCCTTCATTTGTGTCGTCGACCTCGTCACCACTACGTCACAATATTGCCTTGTAAAAACAGCTAAGACAACTGCTTGTCACCAAATTCCGGCTTTCTTGACATAGAGGAAAATTGCAATTTTATGTTCTGTAATATGTATTCTAGCAGTTGCTGTCAAAATCGACCTATTTTTTGTGGACATCAAAAGTTTGCGTTTTTTGCAAGTTGCATAGCTCGTCCGAAAATAGCTTTCGAATAACCTGACGGAATAGCAATTATAATTCACGGAATAAACTCCTGATATTGTAGTAAGAGAGTATTCACACATTGGCATCCACCCAAGCGCAGTCATACGGCTACAAAGGAAAGCTATACAGCTTTATCAGAAACTTCGCAGTTAAATAAAAATTCTTCCTGATCCGGGGATCGAATTCGGGTCATCGCCTTTCCGGGACAGTCGCTCTACCAACTGAGTCAACCAGGGCGGTCTCTCCCGTGGCGGGTGTGTTCTTTAAGAGCCTTTACGTTTACTAAAATCCGCTGTGCACATTTGGAGACACTATCGACACGTCAAAAGCTCTCCAGCGTGGCAATGTGCTCCGCGCGAAGACTCTCGGCGAGCTGCTTTCGAAACACTGTAGTGACAGTTGTGAAAACGTGAAAAGCACTCACAACCCCAAGCCCTCCTGCCACATATTGTACCTAGGTGAAGCAACTGACACAGCTTTAGGAGAACGTTTCGTTTTTTATAAAGGAGATTATGATTTTCTCTTTCCTTAATCTTCCTTTGAAAGGGGGTCAGTTTTGAGGGAGAATGATTTTTTCTTGTTTGCGCTGTCCTCACTTGTGCGGAGTAAATATATATGTGCCCGATGTCTTGATCGAAATTTCTAGCGTCAGTCGCGAGACTCTTTGAGCCGAGTGATATGCTCTAAACGTAATGCAAGTTGAATTCTGGGGTCAAAATGGCTGCTTTCCGATGCACTGCCAGTATATCCGGTGGCTCATGGGACCAACATACAGTCGCACTGTGGGAGCGCCCACGTGAATTTAGGGCTTGCAGGATGCAATTTACGCAGGTGGAGCGGAGAGCGAGCGCGCTCTTTCTATGCGCGTGAAAGGTGCTTCGATGCGCGCCCGCTCCGCTCGGTGCACCAGCGGTGAGGAGGGGCGACCCCACCGAGGTGCGGCGGGAGGTGGAAATAGACCCCATTGCGAAGGCCGCAAGAAGCGCGCTCTCCCTCAACATCGGCCATGTTCGGGAGTGGAGCCGGCCGCATCTACGCAGCCGTCAGATCATTCGTTTTTCCACAGTGTTCACATCGTTACATAAAAAGCATTCGTCCTCCGATAAACACAAACTGCGCGGAATCTCCAGAACTATAGTTTCTCTTCGAGCCACGTATGTGGCAAAGTTTTACCTTAAAGGCCCACTGTCCACCCTCCGGTCGAAATTATTTTCTTCCCCGGTTACTGTGAGACTTCGCCCCTAGAACGCAAGGCCGCAAAATGTTTTTGAAAAGAGTAACTAATAACGCAGTTACAGCCACCGCAATCACCCGATTCTGTCATGCTTCTCTCCTTCCGTTCCCTCGCAAAGGTTTTTCACTCTCCTGCCCGGTCGTCTAGCCTCCGCAAGACAAATTCCCCTTCCTCCTCCGCGTTTGGCGGGAGGTGGGGCGTGACAATCCGCAAGCGCGAAAAAAAAAAAAGAAAAAAACGGCCGAGGGAGCGCGCTTTGCTGGATTCAGTCTGGCCGTGGCGAGGGAAAAGCGCGCAGCGAGCGGTATGGCACCAATCCTTCTCCTGTCAGACAGCGAGACGGACCAATGGACGTCGTTCGCGGTACGCACGTCATTACTGTGGCCCGTCGGGCCAGCGCAGGAAACGGGGAAGCTGGCTTCGCAGAGGAGAGCGTGAGAGAGCTTTGAATTGTATTTTCGATGGTTTGCGGCGCGCGTGTCACTGTAGCAATTTGCTCAGACTATCTCCGGTACCTGATCGAAACACTGGGCTCCTTTGCTTAAAACGGCCTTCCCTGGACAGTGGCCCTTTAAGGCCCTCTTTTACCCTTTTTTTTTTTCTAGTGTTGAGCGACAGTTGTGAAAACGTCCAAAGCACCCAGAACCCCAAGCCATCTTGGCAAACGTTAAAAAATAAATAAATAAATAAATAAAAAACGCTGGAGACATTGTTCACTCGCATCACGCACCAGCTCGGTATGCAACACGACCGAGAGCCGCACTGTTCGAGCTTGTTTCGCGTTCGTATCTTGTATTTCAATATGAAAATATTAAGCAATATCGGCGCGCCATAAATTTTCTGACGGTTGCTGCAATGCGCGTTTTGTTGTAGGCGACAAAATAGGTTGGTTACTGCGTGAACGTATAGTAGTTATTTTGTGTAGTGCTGTAAGGCATATATTTGTGGCGCTTTATTTTTTTCTTTCATTTGTTCCACATGTCTCGAGTGCAAAGCAAATGTGCAGCTGATGGGCTTGCGATACAAGACGATGAATGGAACACGGTGCTCAAAGCGCGTGGTACATGTGGAGATTGTTCAGAGTCGCCTGTGTAATTATTTCTGGGCGTGTTTCAAAGCTCCTAGGTTTTGTCAGAGGTTTCAAGCATTTTCTTTATCGCTTTTCATCCGTTCACGACTGCACGCGCTATCACATGTGTCACAATGTCGACTGTGTATGCCGAAGCGGTTGAATTAATTTCATGAGGGATGTTTGAAAGATGGGGCGGTAAGTCATCTTTTGCGATTGCGTTGTAAGGTCCCGCTCGCATCGCGCATTCGCTATACACATAGGTCTACCTTTACACAGCTTGAACCAAGCAGTCTTCGTGGCCTGAGCAGCGTGTCCGTCTCGCCGCCCGAAAGTCTTTGAATCGTCTCCAACGCCTAGTCAGAGTGACTCAATTTTCTTTTCCGTCAGTTGCTATCCTTTGGTTACAGTAACCAGAGCCACCTTTACCGAACATTTCGACGTGCTCCTGAATTTTATTGTTCAGTGGTGTCTTTTCGCTCACGCCCAACGACGATGATAGATCTTCTACGACGCGGGAAGGTTAACGGTGTCACGTTAAAATCTTACGAATTCGACCAATGATGGCATATGTTGTGGGTGATTCATCTGCCCGAGGAAGATGCAAGACAAACACACACAGCGAGCCGTGGTAGAAACCTCTTTTATCTAGCTCACTTCAGAAAGGGTCCGTCCATGGCGGTGCAGGAGGTCAGCGGGGTCGTCGTTGGGAGCAGCCAGGCAGCGTGCCGCAAGGAATCCAGGAGCCCGAGAGAAGGAGGCGACGGCCTGCGCCTTCCTTTATAGACAGGCGTCATGTTTGTAAACAAAGGTGGCGCTGCGATCGGCAGCGACTTGAGGTGTAGGCAAAAGCGCAGCGTGCCTACACTGCGCCAAGAGACGCTGCCTTCAAAATCAGTTCGCGCGTGCGAATATTTTGAAGCGTAAGCTTCGCTTCTGCGTAGAAATAGTTTAGTTTATGCCTGGAGAGTATTTCAGCACGTTATCAGTCAATTTCTTCTGGAATTACCTGGCGAAGAGCGCTGCAGTGGCTTCCTTATCCGTGGCCTCAACAGTGCGCGGCTACGGTGTGTAGGCGACTGCAGTGAGTGATTAAGTTAAATTAAAACGAGAAAGCGCAATGTACAAGAAAGGCTAATAGTCAACATTGCTCAACTCCTGGGCTTATTCCTAGCGCATGCAAGGAGGACGACGATGTGAATGACTGGAAGTGTGTTTTCAAATGCCGACTCTTTTGACTGCGCGCCTTTCTAGCTGCTTCAAGCACTTTGACTTAACGAACAATATTATCGGCAACTATATATAGTGAACTAGAAATTACATTTCTAGCTCCCTTTACCTTCAACTTAAGCCCTAGAATTTCATATTTAATAAGAACTCAATCTTTTAGTAATTGTAACATGTTCGCATAGTGCGCTGCCAACTTGTTTTCGCCTGCTCGATAAAAAAGACGTTTGACGTCTGTCTCATCTTACATACGTAGCCAAGGTCATTCACAGGTTAATATATACATGAAGGCCTGTGAGAATTAATGCTCTCATTTTTTTCTCTTTGCTCTCTAGGAGAAACGCAGGAGTGCAGATGCAAATTAACATTCTCCACGATCGCTTGCAGCGAAGTTTGCGCGATCTGCTGATGTTTTTGAATATATACACTTGAAAATTTATTCGAATGCGCGTCATCTATTATGCTTATTTTACATCCCTCATAGCCGATTCCACTTTGGGACTTTGAACTCCATGTACCATATATACTTAAATACCCTGCTCGACCAGAGCTAGGTTGTACGTGGATATTTAATTTGTATGTTCGTCAGGATCTTAATGACCTTCAAAAAGAAAATTTAAGACTATGAGAAATAACGCTGCGGGACTGCCCGGGCCATAACGATGTTACTATAGAACCGGTGATGAAGAGTCACTCGAAACTCGCGAAAGTAAAAACAAAGAAAAGCTACTTTACAAATAATTCCGCGGGCCTAGCTGTTATATCGGTAATATCGCGCGGGAGTGACCGCTCAAGGTAATTGCAATCACCTTCGCAGCAGCCTTTGTGTCTTTTTATGCGTGAATACATGCACGGGCAATACTGCAGATGAATGGAACTCCCAGCGCAGTTTTCTAGCTGCGTTCGATTAAGATCGTACGCGCACGGAATATCACGTCTAAACTTACGGTCTGGTAGTCTATATACACCAAAACGTGAACAAGCTGCAGGCGTTTGTTATTGCGGTATTCGTCGTGTGGCCGAAAAGCAATCACGTCAATTAAGAGTTGCAAACGAACTGATCAAGTTCCAGTGCAGAAGTGCAACGCACGTTAGCTGCTAAGGCAATCCGTCGCCGAAGGGTCTACAATTGTCGCGCTCAATGCCTTTGTCATTCGCTCTCATCTTTATCCGACCGCAAAAAAGTAAGTGAAAACAAGTACCGCGCAACCCGCACTACACATTGCAGGATTATCGGCAAAATTGTGCTCGAAAACGCAGCAAGCGCCGCGCATCCAATGCAGACGGCCATGCTTTTGCCTACACCACGAAAGTCACCGCTGTCGCCAGCTCCGCCGCATCTCCACTGAAGTCACGGGCTGACGCTTGACAAGCGTCTGAAAGGGATGAAAAATAAGCAGAATAAGATGACGAGCTTTTGAATAAATTTTTCACAATATATTAAAAAATGCTCAGCAGATCGCGCAAATTGCGCTGTGATCGTGGACATCGTTGAGAACATTGCATTTGCGCTCATAGCAAAAAAAGAAAAAAAAAAAAAAGAAAGAAAGAAAAACGGCATTCTGACGAGCCTTCATGTATATATTAACCTGTGAATGACCCTGACTACGTCTGTGCAATTAAACAGACGTCGAACGTCTTTTTATCGAGCAGGATAAAACAAGTTTGCAGCGCGCCCACTAGGCGAATGTTACAAAGAACTAGAAGATTGAGTCCTTCTTATTCAGTGACGTTCTATGACTTGCGTTGCTGATACAAAGCTAAAATATGATTTCTAGTTCAATATAGTTGCTGGTTATATTTTTCTTTAGAGTGAAGGTGATTGGAGCAGCAGAAAACGTACCCATCAAAATAGTCGTCATATGAAAAACGCACTTAAAAAACATCATATATCATCGTCCTTGCATACGCTAACAATAGTCCCGAAAGTTGGACAGTGTTCACTATATATTAGTTTTTCTTATGCATTGTGATTTCTCGTTTTCATTAAATTTATTCAGTCACTACAGTCCAACGTTGCTACAGTCGCGTTCCGTAGCCGCGCGCTGTTGAGGCCACGGAGAAGGAAGCCAATGCAGCGCTCTTCGCCAGGTAATTCCAGCAGTAATCGGCTTGTAAAGTGCTGAACTACTCTCCAGGCATAGACAAAACTATTTCTACGCACAAGCAAAGCATACGCTTCAGAATATTTGCACGCGCGAACTGGTTTAGAAGGCGGCGTCGCTTGGCGCAGTGTGGGCACGCTGCGTTTCTGCCTCTTGTCGCTGCTCTCGTCAGCGATCCGACGGCAGGCAAAAAGCACGACCGCGGCCGCTGCACAGTGGCCAAGCTTGTCAAGGCCGTATTATTGTGATTTGCAGGCGCCTTCTTGGCAGACGAAATGACCATCTGCTAGTATTTCGTGAGCCTCAGCGGTGAGGACAGAAGCGATACATTGAAAAACTCTACGTACACGGCGTGCAGCGTACACGCCGTACCGATGGAGATTGGGTTCAAAGCGCACAAGAGAAGCGTTGCTGCCAGCCCGGGAAAATGAGCGACGTTGACATCTATTTGCTGTTTTCTCACAGAAAATTAAGCACGGAACGCATCGAGAATTACAAAGCTTCGGATGCTTACAACTACTTTCAGTCGAGTAAGCTAACGGTGATTTTTCTCGCTCATATATAGCGCGCGCAAACCGCCTACGCAGTAAAGCGTCATTGCGTTATCGGATGATTCTTCACACCGAGCGGCAAATGAGCGTTCTTGGCAAGCACGAAGCTCCTCGCTAGCGTCGAGCGGCTCTATGGTTAAGATGGTTTAGGTCAGCATGGCAACAGCAGCCTTGACACCGCACGGATTTGCGTATCATTGCGTTATTCGTTGAAATCACAACGCTGCGCGTCTGTTATATCTGCTCTGTTCGTGGGCGGCAGTCGTCGTTAATGGTAGCAATTTTATCACGGGTAGTCACGCTGTTAGCTTGCATTACAATTACGAACTGCAGCGGCCACTGTGGTTCCGTGGGTTCCGGTAAAAACGTCCCAGGGAAAAATGGTCCCGGATAAAACGCCACCAAACAGATGCAATCAAACGTACTGATAAGCCGAGCTTTCGCCTTGCCTGGTGTTTGGCTTATCAGCGATGAATTGCGCTCATTGTAATAAACGTTTACTGTTTTTATCTTACATTTTTCATGGTTTTAGCTTGAGCATTATTTATATTTTGAAACCCGCCGTTTTATTTATTTTTTAACGTTCTGGGGGGGGGGGGGGGGGGGTAGTTATTTTACTAAAGGCCTAGAGTGAGTTTCCTCGTGTCTAGCCGCAGTAGTGTATGCTACAGTGCTTCCTTCTTCTACCCGTCCGCTTGAAATTTGCAAAAAATGGTAATGATGCCGTGCGTTTGCAACAGAAAAAAAAAAAACAAGCACGTCTCTCGAATGTGTAATATCAGCTGGGTGATAAGACCTATATTAAAAAGCGATATTTCCCAGCTTGGAAACTGGGAACTATGCACTGCATAATACTCGCTGGATGGGTTCTTTTTTTTTTTTTTTGCAATGCTTTCTCGCCATGCCTTCTCCAGTTCCTGTAAACGTGTAAAGCACCCAGAGGACCCAGTGCCGAAACACTGGTTACATCTATTCTAAAAAAAAAAGGCATCCAATAAGATGTTCAATTTTTCGCGGAGTTCCGGGCAGTTTTTCAGTCAATTTCTTCGGTGACATTTTTTCCTAGGAACCGCTTCCTGAGGGGACCTTTCTGGACGTTTTTGCCGGGGCCGTATATTCCAGGGACCTTTTTTTCGGGGCTGTATCTTCTGGGGACCTCTTTTCTGGAGCCGGTTTTACCTTCACTCGTGGTTCCGAAGTTAAGGCGGCCCAGTTCAGTCTCCGCCACTGTGGCCACGCTAATGTAGGATAAACCCCACAACTCGCATTCACAATCAGCCGCTGTGAATAGAAATAAAAGCGCTCGGCATAAATAAAAGAAATGCAGCTCTAATCCAAAACAGTAGCCAACGTGAAGTGGGAATCTTCATCAGGAAGTAAATTAAAATAATTTGACGTGAACGCGGCGAAGGTTAGTCATGCAACATATATCACGGATCGAGGAGTGCAACACAGATCTCTCGCGTAGCAGCTCACTGCATGCGCATATACATACAATTACCAAAGCGAAAAAAAAACGGGCTTGAAGAATAGTTTACATAGGTAAACATCTATGCATGCTCTGTCGTGACGCTGGGGCTAAGTCGACCCGGCCTTCACTTGGTAGCGTGCAGAGACTCCGGGTTCATGAAGGATTGAATCTTCGAAGTTGGTAAAATATATACAAGCTGTAGAGTTCCTACTTTTTCTTAGGTCAGTCTCACTGTACAACGAGCACCACGGAGCGATGCTAGCAAGGTCGCGCCACGATTCTCCTTTACTGCGCGTTACTCGTTCGGGCGGCAGGGCCGCGCACGCAGGAGCCTCAAAAGAACGACACACACACGTTCGGTAACGGTTAAGAGACTGGATTTATTTTACAAGAGTTCGGACAGCACTGGAGGGGAGAGAAACATGAAAGGAGGAAAGGGGGAGAGGGAGAGAGCCTACTGCTGTGACTTCGGCATGCTGGTCTTCGCGGGGCAGGAGCGGGCCATCTGCAGCTTCGGCTCGGGTTTCGCTCGCGCGTTCGAAGTGCGGACGAATTCCTGGAAGCCGTTTGTGTTCTGTTCCTTTTCCTACGCTCTTCTGGTGCCTCCCTATGTGCAGCGTTTTCGACTCGTGTATCCTCCATTTTCTACATCCTCCCCCCCAAATGAGCCTCAGCTCATTTCTGTTCTGAGCGTGGGACATCCTCGCCTTGGAGTTCGAGAGGAAAAAGGGCCTGCACTGGTCGCCGAAGCTCCCTCTTGTTTGGGAGCGCAATTGTGCAGGCGCGTACATTGCCGTCCCTCCCTGGGAAGGTCTCCTTGACTCGAGCCATCGGCCACATCTGGCGGGGCGTCCGTTCGTCGCCTAAAAGCACATATCGTCTTCCGTAACACTTCGCTGCCGCGTGGGTTTGGTCCAGTGCGCAGACCTCAGCTCTAGGAGGTATTCGCGCCTCCATCGTCTCCAGAATGAGTCAACGAGCGTGACGCGGTACTTCCATCTCCCTCGCAGTATTTCACGCGTTGACTCCGCAGAAGTGGCTGCAGCTGTGGATGGCAAAGCTGTAAGCCGATGCCCGACAAGGAAATGGGCTGGTGTTAGGGGCGCTGGCTCCCCCGCATCCGAGTGGACGTACGTTAGGGGACGGGAATTAACGACCGCCTCGACCTCTGTTAGGACTGTGCGCAGGCCGTCAAAATCGAGACAGCTTCTTTCAAGGGTTTTGCGAAGACAGGCTTTCACAGTACGCACCATTCTTTCCCAAAAGCCGCCCCACCATGCCGCTCTCTCTACAATGAACTTCCATGATATTCCATTTTGTCCGATGTAGGTGAGGACTTCAGCTCCCCGCGCCGCTTGGAACATCTTTTCGAGGTCTTTTGATGCTCTCTTGAATGTTAGAGCGTTATCTGAATACATGACTTTGATCATTCCTCGGCGGGAGACAAATCGTCTGAATGCCATGAGAAATGAGTTTGAAGTGAGGTCGCCGACGAGTTCGAGATGGATTGCTCTGGTTACTGCGCACGTAAAGAGAGCCACATAGCCCTTGCGTGTCGTGCCTCTGTCATTGAAAAATAAAGGACCCGCAAAATCGACACCTGTGATCTGAAATGGGTCAGCCCTTGTGACACGGTCTGAGGGAAGGGGGGCCACAGGCTCTGCAGCAGGTCGGCAGCGTTGTTTCTGACACTGAAGGCAGCGCTGGATTATGGATTTTACAGTCTGTCTCGCTCTAAGTACCCAGTAGCGCTCACGAAGGTGGCATAGCATGTCTCGCACTCCCGCATGAAGCAACCGTTTGTGCTCTCGCGTTATGAGCAACAGTGTGAACCGGTGTACTGAGGAGAGTATAGCGGGGTGTTTTGTGCTTTCCTCTTCCGCGCAATGTTGAAGTCTGCCACCAACTCTAAGTATGCCATCAGCATCGAGAAAAGGGTTGAGAGCTAGAATGGGTGATTTCTTGTCCAGGGTAGCTGACGATTGAATGGCGCTTATTTCCTCAGAGAAGCTTGTCCTTTGTGACACTCGAAGCCAGTACTTCTCGGCCTGTACCAGCTCTGTCGCAGTTAACTCTCCTCCTTGTTTTTGGGAAGGGTTTCGAGAGTTGTTCAGGAAGCGCTGTACCCATGCGGTTACCCGAACAACTCTGGTTAAGGAGCTGATATTCACAATATCCAACAGTGGCTCCGGTGCACTGCAGGTTACTGCATTGAGCACCTGCACAACCCTTTCTTCCTCTGCGCAAGAGCTGCAATCAGTGTTCGGTAGAAACGCGGGGTGCTCGTTGGTCGTCCTCAGCCATGCCGGCCCATTCCACCATGTTTCACTTTCAACCAAAGCGGAAGGCATAATGCCCCTTGTTAATAGATCCGCGGGGTTTGTCTTTCCAGGGCAATGCTTCCAAAACGCTGGATCAGTCAGAGACTGAATCTCTTGCACTCTGTTGGCAACGAAAGGTTTCCACCTTAAGGCACTGCTTTTTATCCAGCTCAGGGCCACGGTTAAGTCACTCCAGCAGTGAATCGAAAGGGCTCTCACGTTTAGCTGCTGAAGAAGCGTTTTTGCCAACCGAGCTCCTATCAGGGCCCCCATTAGTTCCAACCGCGGCAATGACAGGCGCTTTAGTGAAGCCACCCTTGACTTCGCCATTAAAAGGGATACAGTGAAGCTCCCATCTTCGTTTTTTGTCCGGACGTAAGCGACGGCACCATAAGCTCTCGGACTGGCATCGCGGAAAATGTGAAGCTCAGGCTCGTCATGCTCTCCTTTCACGGCTAGGTTTCGAGGTACGGAGATGTGGCGAAGCTCAGGAAGCTGTTGGCACCAAATGTCCCATTTCTCAAGTACGTCTGAAGGCAGTTTCTCATCCCAGTGCGTACCTCGCTCCCAAAGGGTTTGAAACAAAACCTTCGCTGTGTTGGAAACTGGTGCTAGGAACCCAAAGGGGTCGAAAATACGCGCTGATGCTTGCAGCAAAAATCTCTTCGTGTCTTGCCGTGAACTCAAAAAATCTATTAAGGTGTTCATTTCAAACACGAAGTCGTCTGTGTGAGGCCGCCATTCGACACCGAGAATTTTGGTCATGCTGAGCTCCGGCAATTTGCCTCGTGCTTTCTCACTCTCGAACATCGTCGAAAGTTGCACCGAATTTGAGCGCCACTTGCGTGGGTGCATGCCAGCCTTGTGCATAATGCGTTGCGATTCTTCGCAGATGCGTGCCGCCTCCTCCAAGGTGTCGGCGCCTGTTACCAAATCGTCGACATATAAGTCATTCTTGAGAATATTGGCTGTACTGGGATAAAGGTCTTGCATTGACCCTATATGGTACCTCAGAGTTGCTGCCAGCAAAAAGGGGCTTGATGTTGCCCCGAATGGCACTCTAGTCATTCGGTACGCCTTAATAGGAGGCAGAGCTTCTGACTGTTTGGGGGCTCGCTCGTACCAAAGAAAGCGCAAAGCGTCACGGTCGCTCTCCATGAGCTGCACCTGGAGGAATGCCTTTTCGATATCAGACATGATAGCGATGCTGTGGGTTCGGAACCTGATTAGAATGTCTGCGAGGCTTGGATTCAAATTTGGTCCAGCAGAGAGCACATCATTTAACGAGAGCTCACCTCTTGCGCTCGAAGAGGCATCGAAAACAATCCTCAGCTTAGTGGTCTCGCTAGTCGGTCTGACAACGCCTCGATGCGGGAGGTAATAAATAGGTCCCTTTAGGGACTCACCATTTTCGTTGACTTCCTCCGCATGCCCAGCAATCAGGTACTCTCTCAGCGCTTGATCGTAAGCCTGCATGTTGTCTTTGTTTTTCATCAGCTTTGTTGTTAATGACCGAAGCCTCTGAGTAGCTATGACCTTATTGTCTGCTAAATCCGAGGCATTCTCCTTCCAGGGCAGGGCGACTTGATAACGGCCGTCTTTATAAGTAGTGCTTTCTTGAAAGTTTCGCAGAACACCGTCTTCCTTTCCTGTGACTTCTGTATCCACTATTCCGAGATGCTCTAGTTCCCAAAATGATTTCAGCTGAGTGGAGAGATCATCATCTTGCTCGGCGGTCACCAACACGCGCATGACTCCGGTCGTTGTGAGACAGGTCGTCGCTACATTTTTGGTCAATGTGCCTTGCAGTGTCCACCCAAAGATAGTCTCCACGGCGACTAGCCTGCTAGTGACCCGCTTGACATCTCCTGTAGTGGCGTCCCAGTAGTGGTCAGCGCCAATCAGGAGACAGACTCCGGTGTCCTGTCGATAGTCGTCCGGGACCAGGTCAGCGAGTTGGAGCCCTTGGTCTGCAACCAGGCGAGTAGCGGCAGCGTCAGGGGGTGGCAGGAAGTCCCCAGAAATTTCTGGAACCTCGAGGGCCTCGACTCGAATTACATGGTCGTTATGCCGGCTCCGTAGCCACACCTCGACTCTGTTGCATGTTGTTACATTTGGCTTGGTTATCCCGAAGGTGTGAATAGCGAGACGTTCTTCTGCAACCACTCGAAGCTTGAGACGCTGAGAAACACCTTGTTTTATGAACGTTCTCTGGCTGCCACCGTCGAGTAGAATCCTCACCAAGGCGCGCTTCTCTCTCGATTCTGCCCAGGCTTGTGCTGTCTGTAAAAGCACGCGAGGCGTACAGCCAGTCTGTGCATCCTGCAACGATGAATGCATGGTAGTCTGAGGAGGTGCAGAATCGTTTCTTTTGAGGGGTGCTGTCGACTTGCTAACTTCGCAGACGCCTGTCGCGTGCCGGGCGGAGCATTTCGCGCACTTGAGCCACTTGACTGTTCTGCACTCGGCGGCACGATGGTTCCTTTTCGTGCATTTGAAGCACCGTCTCTCTTTGGCCATTATTTCTCTCTTGACGTCTGGTGAAACGGAGGCCACGCAGTCTGCTGTAACGTGATCTTCGGCTCCACAAAATGAACATTGTGATTCGTGGTTTTTTACAACAAAGATTGATGCAGTTGGCGGTCTTCCCTTTAGACTTGACTCTCTCGGTTTAAAGTCCTTGTTCAGGGTCTGTCGGCTGCTGCACTGTGCTCGTTCTCTGCTTTCCGCTTCCATTCTTAAGAACTCGAGGAAATCTTGGAGCTCGTCTTGGGGAACAGTTGTAGTACTGGCCTTCCTTCGGTAATATTCAAGGCAAAGCTGATCTGGAATGCTTTTCCGAAGTACAGTCAGCAACAACACGCCGTACGTGCTTGATGTCACGCCCAGTGCCTCGAGGCTTCGGACCCCGGACTGTACCTCATCATAGAGGGTCCTGAGCCGTTCTGTTTCATGGAGGCTGTTCACCGGACGAACACCGAGCAAGCGCGACATGTGTTCCTCGATAATGACATCCTCCTTGCCAAATCTTTCCGTCAGGGTCTTGATGGCAACGACATAATTTTCATTGCTTAGCGACAAACCCTCAATAGCCGCGGCAGCCTTCCCTGTAAGATAGCTTGTCAGGTACTGAAATTTGTCGATTGGAGAAAGAGCTCCGTTCTCGTGAATAGTAGCCTCGAATTGGTTCCAAAATCTCTGCCATGATCGCAAGTCCCCATTGAATTTGACGATTTCGAGCTTCGGCAATTTCGTTGTTGTCGAGGGAAGCTGGCTTGTCGTAACGTTGGCGTGGACTAACTGCGGAGAATTAGGCTCGCAAGAGGCCCCCGTTACTGACTGAGTTGTCGATCGGCCTTCGCTTGAGGCTTGATCTCGCAGAGCTCTTTTGATACGCGTTTTAGTGACGCTTATCTTCGCATTGTAGGCAGAGCTTGCGGACAACTCTTCGTCAAGTTCCTGCAGATCTATTTTCTTTTCAATGCTGTCGTTGACTGTTTTTAATTCTTCTGCATGTTCGACAAGAAGGTCAAATTGTTCTTCCAGCTCACCGCTTTCGACTGCAGGCTGTTGTAGAAGGTTGGCGACTGCTGCGACAATCTTGTCGATGGCCTGTCGTAGTGCTGCTTGCTTCTTTTGAAGCCGCTCCATGTCGCCGTTGAGGACAGTTGACCAACACTTCCCGGGTTTCGGCACCAAAATGTAGAGTTCCTAGTTTTTCTTAGGTCACTCTCACTGTACAGCGAGCACCACGGAGCGATGCTAGCAAGGTTGCGCCACGATTCTCCTTTACTGCGCGTTACTCGTTCGGGCGGCAGGGCCGCGCACGCAGGAGCCTCAAAAGAACGACACACACACGTTCGGTAACGGTTAAGAGACAGGTTTTATTTTACAAGAGTTCGGACAGCACTGGAGGGGAGAGAAACATGAAAGGAGGAAAGGGGGAGAGGGAGAGAGCCTACTGCTGTGACTTCGGCATGCTGGTCTTCGCGGGGCAGGAGCGGGCCATCTGCAGCTTCGGCTCGGGTTTCGCTCGCGCGTTCGAAGTGCGGACCAATTCCTGGAAGCCGTTTGTGTTCTGTTCCTTTTCCTGCGCTCTTCTGGTGCCTCCCTATGTGCAGCGTTTTCGACTCGTGTATCCTCCATTTTCTACACAAGCAGGTTTAATGGCACTTTGAGAAAACTTATTTACATGATTATTTACATGAAAAAAGAAGGGTATATTAACAAAATGGCAAGCGTAAAGAGTTCATAGCGAGAAGCGTCTGGATGAGCCGTTTACCCAGGGCTCAGACGTCATGTCGTGCTCTGCAATGTCTTTAAAACCCCCTATGTCCAGCCCCCTCCCAGGTGCTGACCAACCAGTTCCAGGGCACGCCCCTCAGATATCGGCATCCAATCGAACACATCACTGCACTGATGGTCTGATGCACTGACTGGTCCGGCATTGTTTCGTTGGGCGTGTGTGGTCACTTGTTGGCGGGAAGAGCTTGGGAACGGCGAGGAGGTACATTTCTATTCTTCAACAAAGATTCGATATGCTGGTTCCGGTATTTGGATTTCCTTCTCAGAAACCCAAGTGCACGTGCGCGCCGCATACTGCTCCAGGAATTGTCCCTTTCCAGCAATTGCAAATCTTTCCTGCATTCCCGGGAAATCCTCTAATGGCCGTAATCACCTTGCTCCTTTCTTGTCCTGTACGTCAGCGGACGTGTCACTTTGTCGTCTCCTTCGGACAGTAGGCATTCCTCACTGGGCGATAGCGCTTCTCGACGGAAAGGGTGAACAATTGAACGAAAGCACTTCCGGCTATTTCCCGCAGGGGGACATTTCTTTGTATTTTTCTAGACGTTCCCTTGACAGGGCCAATTTGGCATTTGCAGGGTCTCCACAAAGCAAAACAGGCTTACACAAAAGGATTCATGGAAACAGGCTCACTTAGCGCCCTTTGTACCAACAGCACATATCCACAGCACTTATCCATGCCCAAAGGCGAACAATAGAGCGCGCAAGTGCGGATGATGCACGGTCATAACAGCCTCTTCCCCCGCCAGAAGAGTCACGGAGGGCAGCAGTCGCAGCTGCTGCATGAAGAGACGACTTAATGGCCTGCACATGAATGCTTAAAGCTCGCTGTTGCTTGTCGCGTTGTCTTGATTGCCGTAGGCCAAATTGCTTGAGCTGTCTCTGAAACTCAACCACATGTCCAAGCAAGCACTCGGCTCCCGTCTGAAGAGACCAGGTTAAAAGAAAACTGCCATCGTTGTTCGAGAAAAGCCCACACTCAAGACGTTCAGAACCCACATATGCCTAGAAAACCAAACGTGCTGCTTTACATAGTCACACATGTACCAGCGCACGAAAAAAAAAGAACCTGAGTATCAATTTGGATACATGGTGAGGAACACCTCGGACCGCTTAGAAACAGCGGCTAAGCGCGTCCGCATTCCCATTTAACTTCCCCTTTTTGTATCTTATTTCGAAATTGTACTGCTGTAAAATCAAGCTCCACCTCAGAAGGCGACTGTTCTCAGATGTCGCAGTTTGCAGCCAAGCCAGGGCACAATGGCCGTCTCTACGGTGAATTTGGCCCCTCCAAGATAGCACTGCAATTTTTGAATGGCCCATACAATGCAAGCGCACTCTTTCTCTGACGCGCAATAAGCCCTCTCTCTAGAACTCAGTTTTCTGCTCAGGTAGAGCACGGGGTGCTCATTACCGTCGTCATCTCTCTGGCAGAAAACAGCACCTAGCCCTCGATCACTTGCATCACACTGGACCGTGAATTCTCGGTCATAGTCTGGAGCTCGCAATACCTGACGGCTAATCAGCACAGCCTTCAAGTTTACGAAGGAGGCTTCGTTTTGTTCGTCCCAGACTACATTTGTCGGTTCTGTCTTGCGGAGAGCGTCGGTCAGAGGGCTAGCCAAAGCTGAATAGTTAGGGAGGTAGTGATTGTAGTATCCCGTCAGCCCCAGGAATGCCCGAATTTCCGTCTTCGTGCTCAGCCGCGGGTAGTCTGCTACCGCAGAAATCTTAACCTCGCTGGGTTTCCTGAAACCTTGACCTACATTGTGACCCAAGTAGTCCACGGTCGCCCTTGCCAGGCAGGTATCCCATTCGCGCTTGTTTTCATAGCCCAGTCCCCTCAGGACTCGTTTGAGAACAGAATGCTATCTTTCTACGCTGTTGCTCTGCGGATGGTGGATCGAGCTATGCACTACCTTAATGCCGCATCGCTCGAGAAATGAGGTGGTGAGGACACTAGTGAAAACGCTACCCTGATCACTTTGGACCTCGGAAGGGAATCCAACTCGTGCAAACACTGACAGCAGCGAATCCACTACACTCTCGGACGTCACCTCGCGCAGCGGAACAGCTTCTGGAAACTTTGTGGCTGGGCATAACATAGTGAGGATATAACGGTACCCTGACTCTGTCCCAGGAAGTGGCCCAACTACATCTATTACTAACCGGTGAAACGGCTCGGTAATGATTGGTACTAACACCATCGGAGCTTTCCACTTATCTTGCGCATTTCCAGCCCGCTGGCACGTGTCGCATGACCGTACAAAATTTTCCGTGTCCTTAAAACATCCAGGCCAATAGTATTCTTGCAACAGTCTCTGCTTTGTTTTCCTTATTCCAAGGTGACATGACCACGAGCTGCCATGGGAAAGTCGCAGTAAGTGTTCGCGGTACTTTTGGGGAACGACTAATTGGTCCCGCTCTACTCCGCGCTTATCCTTGAATAAGCGATACAGCACTCCCTTTCTCATCTCAAAAGAAATATTCTTTGCTGTCTCAGTGGCGTGGTGGCGCTCCCTTATCTCCTGTATCTTGGGATCATTGGCTTGCTCCATAGCTAAGTCCTCTCGGGTTCCACTTAAGAGTCTCGTGAGATTACTAGACACTGGCGGCAAGAGGTTACTCTCAAGAACGTCCTCATTCCGCGTCTCATCAAGCTCACTTTCAAGTTGACTTATCTGAGATGCCTCGCTCTCAAAGTTTTCTGACCCGCTATCTTCCGCATCGACCACTGTTTTAACTGCCGTTTCCTCCGCTGTGGATTTTTCTGGAGTGAGCAGTGTAGCTAGTTCTCGCGCCTTTGAACGTGTTAAGGCTAGCACAACTCTGTCTCCGAAAAGGATGCCCCTCTTTCGCAGTAGCATGTCCGATTTGTTGGAAAACAAATACGGATAGCACTAAGGAAGCTTTCCTGAAACGGCAGCCTCGGTTGTTAACTCGCCGAAAGGGCCCTCGATGACCACGTTCGCGATTGGCAAGCACACACTCTGTTCCTCCACTACCTGGCGGATCCATGCACACTGTCCTGTATAGTCGGAAGGCGACACATATGCCGGGTGGACAACATCCATCGTTGCGGCCGAATCGCGCAGTACCTTGCAAGGCTTCCCGTTGACTACTAGGTCATGCAGGTATACGGTTCCAAAAGCTGCATATTTTCATCGCAGGCACTGACATACGAGAAAGCAATCTTTTCTTTCCGGCAGTTGACGGCAATGTGACCCTGCTCATTACACCTAAAGCATGTGAGCGGCTTCCTAGCCCCAAGCTTGTTCTTTGTGTTCTGCGCATTGGTCATTTCCCCACTTTTCTAACTGCCGTCCTCTCTAGGGAGTTTGCCTGAAGAAGCCTTCCTTTCTTCGTTTCCAACTCTAGCAAAGTGCCTTTCCTGACGGCTATTCACACTCAACTTGGGATTGCGGGGCCTATCCACTGCTGGGTTGCTGAATTGTCGGCGGGAAGCATACTCCTCAATGAGTTCGGCAGCTTCAGTTGCCGACTTAATGTCGCCTCGGTCCTGTAACCAATTTCTTTCTTTTTCTAGGAGGCAGTTATAAATCTGCTCCAAAAGAATTCGCTCGACTACAGCGTCCCTATCACTGTAGGAATATGTGCTCTTTAGCCACTCGCCCAAATTGACTCTTAAATTGTACAGGAATTCAGGGTAACTCTCGTCCCTGGACTTAGTAGCGTTCCGAAAACGTCGTCTGAACGCCTCGGCGCTAAGCCTATACTTTCTGAGAAGGCAAGCTTTGACCTTCTCGTAGTTGTCCGCGTCCTCCTTGCTTAGCCGCGCGACAACCTCCGCTGCCTAGCAGGGCAGAACTGTCAATAATCTCTGAGACCAAGTGTCTCGCTGGAAGGACAGTTTTTCGTAGGTTCGCTCAAAGTTAGCCAGATACAGACCGATATCCCCTGATATCACATATGGCTGCATGTACTTTGACATCTTGAAATCTGCCTCCTTGTTGAGAAGAGGTACCGTTAGCTGGGGACAATTGCCCGACCTCTTGCTCAACTCTAGTTCTAATTTCCGGAGCTCAATTTCTAGCTCCAGCCTTTTTGCTTCTCTTTCAGTTTCACGCTTCTTTTCCTCTTTTTCCCTCTCAAGTTCACGCTCCTTTTCCTCTTTTTCCCTCTCAAGTTCACGCTCACGCCTCTTTTCCTCTTTTTCCCGCTCTTTCTGCTGTCTGAGCTGCTCCTCCTTTTTTTGTCCGATGAGGTTCCATGCTTCACTGAGCTCCTCATCATCGGTTCCCAAATCAGTGATTGCCTTTATAATCAATGGTTTTCGTGCCAAACCACTTGTATCAATTCCCAATTCCTCACACAATAGCAACAGTTCCGGTTTCTGCAGCTTTTGTAGGTCCATGATCGCTCCGAGTGTCGGCTACTTCCAAAACAACTGTGCAAACTACCAAACATAAAGGCGTTTATACACTCTTTACCAGTTCTAAAAACTAACCCTGTTCTAGAACCTGGTCCACATCAGAAGAAAAGCCAAGCACTCACCCACACATGCGATCGATGTTCCGAGCAGCTCTCTTGTTGGCCGATTGTTGCTCCTGCTTGTTGCTTGAGATGCCACGTCCGATCACCAGATGTTGTGGCTTGCAGATTCTGATCCACCTCCAATCACCAGATGTTGTCGCTTGTAGATTCAGATCCCACCGCTGCCACCAGTTGTCGTGACGCTGGGGCTAAGTCGACCCGGCCTTCAATTGGTAGCGTGCAGAGACTCAGGGTTCATGAAGGATTTAATCTTCGAAGTTGGTAAAATATATACAAGCAGGTTTAATGGCACTTTGAGAAAACTCATTTACATGATTATTTACATGAAAAAGAAGGGTATATTAACAAAATGGCAAGCGTAAAGAGTTCATAGCGAGAAGCGTCTGGATGAGCCGTTTACCCAGGGCTCGGAGCGTCATGTCGTGCTCTGCAATGTCCTTAAAACCCCCTATGTCCAGCCCCTCTTTGAAGATGCTGACCAACCAGTTCCAGGGCACGACCCTCGGATATCGGCATCCAATCGAACACATCACTGCACTGATGGTCTGATGCACTGACTGGTCTGGCATTGTTTCGTTGGGCGTGGTCACTTGTTGGCGGGAAGAGCTTGGGAACGGCGAGGAGGTACATTTCTATTCTTCAACAAAGATTCGATATGCTGGTTCCGGTAAGTGGATTTCCTTCTCAGAAACCCAAGTGCACGTGCGCGCCGCATACTGCTTCCAGCATTGTCCCTTTCCAGCAATTGCAAATCTTTCCTGTGTTCCCGGGAAGTCCACTAATGGCCGTAATCACCTTGCTCCTTTCTTGTCCTGTATGTCAGCGGACGTGTCACTTTGTCGTCTCCTTTGGACAGTAGGCATTCCTCACTGGACAATAGCGCTTCTCGATGGGAAGGGTGAACAATTGAACGAAAGCACTTCCGGCTATTTCCCGCAGGGGGACATTTCTTTGTATTTTTCTAGAGGTTCCCTTGACAGGGCCAATTTGGCATTTGCATGGTCTCCACAAAGCAAAACAGGCTTACACAAAAGGATTCATGGAAACAGGCTCACTTAGCGCCCTTTGTACCAACAGCACATATCCACAGCACTTATCCATGCCCACAGGCGAACAATAGAGCGCGCAAGTGCGGATGATGCACGGTCATAACAGCTCCAACAAAGAAACAGGCCTACGCATTACAACACATATATATATATATATATATATATATATATATATATATATATATATATATATATATATATACCGGGTGTCCCTACTAACTTGAACCAAGAGATACACAATAATACATTTGAGGTAGGTCAGTGAAACCAATTGCATTCAACTGCCAGCCTCCTTGCGCACTACAGGCGATTTTTTGTTTTGCAATTACTTAATTAGCTAATTATGTTAGTTTTTCTAATTGATTAAATATCGGCTTTAGACCAAACATGTGAATTGGAAACTTGTAGAGCACCTTCAGAAACCCCCATTCCATTAATTGCGATAAAGGAAGTCTCACGTGTATCTTTTTTTCTGGGCTCAAAAGAAAGCCCGCGAAATACAAATAATACCACGTGACTAGTGCATTTGAGCGCAGCGATCGTGGTGCTCTCAGTCGTGGTTTGAGCGAACGAAATCAGCTGCGGCCGTAACCCGATGGTCCCGTTGCAGCGGCAGGCAGAAATGTTGGCGATGGTTGGAGCGAGCTCGAGCTCGCCCGTCCTCACCGCGATCTTGGCCAGGCCTGTGCACCGCAGGGCGAAGAAGCCATCGCAGGCATATCGGCCTGCCGCTTTAACGGGGCAAAGAAGACAAGGCCGCAGCTAATTTCGTTCGCTCAAACCACGACTGAGAGCACCACAATCGCGGCGCACAAATGCACTAGTCACGTGGTATTATTTGTATTCCGCGGGCTTTCTTTTGAGCCCAGAAAAAAAGATACACGTGAGACTTCCTTTATCGCAATTAATGGAATGGGGGTTTCTGAAGGTGTTCTACAACTTTCCAATTCACATTTTTGGTCTAAAGTCGATATTTAATCAATTAGAAAAATTAACATAATTAGCTAATTAAGTAATTGCAAAACAAAAAATCGCCTGTAGTGCGCAAGGAGGCTGGCAGTTGAATGCAATTGGTTTCACTTACCTACCTCAAATGTATTATTTTGTATCCCTTGGTTCAAGTTAGTTGGGACACCCGGTATATATATATATATATATATATATATATATATATATATATATATATATATATATATATATATATATATATATATATATATATATATATATGACTGCCTCGTCTAAATACGAGGGGGTACCCAGAAGAAACCGAACTGATTTCCTTTTGAACCTATTTATTGACATTTGAAGCCCAAACCTTCAATCTCCTTTATAGTACTCTCCACTTTCACTAATGCAATTGTTGAAACTTTCATTCCACTGTTCAAAAAATTGTTTAAATTCATCTTTTGTGATGCTTGACAGCGCCTGCGTCGTTTTTTTCTTTGCCTCTGCAACATCAGCAAAACGCCTTGCTTTTATATATTTTTTTCATTCTGGGAAACAAAAAAAATCACACCGGGCAAGGTCCGGTGAGTATGGGGGGTTGAGGAACAGGAGTCATACCATTTTTGGTCGAATATTGATGATTGCACGAATTTTTTCAACATTTTCATGTGTTCGGGCCGTGGAAGGACGACCAGAATAAAGTTGGTCATCAACTGACATTTCACCCATTTTGAAACAGGAGAACCACTCAAACACTTGATTTTTCCCCACAGAATCATCCTTGTACGCCGTTAACATTTCAAGAGTTTCTGCTAAAATTTTTTCCGAGCAGAAAGCACATTTCACCGCCACACACTCTTCACGAAAATCAGCCATTGCAAAAACGACGCCCACAGAACACAGTTGTCACTATAAACTCTGCCGAAGCTAGCACGTCTGACCTTCAACGACACCACTCGGCTGACTGACTCTGGAATGTTCACTCTATGCGCTCCTAGCGACAAAACATGCTACTACGAAAGCGCTGCCCACCAAAAAATTTGTTCGGTTTCTTTTGGATACCCCCTCGTATGTTACCTGCGCGCCCGCGCCAGCACTAAAACAGTGCCAAACAGAACCAAACTCGAGTTATTCGCGACCTTTGATTCGGTAGACCGCTCTGGCGTAAAGGTGAATAAAATAAGCTCCAGCTTAGCCGTGACGAAGTGTTTGCCGCATATTCGATGAGCTGGCGTCGGTATCCAGCCTTGCGCTTCACCGCGGCGGCCCACCACTGTTCACGGCGGCCGTTGTCGGCAAAAAACCTGCGCAAGCTTGCCAAACTTCCTCTTGTGTGCCTTTCAGCACATCATGTCATAGGGACGCGATCAGTCGGCATGGTGCTCTGCATTTCCCGGCGGCAGCAAGCCATCGCACAATCACGGTAGGCAAAGCGACTGAAGTGTTGTGCCTACCACGCGAATGTCACTAACGACGACAGCGCCACCGCATTTTCGTGACGTAGCGGAGTGAAGGAGATCCCAGAACGAGAGGGAGAGGGAAGGGGGAAAACGGCGGCGCATCGGTAGCCGCGGGAAAAGCGCTCCCTTCAAATGTGGCTGGCGTGGTCTCTGCTATGCAAGAGAGCGATGCTGGCGTGATGTTGTGGCAGGCAGCGCAAAAGGTCGTCTTCGGTCAAGACGCCTCACTCTGCGCACATGTAATGCACTTGAAAGTGCACGTTCATGGTTAAATAAAAAGAAAAAATGGTAGAGGTTTAAGCATGGCTTGAAACTATAGTTATAAGAGCGAGAGCTCTAAAGTTTAGCTCGATTGCGTTCTCTTTGGCTGCAGCTAACGCCCTACCGAAGCTGCTATATCAGCTGGACGAATAAATGCAGCCTGAATTTTCTTTCTCCGTACAGAGAGGCCGACGCTACGTTCCAACACTATTCTCATACATGGCTGTACGACTCTCCTGCGAGCGTTGAGTGTGAGCGTGCCGCGAGCTCCGTCTTTAGCGGGGGCAAGGTGTAGGGACGTCACATGTGGCGCCAACAATGACGTCATCAGTGCCGTCGAAGGTCGCGGTCATAGTTGCCAGTGGTCCCTGGTGGCGTGACTGCTAGGTCATACCACACCAGACACAGCATGACGAGACATCGCGGAACGACGAATTCCCACCTTGACCTTGCATGGCTCCTGCAGGTCGTCTTAGCAGCGGTCAACGAAATCCGAAGTTGTACCCCGAATAGTAGAGCGTGAGCTCTAAAACAAAAGGACAGCGAATACCTGCGTTTAATCAGTTATTCAGCCGGTGAAGCAAAGCCACAGTGAAGCCGGGTTCAACATTGCGGCTAGATATATGTAGACTTTAACTTGGTTTGAGGAGGCGCCTGGCGCATCTCAGGCGTCTGCAGCGTGATCAATATCATCACTTCTACGCAAACATGTATCTTTAATGATGCAGGCCACAGTAGAAGAAATTTGAAGAAGCAGGAGCAGGAAAACAATAGGAGCCGGGAACGTCGGCTATTCTTGCAACGACGGAGCGACAACTTGTCTCCAGGATGCACTTCGGGAAAAAAAGACCGCTTGGCGGGTTTGAGCGGCACTCCAATAGGCCGGGCACGAAGAGGCCCATCCTGAAGATTAAACTTGCTTCGTCACACGCAAAATCAAACCAAAATTTGGAGCATCATAATGCAACTTTTGTGTGTGTGTGTGTTTTCGGTGCAAATGGCAACGTGGTCAATAAAAAGCCTACCTTAAGTAAATCGGGAAAAAAAAAGAAACATTGCGAACCGTGGACACACATGGACAGCAAAATGCTTTTATTTCAACGAGGTAAACGCACGAAACCGAAACTAAACAGTAACGGCATTTTCCCGAATTTGCTTTTTTCTGTGAGCCCTTTCCTGCATCTATATGTCATTCTACTAAACCCATCTTTAACTACTGAATTCTGCACAGTGGAAAAAAGAAAGCGACAACAGGTAATGACCCCAACCACATTTTACAGGCTGCATGTCGTTCGTCTTTTCCTGAACAAATAAATAGATGTTTATTGTTGTCGCATTTTCTGTCAGACCAGAGGCGACACCCGTAGCGGAGTTTGTATGCTCTTTTGGACTAGGCCTTGGCACATTACCCACTTTTACGTTACTCGCCGTCCTTTAACTACGCCCGTAACGATACTCCTTTTGTTCCCACAGCATACTAACATCGGCCAGGTAAAGGTATGCGAAATTACGCTTGGAAAACAGCGTTAGCCGCCACGCCAGGAGTGGACGGACCACGAACGCTGAATAGCGGTGCGCCACACTTTTAAAACACGGTCCGCTGATGTCTTCATAATTAATATTCCGTAGCGAAGGCAGATAAAGCGGCGGCGCGAGAGGACACGTGTGGGCACGCTTTTGTGCGTGCGCGGCAATTTTATCCGTCGCGCTGCTCGAGGTGTACACCCACGCGCTAATTAGTTTAAAGCGCTATTGTTCCTACACACGGGAGATGTGGAGCTCTAACAAGCAGTCAGCGAGGCGCGCCAGCAGCGGAAGCCGCCAGGACGACGCTCTTTGTCTCGGCGCGAAAAGGAAAAGAACGTCAAAGGGGGGAGAGAGAGCCGTGTGGCGCGTCAACTCGCATACCGCAGCTAGCTTGCTTCTATGCAGTGGCGCACGCGGCCGTAGGTTTCACCAGGAGCGGAGGATATGCGGCGAACAAAGGCAACGGCGACTGACGCGTGCCAGGTGGAAAAGAAAGCGATCGCGGCTGAAAAAGAGGACGCCCCCTCTCTTTCCCATTGGAAGCGATATCCCTGGTTTGCTGTTTGTTGCTGTACTATTAAATAGTTGTTTGCCGTCTTTTTACGTCGCGGAGCTGCAAGCAATCGCGGTTCGCTTGAGGATAAGTGCGAACACGCGTGAGGCACTTAAAGGGCTCTTTTTGCGGCGCTGCATGATGAAGAGAAACAGAATCGTTGCGCTTGGTTGCGGCCGCGATGTCCCTTGTCTGTGCACTGAAGCCTGTTGATTTCGGGCACGTTGAGGGCGTATGTGATCCATACGCTTTAAAGCGAAAGGTGTGGGGTTGTTGCAGGAGGAAATATCTCGTCGGCTTTCTCAACATTTGCAGACAAAGTGCGGGGTTGCCGACACCTTTTCATTCGCGACATCACAAGGAACATCCTCTCTTAATTGTGGTTACCGATCCGGAGCTGTTTTACCTGAAATGAGCTGTACACTGATTTTCGGTTACGATGAAAGTTTACGGGAAGTTTCGTAATATTTTTCTGCGCCGCCTTCTTTTAAGCGCACCAAGTTACCCTTCGCGAATGCGTTCCGATACGTGGCAGCTGTTTCTCTCACAGCTGCACATCCAAGCGTGAAATCACTCCACTGAACAATTCTTGCCGATTACCGCCGAGCAGCGGCCCTTCACGCTCACTGCTATGCCGTGCTGCTCTGCTGACCTCTCTCTGTAGGGGCTGTCATGGCTGGTAATCAATCATGGGGCGTTGCGCATCCATGACCGGATCACGACTGAGGATGTTAAGCCTCGTCAGGGGAGTGCTGGCCCTTTCTTGCTGCATCACGCTGCGTCCCAGAACGAGGGTGCAGAGCGGCCACACAGAAACGTGAGAAAGAAAACGACAGCGCCTCGCTGCAGTGCCCCGAAAGAAAGAAGGCGCATCGCTGAAAAGCGAATGGAAAATGGAAACTACAAGGGGCAAAAAATTTATGTCGCTGGCGTGCGAGTCTCCAGGGCTGAGCCGCTGCCCATGTTGCAGGTACGAGAACATTAGAGTGGCCTGATTTGTAGGAAATTTACGTGCAAACACCAAAGGAAACAAGAGTCGTTCATAGTGAGGCTATATACACACACCACTGAGTACACACGGCTGTCATAAATAAATAAAGCTTACCACTTTGCGAGCCAAGGGTACTCATAAATCCGTTGCCATCGCAGATAATGCAAACAGCACGGTACAGTAAGCGCTCTCGACGAGGAATAATTGTATTTTATGTGCGTGCCTATATCATAAATAAATATAGCTAACGAATCGCTAATAAATATATCTGCAATTTTTGAATCACTAGTAAATATGGTTACGGGATGCGCATTTTTTAAGAAAAAAAAAATATTCTACAGCACTGCTTCATGACCACGTCGCCAGTAAAGTTGCCAACTGTAGAAGCATGCTGGTTCCCAAACCCCAAACAACTCCACGCATTTCAGGCGATATTTTTGCATGACTGCGTGGAAGTAAAATTATTCCCGCTCACCTCCATACCGTAAACGTTTCTCGACGACAGTACTTCTTAATGTGAAAGACATTCTATTCTCGTGAGTGGCGTGCGCAGGAATTGTGGACACAGCGTGTCGGCATAACATGTCAGCACGAACTGTCATTTAAGAAAGAAAAAATTCGAAATCGCGCCAGAAGGAACGGATCAGCTTCCCTGGTGCAAGCACGATTGCACAATACTATCGCCGCTGCCGGTCAAGCCTCGTTTGAAACTGAAGTTAGCGTGGACAATTCAAAAAGTAAAAAAATTTCCGCCACCGTCTGGAAGACGTTACATTAGCGAGCATTAGTTCATTGGTTTACTAGGAATTCATACGAATGAAATTAAAATGAGTTGCACAAATGCTGAATGCGAAGTGAAACGTTTATTTTGCATACGCAGTCGACGTGCACCGCTATGAAGGAGGGTGGCGCTAGTGAACGCTCTGAAGCATCGGGAACAGGAGCTCTCGGCGAGATGGCTCTATATATTCACGATGGATGGGCAGACGGAATATAGGAGCGTCCCCTTTGAAACGGGGTGGTAGCACTTGCTATCATGCTCATTTCTTTTTCCTATATCTTAATAATTGTTTTAGGTCAGTTAACTATACCATCATTCTATTTATTTAATTTTTGTTTCTACATTACTAACATTATGTTACTTTTCTGCTTTTAAGCCACTAATCTTCAAGTCACGCATATGCCGCCTAGCGGAGAAATTACATTCACGTAGTTGACGTATATGATGCACCTATTCAGAGAGATCTCATCATGAAAAATCGTTTGGTACCACTCCCGTTTGTCTACGACTTCCTGTTATCGAGTTATGCCCTCCCATCCCCCCTCCCCCCACGTCCCAAATTGGGTTCGTTTGTAGGCTTCGGTGGCCCAGGATTTGGTCACTAATTCGATATGTTTACGTTTGAACTAGTAATCCGAAGTATTAAATGTTTATCTTTTATTTAAATGTACTTTTATTTTTATATCACCACCCATAGGGATATATTTTCAAACCAAAAGACACCTCTTTGTGGAATCCGTAAAGGAAAACCGGGGGGGGGGGGGGGGGGGGGGTAAGGTGGAGTGCGTGGTCACAACTCATTTTAGAGGGCGGCATCTTGGCTATGACGTCACGGCGAGAGCCGCCGTCTTAGAGTTCGGCCCATGACGTCATATACACGTGGTTCCACTTCCAACTGCCATATTGGACGAGATTTTAACGCCGATCGACTCGCGGTGCACACAGATACCCAATCGAGAAACGCGAGAAGAGCTCACGCTCATAAAATAACGTTGCCCAGCCCGTACCATCAAAAGCACAATGGACTTAAACCTGCAACACACTCTCGGGCTATGCAGTAAACATCGACGTCCTAATGAAGTTGTATCTGCGCCTCTCCTTTATTTAACCTATAGGTGAATATACGCCATACACACACGTCATCTGGGGGAGTGCGGAGAGTTCCGAGAGCGCACAGTTGTTTCCTTTTTCTTTATTTTATTCAAGACATTTCGTTACGGAAATGCCTTGGAGAATGCGACGAACGGCAATGTAATGTCGGGCGAATCGTGGCAAAACTCGCAATGTTTTCGCATTCCCGCCCATAAAAGAATTAAGCGCAGCCCGGTTTTTTTTTTTTTTTTTTTTTTTTTTTGCATAATCGCATAACGCAACTTACAATGGCTTGTACCGCCTTGCCGCAAGTTGCCATGCAACGGCCTGCTTAAAGGTCCACGGAAACGGCCCCCAAGAAGGCACTGACAAACGTGTTGAGTGTGTAGACTACATCCTTTTGAGCATTAACGCAAAGTATAACTCCTTGGAACAAAGCCAGCGATTTATTATTAATTTTTAAAAACAGCGTTTTTTGAAATTCGCGGGCAGAGAGAATGTCGCTTGGCGGTGTCGCATGGAACTGTTTCCTTAATCCGTGACGTCACGAGTAAGTTGACTGGCAAGGCTTGCTAGAAGCTGTCATTCGCTGCGGCCACTGCCGCCATGACGTCACGGACACACTTCCGGTAGCTGCGAAAGTCGTCTGCTCGTGCGCTGCTCGAACTCTGTGCGGGCTGTTACACAGCTCGCCGCCCTTATCGGTTAGGTGGCCATTGCCCATTAAGTACAACGACCGAAGCGACGCAGGGATCGGCAGAACGAAGCTGCATTTACAAATATATTATTTATATAACGTAGTTTCAGGAGTACCGGAGTGTCGTCCGACGAGGCGTCAACAGCACGGCCAAGCGCCGTAGGATGGCAGCATCTCCTCGACTGCGGTAAACACCGCCGCTGTGGCCCCTCCTCCCGCATACCATATGCGAACAACACGGCGGATCGTTAGCACCGATGTCCGAAATAAAGCATGCTAAAATTTGTTGGCGTATGGAATACTGAGCCGAATATCAAGTATGAAGCCCTCGTGAGGATCGCTGACCAGCAGCAAATTGCTGGTAAGAGCGATAGCCGTGATACAAGCTAGTTTCTGCTCAAGCCAGCTGCCGCTGGTGCATTTCGGCTGATCCGATCTGCTCGTACTAGCTATGCGTCGGCAGAGTTAATCCTATAATTATTTTACTATGGCAGGAAATGATTCACTATAAGGCAGTTTCATAAGTAGACGATTTATGATAGCGTTGATCATGTTCCAAAGCGTCGACCGCCGCGGCCTCGAAGCGAAACAATTTAGGCCTATAGCGACGACTAGGGACGGTCACGCACGGCGCCGTCGTTCGCCGCGCTCGCGCGCCCCACCCCCGCGGTAATTGTGTAACGTACCTCAGCCTGCTCGCGGCATCCCGTGCTGCAAGCGTTGTAAACTCGTGTACTTTCATAGCTAAGGCCGCGCATTTTGTGACGTTCTGCTCAGCAACAAGCCGTTCAAACGATACTGCAGGCAAGACTCAATTGCTTCAGTACGCAGTCGCTGCGCTGTCGGCCGTAATCGAAGACGTCGGGCGGCACCATATTCTATACATCGATCTTTAAACGTGATACAGTGGGCAAATAAACAACTTTGTGAAGCAGACCCGCTCGTACGTTTCGCGCACTCGGGCGCCGACGAGTAGCTTCCGTCAACAGACGTCGTCATAACCTCAGTTAACGACGCAAACCGAGGTCGTCAAGCTCGGTTTGCGATAACTGCGGTTAGTGGTGTAACCATGGTTTGGTCCGCCGTGTAACATAGGGTAACCACGGGTTCGCGGTTACACTAACCGTCGCTGCGCGAACTGGCGAACTCAGGCGTGTGCGAGCGAGGACGGGTTGACGCGAGTACGCCAGCGAGCGAGCGCACGGCAACCGGAAGTTCGTCGAAGTGACGTATGTCTGGGCGGAGCTTTGAACTTGCTTGTATTCTTTATTTTTTTATGGCTCCCTTCGGCGTACGAGTTGAGAGGGAAAGTTGGAAGGGTCATTTTTAATCGCCGATATCTCTGGTGTTGCAGAAGCTAGATCGAAAATTTTTGCGGGAGAATAATGGGTGGTTCAATAACGAATAGTGTTATGGCGTTGTTTATCCTCCTTGGGGACTCCTTTCAGTGGACCTTTAAAAGCCGAGAGCTCTCGAAGGGTGAGGCCTTGCAGATATCTAGAGGTTAAGTGGTGTCAAATGTTACCCGCTACACGGCTGAGAAGCGTAGACCCTATCGCTTGGTTACTCTCAGCAAAAGTATAGGGCAGTGATGTAGGGCTTCTGCTGGTTTCCCAGCCTAAATGTAATCACCACGGCAGCATTTCTTTTCCCCACAACCAGCAGGGAAAGGCCGCGCAAGTTCGCAGTTTTCTTGGCTGTGTATGCAGACCATACACTTAACGAACCGCTGTCTGACAAAGAACGATCTTTCATCGTAATTAGTAATGAGAAAACTTAAGTCGCCTTAAGACGGGAATGCAACAGCATTGGAAACAACGTTCTTGCTACATATGTTTTTTTTTTTTTCATTGCTGCCCGCCCTGAACGCGTTGTCTCTTTTTAGTTCTTTTTATTTATTTTGTCTCCCGTTTTTCCGGCACAGAAGACTTGAAAGTCCGTTTCTTTACATTTTTAGAAGGAAATGCAGTTCAGAGGCATGATTGGAAGCTTAAATGAAAGCGTTATGGAAACTGCCTGTCCGTACTTTTCAGATCTCTACATATTAGAAATGCAACCGTTTCATGATCCTGCAATGGGCATCGAGCTAATTCTTATGGGCTTCAGTTGCCATGTGCATTATTCTACATATCTTGTTCGATCGGTGCTGAGTGCCCCAGAAGTCCCACGTTCGACCAGGTCGCTGAGCTCGAAGAGTGGATGTTCTGGCTTCTTGCAGTCACGAGCCGCATTGACGCCGGGTAGACGAGACGGCTCCATAATCCCAGCCCTCGGTCCGTGCAATGAGAACGGCAATGGGCTCGAGGCAAACCACGTGTCGAATGTCTCGTTTGGATAACGGGTCGTCGTTCTCAATCGCGCCACGATAACAGCTCGCCCACGCAACCGCAGCGTTACCAAACATGCCAGTCGGGTTGATTTGCGTCAAGCTTCGATGCAAGCAACGAGAACCGAGGCGATGTCTTCGATGTCGCCGCGAGATCGACCTAGAGGTGGCGCCACCGTCACTTCGATAGTGGGGATCGGCAGTCGGCGGCGCTCGCAGAAACGCACGTGGCATATGTCTGCTTCCGAGTTTACGGCGGGTTTGCTGGCCAGGAAAACGTGTCTCATGCAATGCACTAGCAAATTAATGTTCATAGTGTTCCAATGATGCATAAAAATATTCGTGGAATAAGCTAATGCAGCAAAAAAAAAAAAAAAAAAAAAATACATGCGCGGATTTTAGAAAAACAAGGCACACAGCCAACCGTCTCTTAGATTTACTGGCATTGTTTTGCACGCTTTTTACGTTGTACGGCGCTCACAGGCCAGATACTTGGGCCTGAACATTACATATCGCCTTTTCAACGGTGTGCGCTTGTCTTATACGAGTGAGACAGGAAAATTTAGTGTCGAGCCCACGGAGATACAAGGTTTGTGTTCTAACCTGCAGTACTTTAGAATGAATCGAGGACGCCTGGTTCATTATATCGTACTTGACTCGAAGATTAAGCAGGTTAAATGTAGTACTGACAGCGTACTGTCTGGCGGGTTCCCTTAGACATCAACTCTGGCTGGACAACCATGGTAGAAGTGTTCTTCAAAAAATGAGGTTACGCCGACACTGTACAGGAAACCTCGCCGCACAGGAAAGCTGATTGCTCACGTGTAGAGCGGTGAGTGGATTGATTTTGCCAATCTCACAACGCAGATGCTTTTTGCGGCAGATAATCTGGTGTTGCACTGAGAAATGACTCGAAATGATTTCCTGAAACCGAGGGAAGTGTAAGGAATTTCTGATGTGTGTGATGTTTATAAATGGCAAATTAGTAGTTTATATATTTTTTAAATGACAATAAATTTAACCATGTGACAGAAATTTTACACACCCGACAAAATTTAAGACTATCAGCGTTTAATTTTCACTAACGTTAAAGTGCAAGCTGCAAATCCGTAGCTGCAAAGACATCGTGAAAGCTGCTTTTGGTCGCTGTCATGTTCTGTCAAGGAATTTTGAAGGCTGAAGATTTCTTTGTCATTGTAATTATTGTTGAGCAGTGACTTGAGGGGGGGGGGGGGGGGGTTCTGTCGTTTACTTCCAAAACAGGTGCCGGAAATAAAATTATTTTGAAAGAGATGGAGTTCATCGATATCATGCGACTATAAATATGTATTTATTCCCGAACTAAACACCGATGGTTATGCCCGTATGGAGCTACTTTACTCCCTTTGTCAGAAACAACCAGTTTGCTCGAAAGACAGCACAAACGAAAAGGGGTTTTAATGATTCTAATGGGCTACCAGTGTACATTGATCTATGTGTATTATGTAATGTTTAGTGTAACAGGTGATGCAAAAATTTGTTTCTCAAACATTCGAGCTCTTCTCTAAAGCGAAATGTGCTCACTACCACTAGCTGTTACGGATGCGCAGAATATTAATCTTTCAATAGAAACAAAAAAAAAATGAAATGCATATTGGGTTTAACGTGCGACATCGGCTATCTGACGGATGATGTAGGGTCGGGCCTCGGTGTCGTTGACCACGGGGGTTTGTTTAACGCGTGCATTCAAATCCCACAGCCGAGGAGCGCCTTTCGAAATGGCCAGTATCGAACCCCCCGTTCTCAAAATCAGCAGTCGAGCGCCCTGCCACTGAGACCGCGACAGAGGTTTAACAGCAAAAATAAATAAAAAAACAAAGTACCCAGACAACCTTGTCATGGATACCGAACGCACAGAGTGGCTTGTTCAAACTGGATTTTGCTATGCAGCAGTCTACGGTCGCATGTTTCAGCAGTTGCGGTATTCAAAACAGAAACGGTAATGTACTATTTTTGAGCGTTTGCATTAAGTTGTATTGACGGCAGCAATCTGTCTTGCTTTGACACGACTCCCGGTTAACGACAAAGTACGTTTGCAGCTTGGAGGCACCCGACGTTTCTGCGGGTGCCTTCCTCGTTTCCTCCTCAGCCTCCAAACCTAGATTAGGCGCACACCATGAGTTCCACTGGAATCCTGCGCCCGCCAAAGGGTCTCAACAAATATATCTTCTTTTTTTTTCTTTTTTTTTAACTATTCGCGTGTACTCCCTTTCTCCCCACAATAACGAAAAAAAAAAAATCTCAACTGAAAGAAAAAGATGGATCTCATGGCTCATTTTGTTCGGTGCTCGCCATCTAAATAATGATTATATAGGTCAAATATAGGTCTCGGGCTCTTGTTTTCTATTCTTCTTGGCCTCGATATAATAGGCGGTCTCTTTCTAGAAATTTCTCGTAAGCTTACGTTGTTTATAGCGCATGTGCACAGTTGCGCAACGGTGCGCACACGTGATAACCAGCTTAATAACTGTTACGAAGCCCGAGTGCTAGAGTTTGACGCCACTGAGCTCTCACGAGAATGGTGTTTCTCTGCGTTGGATTGGTTTTGTAGCCAGAACCTTCGACTTCATTCAGCACGCTGTTAACTGATGTACGATCATTAAATACCCATTTCTGACAATGTTGAAGGGAGGAAGTGGCAGTTAAATCTGTTTTTTGTTGTGCGTGAAATGTAGCCAAGTTTGGTACTGGTCACATAAAGGAAAGGAAAACTAGCCCAGCAATCAGTTTTAATTTGGTACTGGTATGCAGTGTCTTACACTGATTTCCGAACTGGGTTTTATTTTAAGCTAGCATTTATTCTTTTGTGGTAAGTACAATTAACAATCGCCTAATGTCAACCACAACGCTGTATATAACTGCAAATGGCAGGATTTCTTTCTTTATCTCGGCATGTTCCCAAGTCCGGCCGGGGGCAATTAAATAATTTGTTTTCTTTTTGAACGGTCCGCCCTCGAGAAAATTGAAGTTGAACTAAAGCATAGATACTTATACTGAAAATTGTTTTTCACTAAACTAATTTGCTCCTTTTTGTCATTTGTATCTGCTCTTTTTATTTTTAATCAAGGTTTTCCACTGCTGCTGTTGTCAGGCTGCAGTCTGACTCGCAGAATATTTTTATAAAGAAGTCTAAAAAATTAGCACTTTTAAATCGGCATTTATTGATATAAATGGTCTAAAATGTGATGAAAAAGACTTTGAACTTGCGGCTTGCTACTTTCGGATGCTTCCCGAAATCGTGCATGGCGTACCTGGAAACCAATGTAACGTATACTCTGATTAGATACAAGGATCATATAAAGAAGTACAGATACCAAATTTTGATTGCATTTTTCTTCTCGTTAATCATGCATAAGACATTCATGTATATTGATCCGCTCACAGGCTTCGCCTACAGCTGCTAAATAGCTTAAATTGAACTAATTCCTTTCTCACCGAATTCGGTTTCAGCAGCTGAAAGATGGCTGTGACGTCAAAATCGTCTTGACGGGCGGTATGAAAAAACAGGTATACAGTAAAACCTAGTTGATATGGTAAAAAAATGCGGAACAAAAACGTATTATCCTGGAAAGCGTATGATCCGAACTGCCTGATGTTGAAAATTTTAGCTATTGAATGGCGTATACAGGCATTTAGAATCGACAGGTTTACTGCACAAAAGTGCAGATCAGCATTTGCTGACTCCAAGTATGAACTGCTCCTGTTTTTTAAAAAAGCTCTCGCAGAATTCAGTCCGTATTTGCGTTGTTCTAAGCGCGAAAGAGAGTTGGTAACAAATACAGTCCGTAGACAGCAGTGGCGAGCCGAAATCGCTTCTTTGGTTGCTTCCGGGTGCTCCGTCCCCTTACACAAGTGACATGTGGTGAAGCCATTACAATATCTTACAGTCAGCGCGTTTTTGCTTATGCTGCGTCCCCCCGTCCCAGCCTGCTGATATACAATGATATTAAGCTCATAGTTGTAGTTATCAAATGGTTCACCCCTATGCCTCTAAGGCTCCGCAAAGAAGCCACCGCGTTTCTCCTCATGGAGTCGTGTTTCCGCAGGAACAGATAGATGCCTTGTATGTTCGCTCATTTACTTTATTTGATGCTTTGCCCCATTGCAACGTGGCACTGCAGAAAAGCAGCACTCATGGGTGAGTGTCGCTGTTCAGTTTATATCACGAGCGCACGTTAGCACATGTCCGGTTGATCGCGAAACGTATTATACGACTGCAATTTGTCAAATTTTTGAATTCAGTAATTTGGAAATTGTGTTATCCGGGAACGAATTAACCGGGAGACAAATAATGTAACTCTATGGGTGATTTTTTACTGCCCGCAATTATGAACGTATGAAAAGGGAAATCGTATAAACCTGGAACGTATCAATGAGATTCTACTGTAATCGCTGATTCTTGACTTGTGATTCCTGTTCTTGAGGAAGGCTGGTTTATCATTGTGGTGAATTCAAGCGACGCAGGAATTATTATGTAGCTATATTTAAATCCCTCATATGACCTAGACTTTACTTTGACGTCACAACCACCACTGGGCGGTTGAAACCATAACCGAAACAGGTGAGAAAAGAAATTCGATTATAAATTATCCAGAAGTCATAGGCGAATATGAGCTGGCGATCCGTGTACAGTAATGTCTTAGGCATCGTTAGAAAGGATAAAACACAAACCTAAAAATTAGGTGTCTATAGTCTTTTAAGAATTTTTAAACACAAAACAATATGGGACTGTACGAAAAGTGCACAACATAGGCGAAAGCTAACTTCAGATGTAAAAAATATAACGATCAAAACATGAGTAAATTTTGTTGCCATCATTAGGTACCTAGAAATAAAGTTAAAATAATACTATTTTCTATAAAATGTGACAATAGAAATCTCTCTAACTCCTCTTTACGAACTTTGCTTCATTCTGTCCAGCCTCTTTCCTGGCTTTACGAGATAGGCATTGTGTCAAGCTAGCCTGAAGTTATATTTTCCAAGTACACTTTTCCCAGCTGTTACCTTCCAAAGCATTAAGAAATAAACAATTTAAACTCACAGGTGAACCACAAAAGTTGAAATGACAGCCAAATTCTTAGCAGTACTGTAATTCAGTTAAAAACTTTACACTTTCGTAAGGAATGGCATGATTTCTTCACTTCATAACAACTTCATCTGTAATCCATTGAGATTACATTCATGCAGTTAGCTTTCTGCTTCCCATGTGAGGGCAACATATTTACTGTATTTTTTATTGGTCGGTTTTCTTTTGCCTGTCTCTTTCAGTACAAGAACATGAATGCTTGAAGTCGTCTTCATATCAGGCATCAGAACCATCTCGCTCACTGGCCAGCTCCGAGAAATGAATCGTTCCTCCTGCAAGACACATTTGCAACTGCCACAAGACTGACAACTAACTTTTCAGACTCACTAGGTTCTGCAAGAAGATTAGGAAAATCAGATTTTGTAGAAAATTTTACATAAACTTCTGATTTCACTATGGTAGAAGAAGAGAGAGGTAGTTTTATGCCCATTGTGAGGTTTGACTGTCTCATAGCGCAGTTTTTACATAGACAACAGGTAGTAATCTATGGCAGTGGCTTTAGTGCTTCTGCATGTTGCAAGCAAACGTGTGCTTAGACGAAGCTTCGACACAAAATGAGCCTACCACTGTGAGTTCACTGCTTGGGTTTGCTGGTTCATATGATATCAAAGAAAAAGAAACTGTGCAAAAAGACATGGGCACAGAGAGGAGACACACTATGCCAACTTCCAACAAATGTTTATTTCAGTAAGTAAAGGTTTTCTACCTTCATATCACCGTAAACCATCAGGTATGCGCTAGCAAAGCGTATCTGCCAGATACGCTAGTTCTCTTAACAACAATACGACAGAAGGGCTGCTTGCACAATTTTCTTTAACAACAATACGACAGAAGGGCTGCTTGCACAATTTTCTTTCAAAAGGGCAATCCACTGTGCTTCAATTACTTCGCGCGTTAACCTGTTTTTATGCACTTTTCAAACCACACACTTTCTTAGATGAGAAATTTATTCACGCACACAGCAGCGGTCGACAAACCTTTCCCACACGTTCTTAACATCCTGCCCATGCTCCCCAAGACTATCATTCAGGCATCTGCCTGTTTCCCTGACATATTGTTTGCCACAGAAGAGAGGAATTTGATAGGTAACATTTTCAATACAATAAACAAATATTTCTCCAAGCTACCTTGTGCAGCCAACCGCCTTATTGAGTTCTGAAAAAGTTCTTTTGCAGAGATGACTCAACTTATTAAGTGCCAAGAAAAAAATTGCCGTGCCACTAGATTGCTGGGTTGAGAAGAAAATAACGCAGTGATCTAGCTGCACAGTGGTTCTTTCGATTCCTAGTAAGTTGAGTCATATGTGCACAAAAACGTTTTTCAGAACTCAGCAAGGCAGTTGGCTGCACACAGAAGCTTGGAGAAAAATTTGTTTCTTGCATTAAAAATGTTACCTATAAAATTCCTCTCTCCTTTGGCAAACAATATGTTGGGCAAGTGGGCAGATGTCCTAATGATAGGCTTTGGGAGCATGCACACATTAAGAACATGTCTGGGAAAGGTTTCTTGACCCACCGTCATGTGTGCAAATGGATTCCCTTTCTAAAAAAAAGTATGTGGTTATAAAAGTGCATGAAAACAAATTAACATGTGAAATAATTGAAGCAAGGTTGAAAGATGATTGTGTAAGCAGTCCTTCTATCGTGCTGCAGTCGAACGAACTTGTGTATCTGGCAGCTAGATACTTATTTAGTGCATGCCTGATGGTTCCCTGTGACATGATGGTATTAAAACCACCTTTCCTTTATGAAATAAACATTTGTTGGAATTCAGTGCTTTGTGTGTCTCCTTCCTGTTTCCATGCCTTTTTTCGCTACGTATTTTTCCTTTGAATTCACTGAATGGCCACATTATATAGGATGCTTCCCCGCATTGTCTTGTAGTCCATGCAGTGAAGCACTTTCGAAATGCGGCAGTTCTAGCTGTGAAAAGGCACCACTGCTACAGCGTTGCACTGCAAAAAGGTGCACAGGGGCACTCACAATTCCAGATTCTTTGTTGGGCATTTCCAAGAGTGTGCACAAAGCAAAACACTAGATGAAACATCGGAAAATGGTCCTTTGCACAAGGTTTTCAACAATATTCCGAGCGTTCGTTAGATAAAATTGCTGTAATGTTATTGGTTTTTGACAGTTTTTTTAAGGTCCATTTCAGAATTCTAAATATTTACCTGATCTCTCTAATGCCAAATTAATGAGAACTTTCATATTCGGGAAGAAAGAAACTACAGGTAAGCTCCGCGAACTTTGAATAGGGCAAGCTTTGGCAATAGACGACATCCCAAAACGCAAGCGCTCGCAACCATTTGTATGCACTGAATGAACCCACTGAGGATATTAGACCCACTTTTAATAGGCTCCTTTCTGGCTTAAATTTTGAATCTGATCGCGTTTTTGGCCCCCTTGAGTTCCGAATTAACGACTTTCTACTATACATATTATATAGTGTTTTGGCTATTTGCAGCAGTGCTGTGGAAAATATCAATGAGGTTGTTTGAAAAACTGAGGACATTAGTTTTATGAATATTGCCATGGTTCCGAAAAAGTCCAAATAATCAAGCGTTAGAAAATAACAGGTCAGACTTTTCCGCCTTTGACTGCAGCATATTTGGTTTTTTGCACATTGCCTGATTCAAGTCTCAGCAACTATCTGTATTGAAATGTTTGGAGTTGCAAGAAATAACTATAATAAAGGTCAGCTGGTGCCAAATGCTTCCTTGCCTTATTCTCAGACAAAAATATGAAATCCAATTGAATTCATTCTTAATGTATGACACAATTTGCAACTTAGCCTTTCAAGATCAAATGATGCATCATTCGAGGCACACTGAACAGCATGTTTTCTTTAACCAGCCTTTCATTAAGCACTGCGGTTCCTTGAATTCAAGGGAAGTGGTGAAATGCCTAGTGCATTGTGTAGATGTAGACTAACTCTAGTCACTGCTATAAGCCATCATAGTTGCATAAGCCACATAACAGTGATTGTGATCAATTCAAAGGTAAACTCACCGGTGTGAAAGCACCTAAAGCAGGCTCAACAACCTCGGTGAAATGCTGCTGGCTGGCCCTTTTCCTCGGTCCTTGAAAGGATTTATTTGTCCAAAGTACGTGTAAAATATGAATAGTAAAATAAATTCTATAGATTTGGTGAGCGACACTGCTAACAATGGTGGATTAGAAAGCATAGGGGGGGGGGGGGGGAGCAAGAAAGTAAAGATATGCATAAAGTAGTTGCAGCATATACTCAATAATTAGTCAAAAAATGGAGAGGCAAGTGATGGAGATGTTTGAGGTAACAGGATGATCCTAATTAAAACTTATGCATGGTATAAATAAATTAAAATATTTTTGTTGAGTAGCATGGTGCTTAAATTTTCATTAAGTCACAGATACAGGCTGCTAAAGCGACAGCATGGGAAAGGTTAAAAAAGATTATAGGAATTTGGTTCTGTTTAAAATAATACATGGAAGATGCATCCATGAGAATTAACTGCAAAATAATGGCAAGCTAGGTTTAACAATAATTTGATTTGTGCAACACTAACAAAGCAAGAGTAAATAGAAAGAATGAGGCGAGCAGATTAATGTTTGATATTCTCAATATTGAATTTATATGTAACAAACTGTGACTCATATATTTTGGCATGAGTAGTCTGGAATGCCATGAATGTATATATTGCATCACCTTCTGTGAGGAAGAGTATGCTCAAGTGGTGAAGAGAAACATGTTCGGAGATATCCTGATGGCAGACATGTTGACATTGTTATTGTGCTCAACTATACACAGTCATTTCCTAATATACATGTTTCAAGAGGAACCGCGGTTATTCAAGGTTACAGTTAAGGTTAAAGACAAAACTCAGATCAAAATGCAGCTAAAGAAATCGAAGCAGCCTGTATATATGACTATGAGTGACATCAATGAAACAACATTTTCATATTAGTACCATGCAAGCCTTAAATTAGAGTCCAAAACACAGGATGCAAACTCAAATCCTCCAGGTAGTTATGTGCATTTGACCTAGAGTTCAGTAAAGGAGGCTATTAGATCTCATTAGCAAACTGGGTGCTTTTTATTCAACAAAGTGAATAGAATGTACTGTCTCGTTCAATGCGGGTTGCAAGTTATCCCGAATGAGCAATTGGGGTAACCACGTAATAAATCAGTCAATGGTTAGAGAGAGCATGCAACTCGTAAAAATAATGAATGAACTCTTTCTCCTTTTCTTCAACTGAATGAATAAATTCTGAGCAATGTTATAGACGCTGTGTGCCAAGAACTGAGCTCTTACCGCGTCTTGTGCATTGTAGCTCATATTGAGCGCGACAGTATATTTTCAGAAATTTTTATGCATCAAAAATGTATTAAGCACATGAAATGAAATACAATTTTGATATGCATGATATACACTAATGTAAAATATTTAAGAGTGACATCTTGACGTGCTAATTACCTGCTGAGTTATTTGTTTACTCACGGTAGATGCAACTAGAGAATGAACCAGCAGTTGCTTCTCAAAGGAGACCCTTTAGCAAATGACATCAGTTTTCATGATTCCATGGGAAATCCAAGTATAGAGAATTCACTCACCTCTCCTAATCGTCATAATAAAAGATGCCAGTTGTACAGGTTGTTCTAAGGAACCCAGTAACAATGCGTACAAAAAATATGTACATATATATACAAACCCACAGCACTGATTAAACTGCTTAAAAACTAGAGATGAAATTCTATTTGTTTTCTAGCAGCCAAAGTGCTTTATCTTTAGTAACACTTATGTCTTAAGTATGTAACCAGTACGGAAGTTCGAACTCCTAATGAAAAGATTTTTTTCATTACCTTAAACTCATTTACCTCTCCAAAAACTCCATATTAAGAGGGCAGCCAGGTGATAGGAGATATTGAACGTGAAGAACACTCCAAGTAGTAGTGCCATTGCCTTCTCCATGCTTGCTAGTGCACCCTCCACCATCTACTGCTGGAACGACTCGATGGATGTCACCCATTCCTGAGCCTGCATGGGAAACCAAATTACTACACACAAAATATCATTAAGGGTACATAAAGCAATTATTAGTTGCCACATACTTTGCATAAGTGCGCTCACAGATAAGAAACAAATCTGGTGGAACACTATGGAGTTACTTCGGTTACTGTCCAATATCAGTAAACAGCACTATTGTTTATATATTAATACAAACAGTTCAGTGAACGAATGCTACATACCATCACAGACTATACAGTGCAATCTGCAAGGTCAGCTAGAACATTTAGCATGGTGAAGCCTGCATTTATTCATTTTTAAAACTCTTTCTAGCTAGAGCACTGGTTCTACAAAATGAGGCTATCTACCCCCAAGAAAATATATTATATTCTTATACCTTATACATGCATTACACACCTTATACATACCTTATTCTTATACACGAATTAATAAAGAGGCTCTTCAGCCAAGTGTTTCGATCAGTTCTCACAATGTCCCACTTAAATTTCAACTGCGTGAATGCAGGAAGCCTGGATGTGCTTCCATGAGCTGGGTTAAAGTGAGACGTGAAGAGAACTGATTGAAGCCATTGGCTGGAGGGCTACTTTCAGAGATATTTGCTTAGGTTAGTTTTATACAGATGTGTTGAATTGTACCTGACGGCACACAAATCACATTTGGTGTAAAATTATATTGACATAATAATACACCTATAAAAGCAAGATGCGGGGTTGGTGGCAGTTCTTGAAGCGCCCATTCAGCTGCATGCTGAAAATTAGCAAGGACAAAAGTTTGAAAACGTAAAACATGAAACTGTGACCAATGTAGAAAATGAAACTTCATATTTAACCAAGCTTCAATGAGGTCAGAGGTAGTCACCATCACCATTTTTTCTGCATCAAGGATGTACCAGAGCATAAAAGTACATAAATAGCAAACCAAAAATACCTGTAGTGGCAGCCCAAAGAAAGATAGCAGCTTCCTATGAGGGGTTAAAGATAACATATGATTGTGAATCGCATAAACAATGAATACCAACTATTAGACACCTGTGAGTACTTGAAAGTGGCAATTATTTTATTTGATGTAACTATTCTAAACAGTTTCTCATAGTTTAAATGATTAAAAAAGACTCAAAATTGTACAAGCCTACACTGGGAAAGCCCCTATATTACTCTCCTCTCAAGTCGTATGTCAACTCTAATCAAAATCATTGCTCTGTGTATTTCATTTGGATATATTGGACGACAACCCTCAACATAATCCTCTACATTCTTTGTGGGAACTGCAGATTAAATTCAATATTTTTTTTTCAATATAGAGTACTTTGTGAAATTGACATTATTAGCATTTAATCAGCCTTCCAATTTTTCCCACTTGGATGCTTCCTAATCAGACCGCCTTCCATAGGGGTTTATTACTTGCTTTAACGTATAAATCCTGCAAGTGTAAGATTAAGTATAGTGTGCTTTGTTTGGTCAGTTGTATACATTTCAGTCTTATCCATGTACCAGATTTCTTCCTAATAAATTGAACTCTGAAAGACAACATACACACAAGCAAAACTCGAGCTGGAAAATGACTACTGACAGACCGTAAGGATTACAACTTTACCAAACTCAACACAAAAGGAATGCTCACAATATCTTCCAATTCTAGAAACAAAATGTTTTAAAATTAATAGCACTGCAAACTCATGCCATATTTTACTGTTTTGGCTCAAGAAGCTGGATATAATACATATTGAATGAAAAATTGAAATACTTATATAATATACTCTAACAAAACAACATACCGGATGAAAGAAGCCACCTTGGTGGTTTCTTTTCAGTTTTTTTTTTCTTTTCATTTCTTTCTTTCTTTCTTTTTTTTTCAAGTAGTTCTCACAACACCTCGGTGTAGTCCTCATTAAAGAACGCACACAACTGTTCTAGGAGAAAGTAATGCCATGGAACCAGCTGTCCATCTTTGCCCATAGCAGATGTCACCTTCTCAAGAAATGTGCACCTCACTCTACGACACATGTGTTCAATTCTTGACCCTTTCTGCGTCAGCCCAAGGATAATGTCTCACCGAAGAAGAGCCCAAGAAGAATGTCTAAGTTATTTAAAAAACGGAACTCTTCAAAGAGATATGTCCACAGCTCCCACGTGCTCTTCTCAGTTAGATCTTTTTAATTAATATCCTTGCACTACAAAAGATGCATGTCGGTCATGAGCTTCCAGATTTCAGTTTTACAAGATGGACTGGTTTCTAGAAGGAGGTGCCTTTGTGAGGCTGTCCTAGGTTTCTGGATGGCAGTCAGGCTGCCATGCAAGACAACCATATGAGTCAACTGAACCTCTGAACTTCTTTGATTGTCACCTTCACCTTCAGTCCCCAATCATTATCACATGTTTGCTTTTCATTTTCGGTGTGGTCGTCTTTTGTTTTCGAGGAATGTTCCCAGCTGGCGCACAAATAAGGCAATGCCATCCCCAATGACATCCCCAGGTGATGTCAGGTCTGCAAAGCACGGTGGGTATTTCATGGTTACCATCCAGGCCACATGTTTCACAGCAGTCCCCCCAGGTGATAGGCCATGCTTTTCTGTTGATGTTTCAAGTTTCTTCACTAGCTTGCATCTCATCTGTGGACTTGTCCATTTTTTTCTTCACAGTCTTTCAAAAGTTTAGTAGAAAGTTCAGCCCAATTATTTTGAATGCCTTGCAGCCATCTCTGTAAGGTCTATTTGTTAGCTGAAATTACATCGCACCCGATGTTGATGCCTCTGCTTGCACTAGATTGAAGCTAACACTATTAGAAAGCTGGTGCTTGTATTTGTTGCACCACATTTCTGGGTACTCATCAACTGAGTTGGCCTTCAGTCCTTTCAAAAGCTTCTGAATGTCAAACAGCATCAAAAGTAATTTGAGGTGCTCAGCTTCAAGGTAAACAAAGTATTTTCCATGCTCATAGCCTTGCGACTCTAAATAAAGAACAACACTACCAAGTTCTTCGGGAATTTCTGTGGCAAATTTCTGCGTTACTAAAGACACAGACTCCATTTTCTAGTAAACAAATAAAAATATTATGAATGTTTAAACACTATTTATTTTCTCTCAGCATAAAAGCATGCCAATCATTGGTGGAATAATAACACCTGTAATGTTACAGGACCGAGATATGTTGTTTACTACAATGGCTAACTATTTCACATGCAAAACGCAAAGTGGTTTACAGTCACGACTTTTCTGAATGCCCAGGCACGTATTTTCAGTGGGCTCCTATGCATAAGCTGTTCATATCTTACACCCACTGGCTCCTGGTTCGTGAATGTGACCACCTTAAGATCTCTTCTGCTCCATTCCTTGATTGTGCAAGGGAAGCCAATAAATACAATGCTTGTTTCTACGGACATACAGCATATGTAATTTTCACTCCCCTTAGTAAATCACACTCATAATGCAGAACAACAGAGCCTGGTTTATAAACGATACCCTTGGGCTCAATGTAGCAGACTCTGTTGCTGATAATACAAAGGGAACTGTTTGCACAGCTTTTGCATATATAATGTATGCCTGAAGTGCAGACTTGTTTTCTTGTACAAGATCATCAGGCATTAGATGTCCTGCCCTATAATATAACTGAAGCATTTCGTGCTCAGTTGCCATTATGAAATTGATGTTCTTGAAATTTTGAGAAGTTCAGATAACACGCTTGAAATATGGATGCTCAATTGGACTCCAGCAAAAAGATGATTTCTCTCAACAATGTAGTCATCTATCAGAACACTGGGGTACTCAAGATATTATGCAGCTTAGGACAGATAACAACACAAACACCCAATTTTAAAGTCAAATACAAGTTCCAGATGCATCCTTTTCACTATCTTCCACTTTGTCATGAATCAGAATAAGGAGCAACCTTATAAAGTAATATATTTCAACTACTTGGCCCTGCACTTCGCAGTTCTTCTCATTTAGAAGTGCAGCTGGCCTACTTGCAGTATCACGACCACATAGAGGTATATCCCTAATTTTTTCATTCATATCTGCGACTGCAAACCATTTTTTGTTCATGGACTAAGTGCTTAACAACCAGTGTTAATACAGTGGTGCTATTCTCTCAAAATCTTATGTGCAATGCATGGAGGCAGTACAGAAGCGTCATGAAATGACTGCAAGGCATTGGAAGAGGAATCTAATTAGACTTCTTTTGCCAAATCATGGAACCCGTGCTCAGCCATGCTCGCATGATTACAATGAACGTATTGTGAGCATAGTGCCTCACTTGAATGAAGGTTCTTAACGAAGTCCTCCTTTTTAGCATCGTAATAAGGACAGAAGTTCCTCGATGTGGAAAAGTTTTCTGTGAAGCCATCAATTCCATGGCTTCCCAAGTTGTCACCCATAATAGAAATCAAGGCCCTTTTAAAATGGTCGTCATGAACAATAATTCCATTCTATTCAATATCTCTAAGTTCCCTAAGTATCATTAAATGAATTAAGAACCCTAAGATCCCTAAGCATCGTGACCTAGTTTCACAAGCGTTGACTCATTTAAAACCATTACTAACCGAATTTTATGCACCTTTCCAGTGAAGTATGACGAAAGATTAGCAATGCTGTAGTACAAGCCTATGACTTTATGCTTCTTGTTTGCTGACCCGAGTGGATTTCGCACCTGAGACGCATTGTGGAAAAAGTGTAGCTGAATAGCTTTGCAGTTCTGTTTTAGGTGCATAGACTCTGCCAAGAGTTCCATTGCTACAGCTTGAATGATACTATCAGAGATATTCTCTTTGGTTATCACTTGCAACAAAGTGACACCCGAAAGAAGTGCAGCTAGAGACAGCTTAATTAGTGAAGACAACACACCTAAACTTTATCTCAACTGGCTCTATCATCTTAAATTCCCTTTTATAAAAGAGTTGTCTTGCATATTTTATTTGTTGTGCACCACCAGCTGGATTGAAAGGTGTTTCCTCTCTACTTAACTTTGATGAAATCTCGGCAGAGGCTTCATCATCCAAGTTTTGTTTTTGAAGTAGCTGACCAATAACATGAAGCCTGTGGTCTTGTGAGAGTTCATTAAATAAATCTGACTGCGGGTATCTTACACAAATGACGATGTTACAAGTTGAAGGGATTCTAGTTTCATTAGAAGCAATGCTGCATTTCTTGTCTGCCATGACTGGGCAGATGGACTAAGAGCATTTGAGGATGATGATTCGCCAATAGTAGGAAACATTTCTAGATCATCAGCCGCTGCATGATGCGCGCCTTCACACTGTGCTGCACTGTGACTTAGAAATGAGCTGCTATAACAGTGACTTACATGAGACGTGAAAGACTTTGCATTTGAAAATTTTTTTCACAGCTTACGAATCAACATACTGTGGCAAAAGCAAAAACAAAATGTGCTCCCTAAAATGCTTAATAACATCTTTTTTCAACAGTAACTGGGAACTGCAAAATGTGTGGGAGCAGTTGAAATGAGCTCCGGTTGGACTGGAAGAACAATCACTTCCCTGAGCAAGAACATGCATGCACAGTGCAATAAATGATCTGAATTTTTTTTTTTACACACTTTTGATTTTGACACATGGGATGTATTGTAAATATTCGAATGAAGTTTGCAGTGTACCTCATACTTGTACAAGTTGTGTAAGGGAGGCTGGCAAGCATGACAAAGAACATTAAAATACAGCACCAGTTCCAACAATGTCAGGTGATATCTACCTTGTCAACTGTGCCAATATATATGACGTCTGTGCTGGCTGGACTTGTGGGGCTACGGCAAACTTGAATCCTGCACATTAGAGGTGATTCAGGTTATTAGTTCAAAAAATTTTAATCAGTACTCCTTATTAAATTTTCACCGTTGTTGATAGATTTACAAATTTCGTTTACTACCGTTATTGTAGTGATGTGCCAAGGCCACATACTTTAGAAATAATCAGTTTAAAAGATAAGAAAACTATATTACACAAAGTGGATAGGGAAAAAGAGGCAATATGAAATGAATAAAGGAAATATTTAAAGGCAAAGGATAAATCAAAGATACGGTGTCCCATCCAATAATATTTCACAGCAGGTCGCAAAATATTCTAGTTGTTACTTTTCATGCATTAGCTCTGTCCTTGCTAATGAAGTCTTAATGTGACTAATCTAGAGGAACTTGTGGAATTGCCAGCACTGATTCCCTTTGTCATATCACAGATAAAATAAACTTCATTATGAAAAAATGCCTAATAAAAAGGTGATTGGTCATGATAGTATTTAACTTCCTTAAGCTGAAGTCATTAAAAATTAAAAAAATATATTTGATGTTTTTTGCATAAGCTTTCGCTGATTAGCATCTATTGTCCTCCAACGACATTCACAATTGCTGAAGTTCTTTACCTGTACAAAACAAATAACCCTAAGTATACAAGTGACTGCATAGGAATAGCTTATAGCTTCAGTGCTACTACTTCCGTGTTGAGAAATTAATAACTCATCCATGTAATGAGAACATCAATTCATCTTCATCACCATCACCTCATAGAAGCAAGGTTTTTCAGCCACATATTAGTGCTTCATCTTAACGTAAAGCAGCCATGGGAGATTTTTGATAAGAAACCATTACAAGGCCTTGTCCTGCTATATTACTGCCTAAATTAAAAACCTATAGTTTTGCAGGCAGTTGAGCTTAATTGTGTTCTAGTTATTTATTTCCCAAAAATGCAACAGAAGGAATCAATGATCACATTTGTGCAAATAATGTACCTTGTACTTCAGGTCTGCATATTGTCCGTATACATTTACCCAAATAATCTTTTTCAGGTGTTTCACCCATAAAATCCTCAGATAAGTACAGAATACTGGTGTAAAGCCTACATTACTCCAGATCATATTAACTCGTTTATTAGCTCCAATGATAATCTTTGATTATCGATGCAAAAAAGCCAAATATGTTATTTTTCTTTCCACACACACAAAAAAAAAAATGTTTCTCTGCTGGAAACAGCTGAATTTTTTTCATGAAACATTTAATTGGCATTGTCAGAGAGATTGAAAAAAGCAGAGCATTATATGCAAAAAACGTTCATTTAGTTCTCTCGTGTCTCACTATAACAAAACAAAATTTTGCTCATACCTTATGCTATGTATTCACTGCATTTTATTTTTCCCTTCTCATATTACTACTGTACTGAATCTTGACATTAAACGTATATAACCCGCTGAGCACTCTATTTACATTTCCAGAAATGAATGCTGAATATTAAATATTTTCCTTCCTGTGCCCCTTTCATAAAAGTTTGCTTGAAGAACTATGTACATACAGCTACCAGATCTCTCTATCAAGGAACATCACAGTGAACACTACCTCCCAAGTGCCATGAAGCCAGTTTGTTCTCCTGGTTTGTAATTTTAAGCATTCACCAGTGGCTAATTTTAAACTACTTACCTTTTATATATGGAGAATGAGAATTTTAATTTTCATCGCTAAAATAAAACACGACCCACAATTCAATTAAACATAGCAAAAATTCTAGGATAACAACTAAAATTGTGCTCAACTTCTTGCTGTTGATAATTTTCCGAAAAGTTTGACGCTCTCAAACCGTTACTTGATGGAATCACTTCTTGCCGTTGCTTTTTTTCTGCTTGGTGACCTAAGGCTTTATCTATAAGCTTCAATATGATGCAAGGATCAGCATATAATATAAGATTTTTCTTGACTTTATCATCTCAGTTTTGCGCCTCATATTAATACTGATCCGAAAAAAAAAAATGTCAGCCTAAATTCGCAGTTGCGGTATCATTATTCAGCGCCATCAACAGCAGGCTTCCAGCGAGAAGAGACAGCGATGGCATCGGTTTACTATTTCGGTGGTTTCAGTTCAACCACACTGACCTCGCCAGCATGCACGGTTTTCGCGACGAACACGCGTCCGGGAGCTGTTTGTGCGCATCTCGCACGATGTCGGGACCGTTGTAGGGATCCCAACCTGGGCCAGGCGGCGCTTCAAGATCAGAGCTCCGCCGCTTCCGCGTTCCCTTTCTTTCGCCGCCAAGCAACCATGTAGCACCGTGAATCCAACCCGACGGGAACCCCAGCTGCATTGCATCATCCGTAATCGGCAAGGCGTGTCGCGCTGTGTGCGAGCTATTTCGATTAGGACAGCCAAAATAATTCCTTCTCAACTGCTTTCAAGTTTGGATGCTCGGCTCTCGCAAAGGCGACGTATGGCTTCGCTCACACCTTGGCTGGTTATGCGGCACCTTCGCGCAACTCCCAAGAGCTAGAGTTACTAGCTAGACGCGGCAGCACGTTGAGCGGAGCCGAAACGTGCGTCGCTCCTAATATTGTTCAACTGGTCGCAATGACATCTTTCCCCTCGTATTCGCGAAAAGCAGGAAGCCATTACTGTTGTGTTGTGCACTGCCACAACAGTCTTCGCAGCACAAAGAACTGTGATCCTCCGGTGAGATTTTACCGCTTCCCTGGTGTTACGATTCGCCACCGACATGTGCGACAACCGACGCGGCCCCAGCGTAGCATCAAAGCAGCGAGCATTTCGGCCATTTCAGCGCCGAGCAATCGGCCGCCCACGCTTCCTCCCGCGAACGTGTTCCGGCACGTCGAATTTACACGTGGTGTGTGCATGCATGTGGGCTGGCCAAGCCCGCCGCTCGAGGGAGGGAGCGTCGCTCTCGCCCGTTAACAGGACGCGGAGGAGTTTTTCATCAGGGCTTGCTCGGACATGAATTCTTCCTTTCTATCTGAACTGCCGCTGATTCCACTGCGAGAGAAACTTTGAGATTTCAGAGACGTCGCTGAGACGACGCCAGACACCTACCTGCTTTGTGAGCGTGTCTTTTCTTGTATCTGTTTTCTTTCCGGGCCTGCTTCTCTGCCCGTTCCTACCGTTGGTTTTGTTAGTCGACGCCTCGTCTTTGCCGGGACCGCTGTGGCCTTCCGCCGAGCCACGGAGTCTCCAGGCCGACGCTACCAATGGGGCCGCAAGCCACAAATGTAATACCGGCAAGCGGTAAGAGTGGCGCGAAGCGTGGATAACAGCGGTCCGCACAATCCAGTAATTGTCTCGATCCTTTGCTGTAGTGTCAGTTTAATTCGTATCCCGTAGCAATACTATAATAATCGCATTCGTGCCTCAGACTCATTCGAAGGGTGGATTTCTTAAACGAAAACTTGCGTGCCCTACCTAAAAACCGACTCGCTAGCTGCATTTTCACGCGTTAGAAGGCAGCGCAGCTTGCCAGCAATGTTAAATGAATTTGACAATGCCGCATACAACTGGCAGTATATAAATTTAGCTATTTTGTTTTGAGCCATTCGGAATTAGCAGCAGAAGAACGCGAAACAGATTGACAAGCGGCAGGATTCCGGCGCTTGTGGACATCGCTTCTCGTATTTTTCGCTGTACTTTCCAACTCGTTATGACACTTGGCGACAGTTTTCGGTTTTAGTTAGCGGGCGTAACATCACTGGATTGCTGGCTTTGCCTTACAAGTTCACACGCAAAACGACCGTTCTTATACGCAAACTATTACAACATTTGCAAGCTGCGATGATTCGGAAATTTACAATTTATTGCTAAGTGCAGTTAGTCTATATTTCACAGTTTAAAAATAAATTGCACTAAACTTACGTCTAGACAAGCGCGCAATTGTACTCGTGCGGACAAAAATAGAGCCCAGTCTTTGCACCTGCGAGGCTTGTTCGTGCGTTCGGGGACGATATCGGCGATGTTGCAGCGCGTGCACACATGAACGCGAGAGCTAGAATGTCAGAGCGAACTGAAACGGATTCCATGAAGTCCGAAACCACAATGGGCTCTCACCTGTGCCGCATCACTTCGCTTTTACGGAAAATGACTTATTCCACACTGTCGTAGATGGGGGTTGGTTAGAGAAGAAAACTGCGGTAAATTTAACAACTGATCTACATAGCTACACGAATGAAGAAAATTGTGCACAAATTTACGCCGACGACTGTTTCGTTCGGCGTCTTGCAAAACACTGACTGCGCCGACGCTTGTTCCACTCTCAAGGCCTTCTTTTGTTACCTTTTTCTTTTTGCCTCCGTCGTACTAGTGAGACCCCCAGCTTACATGGACTCTTGGAACCTGGCAGTCTCGGCGCCAATATGGTTCGGCGGTAATAGGAATCCTCGTCAACTCATCGGCGCACGGCCCCTTGTCGGTTCGGATGTCTGGAGCCCGCACGTGGTTAGGCCGCCAGTGCGTGTACACACATACGCTGTTGTGCCAGTGGGGTTATCACACAGTAGCCCACCGTCAACAGGGTTGTGCCAGTGGATCCCACCGCTGCCACCAATGTTGTGCCGGTGGGGTTATCACACAGTAGCCCACCGTCAACAGGGTTGTGCCAAGGAGTTGGTAACGCAGCGCTCGTCACCCGTTTCGTGAACGAGGGCTGTCAGCTCCCTGGGCGGTAGCGATGAATCCGAGTCGGCGTTGGTGAGATGAAGAAAAGGCTTTATACACTATTTACACGTACTCAAACAAGGAGTTCGGCTCTGGGGCCGAAAGCTACCATAGCCGTACGCGACTGTTCTCGCGCAGCGACGGCCGGGGAGATTCCGCCGCGTCCGCACTGTCAGGGGGCGAACTGCTCCTGATGGACGCTAGTGACGAACTCGCACTCGGAGTCTCGAACGGAAGCACTTGAGACTCCGTCGCCGAGAACCGTTGACGCTCAAAATGGTCCAATCCGACGGCAGCACTTTCGCAGGGCCAATGGGAGAGCTCGCTGCGCTCTCGCTTCAAATATGCCGCGGGGCGAGAAGGGGTTCACCGTCAGGGCCACGGCGCCGTGCTGTCTGGACGCTCAGCTCATGTTGAAACACGTCGCTTCACTCCCTTTGGTACGGCTCGCCTCCAGTGCACTGGTGCTTTGCAGAGAAGCATCCAGAGTTTGTGAAGGAGGCGTTCGCCGAAGGAGTTTGGCGTCCGGCTGAATTTCTGGGCGGCTTTGGCCAGGCACAACAACGCGCACAAGCACATACATTTGCGAGCAGCCGCTTGGCCGGCGTTCAAGGCGATGAAACCGCTGTCTCCTGACTCCCGTTTCAACTCTGGCGTTTTGATTTTTTGTCCCTGACACAAACTGTACACGTTGGAAAGCGAAAGCAGTCCTTTCTTTTTTCTAAGACTTCCACATTCGCTACAGGCCGGCATAGGTCGTGGCCAGTATGCCCTCATCATAGTCACCACCTTCCACACCGAATATATCCTATCCCTACAGATATTTTTGCACGGGGCTCTCACGGGCCTTTCCAGCCATGTTGGCCACGCCCGAATCGCGGATGTTTTGCCATGCATTCCCAGAGAGCGCGTCGGTACAGCGCTATCGGAATATCTAAAACGCTTAGACGCACCGAAGAAGTGTTTATACAGAAAGATGACAAGGGTCTCCTAGCAGGCGGCACGTATACAACACGAGGGTGATCGCGAAAGCCCGAAATCCGAGAAATTTCCTTGCTCATGCACACGCCGACGAGCGAGGTGCTAGACGCAAACATGCCGTAGCTCGACGCATGCCGGCAGCTCGTGCGCTGTACTTCCGAGCCAGGCGACCGTGTGGCGAATGTGGGCTGCTCTTCTCCCGGTGCGTGAAATTCTCTGATCAAGGTGTCATGATGCGTGACACTGTTCGACGCCTGGGGCTGAGTGCCGTCGGAGCGCAGAGGGGGCGGAGGTTCGATGCGAGCATTGAGTAACTACACCTGCACCATGCAGAATCACCGGAGAACTAGCTAGCTAGCGACCTGAACACGTGCTGATCTTGGCGGCGGGGCTCTTGTGAGCTATATAGTAACTGCGCCGCTCGCGCGGCGCATGACGACCATCAGGGGGTTTACATGAGACCGACAAAGTCGGGTCGGGGAGGCCTGTCGGGCTAAAAACCGGCTATCGGGCTCATGTATACGCTAGGGGGTCGAGCTAAAGGAGCGTCGCGTCGGGTCCCGCCAGCCCGACTGCAGGGGGTGGGTTGGCTCGACCCTACCCGATGGGCGAGGGGCATGTATACTCTGACGCGTCGGGCAGGCACCTCCTCTCTTGCCTCCTTGCTGGTCGGGGACGGGACCGTGAGCTGTTCGTCTGAGCATTCCTCCTTTTCCTCCTCTCCTGCCTGCGCCTGGTTCTCTTGCTCGACGCACGGTGTAGCAGAGATCTTTGCCCGATAGAAACGAGCTCATGTAAACCCGGACGGGTCGGGCTGGCTTAGCTCGACAACCGGCTCCCCCCTACCCGACCCGCTTGCGTCGGGCTCATGTATACGAGGCTCATGCCATCTGTGGTTCTTCTACCGTGGTCTCCTCCAGTGTACAGATAAAGTTGTTGCTCCCGCCGAAGAAAGAGGCGGGAAGTAGTGTTATCAAACACCTTTCTCTACGGACTGCAGGCGGCCACGGTAGACGAAGGAAAAGCTGGAGCGACGTGGCCGCCCTGTGGCTCGCATGCGGCGAGTTATATGATAGCTCACAAGAGCAGCGCCGAAGGACGGTACGTGTTGTTACGTTTCGAACTTCCCAAGTAACGAGACGGTGCACGTGTCGAAATGGGCGTCCGTTTTTCTAAGAAGACTGCACGCGACCACCTCGGAGTTCGCGGACCAGAACCACCCAGGACGCAGCAACGCGATGTCGCATGTCGGCAGCGACGGCAGAAGTTGCCCCAGTTAGTGTCCGGAGGACTGTGCACAGAGGCGCTAACGAATTCGCCGAAGAGCGGGCGCGCCTGTGTTTGGAAACAGAGAGCCGCGGCGCCTGCGTGTTAGCACCGAGGAGAGAGAGCGGGTCATCTTCCCCTCCCCCCCAGTGGAGAAGAGCGGTCACCGCATTCCTTTCCCGCGGAGTGCTCCCTCGCGAGGGGTCCGCGTGGGTGGCGCGTGGTTCCGACCTTGGACAGCCAGCAAGCCTCCTTGGGACCCGATGCCTGACTTCCCCCGGCGGAGTCGCCATCGTGCCGCTAAAGTGGAAAGAGTGCGCTGGGAGGACGTTCTAGTGGGCGGTTCCCGAATGTCAGCAGATCAGGAACTCAAATGTGATTGGACTTTGACAAAATAGAAAATTCCCCAACTAGGTACTTGGGGACAAAAAAAGTTGTTAAAAACGAGAGCACGAGTGCTCTCTGGTGTGTACCTTCTCAGATTCACCATGTAAATAAACCTTCGTTAAGTTATCTCTAACTCTCGGCCAGTCTCTGCTTGGGTGACCACCGCCCAATGTTCAAGTGCATGCAGCCCGACGTCTGACTCGGCTTTTCGCTACCCGTTGGTCCGCTACTGGAGCAGTACCAACGCAACAGCTGGTTGACAGCGTCGGGATGGACTCCGCTGGAATCATGGTTGCAAGGTTCGGTGAGTGCTTGGCTTTTCTTCGCTGAGGTTTTACCAGGCTTTGTAGTAAGTAAGTTTACAAAGGTGGTGAGAATTAATTGTTTATCGTTAGCACGGGACTTGAAAGTACGTGACGATAAGAGATTTCTGAAAGGAAGAAATTGCAGCACTCGGGATAACCATGAATTTGAAAGTGTTGAAAAAGCCACTTTTACTGGAGTTGGCCAAAAGTCTGGGTTTGGATCTTCAGGACCAAACGAGAAAGCCAGATATCATTGCGGCTATTGAGGCACTTGAGGCAGACGACGATGAGCTCTCGGAATGCCTGGAGCTGATTGCTGAGAGAGAGAAATCGAAGAGGGAAGCAGAAGTAAAAAAATGAGAAACGCATGGCTGAAGAGAGTAAGCGCTTAGAGCAGGAACTTGAGCTGAAGCGTCTCGAACTGCAGGTGCTAAAAGCTCGAAATGAAAGGGATGAGAGCGTAGCATCGGGCACAGTAGAACGCAAGTCGTTCCGCATGAAAGACCTTATGCAACCTTATAGGAAAGGAGAGGACAAAGGTCTGTTCTTGGTAAACTTTGAGCGCACGTGCGAGAAGGCAGGGTTTAGCAAAGCAACTTGGCCACAGTGCTTGCTGACACTGTTACCTTGTGAGGCGGCAGATGTGATAGCCCGTTTGACTAAAAAGATGATTACGATAAGGTTAAATCTAGTCTGCTCAAAAAGTATAGAATGTCAGCGGAAGCTTTCCGGCAAAAATTTCGCAAAGCTCAAATGGAGAATGATGAGTCGTACCCGGAGTTCGCGTATAAGCTCATGGCTAACTTGGCGGAATGGCTCAAAGAAGCTAAAGCTTATGACGAAAGCCAAAGAATGTTGCAATGCTTCGGACTCGAGCAGTTCTACTCTTGCTTGCCTGATGATGTAAGGCATTGGGTGCAAGACAGGCCGGAAGTTGCGACTGTTTCGAAGGCAGGAGAACTTGGCAGAAGAGTTCGTCTCGCGCCGTGCGCTGGACAGGACGGAAAGCCCTAAACACCAGAATAGGAAAGCAGCTGGATGGAGAGGGCAGCCTGGAGAAAAGAGACAACAAGCATGAGGCGTAGACGTCTTAGAAAGAAGTGTGATCGTAAGAGAGGAAGCACTTGAAGCAGAAAACTGTCAGAAGAAAGCTTTTGAAAATAGACGGCCATTGGTTTGTTACAACTGCCAAAAGCCGGGACATTTAGCTGCGGCTTGCAAAAGCCCAAAGATTGTTTGCTTGTCAGTTGGCAGCAACAATGAAAGTATGCGGCTTCTAGAGCCATACTTACGAGATCTCGTCGTGAACGGAAAACCGTGTCGCGTGCTTCGAGATTCGGCAGCTACAATGGATGTAGTTCATCCCTCGTATGTAGAGCCAGAAAATTTCACTGGAGAGTGCACATGGATTAAACAAGCGGTGAAAGCAAATAGCGTGTGCCTTCCAATCGCTAATGTCAGCATTGAAGGTCCATTTGGCGTACTTCGCACAGAGGCTGCCGTGTCAGCCAGTCTGTCGAAGCAGTATCCCTATCTTTTCTCGAGCAGATCTGACCAACTGTTGCAGCAGAAGGGACTAGCGTTCGGAGAAGGGGCTGCCAAAGGGTTGACTCGCTCGAAAGCACGAAAGCGGGCTGCTAAAGCCAGCACACTGGAAGCGTCAGGTGACGTTAATGCGACAGAACATGAGCCGTTAGGCACGACAGATGCAATCCACGCGCCGACTAGCCAGGAAGTAAACATCCCAGACACGTCAGAAGGTAGCGAGGATGGTAGTGAGTTTAAAGAGGCCTGTCGGGAGCTTCTCATAACGCCGCCATCTGACAGCTTGCAAAGATTGCTGGGGGTGGACCGGTCGTCCTTAATAGCCGAGCAAAGAGCCGATTCCACATTGCGGAATCCTAAGCACATGAAGAGTGATGGTATCGCGAAGAAAAACGTGGTATTTCTAGCCAGGTCCGGGGTACTTTATCGAAAGTATCTTGATCGCAGAGGAGTGCAGTTCCACCAATTGGTCGTACCAAAACGCTACCGCGGTGATCTTTTGCACTTGGTTCACAAGAGCTCGCAGTCAGGTCATTTGGGGCTCAAGAAAACAAAGAATCGGTTGTTGCAGGAATATTACTGGCCAGGATGTTTTCGGGAGGTGGAAAATTTTGTAAGGACCTGCGACATATGTTAACGGGTGGGCAAGCCGGGTGATAAGGCGAGAGCCCCAATGAAGCTAGTCACGGAGCCATTTCGACGACTCGTGATAGACACTGTTGGTCCCCTTCCAAAGACTAAGACTGGTTACAGCCACATTTTGACAGTAATCTGTCCTGCCACTAAGTTTGCTGAGACAGTGGCACTGAAAGAGTTAAGCTCAGCGGAAATTGTAAACGCACTCATCTTTCCCGCTGAAATACAGTCAGATCTGCGGACCGTTTTTACCAGCGCACTGAATACAACTTTCCTGGAGAAGTGTGGGATTAAATTAATCCATAGTTCAGTGTACCACCAGCAGTCCAACCCGGTAGAAAAGATGCACTCGGTAATGAAACGCATACTGAGGGCCCTGTGTTTCGATCGCAAATCCGGCTGGGATGCCTGTTTGCGTGCAACAATGTTTGCGCTGAGAACCGTGCCTCATGAGGCCACAAGGTTCTTGCCGGCCGAAATGGTCAACGGCCGCTCCCTGCGATCGCTACTACGCTTTTTTCGGGAATCGCGTGAGGGCAGGGAAGAGAACCCTACGGTGGTCGAATACGTGCTCGCGCTGCTTGAAAGGTTGCACAAGGAGCAGGAGCTTGCGGGATGCGAAATGAGTAATGCGCAGGTGAGGGCCAAACAGTGCAATGACCGAACAGCGAGATCACGCTGTCTTGAAGCTAGAGACGCGGTAATGGTGCTACGACCATCCCAGAAAAATAAATTGGAAGTTCAATGGGATAGCCCAGTGGAAGTCATTCAGACACTGTCCGACACACGCTGTCTAACTAGCCTTCCCGGAAAGCGAAAGATAGAGCCACGGAAAACCTAACGGCAATGCCGATGACTTAAGTCGATGCTTTTGGTGTTATTGATAGCATCGGTGAGTCTGGCTTGGGTATGTTTTTTTTTTTTTTCCTTGTATACGTTTGCATTGTTACCATTTTTATTTTAATCTTGAACATTGTGTTTGTGTGAATGAATAATGTTCTGGTTGTTTCAAGTGCTGAAGTAATAGTAAAAGGATTAAAGTAATATTGGTATGAAAGCCTGGTGGATCTGGTGGAGAGAGTCCTGGCGCTTGCCGTCTTTGCGGCTGTGATTTTCGTGTGGTTCAAACTGATGCTGTCATTCCTGTGAATGAGCTGGTCTGCAGAGAGCAAGAAACCCTCCATAGTCTTGACAAGAAGCAACGAGGAGCTGCAGAGTCCGTTGGAGGCAGCAGAGCATCAGCAACAGTGAACCCAACCAGAACGACATCGTGTATCCCTCTGGACAATGGTTGCTGACCTTTGTGCATCGGGATCTTCAACCGCCGCCGGAGAAGCTGTTACGTTTCGAACTTCCCAAGTAACGAGACGGTGCACGTGTCGAAATGGGCGTCCGTTTTTCTAAGAAGACTGCACGCGACCACCTCGGAGTTCGCGGACCAGAACCACCCAGGACGCAGCAACGCGGTGTCGCATGTCGGCAGCGACGGCAGCAGTTGCCCCAGTTAGTGTCCGGAGGACTGTGCACAGAGGCGCTAACGAATTCGCCGAAGAGCGGGCGCGCCTGTGTTTGGAAACAGAGAGCCGCGGCGCCTGCGTGTTAGCACCGAGGAGAGAGAGCGGGTCATCTTCCCCCCCGTGGAGAAGAGCGGTCACCGCATTCCTTTCCCGCGGAGTGCTCCCGCGCGAGGGATCCGCGTGGGTGGCGCGTGGTTCCGACCTTGGACAGCCAGCAAGCCTCCTTGGTACCCCCATGCCTGATTTCCCCCGGCGGAGTCGCCATCGTGCCGCTAAAGTGGAAAGAGTGCGCTGGGAGGACGTTCTAGTGGGCGGTTCCCGAATGTCAGCAGATCAGGAACTCAAATGTGATTGGACTTTGACAAAATAGAAAATTCCCCAACTAGGTACTTGGGGACAAAAAAAGTTGTTAAAAACGAGAGCACGAGTGCTCTCTGGTGTGTACCTTCTCAGATTCACCATGTAAATAAACCTTCGTTATCTCTAACTCTCGGCCAGTCTCTGCTTGGGTGACCACCGCCCAATGTTCAAGTGCATGCAGCCCGACGTCTGACTCGGCTTTTCGCTACCCGTTGGTCCGCTACTGGAGCAGTACCAACGCAACAGTGTTCAGGAGGGCGCTAGGCACCGACGCTAGCAATTCGAACCTTGGAGCATTAGCAAGACAAGACCTTCGAAACAAACTGTCTGTACCGCGCAGGCCACATACCCTTTGGTCGTCAAAAAGAACTAAAACGATCTTAAAACAAACGGTAGCTCGCCAGCCATCGGACGTTAATCCTTACAATGTCAGCAGTCACCAGCGGTGGCATCATCTTTTGATAGAAAGATACAGTAATACCTAAAAAAGAAAAAAAAAACAGCCAGTGCTGTCGTCCTGTGCTTTAGTAGGCGAATGCACACGTAGAAAATATGAGCCGCGTGAGAGGCGTTACATCAATCCGCTCAACACAATATATCAGCCCGCAGCTGGGTTTTGTGTTCTTGAACACGCGAGAGCTGCTCTTCGATTACTGAGAACATCCAGTGAACTTATGCGCCTGCATCACTCAGCGTGGTCTATCCGCGCTTCAAAAATTAATCGCACAATGCGCCATGAGTGACGCTGATCGACTGAATCTACGGCTCAGATCATGACTAAACTACAGCGCTCATTAAGAGACAAAAGGAATAAAGACTGTATGTTCCTGGGGCTTGAGGACACGTCGACTCAGACTTTAAGGGACGCCGCAGAAGAGATCTCCGATAATTTCTACCACCGGGAGTTCTTGCGCGTGCTGACACCACAAAGTACACGGCTGCTATTCTTTCCCGTATCGAAACTCGGCCGCGGCCAAGATCAAACCCGAGTACTACCTCAGCCGCTGAGCCACAGCGGCGGGCTAAAAAAAAAAAAAAAAAATTAAGCGAGTCAATAAAACATTTTCTCAGCACGCACCGGGCTCATATTTCATCCGCGTCGCTGCTGCATTGTCGTCAACTTATTTCACATCAGTGAATGAAAAGCGGGACATCTGCCCTCAATGAATGCGTGCCCCAGCAAAACCGCGCGCCCTGCGTCGCACAGCGCACGGGTGTATTTTGCGGTTCGCCTCCGCGCCATTCGCACAAATATTCAACAACCCCATCTGCACAGCAAGTCCTTCCTAATCACTTCTTCAAATCGCAAAGCGGCCGGGCTCGAATATGCGAGTGCAACGCTGCTACGAGTGCAATGCACTCGATGTCACAGGCGCAGCAGCCATGGATTTCGATGGAAGCAAAATGCTCAAGGGGCCCGTGTACTGTGCAATGCCAGTGCACGCATTAATGAACAGCGGGTGGTCATGATTATTCCGAGCCCTCCATACATACGGCATCTCCCAAATCATGAGCCGCTTTGGGACGTCAAGCCGCATATACCAAACCAGACCAACTTTGCACAAGCGGTCGTGACAAAGTGCCCGTTCTCTATACAAATACCTCGTGCCAACAACTTTGTCCGAACGAATGCCAGCGGACAACTTTCTGTCGTCATGTGGTGCACGGTACGAGCGCACGCCTGCCGCCTCCACAGATGCATGTTTCGCACCTGAATGAGGGCTCGCTTAAGCTCGTCGCACGTGCTTGTACCACACGCTCCACAAAGTCTTCCTCGAGTAAACAGAAAGCACGCAGTGCAGTTGCCGTAATCAGGCGGACTTGGTCCGAGACTGCTGTTTCGTGTGCGTGGGTCGACTCTGAGCATCGCCGTCCTTGTGCAAAGCGAGACACAAAATGGCGCGACGCACACAAATGAGCCCGGAAACCGACGAGAACGGTGGAAGAGACGTCAAGGAGGCTCTCCCACCGCTGACTTCGCACGTAGCAGCACGCTGGTTCTCGCCTGACGTGGCGTGAAACGCAACTACAATTGCGATAGGTCAGCTGCGGATATCATGGATTGTGTGACGTAACCAAATGGCAGCGTCATATATATTGTTTGCTTTTAGGATTCCTGACCTCTTCTCCTCCTTGTTGCGTTGGTACTGCTCCGGTAGCGGACCAACGGGTAGCGAAAAGCCGAGTCAGACGTCGGGCTGCATGCACTTCAATATTGGGCGGTGGTCACCCAAGCAGAGACTGGCCGAGAGTTAGAGAGAACTTAACGAAGGTTTATTTACATGGTGAATCTGAGAAGGTACACACTGGAGAGCACTCGTGCTCTCGTTTTTAACAACTTTTTTGTCCCCAAGTACCTAGTTGGGGAATTTTCTATTTTGTCAAAGTCCAATCACATTTGAGTTCCTGATCTGCTGGCATTCGGGAACCGCCCACTAGAACGTCCTCCCAGCGCACTCTTTCCACTTTAGCGGCACGATGGCGACTCCGCCGGGGGAAGTCAGGCATGGGGGTCCCAAGGAGGCTTGCTGGCTGTCCAAGGTCGGAACCGCGCGCCACCCACGCGGACCCCTCGCGCGGGAGCACTCCGCGGGAAAGGAATGCGGTGACCGTTCTTCTCCACGGGGGGGAGATGACCCGCTCTCTCTCCTCGGTGCTAACACGCAGGCGCCGCGGCTCTCTGTTTCCAAACACAGGCGCGCCCGCTCTTCGGCGAATTCGTTAGCGCCTCTGCGCACAGTCCTCCGGACACAAACTGGGGCAACTGCTGCCGTCGCTGCCGATATGCGACACCGCGTTGCTGCGTCCTGGGTGGTTCTGGTCCACGAACTCCGAGGTGGTCGCGTGCAGTCTTCTTAGAAAAACGGACGCCCATCTCGACACGTGCACCGTCTCGTTACTCGGGAAGTTCGAAACGTAACAGCTTCTCCGGCGGCGGTTGAAGATCCCGATGCACAAAGGTCAGCAACCATTGTCCAGAGGGATACACGATGTCGTTCTGGTTCGGTTCACTGTTGCTGATGTTCTGCTGCCTCCAACGGACTCTGCAGCTCCTCGTTGCTTCTTGTCAAGACTATGGGGGGCTTCTTGATCTCTGCAGACCAGCTCATTCACAGGAAAGACAGCATCAGTTTGAACAACACGAAAATCACAGCCGCAAAGACGGCAAGCGCCAGGACTCTCTCCACGAGATCCACCAGGCTCTCATACCAATATTACTTTAATCCTTTTACTACTACTTCAGCACTTGATACAACCAGAACATTATTCACTCACACAAACACAATGTTCAAGATTAAAAGAAAAATGGTAATTATGCAAACCTATGCCAGGAAAAAAAACATACCCAAGCCAGACTCATCGATGCTATCAATAACACTAAAAACATCGACTTAAGCCATCGGCATTGCCATTTAGTTTACCCTTTTTGTAGCGAACATCAAAAGAGTATTGCTGCAACGCGAGGCTCCAGCGAAGCAGTCGGCCGTTTTTGGGGGACATAGTCTGCAACCACGTGAGAGGACAATGGTCTGTTTCAATGATGAACCTCGAGCCGGCGAGGTAGCACGCAAGTTTCTGCACTGCCCACACAAGACATGCGCACTCCTTTTCCGAAGCACTATACGCTTCCTCCCGTAGAGTTAGCTTACGGCTAGCATACAGCACCGGATGCTCTTCACCCGCGTCACCTCTCTGGCATAATACCACGCCCAGGCCACGGTCACTTGCATCACACTGCACAATAAATGGCTTCGAGTAGTCAGGTGCCTGCAGCACAAGTTTACTCGTTAGTGCTTGTTTCAAGGCAAAGAAAGCTTTTTCTTTCTTTTCATCCCATTGAAGGACCTGCGGTTCCGTTTTCCTCAAAGCGTCAGTAAGAGGACTGGCAAGCTCTGAATAACGGGGAATGTAGTGCTGGTAGTAACCCGCTACTCCCAAAAACGAGCGCACATCCGTTTTAGTACGCGGCTGCGGGAAAATCGCGGATAGCAGCTACTTTCACATCTGATGGTCGGCGGTGGCCTCGTCCAACTGTGTGACCCAGGTAGGTTACTTCGGCTCGCCCAAGTTGGCATTTCGCAGCTTTCACTGTTAAACCCGCGTCGCGGAAACGGCTAAGAACCGCTCGTAGGTGCGTGACATGCTCGGGCCATGACCGAGAAAACACCGCCACGTCATCCAAATATGGTAAGGCGAAATCCTCCAGCCCCCGCAAAACCCTATCCATGAGGGCTGAGAAGCAGTAAGGGGCATTCTTTAAGCCGAAGCTTAATACCTTAGGGCGGAATGTTCCCACGGGCGAAATGAACGCCGCATATCTACTTGCCTGCTCAGTCTGGGGCACCTGCCAATAGCCTCGAACGAGGTCGAATGTAGATATATACTCTGCACTGCTAACTTTCTCAATCCGTTCCTCGATATTGGGTATTGGGTAGGTCTGGTCTTTGGTTATGAGGTTGAGCCTCCTGTAATCAATGCAGGGACGCGGTTCCTTTCCAGGGACTTCTACCAAAATGAGAGGTGACGTATAGTCGCTCTCGCAAGCCTCAATGACGTCGAGCTCTAACACTCGCCTAATTTCAGCCTCCATAAGTTCTCGCTGCCTGGGTGACACCCGGTAAGCTTTCGAACGGACAGGCTGAGAGGAATTAAGCTCGATGTCGTGAACTATCGCAGTTGTCCGGCCCGGCTTCTCCGAAAACCGATCTTTGTATTCGTGCAATAGCGTTGCTAGATCTCTGCTTTGATCAGCATCGACTTCAGCGGCCTCGACCATGGCCTTAATGGCTTGGTCAGTGTTTTCACTGCAGTCCTCATTTTCCCCTGCGCCTAGATCCGGGAAATCCAGTGATGTTTCCTCGGGGAGGTTCAACGCCATGTTAACTATCATTTCCCTTTCCCTGTACGGTTTCAGCAGATTACTGTGATATATCTGCTGTACCTTTCGCCTTCCGGGCAGGCTAATTAGATAGTTCGTGTCGGACAACCTCTGAATAACTTCCGCTGGACCCTCCCATTGAACTTCCAATTTATTTTTCTGGGAAGGTCGCAACACCATTACCGCGTCTCCCGCTTTAAAACAGCGTGATCTCGCTGTTCGGTCATAGTAGTGTTTGGCCCTCGTCTGTGCTTTATTCATTTCGCATCCCGCGAGCTCCTGTCCCTTGTGCAACCGTTCAAGCAGCGCGAGCACGTATTCGACCAGCGTAGGGTCCTCTCCCCGGCCTTCCCACGATTCCCTAAGAAGGCGGAGAGGCGATCGAAGGGAGCGGCCATAGACCAGTTCGGCTGGTGTGAATCCCGTGGCCTCGTGAGGTACGGTTCTCAGCGCAAACATTGTTGCGGGCTAACAGGCATCCCAGTCGGCTTTGCGATCAAAGCACAATGCCCTCAGTACGCGCTTCATTACCGAGTGCATCTTTTCTACCGGGTTGGACTGCGGGTGGTACACTGAACTATGAATTAACTTAATTCCACATCTCTCCAGAAAAGTTGTAGTCAGTGCGCTGGTAAAAACAGTCCCTGATCTGACTGTATTTCAGCGGGAAATCCAACCCGTGCGAAAATGGACATGAGCGCGTTCACAATTTCCACTGAGCTTAACTCTTTCAGGGCCACTGCCTCGGGAAACTTGGTGGCAGGACAGATTACTGTCAAAATGTGACTGTAACCAGTCTTAGTCTTTGGAAGGGGACCAACAGTGTCGATCACGAGTCGTCGAAATGGCTCCGTGATCACAGGCACAAGCTTCATTGGGGCTCTCGCCTTATCTCCCGGCTTGCCACCCGTTGACATGTGTCGCAGGTCTTTACAAAATCTTCCACCTCCCGAAAACATCCCGGCCACCAATATTCCTGCAGCAAACGATTCTTTGTTTTCTTGAGCCCTAAATGACCGACCACGAGCTCCCGTGAACCAAGTGCAAAAGATCACCACGGTAGCGTTTGGTACGACCAATTGGTCGAACTGCACTCCCCTGCGATCAAGATACTTTCGATAAAGCACCCCGGACCTTTCTAGAAATATCACGTTTTTCTTCGCGATACCATCACTCTCCATGTGCTTAAGATTCCGCAATGTGGAATCGGCTCTTTGCTCGGCTATCAGGGAAGATCGGTCCACCCCGAGCAATCTTTGCAAGCTGTCAGATGCCGGTGTTATGAGAAGCTCACCGCAGGCCTCTTTAAGCTCAATACAATCCTCGCTACTTTCTCGCGTGTCTCGGATGTTCACTTCCTCGCTAATCGGCGCGTGGACTGCCTCTGTCGTGTCTAACGGCTCACTCTCTGTCGCGTCAACGTCACCTGACGCTTCCAGTGTGACGGATTTAGCAGCCAGCTTTCGTGCTTTCGAGCGAGTCAACGCGTGAACAGCCCCTTCTCCGAACGCTAGTCCCTTCTGCTGCAACAGTTGGTCAGATCTGTTCGAAAAAAGATAGGGGTACTGTTTCGACAGACTGGCCGACACAGCAGCCTCCGTATGAAGTACGCCAAATGGACCTTGAATGCTGATGTTAGCGATTGGAAGGCACACGCTACCGGCTTCCACCGCTTGTTTAATCCATGCGCACTCTCCAGTGAAATTTTCTGGCTCTACATACGAGGGATGAACTATATCCATTGTAGCTGCCGAATCTCGAAGCACGCGACACGGCTTTCCGTTCACAACGAGATCTCGGATGTATGGCTCTAGAAGCCGCATATTTTCATCGTTGCTGTCCACTGACGAGCAAACAATCTTTGGGCTTTTGCAGACCGCCGCTACATGTCCGGGCTTTTGGCAATTATAGCATACCAATGGCCGTCTCTTTTCAAAAGCATTCTTTTGGCGGTCTTCTGCTTCGGGCGCTTCTCTTACAATCGCCTTTTTTTCTGCGACATCTGCGCCTCGTGCTTGCTGTTTCTCTTTTAAAGGTTGCCCTCTCCATCCAGCTGCTTTCCTATTCTGGTGTTCTTTCCTAGGGCTTTCCTTTCTGTCCAGCGCACGGCGCGACACAAACTCTTCTGCCAGTTCTGCTGCCTTCGAAACAGTCGCAACTTCCGGCCTGTCTTGCACCCAATGCCTTACATCATCAGGCAAGCAAGAGTAGAACTGCTCGAGTCCGAAGCACTGCAACATTCTTTGGCTTTCGTCATAAGCTTTAGCTTCTTTGAGCCATTCCCCCAAGTTAGCCATGAGCTTATACGCGAACTCCGGGTACGACTCATCATTCTCCTTTTGAGCTTTGCGAAATTTTTGCCGGAAAGCTTCCGCTGACATTCTATACTTTTTGAGCAGACTAGATTTAACCTTATCGTAATCATCTGCATCTTCTTTAGTCAAGCGGGCTATCACATCTGCCGCCTCACAAGGTAACAGTGTCAGCAAGCACTGTGGCCAAGTTGCTTTGCTAAACCCTGCCTTCTCGCACGTGCGCTCAAAGTTTACCAAGAACAGACCTATGTCCTCTCCTTTCCTATAAGGTTGCATAAGGTCTTTCATGCGGAACGACTTGCGTTCTACTGTGCCCGATGCTACGCTCTCATCACTTTCATTTCGAGCTTTTAGCACCTGCAGTTCGAGACGCTTCAGCTCAAGTTCCTGCTCTAAGCGCTTACTCTCTTCAGCCATGCGTTTCTCATTTTTTTCTTCTGCTTCCCTCTTTGATTTCTCTCTCTCAGCAATCAGCTCCAGGCATTCCGAGAGCTCATCGTCGTCTGCCTCAAGTGCCTCAATAGCCTCAATGATATCTGGCTTTCTCGTTTGGTCCTGAAGATCCAAACCCAGACTTTTGGCCAACTCCAGCAAAAGTGGCTTTTTCAACACTTTCAAATTCATGGTTATCCCGAGTGCTGCAATTTCTTCCTTTTAGAAATCTCTTATCGTCACGTACTTTCAAGTCCCGTGCTAACGATAAACAATTCCCACCACCTTTGTAAACTTACTTACTACAAAGCCTGGTAAAACCTCAGTGAAGAAAAGCCAAGCACTCACCGAACCTTGCAACCATGATTCCAGCGGAGTCCATCCCGACGCTGCCAACCAGCTGTTGCGTTGTTACTGCTCCGGTAGCGGACCAACGGGTAGCGAAAAGCCGAGTCAGACGTCGGGCTGCATGCACTTCAATATTGGGCGGTGGTCACCCAAGCAGAGACTGGCCGAGAGTTAGAGAGAACTTAACGAAGGTTTATTTACATGGTGAATCTGAGAAGGTACACACTGGAGAGCACTCGTGCTCTCGTTTTTAACAACTTTTTTGTCCCCAAGTACCTAGTTGGGGAATTTTCTATTTTGTCAAAGTCCAATCACATTTGAGTTCCTGATCTGCTGGCATTCGGGAACCGCCCACTAGAACGTCCTCCCAGCGCACTCTTTCCACTTTAGCGGCACGATGGCGACTCCGCCGGGGGAAGTCAGGCATGGGGGTCCCAAGGAGGCTTGCTGGCTGTCCAAGGTCGGAACCGCGCGCCACCCACGCGGACCCCTCGCGCGGGAGCACTCCGCGGGAAAGGAATGCGGTGACCGTTCTTCTCCACGGGGGGGAGATGACCCGCTCTCTCTCCTCGGTGCTAACACGCAGGCGCCGCGGCTCTCTGTTTCCAAACACAGGCGCGCCCGCTCTTCGGCGAATTCGTTAGCGCCTCTGCGCACAGTCCTCCGGACACAAACTGGGGCAACTGCTGCCGTCGCTGCCGATATGCGACACCGCGTTGCTGCGTCCTGGGTGGTTCTGGTCCACGAACTCCGAGGTGGTCGCGTGCAGTCTTCTTAGAAAAACGGACGCCCATCTCGACACGTGCACCGTCTCGTTACTCGGGAAGTTCGAAACGTAACATCCTCCATTCTGTTGGAAGCAGCATCAAAATTATCGAAGTTGCGAAGAGGATGGCCGTCAAAATGGCGGTTATTTTATACAATGCAAGATCTGACGGCGAAGAGAACTGGGAACTGCGGGCACCCACGGTTTGCCGAAAGGGTTGTGGTTATCGTAGTAAAGCAGTTCACCCTGCATTTTAAAGTTGGCAAGTTGACGGCGCAGTGGAGAATTCGGGATTATCGAACTACCGTTGAGTCGTTCTATCTGTGTGCGACAGTAGGAGTCCGCTTACTGCTACTGAGCGGAAGCCAGATCATGCTGAATGTCGGGCAAAGCGGCAATCGACGCGGTTGGACAAATAATTTGCACGTGCCGGGAAGAACGTGCTCAGGGAAGTACTCGGTGTAGAGGCGACAAGGGGGCAACGAGAGCTGGTATCGGCGTCGAAGTGTTTCTTGCCAGATGTTTAAGTTATTGTGAACTGAAATTCTTCAAGATGGAAAATGCAGCACCCGAGCCGCTAAGTAAAATTTTTCAGGGATGAGAGCCAGCACAAAGCGTAGTGGGTAGTGGCTACCATAAAATGCCGACCATAAAGTTAAGGGCAAAATATTTCAACGGCCCATACAAGTCTGCAAGACACCGGTAGCGCTGCTCAGCCGGAGTTCGCGAGCGACTGGCGTAAGCGACAACCCCTACGATGGATAATTCGATATATAAATCATGCCACCATATGTGCCCCTCTGTGACCCATAAGTGAGATGCGGTGTATCACGCTAGCGGCGCGCTTCCTGCAGCGACGTGCCGCTCGCCTGCATACCGGCAGCCTACCGTTCGCCACGGGTGCTTAGGTGTTCATTCTAGTAATTTCTTAAATATCTCGTAGAAAATCTGACCGATCATTCTGCTTCCAGACATCTTATTTGACTTCGTGAATTACGGGGCAATGAGCCGAGGAGTGCAGAAATTTCCCCAGTGGGGCGCGCGCGTGCGTGCGTCTGTGCGTGTGTGTGTGTGTGTGTGTGTGTGTGTGTGTGTGTGTGTGTGTGTGTGTGTGTGTGTGTGTGTGTGTGTGTGTGTGTGTGTGTGTGTGTGTGTGTGTGTGTGTGTGTGTGTGTGTGTGTGTGTGTGTGTGTGTGTGTGTGTGTGTGTGTGTGTGTGTGTGTGTGTGTGTGTGTGTGTGTGTGTGTGTGTGTGTGTGTGTGTGTGTGTGTGTGTGTGTGTGTGTGTGTGTGTGTGTGTGTGTGTGTGTGTGTGTGTGTGTGTGTGTGTGTGTGTGTACCTGTGTGTGTCCTCTCGGCGTCACGCACGAAAATTGCGAACTTGGCAACTATCCTCATAACGGTTCAGAAAAGGCTAAAATCTGTTTCGTGTTTTCTTATCTCGAGCCTCGGATTCCATGGCCTAGCGGGCGCTATTCGATCGCTCTCCTCGTCTTCCTAAGTTTTGTAGCGAAATGACACGCCTAAATATGATGTGGTTGGTTGGTTTGTGGGGTTTAACGTCCTAAAGCGACTCAGGCTATGACAAATGCCGTAGTGGAGGCCTCCGGAATCATACGTGTATATCATATCATGCGATCCGACCCTCTCCTCGTTTCCCATCAAGCTTTATTCGTACGCGCTGCTGCGCGCATATCTTTGAAAAACGCACTCGAGTGCTCGTTATGTTTAGAAAGGTAAATCTATCCCTCCGTATTAGGTTGACTTGATACTCCTGCGGGAGTAATTGGCTCACAGTGTGACGTCAGAGAGCGCTTATGCAATCTAGGCCACTTGTGCTCTCTGGAATGGACAATTTATATATTTTCATACGGCGCACTTATAATGACCGCCCAGCTAAGCATCGTATTGCACGAGTCCGGACAATGGATTCAGTTGCGGGATCGTATTCAGCCTTGATGAAAACGAGTCGACTCGCTCTACAACTGATCCCCGCTGAATAATTAGAAAGAGGAGAGGAGATATTCCATGGAGAGAAATACAATAAAATAATCGATGGTGGCGAAATTCCGAGAAAATGAAGAAATCTATCGGCTTTGTGGAAGCATCAAAGCAGCGCGGCCCTGAAGCTTGACATTTTGCGAGCGGAAAGTGACATTGCTTTGAGATATTAAAATGCCGCACTGGAAAAAAGTGCTGTCCTCTGGAGTGCTCTTCTTACTTAGTTACTTTAGTACTGCTTTTAATTTAAATGTTAACCTTTCCCTATTCGGGGAGCGCTTTCTCAGGTGCAACCGTTCTCTCCCGTGGCTCGGTTTCGAACTTTTGTGACTGGTTCTGGTGACGATTTCCGCCTTTAATCTCTTTTGCAGATTTCAATTAGCAGCGTACGCACGGCCAGTAAACTTCGGTGGACGAGTCCACTGATGACACTTGCTGCCGCATAGTGGTGGTCGCTACGTACTTACGTGGCTCTGCGGCGACCATATCGGTAATGGATTGCATCTCAGCCACAGCACCTTCGCCAAAAGCATAAGTGTGTTTATGCCTGCGATTTGCCCCCCCCCCCCCCCCCTAGAAAAAAAAGGGGGGCAGGTATCACAGACAAAATTAATTGCCTTTGTTTTTTGGTCCTTTGTGTGTACATTTGTTGTTCATTGCCTTTTGATCTTCAAAATATTCATCCAACGCATACCCTGAAACCTTGGACAAATTTGGGGGAAAGCGAAATTTTCGCACATGTTTTTGCAAAAATGCAACCAGTCAATCTGCACAATAGCAAAAATGTTCATCATAGCAACCAGTACGTCCGTAGATACTACCTTGGAAGATTCGTAGTTTTTGTTATTTATTTTTAACAAATATGTGGCCTAATCCGGGCGGCTACACCTAGATTAGCCCCCTGCAGGAATACACAAGTGTTGCTGACTAGAGCTGTGCACGGGCTCGAGCTGGCCCGAAAGCCCGTACCCGGGCCGCTCGGCAGCCCTTTCTCTCGGGCTCGGGCCGGGCCCGGGCCATGTTTTATTTCTCTCGGGCGGACCGGGCCGGACGTCCTGATCACTAACACATGCAACATTTGCGAATGCGCCATTACGGCCATAGTGCGAGTTAGACTTGGTTTTTCTTGTTGCAGTATGTAGTTGGTCCTAGAAATGTGCACAGGCTTGGGCCGGCCCGTACCCGTCTCGGCCCACAGGCCGGACTCGGGCAGCTCAGAAGCCCTCGGGCACGGGCCGGGCCCGGGCCAAACAAAATATGTTTGTCGCAGGCGGGCCGGGCCGGACACCCTGATCACGAACTGTCACAAATCCCCGCCTCTACGGTCAAAAGAGGCGCGGGATCCCCTTTACGGTTATCCGTCGTCATTCAATGAGGTTTAAGAACACATTTAAAAGTTAGGCCGGTCAACTCGTGAAGGTTGTTAGAACTGATGCTTGGGCGAGTTGGTATGCCATTTTCTGAAGAACAGCGCGACTTGGACTCCTTCCGTCCTTGTCCAAGTCGCGCTGTTCTTCAGAAAACTCGTGAAGCACGTGTGACGGTGCGTGATTGAGGAATAAGTTCAAATAGGTCACTTTCTTTTACAAACAATTGAATGTTTATAAATAGTAGTTCGAATTACATTGCATAATAGTAGAGTAGAATAAAAAAATAAAACGCCACGATGAGATATTGATAAAAGACGAAGAATAAATGACAACAGGAAAAACCCGACAACGAAAAAACGCTGCGATAAAAAGAAGACAATAAAGATAAAAAGCAAGTATTCTAGACATAATAAGTATGGGAAAACTCACATAGAGAACACAGCGAAAAAAAAAATATTACTCAGTCAGGTAAAGTTTAACAAAAGCCAAAAACAATGTTCGATTGAACAACAGTGTGTGGCGAATGCAATTCTCACGGCTTTCTTGTTTGTTGAGGCGTCGAAGGCTGGGTTGCTCGGTAGCGGCGGTCGTACACAGGTGCAGAGAACGATGCGGCGATCGCGGACCCGAGAAACACAATATGCTTTTCCGGAGCAGCCGCGAGAGAGGCTGGAAGACTGAACCCTTCCAGAGCACTGTGGCGCGGGCGTTCTGCGGTCGGTTATTTTATGCACTCTTCTTCTGCGCCGCGCCCGCGTCAAGGACAGGCGGTCGCTGTCCCTGCCGGCGTGCTGAATCTTGTTCAGAGGAGCAGCGGGGTCCCGTGAGTTTCGCTCTATATCTGAGGCAGAAACTCCCGCAATTTCCGCTGTATAATAGGTGAGGTGGCTTGTGGCACGAACACATGCAACTTTTTTGAAGGCGCAATTACGGTCATAGTGCGATAAGCGTATAGAATGCATAGCATTTTCCCGCGTCCTTAGCATGCGGGAGCTTCCGAGTTCTTGCCAGGCGTCGGCCCGCCTTTCCTACCCAACTTCTCGCAGCATACGGATCTTTGGTAGCCGGATGTGACCAAGCAGGTGGGGCACTTGTGGGCTATTTAGTTTCATGTTTCCCATCCGCTTTGGTAACGTAGGCGCTGACGTTTAGGTGAACGGCACACGATGAGCTAGGTGAGCTCAATGGGTGCTTGGCCACAAAATCAACCATTTGTTTAGGTTTAGAGCTAGCGCACCCTTAGGCATTCCAGCCCCAATTTGTTGCACCGAAACTTCGGCGCTCCCGGTTCACTATCCGGGAGCGCCGCAAATGCCTCAATTCAATGCATAACTTGTTGTTTCTGTACAATAGCTAAATTCTACGTATGTGCTGTGCCTCTATATGTTCAGCAAAATTGCATTTCAAAGTTAATAACTCAACACTTCAAGGTCTTGGATAACGTTATCATCCTGAAATTATTTTCTTCTTTTTCATCTCTTCAACTGCAATTATAGCTTGATGGGCCGGACCGGGTTCAGTGACTTGCAGAGACCGGCCGTGCCCAGGTCTGCAGCGTCGGGCCGGGGCCAGGCTCAAAATTTTGGCCCATGCACACCTCTACATGGTCCATGATAAGCGTCTAGAATGCACAGCATCTTCCCGCCTCCTCCCCAGGCGACAGCTTCTGAATTCTTTCCTGGCGTCGACCCGCCTTTTAATGCTAAAGCATTAAGTTAATGCTCTTCAATCGAACGCCGATCGGTGGTGCGCTCAAATTTATATATTAATGTAAATATGCCATTATGCTAGAACTGCCTGTGACCCTGAGGATGGTGGTAGAAAGAGCGGAGTCGTATCTAACGATTAGTTCGGTTCGTAATCGCGAAATTGCTAGTCTAAATCTACTCCCAATTTGATGAGGGAATCGCATCATCGACCTTTGGGGGTCCTAAATGGTAAAATTCGCGTTTGCAGAGGGTGCGGGGGGGGGGGGGGGGTGAGATCTACGCGAAATGAGATTGCGATAAATAAAATCTCACTTACTTGCATTTCAACGCCTATCGGTGGTGGCTGAATTTTTTGTTATTTCTCCGACTATTCAATTGTGTCACGTGTTCGATGTAAGGTAGGTCCGCCGGATGCAAGCGAGGAGGACGCTGTAGCGCTGGCGAAAGCATGCATACATTTTATGCACGCGATGAGCCAACCAGACACACAGAAACAGTTACATAAGAACACAAATGAGTCCACAGCAACCACGTGTGAGCGCAACGACAAGCGCGAGAGAATGCTAGAGGAGCGTGTGCTCGGACAAAAGATAAAAACGCATCGTAAAAAAAAAAAAAGAACTACACTTTCCAAAATAAAAAAAAAAAAGCAATATTTCCAAGGGGGTCTGTTTCTGGAAATCTCAGAAAGGTACGATTCATTGATGAAATAATTAAATTTCTCTCTCGTATGATGTCATTTTTACAGATATTTCTTTACTAGGTTCACCTTTATTCAGCTTGATACCAAGGAGAATTCGTGCACTGGATTTCTGCTTCTGGACACGCCAGTGAACGGATGCGGGATGCAGGGCTCTTCAGGAGCGGTTTCAGCGCCGATGCTTAGCCGCGAAAAGGGGGTTTTGATTGTGACAGTGACTGTCAGGTAGTTCTGCCGAGTCTTCCAACCGGACGTTTGGTTTTAAATACGTTTTTCTTTTTTTTTTTTTTTTTTTTTTTTTTTGCACGCGGATATCAACGAGCGCTCGTACAGAATGGAAGATTTTCATGATACGCTAGCGCGGCAGTCGTTCTTCCGGATGTTATCGCCCTGGGAACGTATCGCATGAACCATGCCTGGGATATCACATTCAAGGATACCGAAGGTGCAAAGAATATAGGCGACGGTGAAGAGCTACGTGTCAAGGACCATCGCTACCTGGTTATTGACCCAGCCAATCATAGACATATACGGCTGAAGCTCCACTGGTGCTCTACAATGTTCCTGATGAGGACGTTAGGAAAAGTCAGAGATGTTTCCCGCGAACGTTGGTGTGTTCAAGCGGTGTTGGAGAAGGGCTCGACCTCAAAGCACCTGACCCTAAACTTGATTGACTTGCCACGTCATTTGAACGTTGGCGGTGAGTTGGCGCTGGTCGCAGTACCGGGTAGACCTCCATTGTTGCTTCGTTGCCATGACACCGGGCGTATCCGACGCGAGTGTCGGGTTCCAGAGCCTGCCGACGCTACGGGCACGAAGAAAGGCCAATGTGTCCGCACTTATGCGAGCATTACTGGCCCCGGGACCGCTGAAGATACGTCCGAATTGCTGATTGACGAGGCGGAGGCGGAGGAGGCAGCCCATGTAACAGGGCAACCAGTGTCGCACAAGACGTCTTCATTGACGCTTCTGACAAAGAAGAGTGTGACGACGTCCAGTGCGGTGGTGAAAAAACTAGACAGGTGAGACTCTGAACGGTGGCATGGTGGAAGAAGCGAGGAAAGCTACTGGTGATACCGCAGACAGCGTGAAACCGGTCAGCAGCGAGTCCACGGACGTCAGCCAGGAGGCGCTGGTACTCTATCTGCAGGGAAGCGGACGCTCGAGGAGAGAATCGGCGAACAGTCAGGAGGAGGCAGCGGTGAGCCGCCGCCGAAAACCCCTGGGGTTCGACATTGAAGCCACGGCCGAATGTCTCGTCCGAGATGCGGCAAGCGGGGAAACCGCCTCCGTAACTGTGCATTTGGATTGTTTAATTTGGAAGTGGGCCGTTAACCGTTGACGGCCCACTTCCTGACGTCGTATGATGGCTTCTCTTGAACAACTCTATTATCGTGGCAAAAGGGGTTTAGGAAAAGCGGTGGAAATGTGATATTCTTTTTCTCTTGGAAAATTGCGTTTTTAAGGCCTCAGTTTTCAAGTTCCCTCGTGGTGTTACCGTACTCCCACTACTTTCTGCGATTACTGCACTGCGTTATTTCTGTTTCCGCAGGCTCTTCAGTCTTTCGCTCAGGACCCATAAAATGCGCCTTTCAATTGTTCCGCTCTATTTCGCTTACGTCAATACCGAAGCTGATATCCTCTTACTAATATTTCCTCTCGTTCTCGGCGACGTTTAATTTCCAGCTTTAAGCAAAAAATATGCCGGTGACAGGGATAATAAATGTTGCGGCTACTTCTAGCACCCGTCAAGCGGCCGACTTGACGCGCTAATTACGAAACCATATCAGTGTATACTGCGATAAATGCTTCCTTTCAGTGCGCCCTAATATGTAGATGCACAGTCTCATCTATATGCCATTTTCGTGCCGTCACCTAGAGTCATTAGACGGTAGTTTCGGGGGGACATAGCGGGTGTCTTTTCTTTCTTTTTTTTTTTACATTTGTTTTCATCCTACCAATTTTGTTTCCGTAGTCAGCATCGCGTAGTTTTGTTACAGTGCGAATAACTCTGATCTTATATAGCCAAAGTAGTTCTTTTCATTACAGTCTTTTTCATCGCGTGGAGAAGCCAGCAAATGAAGGATGTAGCTGGTGAGAAACATTTTAACAATAAGGCTTTGGCGGCCGGCCCGAGGCTCGTTCTTGATGACGCAGCTGCTGTGCCACCGCTAAGCGCTACCGATACATTCTGCTAGCAAGGGTGCCTGATAGCGTGAGCAGCTCGTGCGACGAAAATGCTAAATCACGGAAAAGGGGCGTGAAGAACGCACAGAGCTGGCCTGAGCGTTTAGGACAAGGGTTACACTGGTTACACTGCGCAACGGATCAGTGGAACTACTTGCTTTAATGTCTCGAAAGGCAGCGAAAGGCGCCCCCTTTACCTCTGATGTCATCGGTCGCAAGAGCTCCCATGGTGGGTCGACCGCTACCGAGTCGACCTGAGACATTAGGCGACGCTCGCTATATTGTGCAGTGGAAAATGGCCCGTTGGAGTTTTGTTTCTTTTAATCTGGGGAACACATTTAGAGTCGATGTTGCCGAAACGATGGGCTCGCTCTAGAACGGGCTCGTCGTCGTGAGAATACTTGCGCACATAGGCCTGCGCAGGGTTCTGCATTAGGGAAAGCCAAGTCCCGCCCCAGTGCACCCCCCCCCCCCCTCCCTCCCACCAAGGCCCCAACGGCCAAAACACAGCGCAATGATGAGGAATGGTTATAAAGTTTTTTATGTGATGGTATCACAACATATGTAAAATATTGTGCGCTTAAAAAACAAAACACGCTTAGCCTTGGATGCAGATACTGCAAATGACGCGACGACGTGCTTCTTAGTGCACAGGTGAATGGCGTGTACAACTTCATAAAAAGTACGTGAAGTTGAGAGGAGAGGAGCGGGCATCGAGAAAGAGGCTAGCCGATATTGCGGTAGGTAGCAGCACCTGTGTTCCTCTTCCTGGATGCGTGTTGTCATCCTACTGAGGGCAGGCATCTTTCAGTGAACGGTCGTTTAGGTGGACGTTTACATATCCCTGTAAATATGCTTTCTCTTATAGAAACCACATTTCAATTGCCTCCATATCAGCACGGATAGCGCAGAGCAACATCAAAAGCTGGTCCGGTTGGTCATATTCCCGATGCGCAACGTTGCGTTTTGTGCTAGCAGTCTTCTGCCGTTCTCCATGATCGATGCATTCGTGTAAACGATACTTGTATTGCCACGAAAAGCATTTTGTTATTGTTTTAACAGCCTCCGGCGTGCGGCCTTATCGCCGTGAATGTAGCGCGCACGAAAGGATCCCGCATCCATTGTATTTTCACGCTCGGTATCGCGAAACGCGGGTATCGTTTTCTTTGTCGCGTAAGGTGCGCCGAGATGTGTCTCGAATGATTACAACCAGTCTGGTCTGTTTCCGTTCTGGTCACTTTGCTGCTTTATCCAAATGTTTCTTCGCTGACTTTAAATCGAGCGCTGCAGCAGGCATTCTTAGTTCGACAAACACGTTTGCTGCTTTCGACGCCACCGTGTTGCTTTATTATGTTGCGGGCGCAAGTCAGCTCAGCGAATCTTTCAGTGCATAGCTAGTCTATTCTTTTCTCGCCTAGGGAATTGTCGCTACCACGTGCCATCTGATGGGGGTGTTGTGTGTCCGTTGACGTGCTCAGGTCTCAGAAGATGAATCCAGACGAAATTGCCTTCTTGCAGACCTGTGAGCCCCCCACCTTCCACGGACGGCCTGATGAGGATGCGGAAGACTGGCTCGACCTATTCGAGCGCTTGCCAACATTCAAAGCCTGTAATGACGAAGCCAAACTTAGGCAAGTCTACTTTGCACTTTAAGGGTCTGCCCGAACCTGGTTTGAGAATCACAAGACTCGTTTGAAGGATTGGGACACTTTCAAGGCAGAGCTTTTGAATGATTTTACAACAATTATCAGAAAAGAAAGAGCCCAGTCACTCATTTAATCAAGTATTCAACTCCCAAATGAGCCTGTCCTGATTTACGTTGAAGAGAAGCTTCTCTATACCGCTGCGCCGATCCCAACATGAGCGAGGTGACCAAGGTTAACTTGCTGATGCGCGGTGTAAAAGACCAAATATTTGCGCGCCAGCCGCCAAAAACTGAGGCGGACTTCTGCCCACAGGCAGCAATTATCAAAAAGCCCTTGGATGCGCCAGTGCAACCGACCACTTCACATACTCTCTGCAAGCCACTGCGGCTCTGCAGCTGCAGATAACCTGCGTGAACTGATCAGCCACGTCGTCCGCGAAGCACTGCGCCAACTCTTATACTATCGGCCCAATAATCCGTGGTAGTGATGCTTGCGGACGTCATGTGCGCAGTTGTTCAGCATCGGGTCCCGTCATCATCGGCTGGAGCTGAAGCCCAAGTCATGAATTACGCCACTGCAGCACGTGCGCCGTCCTGCATCACGATGCGAACATTTATGACATACTATATGAAATACTATTTTACGTGCGCATTGAGGTAGAAGAATGTGAAATGACATTGCTCGCATTCGAAATTCGTGAAGGGCACAAACCAAAGGGTGATCGATCGAGGCACTTTTGCATCAAACTCGATAGATGGACGAACTCTCGTGTCCCATGTCGGGTTGACGAGATAAGCAAACTGCACCGGGTTTTCTGTGCGCGCGTCGGGCCGTAGCCACGAACGAAACGCAGCGAAATGGGTCCGGCAAGAGCGCTCACTTTACCTCACGGTCAGATGCGCGCAAGGTAATTCAAATAACCGAGTTGCGCTTCAGCTGCCGCAAACACGCGGAGAACAATGCCTTGGCTCCTGCGGCCTAAGCTTCGGGGTGCTAGCGTCAATCTAGCTGCCGAGTGTTCGTGTTAAACGTGCTGGCGGCGGTGCATGTCCGCTTTCTGTACAATCAACCTAACCTGACCGCACAGAGGTTAATCTGTAAGCGTGAAAGAAAATCACCCGGTATAACTAAAAAAATGGTAGGGGTAACATTAAGAAATAGGAAGCGTGCAGAGTTGGTCAGAGAAATAACTCAAGTTACTGACATTATATAGTGGAAATCAAGAAGAAATGGACATGGGCAGTACATGTAGTGCGAGGAGAGGATAACAGATGGTCGCTTAGGGTAACAAACTGGATTCCAAGGGAAAGAAAGCGTAGCAAGGGGCGGCAGAAAGTTAGGTGGGCGGATGAGGTTAAGAAGTTCGCAGGGGTCAAGTGGATGCAGCTAGCACAGAACCGGGTTAATTGGAGAAAGATGGGAGAGGCCTCCGCCCTGCAGTGGCCATAGTCAAGCTGATCATGATGATGTCGAATGCACAGCATGTGCTTACCTGCGTATCCCCGAGTGAGTTCTTTTCCTCTTCGACGTCAAAACTCCTTTCTCCACGCGCCCTTACCCTGAACAGAACAAAGGGGTCGTTTGAGGGCGCTGAGTTCTGACTTTCGCCTCCCGTTTCGCATGGATAAGGAGCGAGCGTGACATCACGCGGCCCTGTGTGCAGTGGCGAACATGGGACCGCGCCGATTCCCCGGTGCTACTAGGAGGGAGCGCGCGCAGCCTCCGCAAGCCAATCTCCTCTGACGCCACTCCCTTCTCTCTCTTGCGCGCAATGATTCTTGGGAATTTAGCCAACATAATTGCCACTCAAAAGCAGCAGGGTACATGGGATTCTTTAGTGATTTTAGATGCCCCAGCAGAAAGTCTATACCGGAGTGAACTACCGAACGTTGTGCGTCTCGTAACACATGTTACGTTGTTTACAGATGTTGCATTGCACTCCGTGTTTATAGGCACACTGGTGAGAACTGCAGGTGGCCTTTTTATCCTCGGTTTCATAAGGGAGACTACGAATACGACATAACGTTGCATTCCTGGGGAACCATGACTTCAGCATAACAATGTGTATTTGAGGTCTGCATTTCCTGAATGAAACAGACGATTTTCGCCTCGAACAATGCATGCACATGCCCTGACAAACATTCAGTTTCTTGAACAGTGCCCATAACAGGATACTCACCTTTGGAGCGACAGCTCCGGGTGGTATATTCGTGTAGTTCTGTAGCATACCGGCACGCAGGATTTCATATGGCAGTACTTGTTGCTGGGTTAGTTGGTTTGATTCCATGCTTGCGGGACTCGGCGCACGGAAACGAAGCACAAGAACACAAAGGACGACAGGACGAAGCGATGATCAGCGCTTCGTCCTTGTGCTTCGTTTGTACGCCGAGCCCCGCAAGCTTTTCACATGGCGCAGTTGAGGGGACTCAGCCACACGTCGCGAAATACACGGGTGCACTGTGTGGCGATGGCAGCACACCGGCCCGTCTAAAAGTCCAATGTTCAATCCATCCTCTGCTCGCAGCGCGCGCCTCAGGTTTCTAGCGCAGGCATTCCTTCAGAGCGGAGCGTGCAAAACCATAGAGGAAACTCAATGTGCGAAGTCGCAACCGAAACCAGCTACCACTTTCCGTGTCACGTGATGGTTAATTTCCCACGATGCTTTCCATTATATTTTATATGACTAGGCTTCACGTTTACCCAACCACGCGCGACGCCGATTCGCGCATGCGCGCGCGCACAGCGGTAGTAGATATCGCCGCAAACTATCGCGTGGTCTAATCACGTGGGGACCGACTGGCTCCCTTTTATATTTTATGACTAGATTTCAAACGTGTTGTCGCGCACTCCGTCCTTAGTTTTTTTTCCTCCATGCCGTTTCGCTCCACCATAGCAGGTGTTTAGGTGTCCGATTCGAGATTTGTGCCACGCTGTCGCCTTTCACGCGTCACTGCTGTGGCTTCCTCTGGGCTACACATATCCTCGGTGGAACTGGCGCATAGCACATATATAGTCAAAGAATCCGAGGTGCTCGAGTTGCTTCTTGTTACTCGGCTCAGGCCATGGAGTGCCGGCGCCGTGAAAGGCACGCATGAATGAGACGAGCTCACCAAGTAATACAGGCTCCCAGAATCAGTTACTTGCTCAGAGTTGAGCAACGCAGTTTTGGATAAGCAAGATGCTGCGTAGTACGTACCTTGTTCTAAGGAAGTTTTTTCCAGCCACCAGATCGAGCAGCGAAAAGAACTTCACCGCTGCCGGGCTCGCTATGGAGTGCCACACGCGTCTGAGGCCTTCTTTAACGGATAACTTGTTTTTGCATATTTACCAAGAATGATTATTCTGTGTGTACTGTGCTTCTATATGTTCCCCAAATCTGCCAAACGTGAGAATTGCTCATCATCCGACAGTTCTTTCTCTGGCTTTGCTTCAGCTGAAAGTATAGCAGGTTATGCGGGCCCGGACCTTACGTCTGAGCGCAGGCCCAGGGCAGACTAGGTCATATGTCGGGCCAGGCGGGCCAGGCGGGGCTCTTGTCGGTATCATTGAGCCCGGGCCGAGCGTATGCTCAGAATTTAGGACTGCGGAACGCACACACCTCTAGGCTACCCTATGATGTGCAGCACACATCACGTTGACTCAATTCCCTGGCTTCAAAAATTTTCGACCCCTCATCCCCGCTCCCTTTGCATCTTAAATTGCACAGCTACCGAGATTCCAGGAGCGCAGCCTTCCCCGTCCCACGATCTTCCAGAGAACCGTCTCTTGGTAGAATGAAAATTATTTCCCGCACCTTTGTTGGGCTCATCTACTAACTGCTACGCTGACACTCGTTCATAGCTACACCTTGTTTTTAGACACGCTAGAACCGCGCTTCCAGCAGCTGCACCAGCTATTGACTGCCGCCAACGCAACGCTTTCAAGCAAGTCTTTGCATTCACCACGGGTTCTGTACCCAACGTGTGCAATCAAATGAAGCTCTCTGCGTTCAGGCGCTGCTCAACACGGATGGCCAATGACTCTCCAAGTGCGATGAAATGTAAGGCACTTTATTAAAATATTTTCATTTATAAAGGCCGGACTTTGGCCATCATCACTCAACAAGAACAGTGAAGTGAAATAACATGACTAAAATACGCGAAACGAATGAAAGTTTTTCACAGAAATCAGAGCAACGAAACAAAATGAAACCGACAAGGTACCCATATTCAAACTTGCTATTACAAGCAAAAAAAGAAAAAAAAGCGCCTAAAACTTGCTATTAACAGCAAAAAAAAGAAAGAAAAGAAAAAAAGTTTTTGAAACAAACAAAGCTGTCCGGCGAAAAGAATGTTCCTGAACAGATTCAATAAGCACTTTCTTCTGGGCGAGTTGGTTCATATTAGCAAAAGGTAAACGACTTGCGCAAAAAGTAGATGAAGAAAGAGACGTGACAACAAGACAGAGCGCTCTGTCTTGTTGTCACGTCTCTTTCTTCATCTACTTTTTGCGCAAGTCGTTTACCTTTTCCTGAACAGAGGTGCGAAAATCCCTCATTTTGGGCTTTCCTCCCTCGCTGCTGATCGTCAGTGTTAGGGACAGTCGAGAAAGTGAGCGAGGGATGGGGAATTTTGTGAAGAGAGGGTGACGAAGTTGAGGCCACTGACAGAAAAGTGTGGGCGAAGGAAGAAGGCCTAAAATGAGGGCATCTTGCTTACCATGTTCCAATTAAATTGTACCAAAATGTACCAAAATTGTACCAAAATGCAGGTACTGGCTTCTTGTGGCCAAAAGACACTTCGCAAAAAATGAGATCAGCGAAAAAATGAGAACAACGACTAATTAACGAGGTTTAGATTAGGGGTTCCCTTGCGGGCCGGCAGTGCACATGCACGGTAGGCTGCGCTGAAAGCGCGGAAATATGCGCACTCGCCCTTCCCCCTCCGGTTTTTCCCCTTAACCGTCAGGGCCCCCCTATTCTAATCCTCGCTATGCGAGTGTGGCATCTAGTTGTTGAAGTCGCCGCCAATCTGCAGCGCCAGCTTTATGTCCTGCGGCGTGATCGTCACCCGATTCGCATGGATGGCTAACAAGTTGGCGTTCTCAAGCAGGGTAGTCAGGCGCTGCTCGCAAGCTTCCTGCAATGTGGACAAAAGACACATCACCGACCTAACTATCAAAAAGAGAAGTCCGAGTGCAATGCCGGCATGGATGTCGCAACACTATGATTCCGTGCATATGTTAAATAAAAAAAAGCTGTCTAGCCTAGCAGTGCTTATGCACGAAGGGAGCAGACAGCCGAACGCATCTGCCACAAAAATACTGCTCAAGAACTGCAAACCATTTGTACGAGCAACAGTTACGTGCATTTCCGTGTCCATGAGGAAGTTGTTGCAGGAAGAATACAGGTGCTGTCTGCCCACTTCTGGGTACCATTTTTGGCTGGCTTCACGCACCAAGGCAAGAAAGTTGCAATAACTGCACTCTCAAGCACAACAAGCTCGAGGGAACGCACAGCAGTACATGCATGTTATTTCTGTTCTCCTCATGAGGATTAATTATTGTGCACTGCACTGACCTTTCCAACACAGAGCTACATTTTATAACAGTGCACCGTAATGTAGTCGTATCTGCCGTGCAGCCCAAGAAACAGCACTGTCGGTGTTCACTGAAATTTCCTTTTAGGAGCACACTCACTGTTGTCATATTAGCACTGCCCTGCACCTGCAACAGTTTTAAAACACGAAAGAGACGTCACAGAAAACGTGGCACAGAACACCGGGGAGCAAGCTGGAAGGTTTACCACGGAGAAGATAAATGGAGCTATAAAAAACAGAAACCCCTCGCCAGCAAGTTTTTATTTAACAAGCAAGAAATGCATGTGGCCGCGCATTAGGTATTTCATACTTTTAATACTTATCATTTCCTTTGAAAGGAACGACTGTACAAGAAAGCTATTTAGCGCGGTTAGAGCTATGCTCACAGCCACATTTTCTTCCTTTTTAAATCCATTGCACCCTAACGGACGACAGTTAGCTGTTCGTTTGCATGCACAAGCCCTGCCCATTTTCTCGTCTCAATATGAGGTAGGATATCATAGTAATCCGCAAATCTTGTTTTGTCTGATAATCAATTCTCTTTTCACTGGTCTATCCAGTGAGCTCGACGTTTTATGTCATGTATAGTTAGCCACATAGTTTCGGCCCCTACAGCCGAGTACTGACTGGCTGCGACTACACAATCATATCTATAGAGGGATCATGGAGTCTGACCTGCAACGCCGCAATAGCGGCGGCTTGGAAGCGAATGTCAATCTTGAAATCCTGAACGATCTCCTTGACAAGGCGCTGGAAAGGCAGCTTGGGTATAAGCAGCTGGACAGACTTCTGATACTGTCGGATCTCCCGCAAGGCCACGGTGCCCGGTCGGTAGCGACGGGGCTTTCTGATGTTTTCCGTCGGGGGTGCCTTGCGCAGTGGCCTCGTGGGAATCGGTTGACGGGGGACTTTGCTGCTTGACACGATTGTCACCTGCAGAAACAAAACAACAAAAAAATCATAACGGTTGAACCCTGGTTACACCCATGATCGAGCGACCGCTGTACGATTATATATATTCTCTGATTCTACTCGTCGAAACCTTTCACAACGATATATATGACGAAGCTGTAGCATCAGGTTTAATCACAGGTTAATAATTACTGGTAATTCAGTAAATACTAAATTAGTGCACCGTAATTGCACTCATATAAGCTATCCAACCATATATGACTTGGTACATGTCGCGCGAAGTCAACATTTTAATCACTAGTTACCTTAATTACAACACGTAATTAATTGGTAAGCCGGTCAGTCAAGTGGTCATGCACCAGTTCCCCCCAGCACTATACTAAGCAGGTTAAACTGGTTTATAGAGAAGGTATAGTATCTGTCACACTTACCGGTGGCACCTGAGCCGGGCGGCGGAGCTTTCTGATGTTTTCCGGGAGCGCCTTGCGCAGTGGCCTCGTGGGAATAGGTTGACAGGGGACTTTGCTTTACATGATTGTCACCTGCAGAAACAAAACAAAAAAAAAATCATAACGGTTGAACCCTGGTTACACCCATGATCGAGCGACAGCTGTACGATGATATATATTCTCTGATTCTACTCGTCGAAACCTAGCTTTCACAACGATATATATGACGACGCTGTAGCATCAAGTTTCATCACAGTTAAATAATTACTGGTAATTAAGTAGAAATTTAATTAGCGCACTGTAATTGCGCTCATATAAGCTATCCAACGATACATGACTTGGTACGTGTAGCGTGAAGTTAAAATTTTAATCGCTAGTTACCTGTAATTATAAAGCGTAATTGATTGGTAAACCGGTCAGGCATGTGGTCATGCGCCAGTTCGCCCCAGCACACACTATTTGTTTATTTATTTTACCCTCAGGGCCGTTAGGCGTTACAGAGGGGAGTGGATATAACATACACGAAAAGAAACAAAAAAGCAGCAGATAATAAATTAATTGCAGTACAGGCACACACTTATATAAAATCTATAACAGCATCTTGAAAGGCAACAGCATCAGTAAATTCAGCAATATTATGGGGAAGGTGATTCCAGCTGACACAAGTTCTAGGTATGAATGAATCATGAAAACATCTTGTGTGAGAAGGAGGGATGCAAACTTTGTGGCAGTAATCAATGCGTGCAGGAATATATGGTGGTCTTTTTAATAACCTGTCTTTAAGATAAGGATTACGATAAACCTTGTGAAAAGTACACAAAGAAGCTATTGACCTGCGATGAGAAAGAAGCGGGAGGGAAAGGTTGCAGTAACACTACTAGTGCGATGGTAGTTGGAAAGTATGAAACGACAACCGTGGTTTTGAACAGATTCTAAGTCAGAAATGAGAGGTTCGACCCCGGGGTTCCAGACCGATGCCGCATACTCTAATTTAGAGCGGCCCAATAATTTGTAAAGTAGTAATTTTAATGAACTAAGCAGGTTAAACTGTTTTATGGAGCAGGTGTATAGTATCTGTTACACTTCCCAGTGGCACCTGAACCGCGCCGGCAGGCTAAGTCCTACTTTAACGTTGGTCGATATTGGAGGTCCTCATATCAAACCGAGGAGGTTCCCCGAATTCGTTTGGTGACGCTTCAAAAAAAAAAAAAAATCGAATGTCTTCAAGCGCATGACAGTGTTAAAAGCTCCTGTCATCTGTTCTCCTTTCAGACTCTACACGCCCCCAATTCGCTAATTGTTTATTAATGATCCCGTTATTTTTTCTACCTATTCTCGCACAAGCAATCATTTGCACACAGTGTTAAGCGATTACGTTATGTGAAAGGCCATCCGACGTAGACATAAAGCCCCGCCTTATCCGTGCCATAAAGAACGTGTCTGCGTGACCTAGGGGTAGCCTGTCTAACTCGAGATTCAAGAACCTGGGATGGTTCTATTTCCCTCGGAGAGAAACAACCGCAGTCGGCACAACCTTCCAACCAATCGGTGTCCGGGCCTCTGCTAGCAATCACCTGCTGTAGGCATGCCGATGATATTTTGCTGATAACGCCGGCGCAAAAATTTTTGACGTTAGCGGTTTGAAACGAATTACGATTAGCAACTACACCGTCACAGCATGCGCAACAAAACACTGAACGAAAACTCAAACACATAGGCTAAAGCAACGCAACGACTACACAACATGCGCAACAAAGCACCGAACGAGAACCATTGCACGTCGAGAACAGTGCACTTGTGCCCTGACCAAACACAAGGCTTAAGCCGAAGCACAGGATCCGGCATCGCAAACCTACCGCGACGCTCACCAGTCGTCACCCGCGGAGCTGTTCTGCCTGGCGCTCAAAGCGCGCTGCCCAGTGCCGAAACAGGGCGCTGGAAAGCAACCGTCGGCGTCAATCGACGCTCGGCGTATTCTATGGTCGCCATCTTGCCACCGAGCAGTGCGGACGTGTTTCGCATGGGCTCCGAAGATTTGCGCATCATTGGGCGAAAATACGGACCTGAAGGACCCGGAAACTTCTTACCGAGGTCAGTAAGGGTGCCTAGTACCCTCCCGTCACCTTTCCTGGGAGGAACCACTAATTTTAGACCGTTTTCGGGTACTTTTGCTCTCAGGCAGCATAAGGCCGAGCTAGGCCTGTTTTAGGCCTAGCACGACTAAGGAAACCACCGCCACGTCTAGCCGCGGGCGAGATGCAGCACGTACACTGCGCAAGGGGAGGAGATTCCTCCGACATAATATGACAACCCCAATTTATAGACCCATGCCTCCAAGGCCCACGACCCGATCCATACGAAGAAAACAAACGCTACGTCAGCGTATGATATTACACCCAAGAACGGCGCCGGCAAGACCGTCATGCTGGAGACTTCATCCCCGAAGCGTCGACCAATTGGGAAGAGGAAACCGCTTCCACGCCTCCGGCAGAGGACTATAAAGTGGTTTTCAGACCCAAAGGAGGACTTGACCTCCACTCCGAACACGCCAACAGCCTACTGCAGGTCTGCCATGACTCCGAAGTAGACTTCGCAGCTGCCAGAAGGCAAGATCAAGTACGCATGAACCCAACCAATGATCATTCACTGTGAGCTCCCCGTTGCGACAGAGAGCCAGCAAGTATATGTCAACCTTCAAAACTTGCAAATACTATACCAAATGTACCAGGTCAGCACTTACATGGCGTCACTGGACGAAGCCGTCAAGGTGTCACACACCCCCACCTTTACGGTCAAAAGAGGTGCGGGATCCCCTTTACGATTACCCGTCGTTCCTCTATGAGGGTTGTGAACACATTTAAAAGTTAGGCCGGTCAACCCGTGCAGCACGTGTGTCGGTGTGTGATTGAGGAATAAGTACAAATAGGTCACTTTCTTTTACAAACAATTGAAGGTTTATAAATAGCAGACCAAAATTACACTGATAATAATAGAGTACAATGAAAGAGAATACAACGCCACGACAAGATATTGATAAAGACGAAGAAATAAATGATAAGAGAGAAAAAAAAATAACCCGACAATGAACAAAACACTGTGATAAAAAAATATGAAGACTATAAAGATAATAAAGCAGGTATTTCAGATATTATAAGTATGAGCAAAAGTTCCATAAGAACACAGCGTAAAATACTACTAAGTCAGGTCAAAAGTTAACAAAGCGAAAATAATGTTCGATTGAACAACAGTCCGTGGCGAATGAAATTCTCACGTCTTTCTTGTTTGCTGAGGCGTCGAAGGCTGTGTTGCTCGGTAGCGGCGGCCGTACAGGTGCAGAGGACGATGCGTCGATCGCGGGCCCGAAGAACACAATACGCTTTCAGAGCACCGCGGAGTGGCCGGAAGTTTGAATCTTCCCAAACGCGCTGGTGACGGCGTGCTGCTGTCGGTTATTTTATACCCTCAGCCGACTATGCAGCAGCCGCGTCAAGGACAGGCGGTCGCTGCCCCATCGGCTTGTCGAATCTTGTCCAGAGGAGCGACGGAGTCCCGTGAATTTCGCTCTATATTCCAGCCATAAGCTCCCGCATCTTCCGCTGTATAATAGGTGAAGCAGCTTGTGACACTGCCCCCCACTGAAGAATATTGCCTCGGAATATTCTAGAACTCCACAAGCGCCGAGAACGATGTTATTACGCCCCTATAGAGGGGTGCAGTAGATTGGGTCCGTTCAGTGCACTGAAGATCGTTCGTCACTCACTACCGTTCATGACGCGCACCATATACGCACTGATCTGAACCCGCACACACCACAACTCTGTAGTTCTTCAGTCATGTCTTGCGCACATGTCACAAGTCACGGATCACTGATAACAATCAAGTGCACATATATACAGGCACATCGTGTACGATTTTCATTACACAATCAACACAATGCAGCTATGCAGTAGTGCAAGCTTAACAACTATTCCAGCCGGCTCATGTAATCTGCTCCCACGTTCTCGCTGCCTTTAATATACTCGACACGGAAGTTGTATTCCTGAAGCTTAATACTCCAGCTAAGAACGCGGCTGTTTGCAGATTTTGTTTCTTTTATGAACTTCAAAGGCTGGTGATCCGTCTGAACGAGAAACCTCCCGTAGAGGAAGACTTGAAATTTCTCGATTCCCCAAACGAGCGCTAAAGCCTCTTTCTCAGTGGTTGAATAGGCTACCTCTCGAGGGAGCAACTTGCGGCTCGCATAGGCAACTGGGTGCAGGATTCCGTCATGCGATTGAAGCAGAACGGCTCCAACACCTCTATCAGAAGCATCTGTTCGCAGGACGAATTCCCGGTCAAAATCTGGCAATTTCAGAATTGGTGCCTCAGCCAGTTTTTCCCGCAAGTTCTTGAAAGCCCGTTCTTGCTCGGGGCCCCAGCTCACGACTGAAGGTTGACCTTTCCGTGTTAGATCTGACAGAGGACAGGTTAGGTCAGCATAGTTCGGGATGAAATCACGGTAGTAACCCGTGAGTCCTAAGAAGGATCGGACCTGCTTCTTTGTTGTCGGCCGTGAAGCTTCTTGTATCTTCTGTATGGTCTTGGTGAGGGGTGACAATTCTCCGGACGCAATTTGGTGGCCCAGGAATGCGACGGTTTCCATTCCGATCTCGCATTTCAGCGGTTTGATGGTGAGACCAGCCGCTTCAATTCGAGCAAAGACCTCGTACAATGTTTGGAGATGCTGTTCCCATGTCGCACTGGCAATGAGAACATCGTCGAAGTAGTACGCCACGTCGGGAATATCGGCCAAGATGTTCCGCATCAGCTTCGTAAAAATGGCTGGCGCCGTCTTAATACCGAAGGGCATATATCGGAATTGAAAGCGCCCCGTGCCAACCGTGAAAGCAGTCATCGCCTTTGAATCGGGTGACAACGGTACTTGCCAATATCCCTTGGATAAGTCCAGCTTGGAAAAGAATTTCTTGCGGCCTACCGAGGCGATAAGGTAGTCCGCACGTGGTAAGGGCTCGAGGCAACGAACCGCTTAGCGTCAGCCTGCATTGCTGGCCAGAAGAATTCTGTCTGAAGCTTCAGTAGGGTTTCCTTCGCGCCTTGGTGGCCTCCCATCAACCCATCATGTGCCAGCTTGAGAATAGCTGATCTGTACTTTTGGGGCACAACAACTTGAGTGTACTCCCCGCCCGACTCGGCGACGTATTTCCTTTGAAGGACGCCGTTAGCAATGAAAAACTGGTGGCTACCCTTTCCTTTCTTCGCTTGCGGCGGGCCTACGCGATCGAAACACGAGCGTAGGGTCGCGTCATTCTCTTGCTCTTGAACCAACTCTTCGCGGCATACACTAGGGAGGCCTTGCAGGACTTTAAGCTTTTTCAGCGTTTTATCCTTGCACTCCTGCGCTCTAGTCACTACCGGACAAGCTTCAGCGGCATCCGAAATGGGTGCGGGGCTCTCGGTGTCAGGCGCTAGCTCTTCAACTTTTACTGCAGTGGACTTCGTAGTCTCGCTTTCTGTTGTCTTGTGCCAGTTCGGATCGGGGTCGTCTGCTGGCCTAGCACCTTCCACATTTCCCAGCACCAAATCGTACAAGGGATTCTCCATACACTTAGCGAGAAGTCGTCCCTGAAAGTACGGGGTGTCGACATCGACCCAAGCTTCTGGGAGCATTAGGACTGAGCGGTCAAGTAGGTAAACTGGAGACTTCGTATCGGTGATATCTTCTTTCCGTACTAAGTCCTTTCTTACCACCACCGTGTTGCAGCCTGTGTCTCTCAGGACTCGGACTGTCTGGCCTCCGATCATGCCGGCTACGACAGGTAAGCATTCCCTGACGGCGCATTCTTTACTGGTGAACCCAGCGTTGATGACGGGGATCTTCCCTCCATCCTTAAGTTCGAGGTATCCGTTCTCAACACATACTGCAGCGGACTCCCGATTTTCTTCTCTCTGTTTCGGGGCCCCATTTGCCCAGCATCTCCAGCTTGGATGACCTGGTTTTCCGCATTTGTGGCATTTCTTGGGCGGTCCCGATCCGTCGGATGGGGCGGCCCGGCAATTTTCGGGGCGGTGTCCCGTGCGTGAACAAATAAAACATTTTTTTTTCATCGCTGCTCTTCGCATCCCATGATTGAAGCAAAGTTTCCTTTCTCTCGGTCGTCTTGGAGACGGCGTTTTCTGCCTTATTCTTCGGGGTGCTTTGCTTTCCGAAGTTTGACCAGCCATGGGCCTCCACATACTTTTCAGCCCTTGCTACTGTTTCAGAGAAGGATGTGTCCTTCTTTTCTTTCAAAAACATTTGTAGCGGAGTGGCGCAGTTAGAAAGGAACTGTTCCTTTAGAATCAGGTCAAAGAGATCTGCGTACTCTTTCTTTGTGTCCGACAGCTCTATCCATCTGTCTAGGAAGTTCTGAAGACGCGTCACGAACTGTGAACACGTTTCCTCGTTCCGGGGACTAGCAGACCTGAATTTTTCTCTGAACCCTTCCTCTGTCATACGGAAGCGAATCATGAGTGCCTGCCGGAGCTTGTTGTAGTCCAAGCACTCGGACGCAGACATGCGACTAAAAACGCTGAGCGCTTCGCCGCTTAAACATAGACTAAGGGCTGTAGCCCACTGGTCGCGAGGCCAATTCTGACTCTCAGCGACGCGCTCGAAACGCATGAGGTAAGCGTCAAGGTCGTCCCTGCCCTCAATAAAAACCGGCATCAGCTTGTGCGGGCTTATGCGTTCGGGCCGAGCAGCTTGACTCTCCCCCGTTTCTGACCTTGTCTCTCCGGTGCTGTTAGCGTCAGTTGCCGGATTATTAGGTAGGTCTCGTCGGAGCATCAGTAACTCCTTTTCTTTTTCCATCTCCGCTATCCGGAGTTGGGCTTTCTGCGACTCTATTTCCTTTTCTTTCTCCATCTCCGCCATCCGTAACTCCTTTTCTTTCTCCATCTCCGCCATCCGGAGTTTAGATTCTAGTTCTGCCTCCTCTTTCCGCCGCGTACGTTCCTCATTGCGTTCTTCTCTGCGACGAGCTCGCTCCTGATCTACCCATTTGAGCAGCTCTTGACCCTCAAAGCCAAAAGTTCGGCCATACTCAACAAGCCGTTCTCTCTGCATCAGCCATGTTAGGTGGAAAGCGTTATGCAGTGCTAGGATACAACACTAAAAAAAATTGCACCTACTCCTCTCTCCCTCACCGACACTTGGTTGACCAGTCCTGTCGCGGACGCCAATTATGTCACACACCCCCGCCTTTACGGTCAAAAGAGGTGCGGGATCCCCTTTACGATTACCCGTCGTTCCTCTATGAGGGTTGTGAACACATTTAAAAGTTTAGGCCGGTCAACCCGTGAAGCACGTGTGTCGGTGTGTGATTGAGGAATAAGTACAAATAGGTCACTTTCTTTTACAAACAATTGAAGGTTTATAAATAGCAGACCAAAATTACACTGATAATAATAGAGTACAATGAAAGAGAATACAACGCCACGACAAGATATTGATAAAGACGAAGAAATAAATGATAAGAGAGAAAAAAAAAATAACCCGACTATGAACAAAACACTGTGATAAAAATATGAAGACTATAAAGATAATAAAGCAGGTATTTCAGATATTATAAGTATGAGCAAAAGTTCCATAAGAACACAGCGTAAAATACTACTAAGTCAGGTCAAAAGTTAACAAAGCGAAAATAATGTTCGATTGAACAACAGTCCGTGGCGAATGAAATTCTCACGTCTTTCTTGTTTGCTGAGGCGTCGAAGGCTGTGTTGCTCGGTAGCGGCGGCCGTACAGGTGCAGAGGACGATGCGTCGATCGCGGGCCCGAAGAACACAATACGCTTTCGGAGCACCGCGGAGTGGCCGGAAGTTTGAATCTTCCCAAACGCACTGGTGAGGGCGTGCTGCTGTCGGTTATTTTATACCCTCAGCCGACTATGCAGCAGCCGCGTCAAGGACAGGCGGTCGCTGCCCCATCGGCTTGTCGAATCTTGTCCAGAGGAGCGACGGAGTCCCGTGAATTTCGCTCTATATTCCAGCCATAAGCTCCCGCATCTTCCGCTGTATAATAGGTGAACAGCTTGTGACACAAGGGGATCGTCTACAACGCACCGGACGACCAATCCCACGAGGAAATCATCAAGGACATCACAGACCTGAACAGGGACTGCCAGGTTGCCAACGCCAGGCGGCTGCTAATTACCTTACATCGGCACTGCTAATTACCTTCACTAGGACCAACAGAGCGCCCAGGTAAATCCGATTCTACGGAAGGCTCTACCCGTGCTACCCTTTCAAAACCAAAGTGGAAGCCTGTTTTAACTGCCGACTTGCTGGCCACAGGGCCGACGTTTGTCCGAGAGCAAAGGACGAATTTTTACAACCGCTGCGGGAAGGAGCACCCTGCAAAAAAAGAACCAGATTGCACACCGACATGTATATTATGACGCGGAGATCACTTCACTGGAACGAAGAAATGCAAGGTGCGCTTTGACAGACCCGGGAACCCCAAGCGAGAAAAAAAAAGAAGCCACCGCTTTCAACAAATACAGCAGGGACAACACGAGCCCCGGAGCAGATTCAAGTCCAACAGCGAGAGAAACCGGATGAGCCGAGGCCGATCCGTCTCTTTCCCGCCCCTACCGAGAGCTGAGAGCAAAGAGCGTCTTCCTAAACAGGTAAGCCGGAAACCGCAGCTCAACTCCCAAGGGGGAATGGCGGAGCTCAGGGCAATAATTCACCAGCAAAACGAGGCTATGAGTGAACTTAGGACGACGATTTCAAACCAGAAAGAAAAGACACCTCCGCCCCTCCCCCCCACAAAAGGAGACTCCAAGCCCTCCGATAGAATATACCCCACGGGCTAACCCAAACAACTAGGTACCCGCATCCACGAGCTCGCGAGCCACATCGCCACATCGCCACAGCGTAACAGCCCCCGGCTAAAAAGTGAACCATGGAAACGACTAGAGTCGGAGAACCCCATTCTCAAAGACATTATTCAACTCATACAAATCTCGAACGCTATAGCTTGGAAGAGATTACGAAAACCGCCGAAAAAAATAGAGCCGATATCAAAGGCCAGATAGGCGGGCTTTCCACACAGCTAAACAGTCGCATGGACTCTCTTGAAGCACGACTCAGCCAAACGGAGGCTAAGTGGCCGCTATGCAAACCCAAATCAAGAATCATGCGGAAATCATCGAAGTTTCCGCCAAAATCGGGAGAACCTGTAGCTCCACAGAATATGAGCGTCTCGGAAATCCCGGACGTTATCGCACTTCAGGAAAGCAACACCAAAGTAAACCTCAGAAATTATAAAACCTGCGAAAACTCGCGCGCAGCCGTTTTGGTCCATAGAAACGTAACGGCCCTTCAGCACGAAATTAATACGACGGACGGCGATTGCCTCCTCGTGGAACTCATACCGACAATAAAAGGTAACCGAAATCGCAACACCCCCAGGTAACGGAAGCCATAGGCAAAGCTCTCAGAATTAGTGGACGCAGGCTGCTGTTTACTGTGGGTTACTTCAACGCCAGACACATGGCCTGGGGTTACAAAATTAATAAGATGGGCACGGCAATCTGGAACTACATCCCGGACGAAGGTCTAACACTGCTAAACGACACGCTACAACCTACACGAATAGGCAACAGCGCGCAAGCTGACACTAGCCCGAATCTCACGCTCTGTAAGAACGTGGGAAACAGGCAGTGGAAAAACACCACGTGTAGCCTAGGCAGCGACCATTACATTATCGAAACTAAAATCCCGGCACTATCGCTCAACAAAAAGGGAAGGAAAGAAATCAAAATCTCAGACTAGGATAAATTCCGGCTCGTTCGAAAGCAAAACAGAGCAGGTAAAATAGAGAACCTCGAAGATTGGTTAAAACAGCTAGAAAAAGATGTCGAAACCGCGACCGAGGCAGTACCGGTCACGGCGGAAACGCAATGTGTCGACAGCAGACTAATACACATGTAGCAGGCGCACGAAAGCCTCCGGAAGAGGTGGATGAAATAAAAGGATAATAGGCATTTAAAACTTAAAATTGCGCGCCTCGTCAAAGACGTGGAATCCCGGAATCGCATGCGCAAGAATCGCTGAAACAACAATGGGGCCAAACGTGCGACCGAATGAGCGGCATGCTCGGACTCAAGGACACGTGGCAACTTCTTAGACGCCTCCTATACCCAGAGAACAGCAAATCGACGCACAACAAAAACATTCGCCGAATCATAGACGCATACCCGCTCGAGGACGGCAATATCCTCGAATCGCTCAGAGACAAGTACCCAGTCACGTCCGTGCCAGAAAAAGTCCCGAAATACGACGGGTCGCCAAATCCAGAAATGGAAGACGAGATCACCGTAGCGGAGGTAAGGGAGGCGCTGCACCAGCTGCGCACTTCCTCAGCACCGGGAGCTGACGGGTAGCCAATAAGCTAATTAAGAATCACGACTACACCTTGATCGAAGAAATCATCGAACTTTTTAACGACTGCTGGGAAAAAGGGGAAGTGCCGGCCTCCTGGAGGCACGCGAAAGTTACCCTCATCCCAAAGCCGGTAAGGGCCTGGAAATTCAAAACCAGAGGCCCATATCCCTCACATCGTGCCTAGGCTAACTCCTAGAACACGTCATCCTAGACCGCATACAAACACATATGGGCAAACTTGAACTCATCCCCAACATCATGGTAGGCTTCAGACCGCATCTCTCCACGCAGGACATTATCCCGGCTGTCGGAAGACGTGGTAAGCTCAGGGCATAAGAAAGGTACGACACCAATCTTGGCCCTCGTCTTAACTAAGGCTTTCCACAATGTCGAACACGAGGCTATAACGGCAGCAATTTCAGACTTGGACGTAGGCGAGCGCAAAGCCTACCTATCCAATAGGACAGCGGAGATACGTTTCGGGTTGCTCAAATCGGACACCTTCAAACTCTGCAGCAAAGGCACCCCGCAAGGATCGGTGTTCTCACCCCTGCTCTTTAATATCGCACTCATACCAATGACTCGACTCCTAAAGCGAGTTCCGAGCGTGTAGCACTCTCTCTACACGGACGACATCACGCTATTGACGACTAGAGAGAGTTACGGCGACATATAGCAGACGCTGCAATCGGGAGCTGACATTGTCTCGGAGCGGGCGGGAACTGGAGCTTCTGGTCATGCGTTACAAACAGACAGGATCGGCAAGCCTATCCCCATAGAGATCTACGTAAACAACACGTTAGTCCCTGAAGTCGAAACGATTCGAATATTAAGCATGCACCTTCAAAGCAATGGCAAAAATGCAGCGACACTCAACAAACTCACTGCGTGTGTAAACCACAGGAATTCGACGCATCGCCAACAAGCATGCGGGAATGAAGGAGGCGGACCTCAGACGACTGGTCCAGGTCTTCGTGCTGAGCCGCTTCGTCTATTCCCTTCCGTACCTGAACCTTTCTAAAGCAGAAAAGTAAAAAGTCAACTGCCTAATAAGACAAGCGTACAAAGCAGCCCTACATCTGGCGAGATTCACACCAACCACGAAACTCTCGAAAATGGGCATCCATAACGCGCTCGAAGAGCACAGGATCGGCCAATGCGAGAGGTTGTCCAATACACCTTCAGGGAGACACACTCCCCGGGAACTAGAAATATCTTTCGAAACAACTAAATCGAACGAAAGATCCGTACCCCGAGATATATTCAAGCAAGCACGTCGTAGCGCACCCGATCCCAAAAAATATGCACTTGGAGTACCACAAGGAGAAAAGGCAGGCCAGAGCCAAAGCTCTCCACAAGCATTATGGGAACCGCGAGGAGGCAATCTACGTAGATGCGGTCGAACACGAAGAGCGGGACGCCTTCGCGGTCGCCATCGTTGACCAAAAATTTAAACACCTCTCCGCCGCTACCGTCCTTGGCAGACGCGCGGACGAAGCGGAGGAATCCGCGATAGCAATTGCAATCACCAATACCGCCTGTGGAATAATTTTTAGCGACTCAAAAACTACCGTGCATAACTTTGGAAAAGGCGAAATTCACAAAACGGCATATAGAATCCTACAAAAATCACATTTATCTCCCCGCTAGTATAAAATTATCTGGGTCCCTCTTGAGCACTCGTCCCACCCGGGAAACTAAGCGGCCCACATATAACCCAAGGATTTGTCAACCGGGCAGTGGACTAATCGTTCCTGCGAGGGGTGAAGGAACGCATGATAATGTACCAAGAAATCATAATGTAAAAAATAGCGCGAACACACGGACAGAAAGGACGACGCAGACCGTGTGTTCTTCGCGCTATTTTTTACATCATGAACGTTCACCAACTCGCCCAGATTTCTGCTTTACCAAGAAATCACGATGCATTACAGGAATAGCAGAGAATACCCATCCCCGGATAAATCCCCCAGTAAAAACCAGCAAGTGACTTGGAGGCAGCTTCGATCGGATACCTTCCCTAACCCTTTTAAACTATCACTGGTTAACCCAGGGTTGTACACCCCCGAATGCACGCTTTGCGATGCCAAAAAGGCTGACTTAGCGCATATACTACGCATATGCCCTGAGCTCCAACCCAGAGGCGAATGGCTATAATCTAACCACTACAATGGGAGGCTGCGGTGACCAGCTCCGAAACTGTGGTACAACTGCGGCCGGTGAGCTGGGCTTTGGAAGTCGCCGAAACGCACGGTCTGACGGCCACATCACGAAACCAACGAAAAGAAGCCCATTGATCGAGTGAAATTATTTGTTTCTTTTTTCTTTACGGAAATAATGTTTTCACCACCCGCAAATATTGCGGGCGCCAGTTTCCAAAAAGCAGCGCGAGCCTTCGCAATGTGGTCGCGTGGACAGCGCAGGAAGCCGAGATGAGAGCAACCGCACGCTTCTGCGCAAAAATTAGCTGTCCACCTTATGATACACGGGAGCGGACGTTACCTAGTCTGCGGCGATGGCGAGGACAAGTCATCCGGCAGGGGTGAGCGGAGCGGCCGTCAGCTAAAAGGCGGCTGCAGGAAATGAAATCCTTCCGTACTCTACTCTGGTTTCAACGTTGTTCTCACGGTTCGAGTGCAGAGATGTGCGAAGCCAGCAACGAGACCGCACGACGTGAAAACGACGAACGCATTGAGCGAAGCTCTTCAAAACGGCTGCGGCTTGTCGGTTGGCGCCCGTCCGCGCCAGAACTAAAATGCGAGAGAGACAGATGTAGGTTTACACTGCACAATAAACAGACCGCAACCAGAAACCTAATGTCAAAAATGCGAACCGCCGAGACTTACGTTCGAAGCGGGGCCGAAGACACAAAGACAAAATAAGGCGCCGACAGACCGGAGCTACGTCCTCGAGGTGGATGGTGGTGGTGGTGACAAACGTTTATTGAATCAAAAAGGGGTAGATGTATGCATCGGCCGGATCTATGAACATCCAGCCCTTACAGATACTGGGTGGGGTCCCTAGTACGGGACCCCAGTGGCGTCGGCCGCTGCCCGGGCGCGCTCGACCAAGGCCTTTTGGGCCTGCAGGTCATAGCAGCCGAGCAGGGTCGCCTCCCAGTCTTCCCGAGTGGGGTTGGGGTGAGGAGGAATAGCTGGGTTGGATGGGCAAGCCCACACCATGTGGTAGATGTCCGAAGACTTCTCCGCACAGTGCGGACAACTGCCCGTGAAGGAGGGATTAAAATGTTTTAGTGCTGCCGGGCACAGCAGAGTGTTGGTATAAAGACGGAGTAGAAGCCGCTCCTCCGTCTTAGATAGACCTTTACATGGGCGAGGGTAAAGGCTATGACAAGATTGATAATAAAGAACAATGTCTTTAAAAGAATACGCGGGTTCGAATTCGAAATCCTGATCTAGGGGGTCGAGATGGGAAGCCCGGAAAGAGAGCGCGCGGGCGGCGGCGTCGGCTGCCTCATTCCCCTCGAGACCCATATGAGCAGGAGCCCATACTATTTTCCGGTAAGCGGGGTCCCCGGTGTAGGTGCAATTTTGAAGTAGTCGGTAGGCTAGGTATGGCGCCCAGCCTTGCTCGACGTTCCGACAGGCCCCTCGCGAGTCGGAGATAATTGTTTTAGAATCAGTGTGGGTAGCTGCCAGCGCAATGGCGACCTCCTCCGCGTGGGTTATGTCATGGGCGCGAAATGCAAGCCCGTTAACCGTTTTAGACTGGTGGACCACTGCGGTCGTGTACCATCCCCCATGGTGGGGGCCGGAGGCGTCCACGTAGTAAATGCCGGGTTTCGACCCATAATGGCGGCCCAGGGCTTCCGCCCGCGCCAGGCGCCGGCCATTGTGGTCTTCACTGCACAGCTTGATCCATTTCGCAATACTGCCAGCAGTGAGCTCGCGTCCAACCCGTTCTCTCTCCTTCGAGCAATCATCCCTTCCTGGTCCAATTCAAACGGATCTGATTCTTCTCTGAGTGGCTGTAGTGCTCATGGCCACGTGAGTGCTCCTGCCAATAGCGGCCCTACCACGACGCTGTCTCCCCCGGCCCGATGTCTGACGCGATTTGGTTACGTGAGCGCCGGAGGGGGGTTCATCTCCTTCAAGCCGAGTTCTGCGCGAGCTTCACACCAACGAAGTTCATCGGCATGTTCCGCGGCCTGGGAACGTTTCTTCGCGGCACGTAGTAGCGTAGATCACCGCGTTAGCGTCGAATTACTTTTTTTTCCTTGCAGGTACGCAAAGGCTGGATTTTCGCGAGGGGCCTTATTCAGTGTATTTGAGCTTGCATTTTCGATGACACATCTTTGCGACTCCGTGAGTGTGACTGCATATTCTGTAGAGGCGTGCACATTGAAAGAGCGAAAGCTTTCGTGGTCCACTGGTGAGCTGAATGCGATGATGGCACTGACCACGCTTGAAAATCGTGTTACGAAACCCATCGAAGAGCTCTTCTTCAGCAAGCGCTGTGAGAGTGCAATGTGAACTCTACGACGGATAGGTGTGATACGGGATAATATGCGACAAATGTTAATACCAGTCAGTGGGTGCCAAGGGCAAAAGCAGACGTTTGTGTTTTCGCGGCATGTTTGCGAAATGCAGCCGTCCCTCCGGTGGAGTGTCTCTTTAAGAGGTTGATAGATAAGCCTTTGGTGCACCTTCCCGTTCCCGGCCTTTGGTGCACCTTCCCGTTCCCGGGATGCTAAAGAAATCAATGATGTCACTTAGTGGGCTCAAACAACTTACTCTGGCGCACATCTAGTCGGAATATCTTAATTATATTCACGTATACACTGACGTATCGGCGTCAGCACAGGCATACGCTACAGCTGTTGTCATACCCGCTCAGAAGACGACTCTACATTTTCTTTTGGGATATGCTTCTACGTCAACCGCTGCTGAACTTGTAGCCCTTCGGGAATCTATTCGCTACAAATGTGGGGAACCACCTCGAAAATGGTGTATATTCAGGGACTCAGACTGCACTGCAAGTTTTGGAAAATTTCTTACGCCACACCGCCTGCTAATGTCTGGCACTAAACATTATGAAGCTCCTAACACCTGCCCGACTGCAAGGCCACGGGATAATGCTTCAATGGATCCCTGCCCACTGCGGACTCCATAGAAATGAACAGGCAGTTGTTGAAGCAAAAAGTGCCCTCGGCCTCTAAACAGCTGTGCCTTTTTTAAGAGTTTTTAAGAGCTGATACAGCGTGTCTTGTAGTGAACTGTAATGAAGAAGACTACGGCAGCTTACTGAGCCCAGCCAGACTTCGTCTAAGAATGCTCGATCGAACATTATTTTATGTTTCGCGTGAAATTCCGTCCCGTCACGTATCCTTGTTACATACACTGCGTTTAAACGTGCCTTTCACGCGCAGGTACTTACATTTAATTGGACAGGTGGACTCCCCGGAATGTTCAACTTGTGGCATCCCAGAGACTGTGGACCATAAATTACTGGTGTGATCAGTGTATGCGCGTGAAAGAAATGTGCTAGCCGTTTCCTTAAAGCGTTTGGGCAAGAGGCTTCTATCGGAGGAGTTGTTGCTGGGCGCTTAGCAGGACAAGGGGAAGGGTGTCCAGGCAGTTCTGGCTCTTCGCTGTTTTTTTGTGCGCCATCGGACTCGATTCGCGCTTGTAAAGCAAACTGCCGTGGCTGTATATTTTTTCACATGCCTCCTCCCACATCATCGCCTATCATGATCCTCTTTCTTGTCCCCTTCCCCCAACCTGAGTCGGCGGCGCTACAACAGCTAGCCGGCATCGGTGAAATCTGAGCTCTGGTGGCACGGCTGGACGGCGTTGCAGTGCGTCTCGTGACAAGCGAGCGGTGCACCGAAATGACGCGCCGGCGCGTCGGTAATATATATATATATATATATATATATATATATATATATATATATATATATATATATATATATATATATATATATATATATATATATATATATATATATATTCTTGCTTTTAGATTTGAGCCTCGAAACGTTGTAGTATAGTGTACTAGAATACTGAGAAGTCTGCCGTCTTCGGCGTGGGGCAATGGCGCCAGGTGGCCGCTCTGAATGATGTCTGTTCGCTCGCGAAGCGCGGAAAACGCGCGGCGTCCGCTTCTGCAACTCGTTTCGTGCGTTGTGTTCTGCCGGGTAACGCTATTTTGCACTCGTGCATATAATTGAACAGAAGACTGAGAGGTGACGTGACAAGAGAGACGCGCACGCGAAGCGGTCGCCGGTCGAGGAAAGAAGCGCGATCCGTATTTGGCTTTCGGCTGCAAGCCCAACAACGCAAGCTTATTATTCATGGTTCTGGAAAAAAAGAAACTACGGCAGTTTCGTCCGTATTGTAAGATAGTTTACTAGCAATAAATATAATCGTACATCACACCAGTTTCCACTGATGCTAACGTTAAATATTACCGAGTTCTATTTTACTAAGAAATGGCCCGGTCGCTACACGCGTTGGTAGGAGGATTGACAGCTTTGAAAAAAAAAAAAAAAAAAATATTGCTATAGCAGGTCTGGCCACTGGTAAGTCGATACCACTTCTACGATTTGCGCAAAAAATGAATTCGAATGGTTCGTGCTAGTTCGGTACTCTCGAACCTCGAAGCCGTGGTCGCTAATTCGTTTCGATGTATGTAGTGCGGTTGTTATTATATATATTATTATTGATTCCAGACGCGTTGTTAAACGTTTCGAATAATCATTTCCCACGGAGAGCAGTGCTTCCTATTCCAATCACCTTTCTTATTCTTATTATGTATGGAGCTAGTAAGCTTTCGCTTTAGTAAAACACTTCTAGCTCAGGAGGTGGAAATAATCACTGGTACGGCGCAACATGCATATGTTATATAGTTGCCGTATAACGTTAATTTGTTTGTGGCTCTGGCCCGCACATTCACATTGCCCGTGTTTTTATTATTCGTCTTTTTAGAAACTACATTAACGCATTATGCTTCAGTCGCACCTTCGTATACGCACACCTGTATACGCCTGTTCATTGTTTAACGCAATGTAATTATACCATGCCAGTGAATGGCTGTTGTATAAGCCGTGCAGTCATCCATTTTACAAACGGTCTATTTAATTACTGCCATAATTTTATTTAGCGCTGTCTATACTGGGGGCCGGCCTGCTGCCTTTACGTAGTGGTTTGCAAGGTACTAACTTCCCGCTAAAATATTTTGCTGAGTTTTCCGCACGTCGATTTATCATAATTTTCCAGCTCCCCTTTGTGAAATAAAGTGTGAAGGATCACTGGTTCACTTCTTTTCTTGAAGTGCTATTTGCATGTATACTGTACATAGCTGTGTCAGCATGTGTACGAATTACACAGACTTTCTAACGCGCAGGCTACCCTACCTGCACATCTAGGGTAAACACGTTCGACAGCCTAACTCTTACAAGTAGTCGAATTCGTACAGGGCGTTCAGGAAATTGCGGGATAATTTACACGGACGCTTAACCACATATCATAAGGCGTTAAAAACCCGGCGAGCCCTCCAGGCAGCCATGAACATGAACAACATCGGGTCAGAAATCTTTGCTGCCCTACGAGTTCACAGCTGCCGTTACACGCCCCAACTGAAGCATGTTTGATATGCTACCCAACTGCTATGGCGCGACACGGTAAAACACCTTGGAATATGCATCGGCGCCCACCTTGCCATGGGGCCGGTGATGCACAACTCCGCAAGTCTTTCTGGAGAATAGCAAAATATCGAGGTTGCTACAAAGCATAATGCATATGACTCTGTGAGGGGCTGGCTATTTCCCAAGTACTGTGCTGGAAGCAGGTGGACGCGGACAACAGCAGGTTCATTCGCTAAGCTTCGGACCTGCCTTGGCATATATTGCCAGTGCACTTAAAGCCGGATATCCCATACATAACTGAAATCGACTTAATTACATCCTTTATTTTATTCCCGCTTATTTCAGAAACTCCCACTTTAGATAGTCCTTTCGTATAGACGTTTTTCCTTGAATCCCTTTTAAGTCGAATATTTCTCTCTGCCTCTGCGTGCGTGCGTGCGTGCGTGCGTGCGTGCGTGCGTGCGTGCGTGCGTGTGTGTGTGTGTGTGTGTGTGTGTGTGTGTGTGTGTGTGTGTGTGTGTGTGTGTGTGTGCGTGCGTGCGTGCGTGCGTGCGTGCGTGCGTGCGTGCGTGCGTGCGTGCGCGCGCGCACGCGTGTTGACCTTTTGCACCTTTATCTCCCTTCTGCTGACCGATCTTGCTAAAGGCAAGCAACAAATTCGCTCTCTCCAGCGAACGACCCTTTTTTTTCTTTAGCTTATATTCAGACAGGAATAAAAAAAGAGGAAAGTTCAAGGTATAAGTGAACGTCAGCGGCCGGCAAAGCGCTGAAGCCCTGCGCTGGAATTCAACGCCTGCCGGACGAGCGAGGACTATAAATTAGGAATCGAACCGGGGGTTTAGGTGTGGGGGAGGGGGGGGGGGGGCTTAATCTTAACACGCACAATGGTACCTTAGCGGGAAGGCGGGTATTGCTACTTGCCAGCTCGGCCGGAAACTTCTCAACTTCCCTAGGAATGGCAGGAATGTGGACTTCAGGCTACACGCAGCCCTAGCATGGAGGGAGCGCTTAAAAATGGGTGTGGACTCGGGGTTCACCTCACACCGCTTACACTACCTACGCAATAATATCTACAGCGTCTGTTGCTAAAGGTGTCTTTGTTTTTTTGTTTTTTTTGATAATATTATTGGAAGCCACGTCGGCAAAATATGCGTCGTCACTCGCGAAATTGCCAGCATCTGAAGTGACTTCACCGGACCGAAGGTGACAACTAGATGTTTGGACGTGTCTTCAGTGCATCCGTTGTGGCTACCTTCAAAAACCTCGGGGTAAAATATAATCACCAGCTGTGTAGCCCTTAGAGAGGTCTGTTTCTGTGCTGCCTCCGTCTTTCTTCTGGTGCTCCAGTTTCTCACCTGCGAATTTTTAAAGCTACAGCTTTACTACGCCCTGGTCGACGTGTGTTTCATATATGGTGTTGGACGTGCCTATCGGCGCGCGGCCTCCGCGGCGCCCGCTTCTTCTTCGCATGTGTGGCGCGCGGTGCCGGTAGCGCACGCTTCTTCTACATCGCTCACCTGCTTCTTCTTCTTCTTCACGCACTGACAAGCTTCATTCGTACTGGTACATACTCCACAAATATAAAACATAATCTGACACAATGCCACTCAGCCTTCCAGTCCCCTGCCTACTCTTCCCCGCCACAGCCCTCTACCTGGCTCGCCTCCTGGGACCTCCCCCCTTCAAAATACCCTCGACACCTTCGTGTCGTCTAGAACTGTAAGGACAGTTTACTCAAGGCTAAAGCCCCGCTATAAAGCGTTACCAATGACCAATAAGTATCCCAATAAACTTTCGCCGTTCCCGCCTGTAGTGTCTAGTTCTGAGCGATATCGTTCAACGCTTAATAATTGCACATAACCTCCGCCTTCAAAATGCCCTCGACGTCTTCTGTGTGTCGTCTAGACCCGGCTGTAGTGTCCTTGAGGTTCGCAGGCATCCATGAATGAGTCGCGCGTTTTCGCGTTGTCTACATGCGTCTCTCATAGCCTGAGTCGTTTTGGGACGTTAAACCCCACAAACAAAACAAACCATTATTATTTCTTTACATGCTGTTTAAGGGCCTTGTGTTTGTACTTCTCATTGTGAGTAGAATATCCGAGACACACTGCGCCTGTAGGATGCATCTATATTGTTCTTTCCAAGCATGGCGCACAGAAACGGCCTGACCCCTCACAAAACCTGCGGTTTAAAATATTTCTTCAAGGACTGTTGAAACAAATGCGTAACTAGATAAACCTAGATTAACCTATAACGCCTGAAAGCCTGCATTTTTGCAATTACTAAGCGCGTTGACTAAGAGCCTACAACTGCTTTTAATAGAAGAGGATTCTGCTATTCTAATTGCTAGTCGCAGTTGTATGCTTCTCCAGTCAGTGCGGGGTCAAAGCGTTAATTTCCTATACATTAACATCAAAAGCAGAAAAATGACTATGCTTTTATTTTTTTATAGGGTCGATATAACTATGGCCTGGCTGTCCCATAAAGCTTATTTGAATTTCCCGCAGACAGAGAGCCCGAAGAATGGGTCAGAAATTAAGCACTTTTTCAAAGTCAGGGCCGTGTCACTGGAAGAAGTCGAAGCCAAGTGACACGAGAAATAATTGACGCACCTAAAGTAGCATGACCTGGAAATAGCAGCGTCAGCTCACTGCCCACCCCACGATCAGAAACGCGCGCAGCTTCTTTAATAATGCTTAGCAACCTTTCACCTGTTTTCTTGGTACTGCGGTGGTCACTATGAAGACGCGCATAAAGATCGTGTGGGTTTCACTCAAAAAATCAGAAGCAGCGCTCGTTCTCCTCTGTCTTTCCCTCCATGTCGGAGCTTCACCAAATAAAGAGACGTGAACACCACCGACGTCAGTATTGAATCCACGCCTCGGGTATTCAGTACTTGCTAGCCGTTCATATCGCGTATTGATTAAGTAATACGGTGCCGTCTCTTAATATCCATAACTCTTACGAACTTGAATTCAATTTCGATGGACCAAAGAAATGCATCGTGCTTGTTACGAATGTCTTAGCAGGAAAGTAGCACTCAACATGGGCTGTCGTCTTCATGCGACTAGCAACTTGGGCTAAGCACGCACATGCAACCTCCGACGAATGCTTTTTGTTTCTTCCTTTTTTTTTTTTCTTTTGCTATGTTCGGCCCGTTACGCTTCGCCCCGTTGTGTGGAATCGCCGCCGCGGCCACAGCGAACTCGAGATCACATTTCAGCGAATTTGGGTAATCTATGCAGCGTGAGGAACGGCCAACCGCCTTCTCTTGCCACGTGTCTTCGTGTCTGTCTGTGTGTGCATGTGTTTGTGAGAACGCTTTGCAAACGCGGTGCTCGACAGAGAATAGGCATCGCGGATAGTGCGAGGAGGTCTTCTGAACCCCATTTTCCTACTGTCTGGGAAGTGTATAATAATTGCCTACAGTAAACGGCGGCGGTCGCTCCCGCCGAGCGAATTCGCTGTTGTGAAACTGTACGAACCGTGCCTCGTTTCTCTCTTGAGCCTGCTTCTCCGGCCGTTCTTACGAGATGCAATATTAAACGTCGTTCTAGTGAGTCGACGCCGTGTCTTTTCTCGGGACCTGCTGAGCTGATGCTTTCCGCTGGATGCCGGGCGGTCATGCCAACGCTACCATTGGTGTCTCTTGACACAATAAAGCCCTCGAAGGCTTCAATATAAGTGATAAATTTTGTGGTGCCCTGCATGACGATTTTTTTCTTGCCTTTTTTATTTTTTTACCGATGAAAAATTTAGGGTTTAGGGCGTGCTTTGCTGCTCGGAGTCAGGTACAACTGTTCAGCCCCTAGAGCCTTGTTACTGCCTTGTCAGGCTTCTTCCTCGTTTCAACGTTGCCATTCCATCTGATTCATTTTACTCTACTTTCTTACGCAGCACAGACCAAATTCCTGGTGTTTTCTAGGAAGCCAGCAGCGCAGTGCCACTGCTGTCAGGTCCCCTTACTTCCGTCGCTACCATTATGAGCGTACTGGATTCCTTGCCTCCCACGCGTGTCAACTCACCATCTTTCAGCGCGCACATCTCCTGCCCTCTCTATCTCTTCTAGAAAGGTGGACGCTGCCTTAAAAGACCGTCCGCCGTCACAGGGCGATACTGAAACCAATTGAATGAACTAATTCTGTCAGCCTGCAACGGAATGTTTTACTTTTATCCAAGATGGTGAGGCTGAACCTGTAACGTTCTCGGAACAGCGAGGCGGAATAATTGTCTCCTTACCGAGAATAAACGTTTTTCAATCAATCAATCAATCGGCACCCTTGACTTCGACAGAAACAATGATCCCAACCGCGCTTGGGCGGCAAAAAAATGTGCCGTGCAGACAGCGATGAGGAGTGTTCGGAAGAAATAAGGGAAACGGCTGACTTATTGACGGAGAGGCTTTCACTGGAGTGTGGCAAGTTTTATTCTTCTCTCCAAGATGTGCAACGCGCCGTGAGGGAATTGAATTCGTCCTTTTGTGCCCTTCTATGCTTCCTGCGGGTGGGATTCTTGAAGCTCTTCGAGTGGACCCGTATTTTCATCACACGCGACCTTGTTATGTGCGTGTGCACTCGGCAATTAAGTAGGTATATGTTAATCAAGGCTCGCTGAGGCGCCTTAATAAAGGCGACACGCAGAGAGCCGCAGAATGAGCTGTATTTGTCATTTTTACTATCGCAAACAAGAAAAAAAAATAATTTCCAAGTGGTGAATATGTGATTCAGAGCAATCTCCGAGTCTGGTGCACTAACGATGATCCTTGCATATGCGAGAGAATAAGAGCGTAAGGCGTTTTGCAGCAGCTGGTTATTCGAAAATTTGTGAGCTTATCAACTGCCGCTTTTCACTCTCGCTCTGTTGCGGTTGATGGTTACACGCAAATGGTATGGTGAATATAGTGCTGGATACGCGCGTGCATGTTGGCTTCCTTCGTAACAATAATGAATGGCTTTGTTACAGCAGACGCTACTCTACGTATTGTTTACGCTCGGAATTTCCGCTTCCTTGGTAGATTAGTTGTTGCTTGTGAGCAACGCAGTTAAGTGAACAAAACCTCAAAACGCGAAAGCATTCATTAATGTGTCAAACATTTACAGATGTCTTTGCTAAAGTTAAAGCCGCTTATAAAAGACTCCAACCAAGCACCAAAGGGAAAAGCGGTACAGGCGTAAAAGACCCACCACATTTATGGCAGCTTGAGCGCGCTTGGATTTATTACCGAGTCCAGGAAAGATTCACAGCGCGTGGGAATAGGTGCGACGCGCTCAGCAGATGTTTCGTCAAACACTGTCGTGGTGTTATATATAGTGTCGGCTGGCGAACGCGGCAACGCTTCGCAGTCCAGAGGAGATCCTGTTCGTTTTTCTTCTTCTTCGGTTGGTAGACGGCACTTTCCACAACCTGGCGTCCTAAAAAGCGTGCTGGTAACCCTGTGTTGCGCCCTGCGCGATAACCGTGCAAAAATATTTAAAGAGGTTTATTGTGCTGGCGCCCGTCTGTGCTGCAGGGCCACGACGGCGTATATACTATAGGTTCTGAGCGGGGCGCTATGCTTAGCCACCTCAACGCTGGTCCGAAAAAAGAGCCGAATATAATTCGTACAGCGTGCTCCATCAAGCCAGAAAATGCGATCTTCGCCTTGTGTGATGCTGATAAACGCACAGATCCCGGCGACAGAGACGTCATCTGCCGACGAATTCCTTTTTCGTCATTTCCGTTGTGCGAAGAGCCGAGAAGAGCTTGTCCATCAGAGTGCGTGGTTTTCCTCTATTTTCTTCGTCCTCCCTTTGAACTTAGGTCACACAGGGAACGTGCGAGGATAAACTTTAGAGCCCTTACGAATGGAAACAGTGGGGCTAAGGAGTATGAAACAAAATACTGGCGCTAAGTCAACGGTACACGAACAAAGACGGCAATCCCGTCAGCGGGGCTCGCCCTCGGAAATATATAGCTTCTCTCCGCAGGCTGTATGTGGATACGGTGGTCATATTTGTCACGTTCCGGAAACCGGAACGTATACTCGCTATGCTGCGGGTGGTGGCACACATCATTTTCTTCCCATAACGGTCTAAACAAGGCAGGAGCCCCTTTGACCCGGGAAAATATTGCAAAGGGGATTATTGGACCCCCAGTCTCATTGGGCCCAGTAAGCTGCCGTAGCCTTCTTCACACAGTTCATTAGAAGCCACGTCGTGTCCGCCCTTGAAAAAGGCACAGCTGTTTTCTTTGTCTTTTTGGATGTGAGCGTGCTTTTGCAAGTTTTGTACTAAAAAAATATCTAAAACCGTGATTCCGTAAAATGCACTGCACAATAGTACATAAAGCGTTCTTAAAACACTTCTATGAATTATACAAAGTGTGTTCAGTTGGCCTCATTAAAATATATGGCGTTCATTTTTAAACGTCATTGTTGTCACTTAACCCACAGCATACAGCGATTTTTTCTACTGTAGGGGAAGAGTTGAAGGATAAATAATGGAAGGCCGAATGATTAATCTCATCTTGTTTAGCCTCGAAGAGGACTAATAGCTATGGCAAGTAAGTCGTCTCCGAAAGGACCAATCGCAACGCTTTTTTTCCCCGACAGGAAGAAAAATCTCTCACAGCGTATAGAAAAATACATGCATGTACGGAAAAGCTGACATAACTGAAGGGTCTGAGAAATGGTTACGAGTATGGTTATTATAGCGGAATGCATTAAGGTACATATACAGAAAGGAATCGGCCAGCGCAGAGTGCGGGCGCCAAAGTAGCATTATACAGATTGCACCAGATTATCGTATTTCTCTTACCGCTGCTGCGCCCTATACACAAGCCTAACGAACATAACTCCTAAATGCTAACCATCTTGCACGCCCGAGAAGCGGAAGCCATTATTTTGCCGTTGGTTCACACTCCGCGCACGACGTTTCCACCTTGGCGACGGCTCGGCAAATCTGTTTCGCGTTATCCCTGTTCGCGCCCCAGCTCGACGCTTTAGAAGCGTTCGCCAGAGTCTAGCTGTCTATCTTGTTTATAACTAATTCACCACGTTAGAATCCTCCTTACCTATCTTCGCAATGCAGTAGCTACATACGCACAGTGACTGCCGCCCGTGATCCAAATCCCTTCTTTCGCTTCGCCTTCCAGTCTTCCTTTTCTTTCTTTCTTTCTTTCTTTCTTTCTTTCTTTCTTTCTTTCTTTCTTTCTTTCTTTCTTTCTTTCTTTCTTTCTTTCTTTCTTTCTTTCTTTCTTTCTTTCTTTCTTTCTTTCTTTCTTTCTTTCTTTCTTTTTTTTTTGTTCAAGGTCTGCCTGTCTACGCACTGAATAGCAACTTGCACTTGTGTAAGCTATCTCCTCATTTCGCTTGCAGCCATATTCGACAATTGCGTCCATTGAAGGCTGTGCATGCACAAGTCGGCGTATTTTGAACATACACTGCTTCTCGCTGGACAGCCATTTGAACAAAGAAAACTATACACATAAGGAAAGTGTGTTTCTCTATGAACTGCCTTCGAGCACAGCGCTCACGGTGAGTACGCATTGCATTACAGTACGCGCGGATTCATATTGCTTATTTCGGCACAAAAGACGTTGTTAAGAGAGCGAAGGAGCAGTAAACAAAAAGAAAGAAAAAAAAAAAACTTGGGTTGCTTTGTCGTCAAAGCTGATTACAGAGGTTACAAAAGGTGTTTGAAAACGATCTTCCTTATAATAAGGCTACAAGTGAGCGCATGTGTCGTTACCTTGGTTGAATCTACGCAGCTCGCGCTTTGTAGATGGCAGTTAAGGTGTCTCGTGTGAATGGTGTCTTGCGCGAAGTCCTAACGCGAAGTGACTCTACGCTGGCTTTCCTTGCCCCTCCCCCCCCCCCCCCCTTTTTTTTTTTCTTTTTTTTTTTTTTTGCTCTGTGTCATTTTATGCATGGCAGGCTTCAAGATATTGCAAAGATAATGTTCTACTGCATTCTGCAGCAGAAAAAGGTTTGATTTACATGACGCCGGGTTGATCATCTTTCTATTACGCATGAGAAAAAGAAAAGAAAAGCTTGATCTTCCGCTGGTATTAAGTGCAGGTGTGTTCTGAAAACACCGCAAGCAAAATCGAGCCCGCTGGTGTCATTTGAAATAAAATAAAATATATGTACATGTTTTTAGCGCGTTAATTTTCACAAAACCATACACGTTCGTTGCTTATAATGTTCCCTCTAGTCCTTGTGAGACCTTCAACACCCATAGGTCGCTATACTTGAAAAAACAAAAAACAAAAAAAAAAAAAACAAGGCGGGGGGGGGGGGGGGACAATTTAATTCGTTGTTTTCGGTCCTACCGAGAAAGATGTTGCACGTGTGTGGTTGGGACCTGGGGATTAGTTTATTGCTTTCGCTTTTAATGGCAGCGCGTGCGTTGTAATCAAATATTTTATTACCTTCCAAGGACGCTGTCCTATGTAGCTACACTTCTTTTCGCGTCCGTGCACTTCCCCTTCCGTTTTTACATAATCGGATCGGGAAAATTATGTCGAATTAAACGGGCAAAAGAGTTTGGCGCTCCTGTTGACCGCGCGGCCGTAATGTAAGCGTAATGCATTGTCTTCCGATTTCAGTGCCACGGGAGTCTCGTATACTTCGGGCACAATGCCCACTTAGGCAGATATTGCTCGCCGCGGTGCTCGAGGGGTGCACGCAACTAACGGGGAAGGACAGAAATTCCCACCAGACCGATAATGTAATCGGCTCGTGCGTTGCTAGCAGTTAGTTGAACATGTTTATTTTGTTTTTGTTTTTGTTTTTTTTTTTGTTTTTACATAACAGTTACTGCGTTGCCTTCAGGTCTCCCGACTGTGTTATACCTAATCCGAGACAGTTTGGCAAATCTACCACGAGGAGTCTTTGTGTACTTGGGAAGCGCAATTTTCTTTCCGTCACGGCCCAGTTTGGACCCATTCCGCGGAAACAAATAGGTTAGGAAAATATAAAAAATTAACGCAGCATTTTCTGCACTGAACTACAGGAAGTGTAATTATGACTAGCCGTTCGAAAACAAAACAACTAAACGTGTGCAGCACACAGGAGCATTACCATGCCGCTCAGGTTAACAACTTCATCAGTAATGGCTTCTGTGTACAAAGAACAAGCTACGTTGGCGTCGCGCGAGGTCGCCTCTTGCCGGATTTTCACTGCATATTTTGACTTTGCTTAAATGACAGTAATAGAATCGCATTAAATAAAAGTAACTTCGAATTTGCTGCTTTCTCATTTTAGCCGAAATTTTATATGGTGCTGCTTGCAAGTATTTGGAAGAGAAAGTAAGGCCGCACCAGCTCCGGGTGGGGGGAAGGGAGGCTGTTTAAGCTGTGATTACCATATTTAAAAACAATAACCCGGGAACTGGCGTGGCCTTCTTTCAATTTACTGCCAAACGCTTTGCAAGCTGCCCCATAAAAAAAGTTAGCAGGGTTTCAACTAAGATTAAACCTAGGACGTGCGAAAGCATGGTTTATTTCGGGTTAGCTGTTGGTCGTTTTTTTTTTTTTTTTGCTCTAAATTTTTATGTGGTTACGCTCTGGGACATACACACATTAGGCAACCTGTTGACGTTTATGGCATCTTCTCTCCCGTCCCAACTCAGCCCGCCGGACACGGCGCGCTTCTACGGCCGAGACAGTAAAAGGACCCGGCTGACTCGCCATCCTGGCGTGGTCTGACGTGTCGTAGAAATTGTGCGGTGCGCCTGTGCAGGCAACCATGGTGCGTAGCAATTTGTTATTTTATTTATTTTTGTTGTTATTTTAGTTTTTATTCTATTCATAACCCACTAATTACCGTTGGTTATATTTTATTACTATTTGTTTCAATTTTCATCATGGCTATCATTTTTACACCACCCTACTAATGCTTTTATTAGCAGTCGGTTTACAGGAAAGGAAAGGCAGCATCTGTGGCGCACTTCATAACGGTCCGGTTAGACCTCGTGAAATAGTGCATTCGCACTAAAGAATTATGTCTAGGAGAGCAGCAACAAACTAGACGCTGCTTTCCTTACAGCCACTCAATTAGTGCTATGTGTGCAAAAAAGAAAAAAAGAGAGAGAGAACGAGGTATTTAGTGACCATCCGCCAAGAAATGACCTCGCGTGGCAACACCCCACGTAGCTTTTCCACCGGAAACAGATTCTTTTAAAACATGTATATGCCGAAACACAAAATTACAACGCTAACATTGCAGAATGCGAGGCCGTACTCAACACCCGTGTGTAATTCACACATTGTGTTCAAAGCAATCCATGGCATCCATGGTTACAGACCGCCGCAAGTGTCGCCCAGATATTACGCTGTGGTATTGTCCAGGGCTCTTCAGCGTGATAGGAAAAATGAAAAGGAGGTTATTACACTGCGAGCTGTAACCCTGGGAGTTTTCAGCAGAAGAAGATAAGCGATAATACACCATCACTGGATATATTCGGCGCAAATGCCGTTCCATTCCTGGTAAAAGAGCGATAACAGAAGCGGAAATGCCAAGAAAAGGTGTTGTATAATTGGATCAACATTCTCAAACCGCCCATTGATTTCGGCAAGTACTGTGCACACATGATGGCACGCTCACAAGCAGTCTTTTCGCTTTTGGATCGATAACGGAGAAAACTGTGCCTCTCGTGTAGGTGGCCTAATGCTTCTACTTGCCGAGTGCCTATCGTGCCACTCCGTAGCTTTGAACGGAACCGCACGTGACCCTATAATCTTTATTACGCTTGCATTGTCGCAAGCATGACGGTGTGAGAGAGAGACCATGAATTACGCATGTATTGTGCAATGTTACGCTGGCTAGCATTATTAGCCGGGTGACCACGCGCGTATCAAGATAAAATCAGTCTATATCCCATTCCGCACCATGTGTGCGACTAACACGGCGCACGTATATATGTTTAACGACCCATCGCGATAACGCAGTCGCTATGTCGCACGGCTGCAGAGCCGAAGGTCGCAGGATGTAATGCCGGCCCTAAGGGCGATATTTCGATGAAGGCAAGCCGAGTTCTGTGCAATGTCAGCGCATGTTCAAGAATTCCAGGTGATTAACATTATTCAGGAATCAGGATCCTCCGACTACGGCGCCTCTGAAGATCTCGCGGCAGTTTCGACGTGTGATATTGTCACGACTCAAGCCACAGGGAGCCGTCAAGGTACACGGTACCGTGAAGGTAAGACCCGAGAGTCAGGTTTGCGTCTAGCTCCGATGACAGTGTCCAGCACCAGCGAGCCGCTTGTGCCCACAACCGCTTCGTCGTCGTCGTCGGCACCAAGCACGGTTGTCACGCGGCGCTAGGCACGTGGCAATATCATCCATATTGAATACTTATTAAAAGCATCAAATATTTCGCTTCAAGCACATAATAGAGGAATCTTGTGTGGTGGTAACCTTATTAGGGGTGGAACCCTAGCCTGTTCATTGTTTGTAAAGACGTCCTTTCCCTACGGTCACCGTCTGAATTCACCACCGCCGAAACTACAATATCCACGCAACGCGGAACTATTCTGCCGTACGAAAGCTGGGCCATTCATTGTTAAATCTCTCTAACTCTGTGAATGCTCCGCGAGAGGAAGGAGGAGGAAGATGAGGAGGAGGAAAGGCAGGGACACTCCACGAGAAGCTTTCTAAAGTTCTCACGACAATGACGTGTCAATCAATTTAGAGCAATTTCACGCTATGTAAACTAGAGTAGTTTTGCAGGTGTAGAGGGGGCAAACATGATTTCGCGGCGATTAAATTAGCTAGACCATGGAGTCAAGGATGCCGTCAACTACAAGAGGGAAAACGTGATGCCGTATCTGCCGTCAGAGGTTAGGCACCAAAGTTCAAGTTCAAAGGTCAAGTGGTGGTACCCGCATAGTTAAGCTATTAGCCACACTGTGACCTCCGGCTTTTTTAAGGTCAAGTGGATGCCAGGCTGACTTTGGATGACACATGGCGCAGTGAAGCTTTCGCTTCAAAAGATGCGTTGAGAGTAAAGATCTGATACAGTATAGGACGACTGGTGCGCTTGCCGGAGATTTCGATCGACGTTAAAAAAAAAAGAAGCATTGCAGGACAGCGTTAAACTGTGTAGTCATCTGCGTTCCAGAAGGACAGTAGGGCACCTTCTCGATGAGGCTAGTGGCTATACTTACTGAGAGGCCTAGATGATGGAGTAGCGATTGTGGCGGCGAACCAGGTTGGTGACAGCGCGGCTTCTTCGCCTGTGACTCGATATTTCGCCTCCGGTCGTGCAAGCGCAGCGCAGATACTCTCTGGCACTTTCAGGAGCATCACTGGTTGACCGAAATCCTGTGCCATGCACAGTCCTCAGAGCAAGCGGCGGAACAGTCTTGATCTCGCAATTTGCAGAGTGGGGCACGCTTTAGTTGAAAAGCATTTTGCATGCATCGATGGCACAAAAGCTTACGTGTTAGCTTGTCGTCTTTGGCCTCTTCTTAGTCCGTCCTGTTTCAAACCGAAAAGCTTTTCTTCAAAATTGAACCATATTTTTTTATTTCGTCTTACGCTGCAGACTTCTGAAGACACTTTTTTTTTTTTTTTTTTTTTTTTTTTTTTACATGCTCAACCGAGATTCATTCAAGTAATCGACGTAAAAATTTTTGCAGTTTTCCAGTCACAGCTGCACGAGTGACCTATCCTGACGAAAACACTTTGAAACGTAAAACTGCAGCCTTCATCTTTACTGCTTGTTAGGTGCTCTCCAGGCGGGATGAACCACATGAACTACGTCACTATAGACAATGGGTGCATGAAGGCTGAGATGTGGACGCGCTACATGAACGGGCAAAGGAGACGAAATTGAGGAAGGGGGACTCATCCCCTTGAGGGTATGCCTTTTAACTCGAAAGCCTTTCTTGGCTTATCGTCAAAATCTCGCGTGCGTGAGGCCTGTGCGCGACACATGTGAGCGAGATCTGTTCGGGATATTCCGCGAGATGTGTTCTCCTTGTATAGTGTTCCCGCCATCTTCAATCCCACACTTTGACGCGCTCAAAGAACGCCACGCTACAGGAGCGAGGGTGTACCGTTCAATGTCGCACTTGCCGGAGAGTGTGCGACAGGTACGGCGCCTTTCCTTTCCTGTAAACCGATTATAAATATAGCCCTGCAACGAACACGTGCCAAATGGAGGAATTTTTCACTGTGCGGCATGAGCTCCGGCCTTGTTAGCAAAAGCTCTAAAAGGAACGCGCGATCTACCGTGTGCATGCAGCAGCAACGCTCAGGCTTTCGCATTTCTCCACTGCAGATTCTGCAGGGCTCTCGGATTTTTGCACCGAAAGCGACCGCGGCTCAGAGCCGAGTTTCGCGTCAGTGTGCGCCGCCTGTTATGTGCATGCGCCAGAGCTGCGTCTAATTGCGAAGAAAAAGAAGAAGAAGGACGCTCGGTCACCCGCAGCTAATTCTTTCGCCCCATATTCGGCTCAGCAGCACTGAACCCTACTATTTTTTTTTTCTTTTTTAAGGATTTCTATATTGAACAATTCCAGGGTGCAGAGATTGTAATTTTATGCACCAAGTTCCATGTGAAATGATGGGAACGCTTTCAGAAACGTCCGGTATGGGCTGTAGCGCAGCACCGGTGCTATTTCTGCGAGTATCTTCTTGCAAGGGTGAAAGAGCGGGCTAGTTGGTAGTCCATGTTGGAAAACAAAAAACAATAAACAGCGCTCTGTTGACATATGGACAAAGAAAGAAAGACCGCACTGTGTTGTCGTTTCTTTCTTCGTCCATGTCTCAAGAGCGCGCTCTTTATTTTTTTTCCTAGAGGCTGAGAGTATACTGACTTTTGATTATTACTATGACTTCGTCCAGCATTCCTAGCAGAGAGTATCGGCAAAAATCTGAGTCACCCCGAGCTGTTCAACGTGCACTAGCAACGCACAGAACACGCGTGCGTTTCCTGCACACCGCGTCCCGGGTGAGCTGCAACAACCGCGGCCAGAATGCAAAGCTGCGTCCAAGTGCTCAGCATCGCAACGCCATAACCTCAGCTCTGGCTTGAGCGCTGTGGTTTGAGGATTGAGAAACATCAGAAGAAATCACAGAAGAAAAAAATTACAAGGGTTCAACGCTGCTGAACCAAATATTGAGCGAAAGTATTACCTGCGGGTGACCGAGCGATCTTCCTCTTCTCTTCTTCCTCAGCACACATATAAAGCCCCGCTTTAACCAACCCATATGAACGTGCCTTATAATGGCTTATATGGGTAACGTGAATGCCAGAGTCCTAGCAGGCTGATTCTGACATAACCGTCCCATGTGAAACGAGAGACCCAAGTTGGCAGCTCCTGCCAGCTTGGGGTCGTCGTCTAAAGGTCAAAGGTCAATAGTGGTCACCGCCGTTCCACGCTTGAAAGCTCAAACCGCGAGTAGTATTGCTTTCGCAATGAAATTGTTTGTAGCCGCAGTTTCATGGCGGATGTGTTTTTGGTGCACCTCGGACGAAATGTAAGAAAACAGAAATAGGAGATGTCGTTTTCGGCTTCAGCTTTGTTGCACCGACGACCCCTGGTATAGCGTGTCAGCAGTTGCGCAAATGCCATCGCAATATGTAATTACTTCAGGATTAACGTTAGGTATGTGGAAAATGAGCCATGGTATTTTCTATTGTTCTGAAATTTTCAATTAACAGTCACTTCTCAACCATTTTCACTTTTCGTGCTGAGTATAATCTCGTTATTCCATTATATATATATATATATATATATATGCGCGCGCGCGCGCGTGTGTGTGTGTGTGTGTGTGTGTGTGTGTGTGTGTGTGAGAGAGAGAGAGAGAGAGAGAGAGAGAGAGAGAGAGAGAGAGAGAGAGAGAGAGAGAGAGAGAGAGAGAGAGAGATCGCCAACTCTCGTCATACGAAGATGCCCTGCCGAGCGGCCGGCCTGTGAGCTAGGCAAAGGGAACGCTGTAAGCGAGGCAGATTCTGCAACTCGAGCCGTCTGCAGGTGCAGAGAGCGATGAAGAGAGAGAGAGTGAGGAGGACGCGCGGCCGCGCGCGGCACCAGTGAGAAGTACGGACGGGCGTGTCGGATACGGTCGAGGCAAGTTCGCTGTTTTCATGCTAATCTATTGTTTTGTAATCAATAAGTGTAATAAACTCAGTTTAATTTGTTGCTCCTACTATATATATATCACAAATATGATCGCACTTAGTTTTTATTTTTAACACCTGAGGCTATGTGTGAATGTAGTGTTACGCCTTTCTTGCTCAGGCCGTCTACACGTGGAGGATTATAAAGTAGCTAAATTATAAAGGATTTCAATAAGCTTTGGTTAGCACACGATCAACCTATTGCTTCTTGCTCCACCGAACTACCAATGATGGTTCTTGTTTACTTGGCTCCTTTTACACCCCCCCCCCCCCCTTCTCTTTCTCTCTACATTAATAGCTTGTCCATTAATATAGAGGCCCCGACGCGGTGCGTTCGAATGTTAATAATAGTAGTGAAAAAATAACCACACTCAGAGAAGGAAATAGACAACAATTATCCTTTATATATAAAAGGTAATCCGTAGTTTCGTTCCTTATCGTACCAGTATTGTTAGGACGTGTAAGCGTCGAAGAAGTGAAAAGAAACAAAACATCTGCTAAGTATCTATCCCCGCTTCCTCCAGCGTAACGTCTCCACTACGCATTTGGCTCGACACTACCTTCAGTGACAGGTATAAAGCGCCCCAAGAGCGGGCGTAGAATGGGCTATTAAGCGGCGCCGAAGGATGTCTGTCCAGTTGCAGGCTTAACCTGGTCGCTGAAGTGCTTCCGCGACTGACGCCGACGAGTCTACGGGCAGTTCCGGCCCCTTGTTTTCCGCTAATCGAAGCTGTTCGCAAAGGCACTTTCAGCGCCTTGGACGGAGGATGGTCAGGCGAGGAGCCAGAGGGAACGGCCGAGGTTCCACGCGGTCTCCCCGCTACCGCAGCCACGTACAGCGCGGGGAGGGCATCGCGGCCATTACCGGGGGAGCCATCTTCCCCTGCCTAAGGCTGCCTCTAATGGGCAGCAGTTTAATGCGGTCCGACGGGCCCCTGGCGCTGCACACCGTGCGAAGGAGCTAATGGTACGGAAAGCAAATCGAACTTGGGTGCACCGCCGCGCCCCGCTTGGCCCGGCCAGAAGGCTAATAGCACGCCCGACTTGACTTCCCGATAGGGAGCTCGTTCGGTTCCTTTTTTTCCCCATTCGACCGCTTCGGTTATCCTCACCTCTTATTTCTATCGCATTCCCGTGTTTTCATGCTGATTCTGCATGCACCCTGAAGGGAATATTCGCTCAGCGTTGTTATGGCAGCGCAGCGCGCATCGAGAACACGAGGCTTCTACGAGAGTATTGTTTACATTAACAAGGCCAGTGGTCATGAGAGCCGTTTTGCCGCAGCAGCGTTCGCTCGTTCAGTGGATTACACTTTGACGAGCTCGCTTCGTCGGTATGCTTCCGGGTAGAACGTTATCCACTTTCTGAAAATTAGAGGCGCCATTATACTGGCGAAATTTACGCTTCACTGCCATAGTATACGCGCATACACATACGCGGCATTGTAAAAGTTGGGAATGGTGTTTGGAGAAAAATTGTATACGAGGGCTGTTTATGGCTGTCTTCGATCAGGATAACGCTTTGGCAATTGCAAGAAAGTGTAGAAGTACTCTTATTAAACGCTTCGTACGTTTTGCGAAGGCAGAATGCGCTGCTGTTTAGAAACTTTATGAGCCCTGTTGTGTTCCTATGCAACCATATAAGCGTGATCTAAATCGACATAGGGATTAGCCTCTCTTAAAACCAATGCAGTCGGTGCTCATACCTCCATAGGAGGACTTGGAAAAAAAACTGTATAATCGACAAAGTTGCTATCTGTGAAACTAACGGAAGATCGTGTGCTAGCGTCAGCGCTATCTCGGACGTCGTTACTCCAAACTATAGAGAGGACGCAAATGAGAAAGTAGCATTTTATGACAAGAAAATATGTGGTGCGATATCGAGAGTAAATATTTGATACTAAGTGTGCTTGTAAAGTTTTACGACGGAGATATTTCTTTTCCACACTCATCCATGCAGACCATCTAGTTCATATTCGATATAAAGCCCACTACTAGCTCGGGACTCATATCTTATTGAGCGCCTAAAGTCTTTGTCAAAAGTGCAGAGCCCAGGGGGTCTGCTTCTGAGCTGTGTACCGGCGCTGATTTAGCATTAGCGGAGGCCCTTCCCATTGAGGAGGGTAGGAGAAAAAAGTCTTCTTACCATCAAGAGACTCGGAACGCTGTAAATGCACTACAAGCTGCATGAAGGGGCTCTGAAGCAGATCCCCTGGGCTCTATACTTTTGACAAAGACTACATGCCTCAAGAGGAAAGTATACAACAGTTGCATCTCACCTGTACTCACCTATGGGGCTGAAACGTGGAGGCTAACCAAGAGAGTTTACTTATGTTAAGGACAACCCAGAAGGCTATGGAACAAAAATGGTAGGGGTAACATTAAGAGATAGGAAGCGTGCAGAGTGGGTCAGAGAAATAACTCAAGTTACCGACATTCTAGTGGAAATTAAGAAGAAGAAATGGGCATGGGCAGGACATGTAGTGCGAAGAGAGGATAACCGATGGTCGCTTAGGGTAACAAACTGGATTCCAAGGGAAGGAAAGCGTAGCAGGGGGCGGCAGAAAGTTAGGTGGGCGGATGAGGTTAAGAAGTTCGCAGGGGTCAAGTGGATGCAGCTAGCACAGAACCGGGTTAAGTGGAGAAATATGGGAGAGGCCTTCGCCCTGCAGTGGGTATAGCCAGGCTGATGATGATGATGACATGCCTCTGCCGCTTGTCCTGTGAGATACAGGAGCTACTGCCGGATTTATCGGGCAAAAGGTTACGTGGCTTATTTTTTTTTTAATTGGGAAAAAGCATCTGCTACTCTATTAGGCAGGAAACCCATGTAAGAATATCCACAACGCTCAATTACTAAATTACAATTTTATTAAAGCGTATTTATTTAGGATTTTTGCAGAGACGTTCGAGATCCTATTAGGAACTTGAATGCAAGTAATATTTTTGGAATGCACAACTTTTCTAAGAAGCTGATATTTTAAGATATTCATTGAGAAAAAAAAATATCCCCTGAACGAATGTTGACAGATTCATATGCGTGATTCGCGACAGTAGGGTCCTGCCAGATGTGACGTCGGTCCCTTTTGGTTTCAGAGCAGAATGCAGTAGATAACAATGTCGTGATTCCTGCCGTCTCTACAGACAGGCCAGTACAATGCGACATGCAATGCCCTTAAACAATCCATGCGGACCTTACACAGGCAGTCTACCCAATGTTACAACGAATAGATCTCTCGGCAATTGTTTAACACGAAGAATTTCTGTCTTACATTCCCTTTTTTGGTATTCTCCATGTTGGAGCTGTTTGTGACCTGATTACGAAATATTCGAAATAAAAGAACCACTTGGTGGCTTTACTGTCTATTTTAAACCTGTCGTGTTGTTGTTCTCGCGTTGGAATGGCCTCGCTTATTCTAATGTTGCTTTAATTGAATATGATGTTGTTAAGCCAGTCATTAGTCACACGATACACAATTCGTAAATGTTAGGTAAATTTTGCTGATTTTCAGCTCATTTGTGAGGCATCGACCAAACGCAGTGTATCGCTCCTGTTTTCGTCCGAAGGAACCAGACATGCATTTGGACAAGAAAGCTTGAAATGTAATAAGACCAGGGCTAGCAACGTCTAGAGCTGTAGTAGATGTTATCGAAGGTACAAAGAAGAAGATCGCAATAAAAAGGGAACAAAGGCGAGTTAATGTGAGCTCAAACTAGGACTAAAAAAACCTTTAACAAAAAACAGGTGCTGCGGCGAGCAGGTGGCCGGTCCTCCATTAAAATAATGGAGTGGATACATAAGGAAGGCAAAAAAAAAAAAAAACAGACACAGACTTTCAGAAGAGATGGAGTGATGATTACCTATGGGGTTGAAACGTGGAGGCTAACCAATAGGGTTCTACTTAAGTTGAGGACAACCCAGAGGGCTATGGAACGAAAAATGGTAGGGGTAACATTAAGAGATAGGAAACGTGCAGAGTGGGTCAGAGAAATAACTCAAGTTACCGAGATTCTAGTGGAAATTAAGAAGAAATGAGCATGGGCAGGACATGTAGTGCGAAGAGAGGATAACCGATGGTCGCTTAGGGTAACAAACTGGATTCCAAGGGAAGGAAAGCGTAGCAGGGGGCGGCAGAAAGTTAGGTGGGCGGATGAGGTTAAGAAGTTCGCAGGGGTCAAGTGGATGCAGCTAGCACAGAACCGGGTTAATTGGAGAAATATGGCAGAGGCCTTCGCCCTGCGTGGGTATAGTCAGGCTGATGATGATGGTGATGATGATGCAAAAAAAAAAAAAGGAATTGCAAGAAAGGCTTGCTCGCGAAAACCATACCACACGATTATTAACTGAGAGCGCCGCGAGAAGGCTTTGTCTTGCGATTTAGTTCAGCCAGCAGATATGATAGTGACGTTAGGAGAAATGCTGAAATTGTGTTCGCCATGTTAGGGGTTGCGATGAAACATTCAATCACCAACTGCACAACACTGTGCAGAATTAACACTTCAAATTGAGCGCTCATAGCTACGATGGTGTTCAATTCAGTTTAAGCACGAAACCTCAGTAAACATGCAGAGAACAGAGAGAAGCTTTGAGCCATAAATGTAAGATTTTTAAGGTAAGTAAATGCACTTAACCGGGTGTTCGGTGGGGGATGGTGTGTATGTGTGTGGGGGGTTGCGAATGGGTAGAACGATAGGTAAGAAAAAAAAATTTGAATAAGAAACGAACGGATATGATAAACAACAGGTCTTGCACATTTCCTGCGGTCGTCCTGATGTAGAGACTATACGCCATGCCATCTATTCTGCTCAGATTGCGTTATTAAACAGCGCACTGTTCAGAACAACACAGAGACCCCTGAGGTGATCTGCACGCCTAACTGAAGAGAGCAAGAGTCGTGCAGCCGATGTGGACATTGCACGTGTCACGGGCGTGATCTTACGTATACCAGCGCCTGAAGTCAGCTGAGAATTGCTCCTTCCTCCGACTTCTTCATAGTCTCTATCCACGGCCCCACGGCGTATGCTTAGATGTCACGGCGCTTATCTGTTGATCCCAAGGACGCGGGATCAAATCCCAGCCGCGGCGGCCGCATTTTGATAGAAGCAAAAAGCAAGGCTCCCGTGTTCTGTGGGAATGAACCCCAGGTGGCTACCATTACGCCCTTCCTCATATCCTTAGTTGCTTTTGGACGAGAAACTCCTATAAGCCAAACCGCATCAAACCTCCCCCGATGGTAGCAATCCTCTAAATTCTCCCGTCGAAGCCAGCCAATTCCAGCTGTGCATTCCTCCGCTCTCGCCGTAACCACCCAAGCCGCGTACTAGGCTCCCCGTCGCTTCCCATACTTCTCTCTCTTGCTCTTCTTTCCTAAAAGAGGGTAGGATGAATTCCCTCCGTATATTTGGCCACCTTCCAAACGAGGCAGTCTTCCTTCAATTTCCTTGAATTGAAGCAAGCCACCTTCTATGACTTTCAGGTTGCGATCGTTGTCTTTACTTTATACTTTTAATGTATATCACCGCCACCTATCAACCACAGCAAATAGCTTAATTTACAAATAAACTTTATTATCTAACTCTTCATTTCACCCAATAAAATGAAACTAAAGCAGTCACGGAGTAATCAGGTGCTTACGGCTGACGCTATCGATTCCACCGATCCTGTAAGAGTTTTAGTCATAAAAAAACAACTTTATATGCGCGACGAGCCTCCTAGTTCGCCTTAAGGGAGAGGAGGACGTGATGCAACATGTCATGAGCGAGACCTTAACTCCGGAAGACGTTCACCCGGAATCAAGCTCGTAAACAGGGTCAAGAAATTAATATCTCTCATTGCTGTGATCGAGCATAAGTTTTGCTTACCTTGCGAGAGCGCGTATGGCTGCTGTGGGTGGCTGTAGCTCGGATAAAGCTCAAAGCCAAAAAATAAATAAATAAAAAAGCTTCAAGTTTGGTGATTACAAATTAGTAGAAGTAGGGGTGTGCTCAAATTTGAAGTTCTCAAACATGATGAAACAATGGAAAGTCCCAATTATTGAGACTATTTGGATATTTTAGCAATTTTTAGAATAATTTTGAATGCTATTGTAATTTCGTGCGAAAGAGCACACTCAACTTAGACACCTCTCTCGAGGGCAGCATTAACTTCGTTTTATACGCTCAACCGACTTGTCTGCGCGAGAATTAGAGAGGCCTACACGCTTCAGCGCCGCGACTGGCAGCACGCGGCCCATTCGACTATAAACATTCATAATGCTGGCCTGGCTAGCAATCTCGGATGCCACTTCTTATTGCCGTCTCATAACTCACACGCCTCTCATCTAACTAGTCGTAGCGCTACAAGTTTACTTACTGAAAATGGAAGTCAATTTCATAATTAATTTCGGAAGCTAATTAATTTCTTGTGCGCCTGGTGTATGAAATGTGTTGTTGCATGGACGCGCGTGGAGGTGAGTGGTTGCATCCCCTTATCGAAAATAAGCGTTGTGCCTTTTCCTATCCGCGGCCGGGATTGAAATGAACTTCACAAGGGAAAATGTTTGGGCGTGTTGGTTCATCGTCAACATAGCAAGCGCTAAAAAAGACAAAGGAGGAGGAGGGGACAGGACAATAGCGCACTTTCAACAAATCTTTATTGCGGTTCCTAAGCATATATATATATATATATATATATATATATATATATATATATATATATATATATATATATATATATATATATATATATATATATATATACACACTTCAGTATCACAAAGGGAAAGAAAGAAAGACATGTACACGTGCCGCCTAAGCTAAGAAATCCAGCTCTCTTTTTGATAGAGCCACCGACAGTTTGCTAACGGATTCATCTCCTGATCGTGCTATCTGCGATGCTTCCACAATCTCCCTATTCAGGCTGGTGCGGTGGCAATACAAAGCAATTGTTTTGCCGAACAAAGAATAGCAAGGTGTCTCACTGTCATCACACTTTTTACAATGCGCAGCTATCTGTCCCTCTATGGCAATGTTGCCGACCTTTTTAGTGTGTTCTTGCAGCCGGACGTTCAGACATCATCTAGTTTGGCCGATGTAGTGTCTACCACACGAAAGCGGGATTTTGCACACAACATCCTTCTGACAAGGTACCAAGGGATCCCTATCTTCGATATTGCACGATGGTTTTTGCGTACGAGTGGGACAAGTTAACCTACAAAGGCTCATATAAGCTTCTTTGTAAGTTAACTTGCCTCACTCGTACGCAAAAACCAGCGTGCAATATCGAAGATAGGGATCCCTGTGTTGACGTAGTGAAAAGTCTCAATTTTAGATACATTTGTGTCTCATTCAGTAGTTATATTTTTCAACATCAAGTAATTAAGATCATATTTTTCCCGGATTATACGTTTTTTAGTTAAAGTGTTTAGTTTAGTTTTAGTAAGTTAAAGACAATGCAGTAGCGACGCGGATGGAATGTGAGCCCAGTGCGTGCTGAGAAAGCTTGTTTTTTTTTACTTGTTTATTAATTGAATTACTCCGCCGCGGTGGATTAGCTGCTAAGGTGGCACACGAGTTAGATCCTGGCGGCGGCGGCCGAGAAAAGCAAAAAATTGCAGCCGTGTACTTTGCGTTGTCAGCAGGCGCTAGAGAACCATAGGTGGCCAAATTGTCAGACCTCTACTGCGGCGTCTCTCACAGACTGAGGCGTCTTGTGTCCGTAAGCCCCAAGAGCATAATCTTTATTCATTTGTTGTTGTTTCTGGATGAGCGCTGTAGTTTAGTCATGATTTGAGCCGTAGATTGAGTCGATCAGCGTCACTCACGGCGCATTGTGAAATTAATTTTTGAAACGCGCATTGACCGTACATTGTGCGATACACCCTAAGTTAAATGGTTTGTTCAGTGATTGACGAGCGGCAGTTACAGAGGGCTGCCGCCTGTTCAAGAGCACAAAACCCAGCAGCGGGCTGATATATTGTGTTGAGCGGATTGATGTAACGCCTGTCACGCGGCTCATATTTTCAACGTCTGCATTCGCCTACTAAACGCACAGGCAACGCTGGCTGTTCTTTTTTTTTTTTTTTTTTTGTTTCAGCTGTTATCTTTCTATCAAAAGGCACGGCGCATCTGTTGAGTGTTTTGTTACCGCTGGTGACTGCAGACATTGGAAGAACGTCCGATGGCTGGCAAGCTGCCGTCTGTTTTAAGGTCGTTTTCTCTGTGACGTCTAAGCCGCCAGGGTAGGGTATGTGGCGTGCGCTGTACATACATTTTGTTTTGAAGACCGCGTTGACGCTCACAGCGCCGAATTTCTCAAGCGGCGGGGCCCTCCTGAGCACGTGGCATCGTTCGGCGCTGTTCTTGTGAACTATCACATAACTCGCCGCTGCGGGCCACAGTGCGGCCATGTCTCCCCAGCTTGTCTTTCGTCTACCGTGACCACCTGCAGTCCGCAGAGAAAGGTGTTTTATATCAGTACTTCCCGTCTACTACACCGATGGCATGGTCGCAATGCGGTGCGCGAGGGCCCCGCCGCCAAGGTCAGCACGTGTTCAGGTCGCTAGCTAGCTAGTTCTCCGGTGATTCTGCACGGTGCAGGTGTAGTTATTCAATGCTCGCATCCCCCCCCCCCCCCCCTCCTTCCGCTTTATTGCGCTCGAGCAATTCGACCGGGGTAGCGTCAGTAGATGTCCGTACCTCGCGCACGCGGCTTAGGCGTCAAAGAGAGCTTGAAAACGATCTGATAACAGACAGCCGCTCATCCAGCGACCGAATATTGTTTTTCTTAGTGTCTGCATGCCCCAAGCGGTAACATAAAGCTGAACATATATGTCGCGCCTTCAGCTGGGAAGATGATCGCTAAAAACCGCAGCCAGCTTTGCGCAGTGCATGGAGTAGGCGAATGTACGTGCGGAAAAAGCCGCGTGCGAAACGTTACACGACTCCAGTCAACATCACGGTGGAGCTGCCCGCTGCTGGGCTTTGCCCTTTTAACACGAGAGCCGCCTACATGGCCGCCCCGTCACCTTGCTTTCACTGCGCAGAGGAAGGTGTTCGATAACAAGATTTCGACTTTATTCGGCGGGAGGGGCACCTTTTCATGAGCCATAAGAAAGGTAAATATGGTATGAGTTTGCAGGGCCATTGCTTTTAAATGTGTTTTTTTTTTCTAGAATTGGAAGATATTGTAAACATTTCTTTTTTGCCTTTATTCAGATTGGTAAAGTTTTAGCTATAATCCTTAGGGTCTGTCAGCAATCATTTAGCTCACGTCTTTTTGCTTTGTGACATGTATTATTATATTTTATTTTAACTAGATAGGCTCATTTTGTAGAATCAGTGCTCTTGCTAGAAAACTTGTTCGACGTCAAGAAAGGCAGGTTACACCATGCTGAGAGCTTTTGCTCACCTTACAGATTGCACTGTATAATCTATGATTGTATGTAGCATTCGTGAACTGTACTGTTTGTATTAATATAAAAACAATTGTCGTGTTTGTTATTATTGCGCAGCAACAAAAGTGAGTAGCATAATGTTCCACCAGATTCGTTTCATATTTGTTAGTGTACTTATGCAAAGTACAACTTACTATTTTAAAAACTGAGAGAAACATCTACATGCTCTCTGCAGGTAGATTTTGCAGCAAGGCAGCCATCATGTAAGATAGAATTTTACGATTAAAAGAGCATTTATATAGGATAGACTAAAAAACTTTTCATTTATCGTTTTTAGTGTGCAATACTATTAATTTTAAACGGGCAGTATAGAATGCTGAGCCTGAAAAATACGAGTTTGAAAGCTTCTTGAGTTGACTTTCCAGCATTACAATTTCAAACAATGGCATTTTTTTCAGTTATTTTGCATCAAATACAGATGCCTCTTGTGTATTTGATAATGTAGAAGAAGCTAATATTTTCTGGCGGCATTGCCACACTTGACAATGTCTATAGGTAATTAGGCAATGCAAGAAAGCAACTTCAATGAGCTTTCAAATGCACATTTTTGAAATTCCGTATTCCAAACCACACTGCCGGCTTCTAGGCTGCGCTTCTAATCGCTCTATCACATACTTAGTGCCTATGTAGCTCTGAACCTCACCTGCACAGTCGTATATCTTGTAGCTTTTGAAATGCAAGTGTGTGAATGGCTAATATATTACCAAGTATAATGATGGCAATAGAGTTGCCTCTTGCTATGTTTATTTACACATTGCCACGTCACAGGGAGCCGTGAAGGTACACGTCGACGAGGACCTGAGAATAAGGTCGGCTTCTAGCTCCGATAACAGAGTCCAGCACCAACGCGCCTGTCGAGCCAACAACCGCTTCGTCGTCGTCGGCACCAAGCACGGCGGCAGCGCGGCGCTAGGCACGTGGCAATATCAAGCTCGTGTCAGCATCCATTTCGGTCTCGGTGGGGCACTTTTGCTGTGCTTTTATATTAACATTTTGTATATATCCCTTAATTAAATACCTGTATCCAATCTGAGTATACATTATGTTCTGTTTACCAGTTACCATGGACCTTAGCTGCGGTGGTGGTGGTGGTGGTAGTGGTTGACTTGAAGATGAAGAGGGAGTGCACTGCAGCCGGTTGACTGCCGACGGTGTCGACACTGCCGAAGTGCAGATAGTTGGAGGAGGGGAGGAAAGATGAGGGAGAAAGGATGGTCCTTCCTCCTTCGACTCCGAGCCGGCTCCGCTCGGACAGCCTCCCGTTTTCACAGGTTCGGCCTCATCCCCTGTCCGGCATGTCTGCAATGCGGACACACAGACGAAACCCTCAAACATCTTCTCTGTGAGTGTCCATCCTTCGCGCTGCAGCGTGCCGTCCTTTCCTCAGGCTATCGCTCCCTCTATCTTCCCTCTTCCACCTCAGAAGAGGTTCTGTTTCTGCTTGGGCCCGTCTCACACAAGCCTTTCGTGCACCTGCTCCTCGCCTTCCTGGCGGCAACCGGCCTCGCCGACCTCTTCTAGACACCCTGGGGGGCATGACTGCGACTGCTATTCTGCAGAAGGAACACCTCAGTGAATAGAGCAAGTCACAAGTTTGATATTGTATTTTTTTGCTACTTTACATGTATTTATGAAGAATAAACATCTCAGTAACAATGCCGATTTCGTAGCTTCTTTTATAACATACTGGATAATCAAGACTTTAGCTTGACTATATTATAGATTACTGGCAAGCTAGTGGGGTTCTACCGTATTAGAAGGCCTTGATAAAAAAAAATAAAGGAATTGCAAATTATCAACAAAAACAACAGTTGAATCGTTGCACTGAGGTGAGGAACAAGAGTTCTCAGAGAACCTACTAAGGTCTGCGAAAGAAATATGTAAGGTATGTGCACGGATACCCTATATAAAATTGCAACTCTGCTCGAACTTTGTTTCAATAATGCCTGCAGCAACTAGCATGCAAAGAAGGGCGTGCGGTACTCTTTCATTTGGTGCTTCAGTAAGAGGAAGTGTCAGAGCCATTAGAACTGCACAAGAGGAGAGACATCAGACCGGAAGACAGTCATCTGTCTGGAAATTCTTTTACGCTTTGTAATTGTGAAGATACCAAGAAAGTCCATGTTTTTGAAGGAGGGAACACTTTTTATATTCAGTCCCATTAGTCTTTCCTTGTGATAATTGTCCATTTCAGTGATATGGCAAAGGGGGAAGAAAAAAAAAACATTGGCAATGGCTATGTCACTGCCAATGGCATGCTTGGTTGTGCCAGGATATACGTAAGGAGAGGTACACGTTTTCGTGGCTGAGCTTGTTGTGGTCACTATGTTTAGTGATGAGAGACATTTGGCAAGCATATCTTTTATTTGTATTGGTTGAGAGAGACGAAGACTTCTGAATGATCTCTGAAGTAGCATGCAGTGGTCTCAGTTTTGTCTATACAGTATATCGATTTGATAATGCCTTTCTTCTCTCTGTTCGGGCGTATATGCTCTTCTCTTCGCCTTCTTACATTCATTCCCTCTGTTGAGTAGCCAAGTGCCAGGTGATAACCTCAGGATCGCAAGAATTAATCTTCTCTTGTCTATACTGCCGTTTAGCAGCAGCTGGACTCTCCTTCCCTGCTTCCATGTTAAACGTTGGTACAGCCGCTTATTTAACCTCTGCCTTTTATACGCAAAGCTGCGCATGAAACGCACAGTTTCTGGCTACAGAGCGGCGTGCGGCGAGGCGGTGACGAAGCGCGCCGCGCACCTGTGGGGTCTCTAGTTACCGTGGTATCGACGCATGCGCACAACTGCTCATCCGCGGGACGTCAGCGCGGCTTCGACAAGGCTACAGTGAACTAGAATATTGGGTAGTGTGTTCACTCCGTGGCGGCTCGACGCCGAGAGGAGGTCCCACGTACGCTGACAGGCGTCTGCTTCGCGGCGCCGGCACCAGGTGGCGCCACGGTCGACTTCATGGTAGGATTTTGCGCCGCTCGTCGCTGTCAGCCGCACAATTTGCCACTGCGTTGTGTGCATTTGTGGCTTCGTTGTTACTCTGTTGTGTGCATGTTTTTTTTTTTTTTTTTAGCGCTTATCGGAGGCCGCTTTAAGCGTTTGTTCAGTAAAGGCCAGTCAGGCTCGTGTTTAAGCACCCGTCGAAAGTGAGTGTTGACTACACCACGTGCGTCGGTGTATGCGTGTTCTGCCTGGAGATCAGAACTCTTCGTGCTTTTTTTCGCACCTGATGGGGTAAGCGGACATGTGGCCTGTACTAACCGGTAGCTTCACTGGGACAGACTGCTAATATGCAAGACTGCTAATATGTGTATACTACAGGTGCCCAAAAATAGCCCTGTTCGGCAGTCCCAAAGATGACGCTCTAAGGAAGCAGTGGGAGATCAACCTCCGTCGCTTGGACAAGATGCTGGATGAGAGCTGTGCTGTTTGTGAGCTTCATTTCGAACCTTGTTTCGTTCTACGGGACTATGTTCATATTGTGAATTGGGAAGAAGTCCGCACCCTTCGTGGGAAGCCAGCTTTATCCCCCGATGTCGTACCGACGCTATTGCCTAATCTGCCGGCCTATCTTTCAAAAAAACATATCGAAAGAAAAACAACAAAGAAAGAGAAAACCCACTGGTGTTGAAACTCATGGGCCCTCGAAAACAAAATTTTCAAGTCTGCCCGATGTACCTGTAACAACACAAGAGCAGCAGTGCACCGTAGGTTATCTACAAGACTTCCGCTATTAGTCCGGGTACCAAACATTGTCACATCATAGCCGGACTGTAGGGTACCGGAGCGAAACATGGGCTATGAATTCAGCCACCTGTGGCTTTTTTTTTTTTTTAACATGCTCTAACATCGCAATGTACTGCATAAGCTCGTTCTTGTTTTTCATCTCCATCGAAACACGGACGCCGTCGCTCTGATCGAATCCTTGAGTTTGAAACTGGGAGGCGAAAGCCAAAGCCGCAGAGCCATCACGTGCTGACAGTCTAGCGCAACTCGCGAACCCGGAGGCAAATGCTCTGCACAGGATCGAGGCCCCCAATCAACAGCATCGAACTATTGAGTTGTCGCGGTCGATCGCCTTCTGTCTGCCAATGATATGTTACCAGCATCACGCTAGTAGGCGTAGGATGAACGCGACGCGATAACTCTAGGACGACGCCATTGAAAGGGTGGCTTCCATTGTGTTCGTGAGAAGATGGGGGAGGGGACTATTTGTCATACCATTCAGGAATCAGTTAAATAGAGCGTGCAGGACACACTCGAGTCAATTTTCTATTCTTTGTCTCTTTTGCGTGTTATAATTCTTCTTAAAAAAAAGAAAAGAAAAGGAGGCTATCCGTCTCATTAGGACAACTTCGGTCAACTTCATATATGACATCTTTGTGAGACTCGCCTTTGACTACTTCCTCGATATCTTGACTAAAATGTGAGACGAATAATTGGCAGCAAAATTAAACGGAATAAATAATGAAGTCCGTGTAATGGCACTAGCACATGGGATACTCACTACACATCATCGCCGTCATCATCATGAGCCGGAATATACCCACTGCAGGGTGAATGCCTCTCCCATATTCCTCCAATTAACCCGGTCCTGTGCTAATGGCATCCACTTGACCCCTACGAACTTCTTAACCTCATCCGCCCACCTAATTCCCCCTGCTACGCTTTCCTTCCCTTGGAATCCAGTTTGTTACCCTAAGCAACCATCGGTTATCCTCTTTTCGTACTACATGTCTTGCCAATGCCCATTTGTTCTTCTTGATGCCCACTAGAATATCAGTAACGAGTTATTTTTATGACCCACTCTGCACGCTTTCTATCTCTTAACGTTAACCATTTTTCGTTCCATAGCCTTTTGCATTGTCCTAAACTAAGTAGAACCCTTTTCCTCCACGTTTCAGCCCTATGGGTGAGTACAGGTATGGTGCAACTAATGTATACTTCCCTCTTGAGCGATACCGTAAGCTGCTAGTCATAATCTGGAAGTATTTGTCAAATGCGCTCCATCCCAATCTTATTCTCCTTGTTATTTCCCTTTCATGGTCCGGATCTGCGGTTACCTGTCCTACGTTGACACATTCGCCTACTAGCAGTGCTTCGCTACCTTACGTAAACTGCTGTTCCTTTCTGAGGCTGTTGAACATTACCTTAGTCTTCGGCATATTGATTTTCAATCCTACCTTTCTACTTTTCCTGTCTAAGTCACCAATCATTCTTTGCTGTTCATCTCCTGAGTTACTTAGCAAGGCAATGTCATCAACAAATCGCAGATTACTGAGGTATTCTCCGTCTGCCCTTATTCCTAACTGCTCTCATTCTGAGTCTCTGTACTTCCTCTAAGCAAGCTGTAATAATACTGGGAAGATCGTGTCTCCTTGCCTAACACCTTTCTTTATAGGAATTTTGCTTTCTCTATGCAGAACTATGGTTGCTGTGCAGCTGCTCTCTCTCTCTCTCTCTCTCTCACTTTATATATATATATATATATATATATATATATTCCAGTACTTTCACATATGGCTCGTCGACATCCTGATTACACAAAGCCTGCATGATAGCCCAGGTTTCTGCTGAGTCAAATGCTTTTTCGTAATCAATGGATGCTATGTATAAGGGCTGGTTATATTCAGAGCATTTTTATGGTTGGTTGGTTTGTGGGGTTTAACGTCCCAAAGCGACTCAGGCTATGAGAGACGCCGTAGGGGAGGACTCCGGAAATTTCGACCACCTGGGGTTCTTTAACGTGCACTGACAACTCACAGCCAGAGCATTTTTCTATCACCTGGTTGATGGAATAGATATGATCGATAGCAGAGTACCCTTTCCGAAAACCTGTTTGATCTTTTGTTTGACTTCAAACTCGTTCACACTAGAGAATTCGGCGGCGAAAGCGAGCGAAATCCATCGCCACCGACGCCGCTTCCGACTGCGAGCTCGTTATCCTCCCCGAAAGAACGAGGTTTCACGATGCTGATGTTGGCGCCATCTGACGACAGCCCATCAAAGCTATCCTTTTCGCGCGCGTTTTTCAGCTGCGGGTCGATGTGTTTTCATTGACAGCGCTCGATATTTTGTGCAAGTAGTGTGCACCGTAATAAAACATGAGGATTCTGAAGAAGAGATTCTCCTGATTCTTCTGGCGAACTCTTTGAGTGCCGCGGAGTAACGGCAACGTGTGTTGGACGCTCCGAAGAAATGTCGGTGACAGCGGCGTTGGTGGGTACGACTAGCGCTTCAACAAGGTGAGGAGCTCGGCCACTCCAGCAAGCTACTGCCACTTCGTTCTCGTGACGTAGAATACTACGAAGAGTAAGTCTGGCAGCCTTTTGTACGTTCTATTAGTTCTCCGGTTATGTGCTGTGTAGAAGTACCATGAATAGACTGCTAAAATAGCACAAGTCGCCGTATGGCTCGTGGGTTTGGTGTTCGTCTGCTAATGAAAATAGAGGTGTGCACGGGCCGCAGTTTTGAGCCCGAGCCCGGCCTTGGCCAGACGCTACAGACCCAAGCCCGGCCCGGCCCGACATGGATAAGAACTCAGCCCGGCCCGGCGCTTAAATTTAAGGCCCGGGCCCTGCCCGTTATGCTCTAATTGCAGTTTAATATAGATATGAAAGAGAAGAAAACAATTTCAGGATGATAAGTTTATCCAAGATCTTAAAAATGTAGAGTTCTCATGTTTGAAATTACAATTTTTCTGAATATATAGGGGACAGCACGGGCGTAGAATTAACTTATTGCACAAAAACAACAAGTTATTCATTGAATTGAGGCATTTGCTGCGCTGTGGATAATGCACCCGGTAGCGCTGAGGTTTCTTTCGGTGCTATAGCAATGACTAACACGTTATTTGATAGGAAAACAAGCTTTCGATAAGCAGCTGGTTTTTTTCTCCAAATGTGAGCAAGCTATAAACCTAAAAAGGGGCTGATTTTGTAGCCAGGTACTCGGCCTGGCCAGAAAAGCCTGGTTCACGGCTTGCCTTTCAAGTGAAAATTTCGCAACAAGAGAAGCAAGAGTAAACCCTTGCATTGCACAAGCTTTGAGCTATGTCTCGCTTCAAACCAGGACATGTCGAGGCAGGAGTGCGTCACAATAGAGACGTGTTATTGGTGGCAGCATGGCGCGAAGTTTAAACGGACACGTAAACATCAGCGCTGTAGTATCCAACAAGACTTCGAGAATGTAAGCACTGCGTCGTGCTAATCAAGGCAAAACCTTTGCATTCAGGCGTGTGCGGGCGCCGCCATATTTGGACTACTGGCTCCGTCTAGCATCTGCTTGGAAGCGCGGCCATTTTGGACAGTCGGCGTTCGTGTAAAGTCGGCCCTCAGCACCGTGGCTGCTGTCTGCATCTGGGTTTCTGTCTACCTTCCGTCATCACAGCGTCATCTTGCGACCTTCGGCTAATCTCACTAGTGTCTTGAGTCATCGCCGACACACCGAGACACACACTGCTTCTGACAGCGTCCGCATACGGCTGCCTAGCGACTGCGGAAAGCATCGGTTGCCTTTCGACGTCTCAATATCGCTTTTGACCTTTAGGGCTAGTCACCTGGTGTTGAGAAGTGTCTTTTACTTATCGAGGCGAATACTTTCCTACTGTGAGTGCCTGAGGCGGCGGATCAATTCGTGCGACGGCCGGATAGCGTCGACGTCAACCACTGTCGGCTTGCCGCCGGACTCCAAGGCACCTGCCGATATCGGAGGTAAGTACAATGGTCCACACTTTAATCATTGCTTCTGCGCGGAAATCATGACATTGAATGCAATCAGTGCCGTTCGGTGCAATTCTACAGTTTTTCAATGCAGATTGTTATGAGAAACGAGGAAGTGCATTTCAGGAAGTAATGGCTGGCTTTTGAAGTTCTTCATTGCATCATTGCTTCAGCGCAAATAACTATGAGAATTCGCAAAGAGCGACCGGGACCGTGATTCACGCGCTACGTGTGACGCCTGGTCACTTTTCGCCATCAAACTTGCAGCTGCTGATCAATTTCATGTAGGTTATGTACCGTACTGCGCGATAACGTACTTCACGTTGCTAGAAATATACGCTTATAATGCGCTTAATGTTGTTGGCTGTTCGTTCCTAACTGACGTGGAAATGCATTCAGAACAGTGTTTACACATACATCGTAGCTGCATGTGTACTTCCGACTACCGCTGTCAGGATCGCTTACAGGTTCGCTCTAGACAAAGTGCCAAAGAGAAAGATGCTGGGTACAGTAATCTGACGCATATTTCTTCCTTTCCTAACAAGGCATAGATTACTGCTACTTTTAAAGGCAGGGAGATCAGATTCTCTGTGTTACTCTCATCGCGCATGCAATCTGCCCTTCTATACGCGATTGTCACTCGTCTGTGATAAATTACAATTGTTTGCCTCATCTGTGTGTACTTTTCTATGTATTTCTCTTGCAGATTAAAAGCGATGAAGTTGCAAACATTTTTTTTTTTCAGACAATCTCACAGCCACTCTGGTGCAGTCACTGCATGGACAGAAGACATTCGCGAATGGCTGTGTGTGAATGCTGCGGATATCCTTTACCTGGCGAATTCTAAGGGGAAATGAGGGTGCTCGTTATATAATACATGAAGGAAAGAAGCCAACAGTCGGCGAGGCCAAGCAAAGCGTTGGGGATGGTACTTTGTCTTTTTTTAATGTTTACTTGGATAATCACAGAGATTAACAAAGTAATCTGTTTAGGGAAACATAATTAAACACAAAGTAGAAGAAAAAACAACGTGCTGATGGTGGGAACCGAACTCACGACCTCCGGATAACGCGTCCGGTACTCTTCCAACTGAGCTGCATCGGCCGCTGTCCCCCCTGCTACTTTCTTGGGTATTTATGCTGCCTGTATACGAACCTTGAGAGTGTTCACCAGCGCCACCCTCAGCCAAGGCGGCGGACGTGAAACGTCCTTTGTTACCGCCAGCGTCACGTAGAACGTGATCAACAGCGAGGGCGAAAGATGTGCTACAACCCTCTTACGCTACCTATGGCTTCAAGACTGCCAGAACCGAGACCCCCGTAAGCTACAAGCAAATCAATTAAGGGGAAATGAGGGTACTCTTTATAATACACTCTTCAAGTTTGTTGACATATACATTTTCTATACTCACTTTATGCTCATCAAGTAGATTCCAGGTTGAGTGTATGAGTATTATGTACTTGTGAAGTGCCTAATATGTAACTAGGAAAAACTATAAACCGAGTCTTTGGGATAATCTAATATTACTGTGTGAAGACTCGTGCGGACAAGAGAGGCATTAGACATTACCCTGAAGCGCTAAGCTGCCACACTTGTTCTCCAAGTATGCAGTCCTTACCCCAATTCAGTACTTGAATAGTACTAAGAAGAACTCATCTCTTACCAGTGACTAGCTCCGCAATGTTGGAGCAGAGAAAAGCTTGCTTTCAGAGAGGTATGGCTTTTTATATTGGTACAAAAAAGATGAAAAACAAGTAAGGACCGAGTCTGCAATGTTAGTGAGGCTTTAGATAGACCGTCCGTTCCAACGCCTCCACTATTTTGGTTTTTACAACTCTGCTGCTGTCAGTGCAATCATTCATTTGGGTGGATGATGAGAACTAAATGAGACCAAAAAATATAACTATAATGGACTCATAGTTAATTGCAGAAGACAATGCGAAGACAGTTGTCCTATTCTTGTTTCAAACCTACATACATCTCAGCCCTACTTAAAGCAGTGAGGTTAATATCTGAGTATGGAAAAGTGTAGATGTATGGCCTTGTGAATTAACAGTGATTGGCACTTAACAAGCCTTTACGCTGGCAGAATTGCAGCCGCTGAAATGTTATCTGTATTGCTAGATTCGTAAAACTAAGGATCTGCCGAAGTGGCTCAATGGTTATGGTGCTCGGCTGCTTAACACGAGGATGCGGAAATCCTCATTGGTTTTTTATGGCGGTAAAAAGCAAGGTGCCCATCAGTGCACATTAGGACATCTAGTGGTCGATATTTCCAGAGCCCTTAACTATGGCACCTTATAATTCAAATCACTTCACAGCGTTAAACTCTATAAACAAAACTAAACCATCAAATTTAACATCCACTTTTGTCATTCCACTTTTATAGCCTCCTCACAGCGGGCATCAACAACTTACTGCTGTGATTTTACAATGGTGGTTTTCAAATGCCAATCAGAGTGCTTTCTTCGTACTTTTCGTCTTTTATGCCTCCAAGAAACAAACAACTGGCTTGCATAAGACTACCATCATTGATAAACAAGTGCGGGTTTTGTTAAATTAAAGAGAAACTATACCTACGAGGACTACAGGATATGCCCCAGTTGCCTCTATATTAGATTACTTAAACCACCTTCTTTAGGTCATACAAAATTGGCAATACAGTGCTCAATTTGATGAGGGAACTGTAAACAAGTCAGAAAAGATAAGCCAGATGTTCATTGACTGCATGCTGTGCACTATTACAGCATCTGATATCAGGCCATCACAATAATTTTACTTTTTCTAATGATATTCTTGACATTTCCTTGATTTCCTAAAATATGCAACTTGCCCTGTCAACTTCACATTGCTAGACACCCTGTTTAATGAGAGCAGGCTTAAGGTTGCACAACCCTGTACAGACAAAAACCATATCGCTAATTGTCTTTGATGTGGTTGGAAGAGCTTGCTTGAAAATCCTGTAGGTCTTGAATCTGTTGATCGCTTGCTCCACATGAATGCAAACAGATACAATTCGTCTTGTGGCAGTAACCTCTTTTTCTGTCAGTTGTTTTTTTCCTACAAAAAAAATGACAATGTCATCATCATCATCATCAGCCTGACTATACCCACTGCAGGGCGAAGACCTCTCCCATATTTCTCCACTTAACCCGGTTCTGTGCTAGCTGCATCCACTTGACCCCCGCGAACTTCTTAACCTCATCCGCCCACCTAACTTTCTTGCCGCCCCCTGCTATGCTTTCCTTCTCTTGAAATCCAGTTTGTTACCTTAAACGACCATCAGTTATCCTCTCTTCGCACTACATGTCCTGCCCATGCCCATTTCTTCTTCTTAATTTCCACTAGAATGTCGGTAACTTGAGTTATTTCTCTGACCCACTCTGCACGCTTCCTATCTCTTAATGTTACTCCTAACATTTTTCGTTCCATAGCCCTCTGGGTTGTCCTCAACTTAAGTAGAACTCTCTTGGTTAGCCTCCACGTTTCAGCCCCATAGGTGAGTACAGGTAAGATGCAACTGTTGTATACTTCCCTCTTGAGCGATACCGGTAAGCTGCTAGTCATAATCTGCGAGGGCTTGCCAAAGGCGCTCCATCCCAATCTTATTCTTCTTGTTATTTCCTTTTCATGGTCAGGATCTGCTGTTACTACCTGTCCTAAGTAGGCATAATCGCCTACTACTTCCAGTACTTCGCTACCTAATGTAAACTGCTGTTCCTTCCCGAGGCTGTTGAACATTACCTTAGTCTTCTGCATATTGATTTTCAAGCCTACCTTTCTACGTTTCCTGTCTATGTCATCAATCATTATTTGCAGTTCATCCCCCGAGTTGCTTAGCAAGGCAATGTCATCTGCAAATCGCAGATTACTGAGGTATTCTCCATCTACCCTTATCCCTAACTGCTCTCATTTCAAGTCTCTGAATACTTCCTCTAAGCAAGCTGTGAATAGTACTGGGGAGATTGTGTCTCTTTGCCTAACACCTTTCTTTATGGGAATTTTGTTACTTTCTTTATGCAGAACTATGGTTGCTGTGCAGCCACTGTATATATCTTCCAGCACTTTCACGTACGGCTCGTCTACCCCCTGATTTCGCAATGTCTGCATCACCGCCGATGTTTCAACTGAGTCAAATGCTTTTTCGTAATCAATGAATGCTATGTATAAGGGCTGGTTATATTCCGAGCATTTTTCTATCACCTGATTGATGGTATGGATATGATCGATAGTAGAGTACCGTTTCCGAAAACCTGCTTGATCCTTTGCTTGATTGCAGTCTAAGGTTGTCCGGATTCTATTAGCGATTACCTTAGTAAATACCTTATACGTAACAGACAGTAAGCTGACTGGTCTGTAATTTTTAAGGTCCGAGTCCCCTTTCTTATCAATGAGGATATTGTTTGCATTCTTCCATGGTTCCGGTACCATCGATGACACCAGGCACTGCGTATACACGGTGGCCAGTTTTTCTAGCACGATATCCCCCCCCGTCTTTTAGCAAATCTATAGTTATCTGATCCTCTCCAGCTGATTTCCCCCTTTTCATAGTTTCTAATGCTTTCTTGACCTCGTCCTTCGTCACTGGTGTTACGTCTGACTGTTTTTCCCCGCCGCCAATCTCGTTATGGTCCCGACTACTTTGGCTGCTGTAGAGATCTGTATAGAACTCCTCGGCTACTTTGACTATCTTGTCCATATTCGTGATGACGTTGCCCGCCTTGTCCCTTATCGCATACATCTGGTTTTTGCTTATGCCCAATTTCTTCTTTATCGCTTTAAGGCTTCCCCCGTTCTTTACAGCATGCTCAATTTTCTCCATGTTATACTTCCTTATATCAGCCACCTTGCCCTTATTGATTAGCTTTAATATCTCGGCCAATTCGATCTGGTGGGTTGGATTGGAAGTTTTCATACTCTGGCGTTTCTTAATCAAATCTTTCGTCTCCTTAGAAAGCTTACCGGTATCCTCTCTAACTACCCTACCGCGTACTTCTACCGCACACTCAGTAATAATATCTCTGAAGTTATTGTTCATTGCTTCTAGGGTAATGTCGTCATCCTCGGTTAGAGCTGAGTATCTATTCTGTAGCGAGATCCTGAATTCTTCTGCCCTCCCCCTCACCGCTAATTCGTTGATGGGTTTCTTTCTTACTAATCTGTTGCGTTCCTTCTTCAGATTTAGGCTAATCGGGACCTCACCATTCTGTGGTCACTGCATCGCACTTTCCCAATTACCTCTACATCTTGCACAATGGCGGGGGTTGAACACATTATGAAGTCAATTTCATTTTTAGTCTCCCCGTTATGACTTTTCCATGTCCATTTCCGGTTCTTCCGTTTGCTGAAGAAGGTATTCATGATTCCTGAGTTATTGCGCTCTGCAAACTGAACTAGTAACTCCCCCCTGCTATTCCTAGAACCAATGCCATAGTCACCTAATGCCTGGTCTCCTGCCTGCTTTTTCCCTACCTTGGCATTGAAGTCGCCCATTAGTACAGTATACTGCGTCTTTACTTTTCGCATTGCCGATTCTACATCTTCGTAGAAGCTTTCAACTGCCTGGTCATCATAACTACATGTAGGTGCATAGCCCTGTACAACCTTCAGTTTATACCGCTTATTAAGCTTAATTACGATGACTTCCACCCTCTCATTAATACTGTAGAATTCATCTATATTACCCGCTATATACTTATTGACAAGTAAACCTACTCCTAGTTGTCGCCTCTCTGGTAAGCCTCGATAACACAGTACATGCCCATCTTTTAGTACAGTATATGTCTCATTCGGCCTCCTAACCTCACTAAGCCCTATGACATCCCATTTCATACCTTCTAGTTCCTCTAACAGCACTGCTAAACTAGCTTCACTAGCTAGGGTTCTAACGTTAAACGTTGCCAGGGTCAGTTTCCAATAGCGGCCTGTCCAGCGGAGCCAGAAGCTCTTAGCACCCCCTGCTGCGTCACAGGTCTAACGCCGCCGTGGTCAGTTGTTCCGCAGCCGCTGGTGACTGAGGGCCGGGGTTTTATGCAGCTTGTCATGAGAGGTTGTGGCCAATTACTGCACCAGGGTGGCCAACTCCTGTTCTGGTGAGGGAGTGCGTTGCCGGAGGTGTTCGGCATCAGGTCGCACCCCAAACCTGTTTATGCAATTCCATCGACACGCGGATTATTTTTAAAATCCGGTGGAGAATTGCGCGGCACCGGGTTTTGAGCCCCGGTCCTCTTGCATGCGAGGCGGATGTTCTACCGCTACGCCACCGCTACACCTCTACGCCACCGCTGCACCTTGACAATGTATTTAGTGAAAACTCTTCCATGTTGTGCGAAAGATAACAAATACCTTTTGTGAAAGCTGGCGTGTTTAGTCGTACTCCTTGCACAAGTAGCTCTTCATCAAGGGAGAAACCTCTGTCCGCCATCTTCAGCTCCTCTTATAAAGTAATCTCCAATACCACCCTCACTTGTAATCGCCTTATCTGAAGCACGTCCGCCGTGTGCTTTTGAAACAAACATTACATGCCCGTTAAGGGCAATGGCCACGCGAAACTTAACTGTGTTATGTGCTTTTTAGCTACTATATGTCTGTGCTCTGGCCATTATATTTTTCGGGCACTGCACATTACCTCTGTGCGGTCAAGGATACAAGTAGTGGAATTATATCCACAGTCTCTAAATGATGCTGGCATGCTGTCTTTGATTATCTTCTTTTGGAAGCCTAGTCACAACCCACTTCATCACTTTAGAAAGCACTTGAAGCATGTAACGGACATTGTTGCCCACAGCAGAAACTGATATCTGGAAGATTCTTGCTAAGTGTCCATACAAAAGACGGGGACGAAGCCTCGTAAGGCACATCAGAACTGGTCATCATGTGACAGTATGCTTGCCTTTTGGCTAGTGCGGACACAGCTTTTACAAGTGAAAGCTATCAGTGGAATTCCTGCATAAAGCACGATATCGTCAGCAGAAAGTCTCTCCACAATCGACTGTCTCTGTAACATATTGTCACGTAGTGGTGACAAGGCCGTACACGCCAAAAGAAGACACAGGCGTGATGGGACTGCAATAACTTTATTGGGGCTGACTTGCACCCGCAAAAGAACTAAGCAACTCGGCGGCGGCGATAGCAACAAACGTGCTCGTTGGTCGTCGGACAAAGAATGCCCGTCACACTCGGCAACGCTCAATTTAAAGGCTGCTCAGAACAATCTAGATAGCGTCGCAAGCAGCTACCAGCACAAGCTGGAACATTGTAGAAAGACACACGAGTGGCCGGAATCTTCGGGACAGATCTCGGTGCATCTTGCGCTACAAAGAAACTGATAAAGGTGTGACTCGCGACATTGAGCATTAACAAACAAAGAATACAGAACTGATACGCGATCCAGAATCAGAGTGATAAGGCCGTATGGCGGCGGCTGTTAAAAAAAACAACGAATACAATTTTGAAGGTTTCGCGGCAATATGTCCTTATGCACTATTCTGCATAGCCTTTATTGTTTGTGTGGTCGGTTCCATGACATTGAGTAAAATAATTGCTGAAATAGCTATACACATGGTGTACTTTGGTGTGCTACTCTTCATCCACCTTCTTAAGGGAATCCATCCAAAGGAATTTCAATGCAATGCTAACGGAAAATCAAAATGGTTCGTTGGTCTCAAATGTTACAGCAAACTGTTTTGCTAGCAGCAGGTATGGTTCTCAAGAACCAGTGCCTGTGGTGAAGAGATTGTGCATTTTGTCGGTGGATGTGAGCTGTGTGAAAAGTTTCGAAAAATTACACAAGTGTAACACAGCATTGTTTTAAAAAGGAGTTCATGTGTAAGAGTCAGTCAATTTCACTTTTGCCAAACGGGGCCAATGACATTTGTGAAGGCACTGTATTTTCTTTGTGATACTAGGTAAATGTGAAATGCAATGTTTCAATCACACTAGTTGTGCACTGTACTTCAGGTCCTTCTGTGTCACTGAACTTGGTAGCAGCAATAGTCTGCGTACCCTGAAATAACATTTTTGGTGCTTGTGAACGTCAGCAAAATTATTCAGTTTGTTTTCTTCACCTTGTCTTGGTGCGTTGTTGGCAATCCTACTTCAACATCGCTGGTAGTACTAGCTGTTTGTTCAGCCTGAAATAAGTAAAAGAACAAGTTTCATGTTAAACCATTTCTTAATACGGTCAAAATGAGCTACGACCCCTTTTTGGAGCCTCTGCCAAGCTCAGGGGAAAAAACAAGTCGGAGTGGACTCAAGGGAGCGTATTTGAACCGAGCAATTTCGTGAGGGAAGCAAGTACAGAACATTGTAGCTATTGCACAGGTGGTCACCCCGAATGTTAAACTGCACCACACTCTTGTACTTTGCACTGCACGTCAGCTCCATCAGCTTCAACCTGTGCACAAGAAGCTTTTGCGCGTCCTACTGAATTTAAGTTCCTTAAAACCCTATCATTTTTATTCTATTTGCTGATACAGCAAACTTGTTACTCTAAAAACACAAAAAGGGGGAGGTTCACACAGCCATTGCTGAACTCACTTTGTCTATATTCAAACAAGTCTTGACCTGCAGCACACAGACAAAGGACTGATGTACTCTGTCTGGGTAGCCTGAAATTAAGAAGCATGATATGATGACTTTCCACACACAAAAAAAAACAACTTTTCATAGCACATCACGGGAGTAAGTAGTCTTTTCTTCGTATTCTTGACTACCATGTCAGCATTAGGTATGATGCATGCCAAGCCATGCCTCCTCAGGGGATTACATGGCTGGACGACACAATGTACGGCGTCTCTCATAGCCTAAGTCGCTTTGGGACGTTAAACCCCACCAACCAACCAACCAACGACACAATGTACGATTGCATACTATCACACTGCAATGATGCCATGCACAATGGTAACTAAAACTGCAGCTATTTTCATTCATTGACAGTTCTGATTGTGGCTGTTATGTTCTTTCAAACCGTGTTCATACTGTTGTAAAGTGTTTTGCTAATAAATATATTTTCATTTTTTTGTCACTTGAGAATATATTTGTTGAGTCATCATCATTATCATACCCAGCCAAACTACACTCACTGCAGGGCAAAAGGCTCTCCCGTTTCTCTTCAGATAATGCAGTCCTGCACCAGACGAACCAGACTTATTCCTAAAATGCCCCCTGACTTTCTGCCTTCTCCTGCTTCACATGCCTTGTCTTTTGTATCCAGAGCATTACACTTATGATGAAAAGTTTCTTGCCTCCACCTTATGTGCCCATTTCCTTGTGTTGACTTTTAATAGACATTAAATCACATTTGTTCGTAACCCACTCTGCTCACATCCCATCTCTTAAAGATGCACAGATGCCAGAACTTCAGGTACCTTTTCGTGCTGTTAAAGAGACGGGCACACCGAGCAATAATAAAATCCAGGTCAAATAAACTAGTGCACACTATGAATATTTAATTATAAGTAATTTTATACAAGCACGTTTCCTCTAGATCAGTACAGGACTGGAGTACAATCTGCTTTCACGTCTGACACAATGATGCTTGGCTGCATATTTTGCTAATGGTTTTTCCATCAACAACCCATTGCTACTGCTGCAGGCAAGCAGCTCTTCTGTCAATGATTTTGTGGGTGGAATCAACATCACAGTATTTGAAGCCATAAGCGTGAATACAGAAAGTGTGTAGAGGGGGGGGGGGGGGTGCTCATTTTATTTGTCCTCTCAATTAACTAAAAAAAGCATAAGAAAAGGAGAGGGAGTCTGGACCAGCGAAAAGTCAAGGAAAAATAATAAAAAGTAGCTAAAGCTACAGATTGAAAAAAAAATCTCCTTGAAAATGATGACATAAAAATAATCCCCAAATCTTCTAAGAGGGATGCCAGGTCTGCCCCATACGTTTACCCTGTCAAACCTGAGCTCTCATTTTTAAATGTTCAGGGATATGGCCACGCAGGTTCTTCGACGACAATGGTCACAACAATAAACTTTTGTGAGAAGCATGTCATTTTCAATTACGCATCTATGGCAAAGCTTGCTTTGTATTTTAAGCGCACAATATTCTGTATACATTGCTATTCCATCACATGAAAATAAATGTTTTATAAGCATTCCTTATCTTTACACTGCATTTCGGCTGTAAAGGCCGTGAGGCAGGGGGGGGGGGGGGGGGTGCAGTGAAACTTGACTCCCCCTAATGCAGAGCTCTGCGCATGTCTATGTTTGCAGCAATATAGCCCGTCACTATAATGCCGAGTGTGAAATTATATATGATAATTTATAATGTTCCGCTCAGCACTTGCAACTGAAACTGGAAAGATGCCTCCTCACCATGTACAAGTAAATCAGATAATTTGTTAGCATTCGAAATTTGTTGTCTTTGCCCTTCAAAATTACGTGTGTCACATTACCCTCAGTTTAGGTGCAACTTTTTTCATTAGCCTTTACGTTGCCAACCCATACACTAGTACTGGTAAAATAACAGCTGTTATATCATTTCTTCTTGTGCCATTCTTGGCCTGACATTACTTTTCATATGGCCTCCCAACTTCCGTAATTGTTGCATTTGGATCTGCAGTTAACAACCGACCCTAATTAAATGTACTCCCTTCCCTATTTCCGTGCTTCACTGGCTGTTATGAACACTCACTGCCTACCAAAACTGTTGAAAAATTTAAGTTTCTGCATGTTTACACAATCATTTCGGTTTGCACGTAAGCCCTCAACCAAGCCTTGTGATTCATCTGCATTATTTAGCAATGTGTTGCCCGCAGCATCGCAGATTACTAAAGCATTCTCCATTAATTTATACTCTTTACCCAGATAATAATAATACTTATTAAACGTGAAAAGCACGTGAGAGATTTTATACACCTCCCTCACAACATCACAGTACATAATGATCACACATTTTGGAAATTGTTTTCTTCGTGGAGGCCTATGTTTACTACCCGTGCAGCTGCTATGGATACATACATACATACATACATACATACATACATACATACATACATACATACATACATACATACATACATACATACATATATACATACATACATACATACATACATACATACATACATACATACATACATACATACATACATACATACATACATACATACATACATACATACATACATACATGAACTTTATTGCGAGAAATATACATGCAAAAAAAAATAGTGGGTACCCGCAGAAGCGCAAGCGCTTGTGGGCGGGCAACGGCAGTCACAGCGGTATGCATTCAATGCTTTCCAGTACTCTTACGCATACCTCTTTTGAAACCATTCCTCTAATGCTTTTCATTCTAAAGTGTTTTGAAAACTGCTTTCTTCACAATTCCAAATGTTTCCTACAACAGTATCAAATAAGACATAAGGTTATGATTGTACAAGCCTTCGTTTGTACGCGCATTGCCTACGTTGCCCTTTACCTTCGCCTCACGCGAACAGATCGGGAGCGACTGGTTGCATCACTACGCAAGGCATACAAGACAGCATTGGGTCTACCCATGTCCACTTCCACCACCAAACTGATGACCCTCGGGATCTCCAACACAGTCGATGAGCTTATTGAAGTGACTCTAACTTCCCAATATGAGCACCTCTCGCTGACACATGGGGCCGTGCAGTACTGAGCCAGGTAGGAATCACCCCTCTGAGGGCAACTTCTACGTATATGAACCGCACGCCTGAGCACTCACTCTTCGTATACCTCCGCTTCCCAAACATATGGATCCAAAGTATCATACAGAGCGCAGAGCCAACCGAGCCCGATAACTCCACAAACGTTTGGCCGGTCGCCCCGGCGTTAGATACACAGATGCCTCCCACCACCCCCTTCGCCCCGCTATGGTTGCGGTTGCATTGGCACCGCACCCGAAACTGGCACAACGCCGCAACTGTCACCATCACGGAAGAGGTTGCCATCGCGTTAGCTCTGACCGACCCCTCCACCAAAGTAGTCGTTAGCGATTCTCAACAGGTAATTCGTAACTTCGATGCAGGTCGTATATCTCGACAGGCGCGCACTATCCTCCGATCTCTCCCCTTACAATCTACACCTCGTCTTCTCATATGGGCCCCAGCCCATGAGGCGCTCAGCGGGAACGCACAGGCGCATGCTCTAGCCCAAGAACTCAGCTACCGAGCGGAGCACCGTCCTCAGCCTGCCGCTTCCTCTGACACTACACAAGGCACTCATTTGCGCCTTGTTACGTACACGGACATCCTCCAGCATTATCGGGTCGAACGGTGTCGATACCCCACTCTACACCGGGAACTATCCCGGCAAGAGGCCGTCCATTGGCGCAAAATACAAACAGGAACCTTTCCACACCCATGGCTATATAGCAAACTTTTCCCAAATCTTATTGCACCTACGTGCAAACACTGCTCACAACCGGCCACATTCATTCACATGGTGTGGACATGTACACGACACAGCGCAGACAATACAGCTACAGTGGATGCGTGGAAGTCCCTCCTGCGTACCACCGAGATCGCCCAACAGCGCCAGCTCATTTTGCGCGCATTGGAGGCCGCAGAGTCCCAAGGGATCCCTGCTGACCTTCTCTAAGCAGTGCAACCAGTCTTTCGGCTGGTTCCCCTTCTCTCGGAGTAAATAAAGAGCTTATCATCATCATCACTTACTGCATCAGCGCGTGCCTCTTCGTAGCTGGTTTCAAAAGCAGCAGGTTCTGCTCTCTGTGCTGTCTGAAACAAAACGCTAATGCGATTAATTTTGTACATGAAACAAACTGCCACTTCATTCTGCGCAAATGCAACACATTGCAAATGAACCTAGATTCAAGCGACAACTGGCTTACTGTGTCTGCTTGAGCTCAAGAATTGTCACTGCAGCTACCATAACGTCACGATCCTGTGACACCTGCAAAAGAGGGTGGATATTGGATAGCACTCCACAAATATCCTTTTGAGGGCGCCATGCACTTTGGGATGAAAAAAATAAACATACTGTGTCTGTGTGCTGCAGCTCGTGCATTGCCATGTCAGCTTGCATACTACAACCGTCATCTGATGTGTGCAGTAGAAAAAACAAAGTACATAAATTCGATATTGTGTGCTAATAAGCATACTCCAAAGGGGTCAAAAATATGTAGCACTGACAAATAAGGAATGATTTCCGCTTTGAATTAAATCTCGCAGCGTAGCTTTGATTCGCAGTATAAAAGTGAATTGCATGTAAACATTGGTTATCTTTTTTTTTTCATACATGATATGATTGTAGCTGACCAATAAAGGCTGCAGTGCAAATACAATAACATTAGCAGCGATTTTATCTGCAGCTTCTAAAAAGAGATATTACTTTGAGCAGAAGTCAATGCCATTATTTCAAATACGTGCCAATGCTGCGTAATGTCCAAACTTTGCCCTGCCTTGCCTCCGAAAGTTTCCGGTGCTGGCGGCGGTGCTGTTTTTATGGCGTACATTTCGCGTTCTTAGGCACAGAAGCCAAACATGGACAATAAATCATCGCGATGGCTCCAGTAGCATTGAAAAATCATATCTAATTTTATAGCAACGGTAATAAGCCGTGAGCACTGTGGAAAACCAGTTTCCTCCCCCTTCGCCGCGACCGACCACCACCACCCCAACGAGCTTCATGGCAGCGCCGGCTGGGAGAGGAGTTAAATACCTCCCCTTGGGGGAAAGAGACCAGCGATGGGTGCGCCACCAAGACGTCTACGCGGGTTCCCGCGAGAAGACGAGAGGGAGATTCTGGATCCAGCCAGCAACGAGAGCGGTCGTCTCCTGCCGCCTCTCCCGGCAAATGCCGGGGGATAGCGGGCACAGAGTACTCAGCGCACACGGGAGGACCCGTCGTGCACGACCACCCGTCTTCTGGTTCCCAACGGCGAAGCGACCGGTAAATACCGCACGCTCTCGCCGCCTCCCGCGGCAAACGCCGTGGTATGGCTTCGTCTGAAGAATGCGGCGCGCACGGGAGATCCCGGCCGCCATATTCACGGCGCGTTCAAATGTCCGCCGCCGAAATCGCACCCCCATTCCCCAACCGGTGAGTCAAAAGCCCTTCTTACGTAGCCTTGCCCTTCCAAGGAAAACCTTGTTGATGTATAGCTAGCCGGCATGCTCTGTATTATTTGCAAGTGCAATAAATAGCATTCGAGTATTAACTATGTGTCTTCTCCGTCCTTTGTCCCCTTTGTTCCCTCCGCGGGTCGCCAGCGAGGACGTTGCACCTGCGGAGTAGGAGCGGGGCGGAAGACCGTTCCCCCCTTAAACCCCACAGCACATGCTTTGGGAAAAGCAGCAGAGCAAAGCGGTTGCGAACCAGTACTGGGACCGGAACTGGTTTCGTCTACCTGCGAAAAATGCATCGAAAAATCAAAATACATCTAGAAATCAATATTTGGCTACCGTACATACATTCATTGCAGGACTGGGAGGTGAGGCTTGCAGTGAAAGGTTTGCTTTTGCTTTCTGGAAGTGAATGAGAGCGCTTATTACCGGTGGCATCGCCAACACAACGCGTAAACCTATATCTTCGTCTTCGGCGCTTCGATCTCGTGTTTCATGATGCGCCGTCGTCCCTTTACAATCTAGGAAAAATTTCTGGTGTCAATAACGAAAAGTGCTGAGCTTTTCACGTCTGATTGCTAATGTTTAGGCAGCGCATCTCAGTGCTGGAGGCGGACAATGGGGACACTCGCACTGCATTTTACCTTTCTCGCGTATCCAATGTGAAGCATCGGTTCCGGATTCTGAGGTGTCCGCTTCCCGTGGACAAAATGAATGGAGCAGACGCGCGACGACACCGTAGGGACGAAGTCCTTACGATTCACAGCACTAATCCAGCGCTGCCTCAGACCGGGGTCGGCTGGAAACCGATGTAACAGGTACGCGTTGCAGCCGCAGTCCTCTTGCAGAACATTGTGTGTGCTGCAGTGCTGCTTTCTCGCTGCATTGCGCTTCTTCTGGTTGTTTGAACAACCGTACACAGCGCAGTGCTGCTTAGACGCCTCTTCTGGTTGTTTGAACAACCGTACACAGCGCAGTGCTGCTTAGACGTTGTCATAACCTTTTCGGATAAGCTTAAGATCGTGAAGCGTCATACAGCGAATGTAAGGAAACTCACGCGTGACACTCTACAAACGCGCGCCCGAGCGCGCGACAGTGCAGCGAGCGAGGGCAACCATGGAACGCCAGCTACTCTCGCCACCGGGTGTCTGATATCCGGCTGTATCTGACGCTTTGGTTTCGAGATTTCCGGTGCTGTGACGCAAGCACGATGCGGCGGCGCTTCTGTCGCCAGGCTGGGCCGACTGGGGCTGAAAATTGGGGTTGTGGCCATAGGAATACATAGAACCGAAAGATATCAAAGCAGTTTTCTCATTTCACGGGGCACGTACCTATGATGTCGTTATTCCGCACAGAGCAACCTCGAACATCCTAGAACAAATAGTAGAAGTATGAAATCTCATTACAGAGGCAAAGTATTTTTAAAACACTACGAAACGTATGGGCGTGCGAGTTGGGAGGGCGACCCATAGAAACACATCTTAAAATCACAACTTGCCGCAACATTTTTCTCGTTTCGCAGAGCACTGGAAGTGGTAGACACTCGTTAAACGTTGTCCAGCGCTTTAAAAAAATTTGTAACAAAGTATGCTGCATCGTTGCGGTGACAGTTTAAAGCACTTTGTTGTCTAGAATCTGAGTTAGAATCTCATTGCGGTAGCGCGGCCCATACAAAATATATGTAAAGAACGGTTCGCAAAGAAGCTGACTTTTGCGGCTACGAAAGCAGTCGTGTGTTAAGAGCTGGTGCATTAATTTAAGGCCATGAATGTATGTATGCAACAACATTCCGTGTCTAACATCTCTGTAAAGCATATATATATCAATAAATATGTGCATCGCGTTTCCAGACGAACCCCCACGTCTAGGAAACGAGTCGTCCAAGCGGCTTTTCTTTTGCTTTTTTTTTGTGAATGTCTTGTACCACGCCCCGACATCATGTATGGCGTAAGTAAAAAAAAAGAAAAAAAACAACAACAACATTGCAAGGGCTGTTGGTTTGCACGAGCAGCGTAAGGCAGTAATGATGCCGTCGAGACATGGTTCATTTTGTAAACTGAGAGGAATCAAACGCAAAATAACGGGCACGACGTCATTCCGTACTGAAAACATCGATCGCGGCTAAGCAGACGGCAAGTATTACAATTATTAAATATGTAATTGCGTCGCGATACATGCATGCGGCGAGCAAGTCGTAAGGAAACATTTTGACGGGCTCTATATTCCGACATCCGTGCACGTGGCGCAGCATGGTCTACGCCGTGCGGTGGAAACAAAATAAGACCGGGAAACCGCGCAGATCGATATACGACAGTCATAGTGATACCAGCGAGAAAAGCAAATAAGCGAAAAATATTTAGCCAGCATATATGCCCGTTGATGAACTTGCGCGCACCTACCTGATGATTCAAAATAATTGTATGCCTCCAGGGACGTTTATGCCTGGACGGTCTCTGCAGTGAAGCGACTCGGAAAAAAATCACATACACTACAATGTTTGCCATGCCCAATAGTGTAAGAGCCCCCGTGTCAGCATGGAGGACTTTCAAATGTGTTTCAGATGTAGCAAATGGGTCCGGGAGCACAACGCCGTCAGTGTACAGCTTTTCATTGTAGCGCTGTTTATCAAGCTCCGACAAACTTTTCACGTAGTCCGACATTGCTGCATAACACACTACATTCCCTTGCAAGCAATGAAAGTCTGGCGATTTACAGGCCTCTACACAGCACGATAAACTGACCGCGGACAGTTGCAGACGACCAATGCAACACCGGCGTCATCGCTAGCAGACGCTAGCAGATGCTCCGGACCTGGAGGCGGCTGCGCCGTTGTCTATATATATATATATATATATATATATATATATATATATATATATATATATATATATATATATATATATATATATATATATATATATATATATACATATATATACATATATATACATATATATAATTGGTTCATAGGAAAGGAAAGGCGCAGTATCTGTCACACTTGCTATGTGGACACCTGAACCGCGCCGTAAGGGAAGGGATGAAGGTGGGAGTGACAGTGGAAAGAGAGAAAGGGGAGCCGTAGTGGAGGGCTACGGAGTAATTTCGACCACCTGGGGATCTTTAACGTGCGCTGGCATCGCACAGCACACGGACGCCACTTCGTTTCGCCTCCATCGAAACGCAGCCGCCGAGGTCGGGTTCGAACCCGGGAGCTCCGGACAGTAGTCGGGTGTCTTATCACTGCACCACCCCGGCGGGGCCCGTTGTCTGCTGCAATGCGCGATTCTCGTTCGGTCCATATTGTCGTATGGCGTTTGACAGCTGCTTTTTAAATGTAATTCTGTTTAGGCTGTATCACTTGAGCGACAGTATTATTAAGCTAACTTACCCATGCTGCAACATATCAGACTATAGTCTGATATGCTCAGTTTTGTTTATATATAAACAAAACTGTGCGATTCGCTACACCCAGCCTTCTTTTTGAGGTTGTCCGGATTAACAACACTGATTATTCGGGGAGTTTTAAAAGCAGATTGCCTCCGAATTAACGCCGCATATTTTCTCATTTCTTCAAAGCGCTCGACAACGTTTAACGACCGGCTACTACTTCTGGGGCTCTGCGAAACGAGAAAAATGTTGCGGCAAGTTATGTTCGCATGCGTTTCTACGGGTCGCCCTCTCAAGTCGCACCTCCATACGTTTCGCGGTGTTTTAAAGATACTTCGCCACGGTAATGAGATTTCATACTTTCGTGATCTGTTCTAGGATGTTCATAGCTGCTTTGTACCGAATACCTACATTGAGAAAACTGCTTTGGAACCTTCCGGTTTCAAGTTCTTATGGGCTCTAGCCCTACTTTTCACCCCCTGTCGGCTGCGGCGCAGCGAGCGCCTCCTTTGTTTATAAACACGGTGTTGGTCTATAGCCCACAAGCGGCGACGAGACGGGAAGGAAGGGCGAGTCGACGCCGGCAAAGAAGTCGGAAGCTCTGTTTATCGCACTATACGGCTATTTCGCTTTCTCAAATGTTGCATGTGTTCGTAATCCGAGTGTCCGGCCCACCCCGGCCTGAGCCCAGGCGAAAGGGCTTCCGAGCGGCAAGAGCCCGGACCGCGGCCGGGCCGCGTTTCGGGCCGGCCCGAGCCCGTGCGCAGCTCTAAATGAAAAGGCCATTCGGTCTTGGCTGACGTGGCTGTATAAACGTTGTTTACTAGATTCGGCGCTAGACAAAAACCTATAGAGTGGTTTAAAAAGTACTACGTTATTTCTCCTCCCATTCCTTCACTTCCATCTCCACCCCGCCACCATCTTGAGCGTTTCAGTTGTCACCAAAGTGTACGTGAACTACTGCAGCTTTTACAGCAAGCAGTGGTTGTTGATTCATTGTAATCACTTTGAATGGTGAATACATGTTTGCTTCTCTTTTTTAGTTCCCTAAGAATGCCTCCATGTGTATCTGACACCTTCTTGGAGCTGGTTGGGCCTCGAATCCGCAGAGAGGACACAAAGTTCAGAAAAGCAACCCCGTCAGAGCATCGATTTGCGCAAACTGTCAGGTAAAACCCTTTTTTAAAGAAGTGCACGAGTCCGTACACCATAACTGAAGTCTGCTGCTGCTTACATAAACACATCATCCATTCCTCAACTAAATATTTGTTCTTCAGATTCTTAGCAGCCGATGACACAATACGGTCATTATTGTCCTGTTTCCTGAATGAACGTTCACAGCCTGCGAAATCATTTCGTTGACATGCCAAGCAATTTGGGAAATCTTTGGGTCAACATACCTTGCAGTTCCAACAAAACCTCAATAATGGCTACATGTAATACAGAAATTTTACACATTTCTAGCTGTCACACTGTGAAAATTGTTTACTATTATTGCGTAACAGCCATATCTAAAGCAACTTAGCTTGTTTCCTGATTATTTCACCATGCTAGTATAAATTATATCTCATTTTTCAGATAGCAGCAGACTTTACAATAGAATTTGCCACACTGTTTAGGTGCACTACATGGGAAACATGTTGCTATTGAATGCCCCGCGAATTTCGGCAGCATTGACTGCAACTATAAGAATTTTTTCGGCAAATCACTGCTTGCTATCAGTGAGGCTTACTATAGGTATACCTCCTCGATAGTAAACTGTACTTCTGTTTGCATGCTATGCTGGAGCTCGATTGGTTAGAGTGTTCCTGGTCTTTTCCAGCAAGAAAGCAGCAGGTATACCAAAAGGAAGAGCTTGCTACTTTTATATTATTCTCAATACTGTTTTATCTAAGTACTCTTCGCTTACAATTGAAAATACTTGCAGCTGCCTAACAGACGCTTATAATGAACATGTAAAGGTAGTGCAGCTAGTGCAACTTTGCAGCGCTGGTATTAGTGGCCCACGAAGGCTTTCTGACAATGTCCGAAATTGGTGCATAACTGTAGCTCTGGTAGGAATTGGTTTGCTGTGCCTATGAAAGCACCAATAAAGAATGTACTCTTTTCATTCCCCTCCTTCATTTTAAGTGATAAAGTGTGTTGTGTTTGTTACCTTTACATCAGGTTCATTTATGTTGAAGTTGGGCACTTCGGAAGCGAATCCGATGGTGGAGTATTTGGACGCAGCCCCCTCCAAGAATCGATAGAAAATAATCAAAGAGGATTTGCGAAGGATGCGCCCCTCGGAACAGCTGGCAACATGCCATATTTCCTTGTTGGGGATGAGGCTTTTCCCCTGAAGACATACATGATGCATTCATACTCGAGGAAAAGTATGTTTCATCTATTTCCTTGCACTAGTACTTTAATACGATAAAAAAAGCACAATATTTTTCTTTCTTTAGCTACACTTGAGCATTTACTTCAACAAGCATTGTGATGCAATAATAAGCTATCATTTCGTAGAAACGGAATCATCTTCTCCAGAAGTTTGATTCATTTCTATCTGTAAAGAATGTAAACTTTGCCAATTCTTTAAGAGTACATAGCAGTGTTGAACAAACACCCATGAAGCGGCCTGTGATGAAGCCAGCTAGTGAAAAAGCCAGAAATATGCTCATTCGCACCATTCACTTGCCATTTTCATCCTGTCTTCTCTTTCCATTTTGTCAGAGAGCGCTGTACGACCATTTGTTTGACCCTTTGAGCTGTTAAAAAATAGATTGGGCAACTTGCTTTCACCTTTTTTTTATTGTGTATACGCTGACACATTGAAGTGCTCATTGTGCATACAGGTATCAGCACTTTGCAGTAAACATTTAGGGAGACAAGCTCTGCCATTAAGGATGTGATAGCATTTCACAGACAAACGGATGTTGTTTCGTCACTTTTTAAATTTTTTATTTATAATTATTTAGCATCAGCAAATAATGGCTTTCCATTCCGAACAGTTTCACCTGTGAATGTAGTTTTATTTTTTGTTACTAAAACTACACTAAATGAGCATCATGAAACATTGCCATTTCTTTCTGAACATTTTGAAACCATTGATCCCCCATTTTGCAAGTATTCATTTTAAATTATCAGTAATATATCAATTACAATGATTTCATTACGTCGACATCACCAATCAGACACCAATCAATAGAATCATAAATTACCATGACAAACCTTTTATGCAGCCTTCGATTATTTCCAACATTTGGTGCCGACTACTGCACTGGCTATAATGCAGATGGCTTTTGGAACAAATGATCCGTATAGGCTATATCACTTAATAGCTACAATTGGCTTTTTATTCCTTAATGTTGATCTTTACTCATTGTTCATTTCACAGGCCTCCATCCACTGTTTGCATTGAGTGACTCTAGTGGACCACCGACCACAGACTTCGAAAAGGGCCACAAGAAGGGAATCTTCAGTTATCGCCTTAGCAGGGCTCGTAGAATCGTAGAAAATGCATTATGACCCAAAAGTGGCACATACTGCACCATCCTTTTAAGGCGAAAGAAGATAAAATTAGAAAAATAGTGCATAATTTTCTACTGAAAAAATCTTCCCTCTCTCGATCTCAGTATTGTCCTTCTGGCACAGTTGACAGTGCTGATTGGCAAGAGGGTTGTTAATGAAACTTGGAAATCCGAAGACGATGGGAACTCAGCACTCAATGGCTTGCCCCACACTGGCTGCCATTCAACCTGGTACCAAGGCATTGCAGCTGACTGTGGACCATCTGCATGCTAGTGTTCAGTAATTTGTGAGTCCTTCACTCATATGTTGTTACCCTCATGAATACAGCAGACATTTAAAGTTGGCATCGTGATATCTGATGTGTGTTTACACCACATTTGCATTACAGGCTTGCTTATGATGTTAGGAACAGACTCTGCTAATACCTAATCACTGAGAGGAAATGACCGTGGCAAGTGACTATGGTAAGGGGGAACGTATACTGAAACGGTAAGATACGTGTAGTATATGTGACATTTTTTTTTTCATAACCTCACATTTGTGACTAGTTGGATGGATGATAGGAGCGTCTTATTTGTAACAGGCTGTTGGAAGCTTCCAGAGTGAAGGTGACAAAAGGAAACATTGTTTCAAGAGGGAAAAAATATCAACTTTATTTCATAGTGCATTAAGGATCGAGCATTAACACTGCTTGCCCCATTTTGGGGTAGATGACATTGTCAATTTCATGCATGGCACCTACTTGCTCAAGTGGGCTTAAAGCTCTCAATTTTTTTTACCAGTATCATACAGTAATGATATGGCAAATCGTCTTGCTTCTCTGTTCTAAGAGCTGTAATTCTCTGTAAGCATGCTGAAGCAATTTGAAGATGCATGCCCTCTGAAGAGCTAGAAATAGAATTTTTTTGATAAAAGAGCGGTAATTTTATTTCAAAGCATTTTACCTTTCTGTGGTGGTGCCAATTTTTTTAGCCTTTGTTGTCCTTGGACAGCTACAAATAGACAGCAACTCCATTAACCAAATTTTTATAATAAGCATACTACATGCGCTGCATACAGAAATTGTATTTGCAACACAAATGTGGTGCACATGCACATCAAATATCTTTTAGGTTCGTTCGAAGGTCTCGTCCACTACCGGCATATCCTGTGATCTACAATGAAGACAAATTTGATCTGTCACCATTTCAAAGCGCTGTAGTGACAGGCTTTTGTTTTTCACCTTTTGCTTTCTGCACTTGCAGGGAAATGTTTCCCAGGAGGATGCACTGCCTGGGACTCTGCAGGAATCTGAGGAGCTCCTGTGATAAGTCTTCTTCTGCATGTGCTAGTCTGCAATGGCACCATTTAGTGCGCCTTGAACAAACCTTGGATGATACTGTGAGGCAACAAGTAACTTCATTTGATGAATAAAAGTTAGACAGTTAAGCTCCACATTTAAGGGCATGACAGAATATTACCAATAGTGCCTCATTCGTTATATTCTTACTTATTTGTGTATTCATTATCTTGCACTAATTCATTAACATAGTCATACGTTCCACCGTCATATTAAAGACCACCCAACACATTTAGGCTGTACGTTGTGCCCACATGCCTTAAGAGTTGCATTTAATTTGCAAATTTTAGTATTCTTATACTGCATTCATAATATTACTATGTGCTTGGTTCCATGTTTTCCTGAATGCTCTTTTTTTTCATGGCCTTATTAAATAACCGTTGTATTCTGTTTACCATTTCCTTCACCCTCCCCCCTCCCCCCTTATGTAATGACCAATTGTTTTGATGTATTCCTATATGTGCTTTTTTACATTGCCTCATTACTTTTTGAAGTCTTTTCATTGTTTTTGTTGCTTTCTTTCCATTTTAATGCCCCCTGGGGCCTTTAAGGTAAATTAAAGAAAATAAAATGTGTAAAACAGGTTTGAAACATTACTGCTGACCCAATCAGTGCACACGCAGTGAGTGCTGTTTAACATGAAAGGCTTGTGAATGCTTGCAAAGCTTTAAAATACACATTTTAGTACATATGAAGGCTTCATGGAAAAAACTTAAATCACAAGTGTTTAGATATTTGTGAAAAGACAATAAAACTGATTTGCTCTAGTGCAATCTTCAGTGTTTCAAGTCTTTTTATTATTCATTTCTGTATCTCCAGCAGCCCTAAAGCCACAAGTAGTGTCCAGAATTGAAATCTAGGTGGTATTTTTTTTGAAAAAGACCTACCAAGGTTGTGTTGTTGAAATCATAGCTCACGTAAGGTTTAGATTTATATTAATATTGACGAAGTGCTGACAGTTGATTGCAGTGCTTTAACTCACTCTTGTGGAGCAGAAAATTCCACGTTGGTGCAGAGGCTGAAAAAGTTGAAGCATTAGTCTTGTTGAAAAATAATTATATTGACGCATAGAAGATGACGCCAGAGAGAGAGAGAAAACTTTAATTGTTTAACGGAATAGCGTGGGTGGTTTCCGCAGTCCAGGATACCATTGGCCTGGGCTGTCTCCCGGGCCCTGGTGAACAGGCTGCGCTGCTCAGAGACCCGTGTGGGCCAGCTCTGCCTACCACTCCACTTGGCTGAGCGCTCGAGCTTTATATTTCTCTAATTGCTCTTTGCAGTTCCATATCATGTGAAGGATGTCCGAGACTTCACCGCATGCAGTGCATGTGTTAGTTTTAAATTTGTTCGGGCCAGATTTTGTGGTACTTTGCTAGGTTTGGGAATGTCCAGCCTGTATGTTCCTCCAGGTTACTACCTCCTGTCTGCTGAGATCTTTGTGCGGTTCTGCGTATCGTTTTCTTTCTAATTTGAAGTACTGTATTAATTCCGCGTATGTGACAGGGGTTGAAGGCTCTGTGGCAGCTGACGCAGGTGCCCGGAAAGTATGCCCTCGGGATATCCTGTCGGCAGCCTCGTTGCCGTCGATTCCCTCGTGTGCCGGTATCCACATGATTGTGTGTTTCATGTTGCCAGTCTTATTTTCCTGCTCCATTATTCGGTGTGCCTGTTTGCATACTCGCCCCAAAAGTGACATCTGGGACAAGCTCGGGCCTGGAAGAGAAAGAAGCTTGAACGCGAGACTCGTTCTGGTCGACTATTCACACCGTCACACCGTCTATTTAGGCCCTCCTTGGCGTTCTATCGAGACGTGACACTGGTGGAGGTGCTGGGTATACATAAAACTCCTTCCGGCAGTCCACAGCGGATCCCAGTCATCGACACGCCTGTTCATCTCGCTAGCCGCCGCCTTCTAGACCTAGCGCTGGAGCATAGCCATCTGCCGAATGACTCTTCAAACGCCCAAGTTCCTCAGATCTCCCGAGCCATGGCACATCCCAACCCTATATACGCTGGTGACTCTTCAAAACACCAAGGTGCCAGAGTGCTTTCGCGGGGAAGCGTTTGAAGATGTGTAGGACTGGCTCGACCAGTTTGAGCGAGGGGCCAGGATCATCCAGTAGAGCGCAGACCAGAAGCTTTGTATTGTTTATTTTGCCCTTCAGCACAATGCTAGAGCATGGTTTGAAAACCACGAGGCCAGCTTATCCACATTTAATGACTTCCGCTGCCAGCGGGTAGACACGTTTGCGAGAACTGACTGACGAGACAATGCGCTGCGCCTGCTGGAAGTGCGCGTCCAGAAGCCGAATGAGAGCGTGGCTATGTTTACGGAAGACATGACTCGCCTTTTTCGCCGTGCCGACCCTGATATGAGTGAGCCAAGGGAGCTACGGCATCACATGCATGGTGCCAAAGAACAGGTGTTTGCCGGCTTGCTACGCAACCCACCTAAAACTGTGAGTTCGTTAAGTGCGCTACGGCTATAGAGCGAGTCCTCCAAAGCCGGTGCCGCCAGTACAACCAACCCGTTAACTGTGCTCCGACGACTGCGGCGGCGCTGAACGCAACCGATAGGACCACTCTTCGATCGACCTCATTAGAGAAATTGTCCTTGAGGAGGCTGCAGCGAATTACAGCTACAAAGGCTCAGTCATCAGAGGCCCTCATGGAAACTGTCAGGAATGAAATTCGGTATGCCTTATCACCGTCTGCACCATGCAGCCAGTCTCACCACGTCGACACAACGCGGCAGCCATTTCAGAACCATACCATGCTCCACAATCGGTCAGCTTCACGGCCGACATTCCTGCACCTCACCACGAGCCGCAACCCGAGAGCTATGCCGCAGTCCTTCGTCGCCCGCCTCCAGACCACGCCACACCGAGCTCATCGAGCTGTCAGGAGACGCGATTCTTCCAGGGGCCTCAGTGGACGCCTTCCAGACGCTCTTAACCACGCCGAACTGACAGGTGGCGCAGTTATGACAGCCAACCACTCTGTTTCTACTGCGGACAACCTGGCCACGTGTATCGGTACTGCCGCTACCGCGAAGAGGAGCAGGCCTTTCTGCCTGCTTCTGCTCGCCACCACTTCAACGCTGACTCTGCCCAAATCGAGGACGAACTCGGGTCAGCAAAAAAACCAAATCCCCGAGCTTCCGCCGCCGCTTCTCCCCATCACCACAGCGTTATCCTTAGCCGACGTGTCGTAGCATTGCTGACGTTAGCGGACAGCGGTCCCTGAACCCTCGCCGGGGAAACTAACATCCGCAACCTTGCGAAGGGAAGTTGCAACCAGTCGAAAAGTGTCAGAACTCTCGATCACCACCGCCGCAACTGCCGACAACCCGTGCTTCAGACGCCACTGTTAACCTTGACATTGCCGCACTACCGCCGGAAATGCCGGCTACATTACCGCCGAAAATGCCGCACCAGATGAGCAGCCCCGACCATGAAGCTGTCAGTGCCGACCTTGCCGCACTTCCGTCGCTAATGCCGAAAGGGACGAGCAACCTAGATGAAGTTGTTAGTGCTGACCTCGCCGTTTCTTTTGACGGGCTGGAAGTACATGCTCTGGTGGATATCGGGGCGGATTTTTTAATTATTAGCCAGAAACTGGCTGATACGCGGCGCAAAGTAAAAACCTAATGGACGGCCAGTAATTAGAAGTGCTGGGGGTCAGCTACTGGCACCGACAGGGAAGTGCACTGCCCGGATAGGAATATGAAACGCGGTGTTTGTTGGCAGCTTCATTATACTCCCTGACTGTTGCAAAGACCTCATCTTGGGCATGGACTTTGTGCGCCTTCATGGGGCTGTAATCAGCATTCAGGACAGCGTCGTGGCCTTCACCAAAAATCATGGAGACCTTGGTTATGCGGAAGTACCACTGATGCCCTTACGCGTCGCAAATGGGACTGTGACATTACCTTCGCGATCATGCTCTCTTGTTCAAGTGAAGTGCGACGTGGCACATACCGGCGATGGTATTGCCGAAAGGGCAGTCACCCTGGTACTAAGCCGAGGTGTTTCTATAGCTCGAGAGCTAGTCAACTTGACCAATGGGCAGACCGAAGTGCTGCTGACAAACTTCAGCGACGAACGTCAGCAAATTCTGAAAGGCACAACTGTGGCCTTCTTCGACAGCCTTCCAAATGCGCAGCACTGCTTCTCACTGCAACAGGAAGAATCAATGTGCAAGACGCCCGTAACCATCGTCGATGTGAGTCCAAATTTGTCTTCTTCAGAACGGGGCCGCCTTTTGGATCTCATAGATCAGTTTCGAGACGGCTTTGTTTCCGTATCGCGGATCGGCCAAATGCCTTTGACAAAACATCGAATCATCAGGAATGACTCGATTCGACAAAATGCTTACCGTGTGGCTTCGAAGGAACGTGAAGCCATTCAGCGCCAGGTGGCCGAAATGCTTAGAGACGACGTTATCCAGCCATCATAGAGCCCTGTGGTACTTGTTAAAAAGAAGGACGGCAGCTTACGAGTTTGCATAGACTACCGCAAGCTCAACCAAGTGACTAAAAGAGATGTGTACCCTCTTCCTCGCACCGACGATTTCCTTGATCGCCTGCGAAATGCACGTTACTTCTCATCAATGGACTTGAAAAGTAGATATTGGCAGATAGACGTAGATGAGAGGGATCGGGGGTAGACAGCATTCGTCACTCCCGACGGATTGTTTGACTTTAAGGTCCTTCCGTTCGGTTTATGCTCCGCACCAGAAACATTTCAGAGGCTGGTGGACACTGTGCTCTTGGGACTTGAGTGGCAAACATGCCTGGTGTATCTTGACGACGTGATTGTGTTTTCGGCCACATTTGAAGAGCATCTATACACTGTTTGCTAGCTGTGTTTCAGGCCATACGATCTGCGGGCCTCACACTAAAACCTGAGAAGTGCCACTTCGGTTACGATGAACTGCAGTTCTTAGGTCACGTCGTTAGCCAAGAGGGTGTCCGGCCTGATTCTGAAAAGCTCTCCGCAGTCGCTAAATTTCCCACACCTACGGACAAAAAGACTGCTGCGCTTCCTTGGTCATTGCGCCTATTACCGCCGGTGTATTGCTGGCTTTTCACGAATTGCCTGGCTATTAACTTCACTGACGCGTGACAACGCTTTCCTTCGCTGGTGTGAAGAAAAGCAACAAGCTTTTAATGAGCTGCGGAGGCGTCTACACACAGCACCTGTCCTGGCGCACTTTGATGACAACACCCCTACACTGCTTCATACGGATGCCAGTAACGTGGGCTTAGGTGTGCTGGTGCAGCGCCAGAATGGCGTGGAAAAGGAATTGCTTACGCCAGCAGGACCCTATCTAAAGCAGAAGCGAACAACTCGGCAACCGAAAAAGAATGCCTTGCAGAGGTATGGGCGGTTATGAAGTTCCGCCGTTATTTGTACGCTCGCCCCTTTGAAGTCGTTAGCGACCAGCACTCTCTTTGTTGGCTGACGAACCTAAAGGACCCTTCAGCAAGACTCACGCGTAGGAGCCTTCGATTACAAGAATTCGGCATGGCAGTTATTTACAAATCTGGAAAGAAGCACACGGATGCTGATTGCCTTTCGCGAGCGCCGGTCGAACCTTCCACTATGACCGATGAAGACACTGCGTTTTTAGGTGTCATTGATGACGCAACGCTTTCCCAACAGCAGCGAGAAGACCAGGAATTGCTCTCTCTTATTAATTTCTTGGAAAAGCGAACTACGGTAGTGCCTAAGATTTTCGCCCGAGTAATCTTTTCATTCTTTATTCGCAACAACGTACTTTACAAGACCTTCCGCCCTGGGGGAAACAGTCATCTACTCGTCGTCCCATCTGCTCTTCGCAGTGAAGTTTTGTAAGCGTGTCACGACGAGCCAATCGCCGGTCACTTAGGCTTCACCCGCACTTTGGCTAGAGTACAGCATGGATACCACTGGCCAAAACTGCCGGCGACAGTGAAACACTATGTACGTACGTGCATAGATTGCCAGCGCCGTACATCACCCCCTGTAAAACCAGCTGGGCTACTCCACCCAAGTGCCAACGACACCTTTTAAGCAAGTCGGCATGGACCTCCTAGGATCATTTCCGACGTCCACAGTCGGAAATAAATGGATAATTGTCGCCACTGCTTATCTAACACGCTACGCGGAGACCAAGGCTCTGCCAAGGGGTACCGCCGCCGAAGCAGCTCGGTTCTTCTTTGAGAACATCGTCCTGAGGCATGGCACTCCGGCACTCATTATAACTTACCGAGGAACTGCTTTTACGGCCGAACTTTTGGAGACCGTTTTCCGCCTCGCACACCATCGCAGACATGCTTTGCATGTACGTCGACGAGAACCACAAGAATTGGGACGAAATTCTTCCCTACGTCACTTTCGCCTACAACACGGCACGCCAAGACACCACTCGTATGACACCATTCAGCCTCCTTCACGGGCGACTAGTAACAACTATGCTGGATGCATTGTTGCTCCCGAATGCCGCCGCCGATGATCTCAATCAGGACGCCGAGGAACCCGCCTTTTGCGCGAGTTTTCTGCGCATGCGCGAAGCCCCAGCGGCGACTGATGAAAACAGACTGAGCGGCGTCGACGGCGCTTCTCGTCGCCGCACTCATAGCCAACGCACGGGGGCTGGAGGCGCGGTCACGTTCACAGCCTCGGTAAAACGATGCTAACCACCTGTGCCGCGTACGGCTGCCACTCTCGAGGCGTGCCGGGATGCAAGACGCGTTTTGTTAGGTTTCCTTCGGCGAGCCGCGACCTGCAACGGCGTGAAGCTTGGATTAGGGCAACCAAGCGTCAAGACGTGAATGGGCGACCTTGGCAGCCGACTGCGTGCTCTCGACTATGCGAAAAACACTTCGTTACAGGTATGTATGCATCTAAAGGAAATGTGCATGATGAAAAGTATCTGCCAGAGTTTGCACCAAGCCTGTAACCCACCAGTGATAGCCGCAATGAGCATTTGTTCGGGGCGTCTGATGGCGATGTATTTTGTCGTTTGCTTTATTTATGTGCGAAGGGGCCGGGTAGCGCAGATATCACAGGTGGCTGTGTGCGCTAGACCGTAATATTTAGCATGTTTTATCGCGACTGCCGCCTGACTAAAAAGAAGAAAAGAAAGGGTGTTTGTTGTGATGCACCACCGTTAACGAGCCGAGTGGTTGAGCTGGTTATGAGGCTCGCGAACGGCAGTGCATTAAAACGCCGTATTTTTTTTTTCTTGTTAGTGAGGTGGAAGTCACGATAAAACATGCTAAATATTACGGCCTAGCGCACACAGCCGCCTGTGATATCTAAGCTACCTAGCCCTTTCGCACATAAAGATAAGAAGGGACAAAATACATCGCCTTCAGGCCCCGGTGCAACTGAAGCAATCACGCACCGAAGAAATCCTCATTGCAGCTATCACTGGTGCGCTACAGCCTGGGTGAAAACTCCAGTAGGTACTTTTCATCATGCCTATTTCGCTTAGATGCATACATACCTGTAGTATGTGTTTTTGCCGCTCGGAGCATATGACGCACTTGACACTTGCACGACGCACAGTATTTTTTTTTAATTAAAGGCTCGCCTTCGTGCACGCCAAAGCATCCGGACTTTGTTCCTTTATTGTACGCAATCAGATGCACTTCGTTAGGGAGCTCGATAATCGTCGTCTTCGTCCAACCGTTTGCAACGGCAAGGAAACCGCCCGGCACAATAAATGAGTCTCCTGGAGGGTTCATGCTCGTTCACTTGCCGAGTGGATCGCTCTGGACGTAGAACAGGGTTGGTTCCCGACCGAGATGCGAATCCGATATGTAGGAGATTCACATGTGCACCAAGTTGTTGATTCCGCAGAAATCGCGGCGGAGGCAGAAATGAACGTTGGAGATCCTTTCACAACAGAATGACCATTCTCTGCGCACTGAGAACCTCTTCACCACTGCGACCACATCCGTTCTGACTCCTGAGGCCAGAAACCGGCTAGAGCTCTGAATCATCCATTGCCAGAAAAATGCAGTGCGTTTCCTGCATGTGTGCATTCCGGCCGCGACAATGCCCTTTTCACGGGGTGTGTATATGTGACTCTCTGCCGATCTTCGTGAATGAAATCCTATAGCTGCACGGTTGTAGATGACGCGAGGAGGAAGCGACGCCCATTGCACCATGCCGGCGCCGCGGTGACCGCATTGTGCTCGGTAACTCAAGACACCCCGCGCATATGCGCCGCTCAAAGTCACAGGAGACGATTCCACCTAGCTCTGCAGCATCAACAAACCCCTGGCTGCTTTGCCCTTTGAGATCCCTCTCTCTCTCTCTCTCTCTGCCCCCACGCTCTCCTGTCTGCCGAAAACCTGCACGCTGAGAGCGTCTCATTCTTTCACGTCGAACACGGCCCGCGCTATAGTATATGCGTACGTGCGTTATGAGTGGATTGTGAAAACGTTCTACCTTCCCCCATACTGCGTGAACATGATATGCTGCAATCACTGTCACTACTTTCCGCTCCGAGGCCAAAAAAGGGGGGAAGCTTTCGCTTTCTACCAGCGTTGGCGTGGCCATTTCGTATGGTGTGCTTTCGCGTCGTCTGCTACACTGCCGCTCAATGTGTTTCCCGCCCTCTCCCGCATGATGGCGCCACATCCTCGCGCAAAAGGCGGATTCGCTCAGCGTGCAGAGGAAGCTCGACAACTAGCGCGTGTGCGGATCAAAAATCAGCAAGAGCATGATGCACGATGCTACAATCATAGTCACCGACATGTCATCTACGAACCTGGCGACAAAGTGTGGGTCTGGACGCCTATTCGCCGCCGTGGACTCTCCGAATAACTATTGCGGCCATACGTCGGGCGCTATGTTGTTCAGCGACGTTTAACCGACATCACTTATGAGGTGGTGAAAGACGAGGTGTCAGACATCAAAGCGACGCCAGCAGCAAGCAGACATCGTCAACGTTGTGCGTATGAAGCCGCAAACCTCGGACTGTCTTTTACCTCCTACTTCCATTTACACTCATCGGGACGATGCTTCCTGTGGAGGGGGGGGGGGGGGGGGGGGGAGGACGAAAAGACGGCACCAAAGATGACATCTGGGACGACAAGCGCGAGCCTGGAAGAGAAAGAAGCTTGAACGCAAGACTCATTCTGGTCGACCATTCAAACCGTCTATCTTTAGGCCCTCCTTGGCGTTCTATCGAGACGTAACAATGTGTACAGATAGCGTGACCTTTGTGTAGAGCGGTCGAGCAGGATCTATCGGGCTACAAAAGCCAGAATCACACTTTGGCTCCCAATTCCTGGGCAAGTTTCTCATGCTTCCCTTGCTTCTAGGTCTCTGTGGCAGTACTTCCTCTCAAGTTTTGCCTCTACAACCCATCAGCTGCGGCGAGATCTGGCTTTGCTTGCAGAGAAGTGCATTCCTCGAGCGCTCTACACAACAGGGATGCCGACTGCACTTTCTCATACCTGTTGTACACGTCATAGTAAAACAAAAACAAAACAAGTGCTGCATTAAGTGCATTTCTGCTGAGGGACTTGGTACAAGGAGGACAGGATATACGGTGCGTGCTTCAAGAAAAGTATCTTTTGAACTTCTTCTGGCAAGCGGTCCCTGCAAAATAGGATTCAAGGTCAAAATCCGGCCTTGCAGCATTAATCCTCGAACAACATGCCGCATACAAGAGCGAAGTTCGTTTCGACACAAACGTCCAACCCGCACATTTATTACATTCCAGATGCATGCCAATTGTTTGCCGTGGCGGACTTCTTCAGTAAATTGGACTTACTTTCATATTAATTCATATGGCGCGTTTGGCGAAATCACTGTGCATTCAGGAAACGAGCCTCGCAAACGTAGAGCACCGACCGGGTTTCGACGAACTGAGCGGGGGGCACACAATATGCGTGCACTAAATTATAATAAACGGCACATCTTGGGAAATATTCACCTGCTTGCTAAAAAGATATCCAGAAACAAGTCAGTAATGTTTTCACGCACCCTCGAGCCCTCTACTTCACGAGCGACTAGATTGACCGCTTGACGGAAGCGTACGCCAACAAAAAACATCCAACTACGCTATTTTAACATTCAATTCTTCATTAACGCATGGTCCATCTGACTCATGTACTGTGACAATATGAGCTTTGACATGCTATTTGCAGGCATAGTAAACACAAGGGGCATACGTACCGCTCATGCCAAGGACAGCGCCAAACTTGTTCCAAATGTCGTCTTTGAGTACATTATTTTTATGTTCCGGGTGACGCTTGTCATACAGACAGCGATAGAGCTTGACAGCGTCAGTGAGCATTTCTGCCGTGACCGTAATTTCTTGTCGCACTGTAGCGATGCTGTTTTAATTATTCCAAGCACGCCGTGGAGATGTTGACCCATGAGTATGGTCAGTGCCTCCTTGTGAACAGTGCAGGCAGCGTCGCGCCCGTCTCAGTAGTATTGAAATTGGCGGTCTGTTTCACGGAGGGTCTGTGTGGTGGCCCTATCGTTACGCCCTGTAGAGACCGGGTGCCCGTTGTATGGCGCCACCGTCGCCTCGGCGGAACAGCGCCGCCCGCGGCGGAGTGCCGAGGCAGCAGAGCGGCGCAGTCGCGCTTCCGTTCTGCGAGGCGTTTTTGAGTATGTCCCTACCCGTCGTTTTGCAGTGTGGCTTTCAGAGCTTTAAGCTGCTTTGAGTAATCGCAAGGAGTATTTTTCGACCGAGAAATCTTGAAAAAGGGAAGGGCCGCCCTCGGCAGGGCGTGCGTGTTTTTTTTTCTTTGAAACTGCCCGGCGCATGGTATTTCTGTTATATATTCGAAAATGCCGCGCGCGTGATTTCACCATGCGCTAGAAACACCTTCGTTAGGCACTTGTTAAGATGACTTCAAAGACGGGAATTGCGCCTGCCCTGCGCGTTCATCTTATATTAGGTCTAGTCGAAACCTGCCTGAAGATCAAATACCGCCGAGCCGTGTAGCCGTGGCGCCGCAGTAGTGGTAGTTGTAATGGTCAGCGTTCATGTAAAATGAAAGCGATGCTGCAACTGTCTTTTTTGATAATAGCTAGGCTCGAACGATTCAGAGTAGAATAATAGCAAATGACATTCCAGTTTCAACCTCGCAACGAGAGTTGTAAAAGGAGAGAAATAAACAAGCAGGCAAAAGTAGGATCCTATTTATGGTCGGAAAAGCTAACACACATATACTTACAGGACTTCCTGCACAATTACGCTACAATAGCTCACTGAACCCGGCCTTGAGACTATCAAACTTAATCATAATATAAGCCAAATGCGCAATACCACCTCAGCATCATTTTTACATATACGAATGCTCTTTTTGAACGCGTCGAAGCTGCTACTATATTTGACTTAGAAAATATTATACTCTGAAAACTTTCTCTCGACATGCTGCGGAGGTTGTGAAAAGAAAAGGGTTAAACTTCCTGCTATCAGCGGCCCTTGTTTTTCGGACGCCTGCTATGATAGAGAGATCTTGGTAGCATTTGGCTTTTGCTTATTTGGGCGTTCTCTCAGCGCAGGAAGTTCAATGCGATTGACCGCATCTGCCTTGAACATTTGAAGGCAATAGTGCAATACTGTCAAACCGTTAAATACAATCGAAAAAACAACACACACACAGTGTGATGTGTTCTAAGATAAGCCAGCGACAACTAATTAGGGAGCGTTCTATTCGCTAAGGTGTTCCACTTTCTCAGCGTACCACGAACTTGCAGGGCCGATACCTGACCTCTATACCTGATGAGTATAAGGGGACACGACCATGTAGGTAGTTTTCTATTTGCACGTAAAGGAATTCGGATAACTGAAAGCCATTCCTTTGACTATGTGAGCGAAAGTAGCTGCACAAACATTGTCTCTGCCCATCACTGAAGATCGTAACGCAGCCCGAAGGACGATGGTGGAGCTGCCTTTTCTTTTTCCGTGCTGGGGTTTTCTTGTACATAGGCGGGGAAATGCTAGCGTTGCAACTTACGCTGTTGGGTTCCTTCGATTTCCAATTGTCAATAAAGTGACTAGAGATGAAGGAGTGCGACTTCGTCTCTGATACTCTCGTGTCGTCACTCCTGGGGAAGGAAATATTTTAAAAATCCGGCACTTTCCACGTCCACACAGTAAACAAATACGTAAATGCGTGCCTCTGTATTTCAAAGAAGAGTGCTTAGGTCATCCGCCACTCATGCTTCTGTGGAAACCCGTAGAAATGAATCGACTTAAAAGCGTCCGACGAGTTTGCGTAGCTGCCAGTGCATCCAACAACGCACCACGTTTCGCCAACCTTGCTTGGCCAGACTTCGTTTCACTGGACATATTCACACAACTAGCCGAACTTTCTGCTCTTTTGAGGATATATTCACGCACAACATCATCAAAACCTTAGAATTTCGAATTTTCACACAAACCAAAGACAAACAGGGGCCGGCGCATTCCAGCGATTGAGCGATGCGCCGAGAGGCGGCGCCACCCGTTCAGCTGTCCGGTCCCCCAATACATGTGTTACGCGCGCGCGAAACATTTGCCGGGGCGCTTTTGAATGCCTAGCCCTTTTTTTCTGTTGGTTTTAAACATCTTCATGTGCATTAAAATGCGCGGACTTTGCCTGCAAGAGGCTGCTCCGCTGGCGCGAGGAGCGTCTGCTAGCATGGCCTCCGAGATACCCTCGCGCGCGCACGTTTCGCGCGCGCGGAAGTGATCTCGCAGGCCATGCCGCTAGACAATAACTTCGCGACGTGGCCGCGAAGCGGAGCCACGACTACGCCCTATTGAGAAAGGGAGTGGCAGAGGGTATGGCAAGAGGCAAAATCCCCAATGCTGCAGGCATGGTATGGTGGCTACCACCCTTACAAAAAGGCTTAATGAGTTTCTGATTAAATGTTATTTACATTTCTCATCATGCACATTAACATTTCTATACATTTTCTTGATGCATTTTTGATGAGTTTCACAAGAAAGTTGGCCACCGTGTTTCTGGTTGGTACCTAATGTGTGCATTTCTTGTGTGTTGTTCATGAGTGTTGACCAATGAACGCCTGATGGCTTTCACTTTTGGATAAAAAGTAAAAGCTAAAATGTAGCGAAGCACCTCAACTACATTAAAAAAAGCTAAAAGATAAAAAAAATAAAACTAAGCGAAAAAAAACTGCACCTCTGGCGCGATTCGAACTCGGTACCTCTTACTCCGTAGCCTTCTACGCTAACCAATCGGCCACTCGGGGGCATGCTTGCCGCTCATACCAAGGAAAGCGTCGATATATTGCGCTCGTCGCCCGGCGAGAAAAAGGGCCTCGGGTAAAAAGTAAAAACTAAAAATAACGAAAAAAACGAAAAATAACATTACAAAAGGTTAAAACAAATCGATTTGTAAAAAAAAAAAAAGAAAAGCCGCCAGAAGCGGTAAGACTCGAACTCGCTACTGCTTGCTCCGTAACGTTCGGCGCTAACCGCTCGGCTACGCCGCGCTTTTTTTTTTTCTTTATTGCCTGCCACAAAAACATCGCAAATATTTCTAGTTTTTATGTCATGACCCCATTTACAATAAAGTGTTTCTGCTGCCGGTCTAAATATTACAACTTCTTGATCATCGGCGCATGCTGCCTGCTCTCACGTCTTGCAACTAATGTTCTGGATGCCTATGCGCACTATATTGTGCACTGGATCCATTTTAGCATGTGGAATTTCACAGCGCTGGCAAATTTATCAGCGCTGGCTCTTCGGTGGTTGCTATCTTGGGCGTAGTTTTCGCTGAACACGGAGCTGTAGCACGAACCTTTAAGGAAAAAAAGTGCGACCAAGCTTCAATACCGGCAAGCGCAGCAGCGCCAACACTATTTTACTGGTAACTAAATCTTATTTGTATGTAAACATTTCGGGAAGCGATGCGATGACTGAGGGCTCGGCTAATCTATACGCAGAGCAGGAAGGAGCTCGAAAGCTTAAGGCGGGGGTCCCACTCCGGCAGCGCGAATGTGCCATTTTAGGCAATGTTTGCGTGAGCATTCTGCGCGTTGTTCTTTTTCGAACATCACAATGTAGGCATCATTCGAAAGCTTAATATACTCTCTGTCAAATGACGTGCGCTGCTTTAGTGTGTCAACGTTATCAACTGCATGAGAGGTGGTTTTGCAGATGACAAATTCGCTAGCGTCGTTGATATACCCTACTTCGGATTAGTTCGCTGAAGAAACTGCTGCACTTAGAACAGTTTCCTTTGGCCTACACATAGAATGGGTACTTATATTATGAAACCTGAAGCGTAATTAGTTTTAATTTAATCAGTCTTTGATCGGCAGCCTTTTAAACATGGTAAAGTTTGGCTATTTTGGGCACGAATATCTGCGCTTTATCAACGTGCACAGCAGTAAAATTTTTACCACTTCGGGCGCACATTATAATAGTTGAGTGTACGAAGTTTCATCGAAATTTATTCGCTAGTTCGTTTTTAATTACCTTTCCAATTTGAAGATTTCCGTAATACTGCCTCACATCGCATAGCTTGACCAGAAAAACCGCTCATTCTACAGCCTAGGAATCATGCATGGCGAAACTAGAATAGTCGTTATTTGTGAACCCTGATCGCAAATTGCGCTTTATACAATTAGCACGATTATACTGAGCCTTCAAATATAATCAATTTTTCGTACACGACATTCAATGGAGAAGGCCGTCATACTCAACAACGTGAGCCTTGTTTGAGTTGGATTTTTTTTAATATTGTATTACTGTAAAATAAAGTTAAAATAAGAAGCACAAACCATGGTGATAATTAGTATTTGCACCTGTATTCGGTCATTAAAGGTTTTTCACTGCTAGCGCCATCTAGGTAAAAGCAGCAAAAGTGTGAGTTCATTCAATTGCCAGGAGAGGCGCGCGTGACTACACTCCTTCAAAGTACTGAAGCTAGTCAAGAAACCTAGAAGTCAGCTTCTCTGCAGTGCAAAAACCCCTTCACCATGGCGGCCAAACCTGTTTTGGGGGCACAAAACAAGTGCAGTGCAGGAGACGTCTATTGTGGTAATAATGGCCACGTACATTTCCTGCACCCCTCTTCTTGTCGCAATTATGGGATTAAGAACCCCTCCGTTTGTGAGTGCCATTCATAACACCTCCCCTGCCCCTACCTCCTCCAGGCTCTCAATAGTGAAGGAATTCTGCTCAACACGTTCGTGCATGACATCAGGCTGGACATAGAAGTATTCTGCGCTGCACCCAACTTCTGCCCTCAAAACAGGTTTGGCTGCCATGGTGAAGGGGTTTTGCTCTGCTGACTTCTAGGTTTCAGCAACCCACCTATACTACTTTTGTGCTGTGAAGTGTCTTGCTTGTTGCTATTTGCATTGCTGTTTGTGAGGCGAGTGTCACACTTTTCAAAAATTCATTGCCTGTCGAAACAACTTCTTTCTGCAGCAGATCCGGTTTCAAACATCCCATAGAGGAAGAATTTCGACAACTCTCTCACCTGATGCAGAGGCTACAATTCATGATATAGAGGAAAGCAGGGAGTGTCAGTGGAGTGAAAGGAATGAATGGATACCTGGAGGCACCACTCGATTGAGAACGTGGTGCGAGACACCGCTGGTTCCTAGCACAAGGAGACGCATCTACTCAAAGTGTAAACACAAACAGTTCATTAGGGAAGGACCACGGAGTGAAAGCTTTTTTTAGGTGACAAGACATGACACGCACACTACGTGCGTGCACATGTTTTGCGCGCATACACTGTGGTTTATGCGGGGGCTATTCGCTCGCACGAAGAGCCTGCACATGGTCACCGCATCACCCTTTGCACCCCTGCATTGTGTGCGAACAGTGGACGCTCGCCTGCAGTGCTAAGCCGCTAACCTTCACGCCCAATCGCTGAGGGGCTTTGCGCTATTTTGTGCTTTTCTGAATATGCTTCTGGCCCTGTACTTTTCCCTCACGCATTCGTATTTCGCCAGGCGCTTCAGGCTCGGATAGCAAGTGACACGGCTAGCAAAATCCAAACAGAATGCGCAGAATCTTCCGGTAAATTTACATGTATCGGGCTTGCTTTTCGGCTGGCGACAAAAGTGCAAATTTATCAAAATTAAGACATGCCTTGACAGATTGCAGGTTGCTTGGACGAGGTTCTTCATCCGTGCGCGCAGTTGGTCCAGTGGTATTTCTCGCAAAATGTAGACATTATGTGTTTGACAGCGAGTGCTACGGATATCGCCACGTTATGCTGCATGGTGTGCTGGCAAAATGCTCGCACATGACATCACGATACGCCAGCTGGCATACCACGCGTATGATCCACCGTTTAGATGCTATGTGCGTCATGCGACTCTCAAATATTGGTCGAAAAAGGAATAGGACAGTAGACCAAAATAAATAGTTTCGGCCGGCGGTATCGACTGGTTGTCTCCTTCACATCTCCGTTGGTGCGTGCTCTGTTCCCTAGAGCTTTCAGTGGCACACGTGTGCTTAGGTGCAGCTGTCCTCTCGGAAAGCACCGTTTTGAATGTAGCTTCGCAGCCGCTACAAGAAATACAACTGCAAAAGGACGACGTCGCATACGGAGTACAGATGAAAAAAAAAAAGAAACGAAGGAATTCGACGCTGCTGAACCGAATGTCGAGCGTTAGCTGAAATGAGAATGTACACTGTTTTGGTTCAGTGCTTTTCATGCTTATAAACATTACAAATATGTGCTCATAGATAATCAAAAACCAGACGTCATCACCGATAATCACCGTAATGAAACGTAACAGCCGTTGTACGTCTGTCTAATTGTATTTGGTCACTTACGAAGCGTGTATGGACACCTTCGCAAAGGTGGGACAGTTCACCACACTACGCTGCGTGGAAAGAGAGAAGTTTCGACTGCAGACAGCGTAACATAAACAAAGTGACGCCGAGAGGGCAGCTGGGCGCATTTCACTGTGACAAGAGAAAAGTGCTTGCCTACATGTAAACCGAATTACCGGATTCCTTCGGCGCACACGCAGTGGCATTAGTGGGGCCAAGTAGGGCTAATGCGCGTGCACAGCCGGCACTCTCTACTTCTCTGTGCATCTACGCTATGCTCAAAATAGTAAGCCTCGAAGCCGTGGATTCATGTTTCAAGGCCAGGGGTCTGTTTTAATAATAATAATAATAATAATAATAATAATATTATTATTATTATTATTATTATTATTATTATTATTATTATTATTATTATTATTATTATTATTATTATTATTATTATTATTATTATTATTATTATTATTATTATTATTATTATTATTATTATGCAATGCACCGTAAACGCTTTCGCGGACATTTAGTGCATGTGGTGGGTTGACGGAATGAAGCGCGTGTCTGTATCGGGCGGTCGTGCGGAACAGAGTACTGATATCCATCGCGGCACACGCACATCGCCACTGTTTTTAGACTGCCGCAATGAAAAAAATCGAACGTATTTATTAGCACAATGACAGCCTCCCTTTACAAGCGCACATGGTCATCCCCGATTAGTCATCGCAGTGAAATTCCAAGCTTTTTGGGTGTTTCTTGCACCTCATTCCGGTTTTGTACCGGAAAAAAAAAAAGTAAATAAACGTCGCGTTTGGTTTTGACATAGGACATCGTTTTCTTCACACCTTCGAACACGTCAGTTAGTTTTAGTAAAGTAAGTAGAGGAGGCTCAGAATTTTTGCCTCCGAATGGCTGAATATCGATTGACACCACCGAAATGAAATATGCGACGATGTGTGGAGCGGAAATCACATGACAGTCTGATTCGGCGCGCAGTTTTGACGTCGAGGTCACCAGCGGCATTTTTCTTTTTTTACTGAAAGCATTTCCGATAACAAACATGCAAAGCAGTAAAAGAAAATAAAACGAAAGACTAACGCTAGTTGTAATCCTTACTGCTTAGCATCAAGGAGCCACGTGGTGTTACTCAAAAAGATTCAGAAATATAAGCATAGTAGCACAGCTAGCAGTGCGAAAGCAATTCCAAGCAAACACGCAGAAGACACGCGGCAATATCTACCAAGGCAGCAGTTGTTGCTTCCCTCAGGAGATAGGAGCCTGAGTCTTGCACGAAGGTGCATTCACGAACTGGGCTGAACCTGTTCAATCCGTTTCGAAATGATTTTTGATAACAATACCACGTCAATTCGATGTAGACAGCTGTATGTCGAGACCTTGCGGTGAAACCCACAGTTGACCGCGCCGAGTTATCGCTATAGCTTCGTTCCCACGTGTAGCGAACATCACCCATTTTTGCTGTGCACAGATAACAATTATGGCGACCACGCCTTGCAGACAACTTTTTTTTTTTTTTTTTTTTTTTAGTGATAGGAAAACAAATTTCCACACCTTTGCAATGATAAAATCGGAAATAAATGGGAGGGAATGGAAACATAATGCCCAAAAAACAAAATGACTTGAAACAGCATCGCCGCAGAAGAAACTGCATAAATATTCGCAGCATCTGCCATTTTCTTGGTTTAGAGAAATTGCTTCAAGGGTCTATCAACTTGCATCTTGAGCGTTCGCGAGCATACTTCAGCCGACTGATTGGAAAGTCATTCTAAGGAGTTCTTGTGTGGACAAAAAAAGGAGGATAAGGGTTAGGTGCACCAAGGGGCCCTGAACCAGCTCTGCCATTGTTCAACTCTAATCCTGCTGAAACGCTGCATGGCATAGTGAAACAACAAAACATTGGGGTGAGGTCAACGAATTGCCACCATGATTTATCTCATGATAGAGGAAGAGAGAAGGACAGGGACTGGTCATTTTGGGCAAGGGCTAAAAATATACAGGCACGAGGGACAGGCAAAGCGCTTTGTCCCATGTCTCTCGACCATCCCTGCCTCTTTTTTGCGCTTTGTCAAAATGAGCAAACTCCACCAACTAGCCCAAGAAACAGCATTGCAGAGAGACAGTGTGCCTAAAGCTCGTAGCCGCTTTTTGTAAGCCTACAAAAGCTAGTAAATTCAGACTAGATTGACCAAAATTGACCAAAATAATCTGGGCATGCATTGGGAAAATGTTTTGTATAACATGAAAATGAATACATTCCGATGCCTGTGCTGCTTAGCATTCGTCAAGTTTTTTTTCTCAGTGTGGCTATTGAAAGTATAAAGGCATACCACTTCCCCAAAGTACATCCAAAATTGCGTCATGTTGGGGTAGAAGTGGCGTGGGGTGTAGGGAACTACTGGAATACATAAGCCCCGACTCCAAACACACATGCGTCATGCACTGCCGCGCTAACGTCGTCGCACGCGTCAGCCAAAGCCGGTCTGCGCATGCGTGCATCGCGAGCTCTGATGCTGTGATCTGTCCCTGCCAGATATCTGGCGCGTGCTACACGCGTCGAAAACTAGCGAGGGGTTGGGACCGCGCGGCTGTCCCCTACTCCGTTCTTCTCGTCCTGAAGTCCACTTAGCTCCCCTTGCTTCTTTTCTTCACAGAATAGTTTTCTTCACGGTTTTCAAATTTTCTCAGTCCGCGCGAGAGGACGTGAGCGAGCCAGCACCACGAACATGCAGGTGCATTCCCCTTTTGCGACGCCTGCCGTGACGGCGGCGTTGACGTCGCGGCGCATGGAAAGTGCTTTGGAGTACCCGCTTTATTTATGGCAGTTACGAGGGTTTACCTACAGAAGGAATGTGAGGATTGACAGCCATGTTTGTCAGTTCTTCGATTTTCCCTACTGTTTCCTCGGGCTGTTTTTCTTTTTTCCATCAATGATGAAACAAACCCTTCACACATTCGTGGGGACAATGTTTGCAAACGGTGTAGGTTCGCCAGTACTTGTCTAAATGGGGCGATCCCCCCCCCCCCCCCCCCCCCCCCCCCCTTCTTCATTGGAACCGCAGACGAACCAAAAAGGGCATCTTATTGTACGATCCCCAGACATGTCAAAAGAATTCCGGGGCTGGCAAATTTCAAATTATGAAATCATTGTCAAGAAACACACGTGCTAGTTGCAAAGCGGCGCATATTTAGATAACTGCTCGTGATGTCGCACTTTTCTGGTCGTCTTATTGCTCAGAATATGTTTATTTATTTATTTTATTTACATTACCCCTCAGGGAGGCATTACATATATTTTGAATATATTTCAGAAATATGTTGCACTCACGCTCTCGAGTGCTGCTAGTATGGCAGTCCGCTTTCTCAACGCACCTTATAGCTAAAAATGTCGCAACAAGAGCGCAGACTGACTTGAAACTAGAGCTCGCGGTAGTTATTGTAGCTGGAGTACCATTACCAATGTACGCTTACTACCAGCGCTGGTGCATTCGCCTTCAGCCCACCTGCTCATGTTGCTGTATATAGCACAAGGAGCTCAATCTAAAACATCAATCTATTCGTTGTGTCGTCTTCTGACCTTGTGCTCCCGTCCACGTTCCGCGCTGTCACCTCAAGATGCATAAGCAACACGCCCAAGCTGCTATTCTAAATAAAAACAAAAATGGGGGAGGGGGAGGGGCGGTTAGCTTACTGTCAACACTATATAGCCTCGTGTGTTTCAATGGAAATGCCTCCACCCCCCCCCCCACCCCCACCAGGGAAAAAAGAAAGCGGTCAGCGCGTTATGAAAAGGAAAGTACGCACACCCACATATATCAGCGCGCGCGTTTTTTTCTTTCTACTTTTATTACAACAGAAAAATTACCGACGATTACGTTACTTCCTAATGCGAAATTTGAGCATATCTCATTGGCTGTTCCAGCTTTTCGATAGATTGAGGCAAAGACAACTTTTTTATTTTATTTTTCACACGTATTTCTTCAAGAAACACTCCACTAACAGTTCTTGACTGTCATGAAGGAAGCTTTGTGGATCAGGAGTTCGCGTAATGCAGCGTATGGACCTGTAGGAGCGTTGCGCAGCGAAGAGATAGCAGCGACTGACTGATGCCGCTGACGCCGCTAGCGAGTCAAGTCAACGTGGCTCTGCGTTTCGGCTTAGGATGTATGCACCGCGATCCACTTACACCGGAAAACACCGTCGCCGCCACAAAGGAAAAAGGTAGGGGGGGGGGGGGGGGGGGGGGGGGGGGGGGGACACGCAGCGGCGAATGGTGGCAGGAGCGTGCGCTGCCCTGGCTGCGGAGCTGGTTACGAGGGACAACGCAGACGGCGACGCGAAACGCAGGAACGGGCGCCAAAGAGCTGGGCTCTAAAAAAAAAAAAAAAAAAAAGAAAGCTGTTCAGCACGCCAAATGGCCACATCAGGGCAGCGCGAGGAAGTACATGTCCGGACAAATTCTAGGGGCAGTAAGTAACCGAAGGTGTCTTGCATTATTCTTTTGTTGCACATACAACCACAGAAACGAATCCTTTCACTCCAAAGAATGCCTCAGTGGCAGCCAGTTATGCATTTTACCGTGGTTAGCACGAGTGATTGCCGTTCTATTCTTGTTATGAAAGCAGGTGATGCTGGTAGTGAATAAATAAATAAGTAAATAAATATATAGAAAGTACACTGGATTCGCAATGCAGCAAAGACGTACATCTAACCAATGAAGAGTACAGAGGAGATTCAAAGGGGAAGGGTCGAGAAGGAGCGGTCTAACGCGCTTGCGAAACTAACCCGCTTCTACTGGCGACGTTGCCTCATAACTGTCTGCTACCCTCCCCTCTCCAATTCATTTCCCCCAAAATTTAGCCTGAATGCATTGCGGCAGCTGCGTGGTGCTTACCCTTTTGGTAGGTATTTCACACCTATTTCGCAATGCCGACTGTCCTCTCTAAGGTAAAATGAAATTGGCCATCGCCCTTTTCTCAGCTCATTAGGTTACCAACGTCAGTTTCCATGGTTAGAAAAGCCCGAACTAAAAAAAAAAGAAAAAAGAAAATGATTACTGTTGATTGAAACCGACTTTATTGCAATTTTATTATGTGCAATAACGTTTGATAAAAGTAGCTCTGCACCAGAGAGCTCGCAAGAATATCCTACTATAAATGCCATAACTTCAAAAGCGATAACAGCTCAAAAGATGGGTATCAAAGGAAAGACAATACAGGTGTCGATTTCAGCCAGAGTTCATGACGAAACCACCAAAGATGTATACTTCGTCTCACAAAATGTTTTTAGTACTGTGAAAGGCCTGGGCGCCATGGACCAAGAGCACTTGGACACTTGCGCGCGAGCGAGGCAAACGCGTTTCCCTTTTTGTTTTTGTACTTTGTAACTAATGTACAAAGCTCCCCCTGTAATTTCTTGTTATAGCTCCCCTCTGCACTTCCCCTCGCTTTCCTCTCCCCATCATTTTGCTTTCCCGCCGGCTGCAGCTTGGGCGCTTCAGATTTTAGATAGCAGTTGAAGGGGCCGGCAGCACTCTTTTCCTTCCTTTTGTTTGAATAACCACTATCCACACCACCTATAATAGGCAATTGTGCTCCCACTGTCGCCCTTGCCGATTCGAGGGGTGCGTCGGAGCACAATTACCTATTACAGTGCGCATTTGAATGGGCCAGGGAGCCCCTGCCTTTAGCAGTGGTGCAAATCTTTTGTGAGTCAAAGTATAGTATACAAAGGCCACATAAATATCTTCCATCATATCGCACCTTTCCATTTTTGGTATACACTTGAGCTATCCTGAACATATATCGACTATGTATCATCAACTCGCTCAAGCTTCCACTCTGTCCAGAACAGAGAACAACAAAACGAGGTGGTACTTTTCATTTACGTTACGCACATTCGGTCATGGCCGAATCGAGCGGCGGCGGTCCGCGTCGCCGCTCAAGTTCAGCCGTGGTAAGGCAAGCTAGCACCCCGCAGTCCTGCTATCCGCAGTAGTCAAGCTAAGAACAGGTGAACGCTTCCCCCTGCGCACGGCTGGGAGAAGAATGGGGCTTTGAAAACCCACCCTCCAACAAAAGAAAGCTTCTCTACAAAGCAATGGTTGGGCCCCTCGGCCAACTGGGGGCAAGGCCGATAGGCACTTTCTCAGTCCTGAATCAGTGGCGTAGCCTGGTGGCAGAATTTGAACTAATTCCAAGATGGCCACCGTGGGACCCCCGCCTTAAGAAACACGCAAAATATCATGCATTATAAAGAAGGCATTACTTCTCGTGCCCTGGTCGCGCACATGCTCCCAGGACGGTCGAGTTCCGAGGCAACGCACGGCTCGGGTTATGTCCGCGCGTCGTCGTCGGCGCAGGCAGGGTACCCCTGCTGGCCTTTCCGAAGGGGCCTGCTCGCAGGTGCAAGGAGGCATTGGAAATGGAGCGGCCGTGCGTCCGTTTGCTTGTAGGCGGTGTGGCAGTGCGTCGGTTCGCGTACACAACAATATCCTTGCCCGTAACACCCTAAAGCATATTGTCCAAACATAGCACCCCTTCGCTTCGCAAGAAGTAATTTGCAATGGCACAAACACCCAAGACTCAGGGTGTAAGCGTGTTTTGAATGAAACAAATGTCCAAAAAGTTGTTTTTGTTTTTACAGTGCATGCTAAACAGAAATGAAAACATAGTAAAGTATATACATTCGCTTAGTGATGTATACTTTCTCTCATTTGAGAAAGTCAATGTATTTCCACATTAGCTCCTATACAGAAATACTGTGTTTTCCTAGCACAAAACTTCTTGCGTAATCTCAAATGAAAGTCTGTTGCGGATCTCATGTTAAAACACATAAAAGTTGTTTCTTAGGCAACATCCTATATATGCTAAACAGAAATGCAAACATAGGGCTCTGAAAGTGTGCAGTTAACAAAGAAAGAATATATATTCACTTAGTGATGTATACTTTTCCTCATTTGAGAAAGTCAATGTATTTCCACATTAGCTCCTACCCAAAATACTGTTGCGTTTTCCAAGCACAAAACTTCTTGTGTGATCTCAAAGGAAAGTCTGTTGCGGATCTGATGTTAAAACACATCTAATCTTGAATCTCCTTTGAGTGGTTGATGACTCATCAAAAACACATTACGTGCGTAACAGAAATTCAATATCTATTTTTGTAAGGGATGCATACCCATGAGGGATAAAAAAAATATCCAGGGGCTTTAATGAGGGATGCTACACCGGGCGACGCCGCTCATATCTTCCCGGCTGATGAAAATCGGCGGAATTTTTTCCGCCGTCGAGAATTTGTCCCGGACCGATTTGGCTTTCCGCCGAGATTTCTGACTAATTCTCTGTCGCGGCGGCGGAATTCCCTCGCTCTCGCCGCCGAATGCTCAAGTGTGAACGAACGATTACCTTAGTAAATACCTTATAAGTAACAGGCAGTAAGCTGATTGGTCTGTAATTTTTTAAGTCTTTAGCGTCCCCTTTCACATAAATTAAGATAATATTTTCGTTCTTCTATGGTTCCGGTACCATTGATGACACGAGGCATTGCGTATACAGGTTGGACACTTTTCGTAGCACAATATCCCCCACCCCCACCCCCTTCAGCAAATATGCAGTTATCGGAGCCTCTCCAGCTGATTTCCTCATTTTAATAGTTTCTAACGCTTTCTTGACCTCGTCATTGGTGGAACGTCTGACTGCTTTTCTCTACTGACTGCTGCTAATCTCATCATTGGGCTGATTACTTTGGCTGCTGTAGAGAGAACTCCTCGGCTACATTGAATATCTTATCCATATTCGTGATGACATTTCCCTCCTTGTCCCTTAGCGCATGCATATGATTTCTGCCTATGTCCAATTTACTGTTCACCGCTTTAAGGCTTCCCCGTTATTTGCAGCGTGCTCGATGTTCTGGATGTTATACTTCCTTATATCGGCCGCTTTACGCTTATTGATTATAGCTTTGACAAGTCTGTCAGTTGTGTCTGATCTGTTGGTTTGTAAGCTTTCATACTTTGGCGTTTCTTGAAATCTTTTGCCTCCGTAGGCTGCTTACCGGTATCCTCTCTAACTATTCTACCTCCTACTTCTACAGCGGCCCCGCTGGGGTGGCGCAGTAGTTACGGCGCTCGACTACTGTTATCAAAAATGCGGGATCGAATCCCGGCCTCGGCGGCCGCTTTTCGATGGAGGCGAAAAGCAAGGCGCCAGTGTGCTGTGCGATGTCAGTGCACGTTACAGAACCCCAGGTGGTCAAAACTTCCGGAGTCCTCCACACATAGCCTGAGTCGCTTTGGGACGTTAAACTCCATAAAACAAACAAAACAAACTTCTACAGAGCACTCAGTAATGATATCTCTGAAGTTATTCTGCATTGCTTCTAGGCTAATGTCGTCATCCTCGGTTAGAAATGAACTTGAACAAAACGTTGCGGGCTATAGTTCGTTCATTGCAAGGTGGAACAGCGCAAGTTACACATGGAGGCACACAGCGCTGTGTGTGTCTCGTCCTCCCCTTTTTGTCCATGTGTAACTTGCGCTGTTCCCCCTTGCTCGGTTAGAGCTGAATAGCTATTCTCTAGCGAGATCCTTAATTCTTTTGCCCTCCCCCTCGCCGCTAATTCGTTAATGGACTTCTCACTAATCTGTTTTGTTCCCTCTTCCGATTTAGACTAATTCAAGACCTATTCAACCTGTGATCACTGAATCGCACTTTGCCGATTACCTCTACATCCTGCATAATGGCGGGGTTAGGACACTTTATAAAGTCAATTTCTTTTTTGGTCTCCGCGTTAGGGCTTTTCCATATTCACTTTTGGTTCTTCCGTTTGCTGAAGGTGTTCATGATTCGTAAGTTACTGCGCTATGAAAACTCTACAAGTAACTCCCCCCTGCTATTTCTAGAGCCAATGTCATAGTCACCCACTGCCTGGTCTCCTGCCTGCTAGCTCTTTCCCTACCTTGGCATTGAAGTCGCCCATTAGTACAGTATACAGTATACTGCGTCTTTACTTTTCGCATTGCCGATTCTACATCTTCGAAGAAGCTTTCAACTTCCTGGTCATCATGACTACATGTAGGTGCGTAGGTCTGTACAACCTTCAGTTTACACCGCTTATTAAACTTAATTACGCTGCCTGCCACCCTCTTATTAAAGTTATAGAATTCCTCTATATTACTGGCTATATTCTCAGTGACAACGTAACTTACTCCTAGTTCTTGCCTCTCCGGTAAATCTCGATAACACAGAACATGCCCGTCCTTCAGTACACTATGCCTCATTCTGCCTCCTAACCACACTAAGCCTATGATATACGGTTTCATACCCTCTAACAGCACTGCTAAACTAGCCTCACTACCTAGGGTTTTAGCAATAAAACGTTTTTGCCAGGGTCAGTTTCCAATGGCGGCTTGTCCAGCACAGCCAGACATTTTTAGCATCCCCCGCTGCGTCATAGGTCTGCGCTCCGCCATAGTCAGTTGCTCCGCAGCTGCTGGTGATGAGGGCCGTGGTTTGATAGGACTGATCATGGTAGGTTGTGGCCAATCATTGCACCAGGATGGCCAACTCCTGTTCCGGCGAGGGAATGCGTTGCTGGAGGTGTTCACCGGCACCAGGTCGCACCTCAAACCTATTTATGCAATTCCATCGACACGTGGATTCTTTTTTTTTTTTTTTTCATCCGGTGGAGAATTGCGTGGCACCGGGATTCGAACCACTGTCCTCTTGCATGCGAGGTGGATATTCGACATCTACGCCACCGCTGCATACCTGTGAGATCCCGCCTGCCATGTTGCTCATTGCGCCGGCTCACAGTGTGGTGCTAGATTTATAATGCGCTTCATTTGCACACAAACATTTGGCCCTGGCCCAACTGACCGACCCTCAGAATTCCGGTCGCCGAGTGATGCTAAAGGCGCGTTTATGAAACGTGTCATGAGCTGCGCCACGCGTCAGACAGCAGGACTCATGTATAAGAGGGTATCTTACCCTAGTTTGTGTTTATTAAACGTACAGTCTTCATTTTTTTTTTTTGCGACCACAGTAGACCACAGCGCGAATTATTTGTTTTACCGCCGATTGACGAGGAGATGTACGGAACTTCTTTCTGGAGTACTCCACGTGTATTGCTTGCAGTTTGTGCAGAAAGCACGTAATCTAATGATTGAATCGCTATGTTTCAAAGATTTACGAAGTGGTTTTGCCGACATTGTTCCTTGGTAGTTCTACAGTCGCGAATCTAGGCTCACTCAACATTACGCCGTAAATGCTTGACCGTGCACGCTTTGTTGCCATAGAGCCGAAACAAATGCGTTGGTTTAATATATTCAGCTGTCTGTACGTAAAAAAAAAAAAAAAAAAAAAAAAAATACAGCGGTGAACTGCCAGCATCCCCTTATGAAAATCGGGCTAGTCGCAGCTGCCATTAGCGCTTCGCGGAAAATCTCATTAGCAGTCACGTAGCCCCCTAGCACGCGAGTAGGATGCATAGTGTGCAAACACCCCCTAAGCTTACCGACAACACCTTACGTCAATTACGCCAGACCATGCTGTAAGAGTATTTCCGTGTTCGCAACAAACAGACAAAACAGCCACCTGTGTAGTAAGGCGATCTTTCGGGTCTTCTTTTTTTTTGTCAAAGGCGGGACCTGTACAGAACGTAGGGGTATTAGTCGCTGGTGTAAGAAAATGAAGATTAAGTCGCTAGAAAGGGGCGTGAAAGGCAAATTGGAACGCTGAGCAGGAGCAGCCTATACCTTAAGAACAGCAATATTGCACAGGCAGAAAGGCAAGAACCATTGGCCGGATCTGTATTCGTTCTTATTGGCAGGCGGCTGCTATGCGTGTGATAGTTTTCGGCTAATCCTCGCTTTCTGGCGATTCTTCTAATGAGACCTGCCGGGGATTATCAAAGAGCTAAGAGAAGCTAATCCTTGCGACATTGTACATACCGGAATCAAGGAATTTTTCCATGGAAACGGAATTAAAACCGGCGCCTGCGTCAGATCTCATTAGATGACTTCAGAAGAACGAAGAAAAAAAATCCCGAGGCTGGTATCTTGACAAGAACACGTGTTCAAAAAGCACCGTAAGAAGAAACAGAAAGGAACCCTAGGAAACGCATAGCTGGGATTCCGCTGGTGACATTCCAGAGCCAATACCACCGTAAAAGCGGTAAATGGTCTACGCTGCTCCCCCAAAATAAAAACATAGAAACTGGTGTCGAAAGAGGCAAAATGTACTGGGAGAGAGGGAAGATTTGCAGACAAAATGAGGAATCCACACTGCCAAAATTGAGGCGCCTAACGCTGGGAAGACCCTTTATTTGAATTCAAAAGCAGACAAAAGGGGAAAAAAGCCAATTAGCAGCACACCAGGTCCGATGTGAAAGTAAAATGGACAAGCATCTGTAGGCCGCCAATTACGTAGGTGACTATGTGGATGCTGTAGTAAAGTAAAAGTTCGTTAAAACGTTTATAGTATTTTCTACTTCTTTCATATGCAGTGGTTGACGGTACAAGGAGCTCATTATTTTTCCTATTTGCTTTCACAGCCCACCCTAACGAGTGCATGCGCACTAAATGAGTGCATTTCCTGTACTTAAATGGATGGCTGATCCTGGCTTCTGGTGGCGCCCAATTTCTGCTCCTTCTTCGACGAACCAAGGTAGTCAAGATGGCCAGATGTGATAACCAAACTGTAAGCGGCCTAACGCTCAGAGTGGGAAAGGCAGCACTGACAGGACATTACGAACTGTAAAGAGCTTGTTACTCAGACAGGCATTCTTGTCTTAGTGAGCACCTCGTATTGCTTGCTCATGTTTTTATCTGTGACCTATTGCCGAATATTTCCCATCGGTACTTTTACGAACGCGTGAGGGCGTCACTTGGAGAAAATCCAGTTTGTTTTCTTCTGCATTGTCGTTGGCTGTTTGTAGCCGTCCTAAAAATAAACAACGTTTTCAGTGGCCATAATCAGTTGCAAGTTAATCGTCCCAGAAAACACCGTCAAGCATATGCCGTATGATTGAGGCCAATGCGAACGTCGTAGTTAACAACCTTCCTGTTTTACACATGTATTCCTTGGCGATCGTCGTAATCTTTCCTCCCAAAAGAAATAAATTTCCAACTTTTTCAGCGAGAAGTTTGTCCGTGCATTACCGAGGGCCAAATAATCAGTGAGGTGCGTACGACCGCAAGGGTGGTCTATTTGTTGATAGAGCGGGAGTAATGGTTTTGTTGGTCTATGACCGCTATCCTTCAGTGGGAACAGTACGATCTGTGCAGCAATCAGTTTTCTTCCTTCGCATTAGCGCCACCACCATCGGGGCTTCATTTGTCGCCCTATTAAAATTCGTTTACATTTTCTCTGCGGCCTTAATGTCACCACTTATCCCTCGAACTCTCACGCTCTGCTGGAGATAGTTTTCCCTGTACGGCCATCTGCGCCAGTTCGCTCTCTAAGGTGACAAGTACCTTGGACTTTATGTTTGGTTCGGTATCCAGACGAATTAAAAGCTCACTGAAATTCGGCGTAATGGATTCCATTTGATTCGTTTTACGAGGAAAGCTAGGCGCTAAGGTCGGACGCAAACATTTCTTAGAAAATGTTGGAGCGAAAAGCGCACTCATCACTGGCTTCCAAACAGCTGTGCCGTTTTCAAGGGCGGATACGACGTGTCTTCTAAAGAGTTATATGAATATTGCTACAGCAGCTTACTGGGCTCAACCCGACGCCCGACACATCCGTCTAAGAAGGCTCGATCGAACATTTAAGTTTAATGTTCCGCGTGATATTCCGCGTCATCAGACATGCTTGATACATCGACTTCGTTTAAACGTGGCTTTCACGCGCAAGTACTTACATTTAATTGGACAGATGGACTCACCGGAATGTTCAACTTGTGGCATCCCAGAGACTGTGGACCATGTATTATTGGTGTGCCCAGAGTATGCGAACGAAAGAAATGTGCTAGCTGCTTCCTTGAAGCGTTTAGACAAGAGGCCTCTGTCGGAGGAACTGCTGCTGGGCGCTTGGCAGGACAAGGGGAAGGGCGTCCAGGCAGTGCGCGCTCTTTGCCGATATTTGAGCGCCAGCGGACTTGATTCACGTTTGTAAAGCAAGATGCTGTATCTGTATATATATTTCATATGCCTTCTCCCACATCGTCACCCATCATGACCTTCTTTCTTCTCTCATTCCCCTTCCCCAGTGCAGAGTAGCAGGCCAGATTTGAATTATTCGGGCCAACCTCTGTGCCTTTTCCTTTCAATAAATCCATCTATCTATCTTTCTTAGAAAATGGCTCTCTAATGTGCTAGGATGTATAAAATTTGCCATGTCGGCTGCTTAGTAATGTTAAGACCTTGTTTACTTTGTGGAGCAACAAACGTAGCCACCACCGAGTATATGCGGAGAGAGCGAGAGCTGCTCTTCTCAACCGCGCTAATCTGTTCCAGTCGAGCTCAAGGGGATCCCGGAGGAGGACGAGGAGGAGGGGGAAATACAGGGAGGTTAACCCGTAAAAGAAACCGGTTTGCTACCCTGCACTGGGGGAAAGGGGTGAGTGGATATAAAAGTTGTGAGAGAGGGATGGGTGAAGTTAGTACAGTCACATCACAGACAGGTCACATTGCATCACGTCACAGACATATCACGTAACATAACAGCAAGCTCATAGTCTTTCGATTAGGCCTGTGCTTTTCATAAAGCGGAGCAGTGCCTGGGAGGCCTTCATCGCAGACGATCGCTGTAGCTAGGGGCCTAAAATCTTAATTTCAGTGAATGGGCGTCCATCTAGATGCTCTAGCGCACGGCATAGACAGTGTCTTTCCTCACTGTATATGGGGCACTCATAAAAATTGTGGCCTATAGACTCGTCGCACCTACAGTTTGTACATGCAGGGCTGTTTGCCATGCCTATCATAAAATAATATAAGTTCGTGAATGCTACACCAACACACAGGCGGCACAGCAAAGTTTCTTCGCGTTGGGGTAGACCGGGTGGAAGCCGGAGCTTCAGGTCAGGGTCCAAGGATTTTAAGCGGCAGTTCGCAAACTTTTGAACATTGAAAAGTGTATGTGTACATACCGGTTCGCACTTTTCAAATAGTTTGTGTATTCGTGGTACAACTCTCTGCAGGCATGCACGCGGCGTGCACTACGCCCTTCCGCGTGCCCTCGCCAGCATAAATTGCAACTGCGAACAAACGTTTATGACCACAGTACTTTATTGGCGGAAAGTCGTCACTCTCTCACACATCACACGAGAAATTGGTTGGAGTGAGCCACGTGTGTACATGATCACCTCAGAAGGTACGAGCAAGTCCGACACACGCGTGCTTGCGCTGCTCCGGTATATCAAGAAATATTAGCACCCGGCCGGCAAGACGGGCGTTCTAGCGACCCTGTAGGAAGAATGGAACGCTAAACGCAACAAGCGTCGACGTTCGGCAAGACCGTCGATCTGCGGACTTTATTTTGTTTCGTCGAATAGAGCTCTCTCTATCTCTTTTCCACTCGCACTATTGTTAAATTACAAATAAAAGCTTTAACCAAAATATCATAACAAGTATGTCGCGGTTCTTAACAATCATGCGCTATGGAATGTCGGCTACGTGGAGGTCAAGAAACGACGTTAAGACTGCACGCACTGTATAACAGCTTGAAGTAGGAACACTGTTATCTCTGTCGCATTATACACAGTACATTACACGTATATACAGTAAATACATTCAAAACTTATGACAAGTGCTTTTCAGGTAACGACAACGTCTGTGTGCAGGCGCAAACGAAAATAAACAACACGGTCTAATGGATCGCAGCTTTGTGTCCTTAGTGGCACAAATGTCGCGAACGCAGAGGTATTGATTGAGCTGTAAATGTTCCTGCGCTTGGTCATTCCAAGCACGCGGACGCTCGTGAGCAATAAATGGGGCATGTTTCGATTTCTATTTCTAACCGATGATAAGACCACATTCGCTCAGTATGTACACACACAGCAGGCCGTCGAGAAATAATGAACGCGGCCCCTCACTGGAGCGAATACCTTCCCGCTTTCGGCCTCCCTTTTAATCAGAGCGATCAGCCATTAAGGTTATTTATCAATAACACCTTGGTATGTTGCCTCAACGACACCTTCAGTGGATTTAAGGAGCTTAGCTCTAATCTCACTATCGGTTTATGGCTCAAATTAACGAAACAAGTTAAAGGTGCGAAGAAAACCGAGTGATCTTGTGTGCAAATGCTCATTTCTCTTCACCCTATTAAAATTTCAAGTACTTGAGTTTGAGAAGAACGCAACGATCGTCGTTTTTGTGGTTAAGTGCCCTTTTCTTTATGCTGATCAGTAGCGCGTACTTGATATTTCGCGTGTGGATCTCAGTCACTGTGTGTCCTTGACGGGCCGGATTTTAAATGGCTCCGGAGGTCTTTGGAAATGTCCATCGGACAAGTCTGCCCCTGCCAGCCACCGCAGGGCGTGGTCAAGCGGAGACGTTACTTTTTTCACGAGGAAGTGCACACTATTATAGAGAGGAGGACTGTTATTCTTCTCGAGCTTGGGCTAAGCAAGTGGTAGAGTTGATAAAAAAAATGCAGCGGCTCCGCTAGCAGGTTTTACTTTTTAAAACCCTGGCAGAACTTTGTTAATAGTTGTCTGGAGGACTTTAGAGTCTTGTTGGCAGCACTGAAGGGTATCTACTATGCTTCGCGCTGGAACACCAAAAGCAATACAAATTTGCCTAATCTGCGTATAGCCTCGGTGGATGATGTCGTATACGCGCACGTTAGTACGTTGCTAAGTCTCTGGGGCAACATATTCATAACAACACTAAAAAAAAAATAAGTATAATCAACGCAAGGTAAGTCGGTCCCGAATGACTGCTCTAATTCTGACCGAGAACAAAACAGGTTAGTATAGTCTGGTGGAATCGCTGTCGATCGGGTACCACCCTGAGAGCAATGTCAACTACGAGGAGCCCATTTGAAATAAAGTGCTTACGCGTACTACCGATCATTCCTGTCAGACTAAATTCACCGGCAGGATGCGCACTGTTGCGTCTCAGCAGTCCTTAATTTGCGTTCAGCGCTCAGAACCATCGTCATACCTGAAATAAATAAAAGCTGTAACTTTCATCAGTACCGAAATTCGCACATCATTACAGCTGTAGATTATACGTGGGCTTATGGGGGTGTCCTGAGATCACAAAGACTCGCACTAGTCCAGGCACTGAAAAAAAAAAAAAACAGACAAAGCACAGGCAGATAATCGGAAGATCGAGGAGTTTGTGCGCTAATCCATGCTCACAGATAGGCCGCGTATATAGAAGGTACAGCGCGCCCCTATAGATAGTATACAGGAGCCCCCGGATACATCCAAGGGCTTTAGTACAAGGCAGTTTAGAACTTCACAGGCTATATATTAATATTACGAACCTGTGAAACAAGAGCACTGGGCATCCTGGCCGAATGCCATAAAATACAGGTATGCACATACACACTGGAAAACCGTACTTGGCCGCTCCGCCAAATGGTCAAAAATAACCAGGCTCCACATGGTTTGCTCCTGAGTAGTATAGTGAAGCACTCGTGGCTCCCCTCAGATTATGAGTCCTTACAAGGTAAAGAGAACACTTCTATTCACCATCCAAAGCCTTTAGATATTATGGGAAGCCATGCAGGCTCTACTACAAACACTCCGACGCAAATCACGCAACCTGGTTGCTTTTGGCGAAGTCCGTATAGTATGTATACGTAGCATCTTCCGGGCGTCGGTGGGCGTGCTTTCGGTGTACCAACTCCTTTATTTCAGGCCTCTATAGCTGACTTCCTCGGCTGAGTCAGTGGTGTTAGTAAGTTTTTAGGACGATCTCTCAGTGCTCCCGAACAGCAAAAAATGCAAAAGTCCTGCAGGCACAAATAGATTCTGCGACAATCTGCGACGGACACGCAAAATGAGATAGTAGTTTCACAGTTCGTGCAGCGCCCTTGCTTCGTGGGTGTCTTAGCAGGAACAAGCAATATGGTTCGTTCCATCTCCGGATATAGGCACAAGACTGAGCTCGGTATTAAATACAATTTTGCCTACGAAACGCGTGTCGCTCGGTCAGTGGCGCCGCGAGGTCTGTCGTCATATGGCTTAGTCTTTAATTCGGCATCAGAACATACCGTAACTAGCTTTGAACAAAAGATTCACTATTGCGGTGACTCTTATTTCTGTGGCTCGACACACCATTCGAAGTGCGTACGTGCGCACGCGTACATACCGTATTTTCACGACCCCTCCCCCCATAACTTCACAAAAAAAAAAAAGTTTGGATGCGGAACTAAGCGCCCCCCCTCCCCCCTCCTCTTTTTTCTTTCTTTTTTTTCTCCTTTTTTTTTGCGAGGAAACGATTGTAGACAAGGCTGCCAGCGCACTTGCTCACTCAGTTGGGCCGCAGCCGTTGGAGACCTAGATGCGGCGAGACCAGCTTGTTGTGTTGATGCGTTCCGACACTACACGACAGGTGGCGGCGCAGGGTCGTAAAAGTCGGCCGAAAGCGACCTCGATTACTTTATCTGCGTGTTGTCACATGAATTTGCAGTCGGCAGCCATGCGGCGGATCTCCGCAGGTTTCACAGGCATCGCGGGCCCACGCTACTTTGTTTGGTGTCAGCTGTTTGGCATCAGTAACGCATGTCGGAATGAGTTAGAAGAGAGGGGCCACATCTTGAACTTCAAGCGCACTGCAATTGCGTTTGCGGAAGATGTTTGCTCAATAAACTGTTATTTCTCGCGCCCTTCTCGTCAAGCTATCGACGCAAAAACGAAAGGGGGGGGGGGGGGGGGGGGGTGGGAGTTAGATGTTTCGAATCTAAGCACAGCCTCCCTCCTTACCCCCTCACTTTGGGCATCGCGATCGTGGAAAAGAGGGGGCGCTTAGAATCGAGCAAATCCGGTATTTACGTTCAGTGGCGTCGCGAGGGTGATGCGGGGGTTGCGGTCCGCACCGGGTGCAGCGATCAGGGTGGTGCAGCTGGGCAGTGAGAGGTAGGAAGGGGCGGGGGTCGAAACAATTTACTGTGTAAAGACGCGAAAAGGCGCTCATTGGTGCCACTGACTGGAAAGTGTGATCTTTTTCGTAGAACGAATTATTCTATTGTGAGGAGTGCTTGAAAACACATGCCTTAGTTTATGCCAGAGACTGCACGGCATTTTCAAATTGGACCGGGACTGTGTACGTGCGTGTACCCTGGTAACATCAGCATTAACCCGATACCCATCGGGAACCCTTGCGCCGGAGCTAGACAACCGCCGTCGGCGGCCGCGACGCCGTATCGCCTTTTTTTGTGTATGTGCAGTTCACTCTCCTTTCCCTAACGCGGACCGCTCGCAGTATATCGCCGGCAAAGTTTTGTCTTGTTCGTTTATCTCCTGTGCCTTTCTCGCTCCTCAGACCAGTCACACATCCCCCTCACACTTTCAAAACGCCGAAAGGCAAGCAATGCTTGTTGCTCTGTGGAATGGCAAGTCTGATCACTACGCGCTGACTAAATAATAATATCAATAATCATGAGAAAGAGGGCACCTTTAGCAAGGCCAGGCGCTTTAAAAGGGGAATTGGGAGTAAATGTACCCAAGGGTGTTCATGCGGTTCTTACCTATTTTCTCTGAAAAAGGCAAAGGCATTGTTAAAATTAGAAAGGCAACTGCTAGCGTTAAAAAAAAAAAAAAAAAAAAAAGAGCTTGGAGATGCCCACCGTCTCCCAGCTCCAAATGGCCTCCGATATTTTCTTTTGGTACGACATCAATGCGCGTTGGCAACTTTGCAGTCTGTATGCGGAAGTCAACTTACATCTTTTGGAGGAAAGGTGAGGAGAAAGTTAAATGTAGAGAATGCTTAGTAAAAGGTTTTCACCTAGGCATGTGGCACGTGAAAGGTTCTGCTTGTGATCTGACTACAACTCGTGGCATTGAAAGTTTTGACGGACGCGTTCGGTTACAGAGTGAGCTGGAAGTGTTTACAAGCGTTGAGGTGCCGGCTGGTTGGTAATACATTTTGGAATAACAGCGCGAAGGACGAGGACGAAGATCAGCGCTGTGTTTGTGTCCTTCTGATCTTCGTCCTTGTCTTTCGCGCTGTTATTCCAAAATGGAAGTGTTTCTCTGCGCCTGAACTCCCATTATGCGACCTCGCTGACAACCACCACCCTTTTGGTACTAATCAATGCAGCCGAACACCCCAAGACAGTTGCAGCATGACGAAGACTTCTGGTTGCAACATTTCAGAGGCGCCTTTATTTTTGGAACGTGCCTGGAACAGCCGCAGCGCTGATCAAAGGATTGTTGCAGTGGCACCTGGCAGTAAGGTCCGTGTCTGCAAAAGTTGATCTTACGATCGCTTACGGGCCCCGAAAGATGCCTGAACAGGAGCAGATGGGTTCGTTTTCAAGCTGCGACTGAGCAAACATGTGAGGGTGTATTACAGGCTTTGTAGAAAGTAATAGGGTAGAGCCCCTGCGGACGAAAACGAGTACGCGCGGTGCTAGCGAGTACGTGGCATCCAGCCACGAGGCGTGGGAAAACAACGCCGGCCGCCTGCCTTCAGTCCGCTGTTCGCCGCATCGTCGGCATTATACCTCGAGTTGCGCTGATTTTTCTTCCTCCATGTTCCTTTCCTATCCTCTTTTCCCTCTCATCTACTCTTTGTGTGTGCTACTGGCTGCAAGGAGCACAACGAGCGGGGGAGGGGAGGGGAGGGGGGGGGGGGGGGTGCCGCGCTGCGCTTCCGCACCGGGTACGGGTGACCCTAGCGACGCCACTGTATACGTTCGCATTAAAAGGGGGTCTGTAACGCACAACATACACGCTTTATGCTTCTCGGGGTTTCTGTGGAACTTGAGTACTCAACGAAGCAAAAAAAAAAAAAACAAAAAAAAAACAATCAGGTTTGTTCGCAGCCGATGTCATTGATTTCGTGTGCGAGCTTGGCACGCTTCATCAAACCAGTCACGAACAGCGCTTGTCTGCACAACACGCTCGAAAGTTTAGGTGACTTCTCTTTCGGCACACGGCAAACAGCAGTGAAGGCACCCGAGAAAGGCTGTGAGGTGCAACGGCCAAACATCAAACTCACGACTTGCGCCTTCTGTACTCAAAGCGTGACAGTAGCCAGCTGATCGTAGCGATGCGAACGTGTCTCGTTGTCGCCGATGCACTCGTAAAGGAAAACACAACTTTGAACATATTTATCATTACCATAACTGTATGCTGGCATCAAACGAAAGTATAATCGCCAGACACAAGCCGTGTATTGAGCTCGTTAAGAGACATTTGAATTTGTTTCCCTCCCAGTGCGCTGCTGGTGTCCAGTGCGTCTTAAATAGAAAGGCCTTGAATCATGTACAACTTCGCCGACACAGGAAAAAAAAAAATGCGGACGTTGACCCGAGACCAGCTGCCGTCTGTGTGAGCTGTACTCCACCACGCCTTGTGTCCGAGAAGCGTTCGCCGCGATTAAACGCTTGGCCGGTTTCTCCAGGCTGCCTTCGTCCAAGTGTCTCCGGCGCCGTCGACAACCCGTGGTGGCGGCTTCAGGTGATCACAGGCTCTGGGTGCCGCGCAGTGCTGGGCCGGAATTACAGGTCATGCTCCGAGAAGCCCGAACGGGCTGCATCGCACGCGTTCTCGTGGTGCTGCCCGCTTGCACCGGGTGTCGGCCGCCGCGGCGAGGCTCAGGAGTAAGAGCGCATCGAGTAGCGGGTGGACACGGAGTTAGGTGTCTGCCGGTAGCAGTGTGCCTCGTCCTGTTTGCTCCTGGACGAGCAGCACCGCATGCGGGCTCGGAACTCTGCGCTGAACTTCTCCTGCGCACGAAATGATGGCGGAACAAAGGTCACTCACATTTGCAGCCATGGTTGAAGGCATGCAATGCTGATTTGTAAGTCCACAGAATTCATCATTCCTGGCGCATCATGGTTGGATTCTCAAGAAAGCTACAAACAGCTCAACAAAAAGAGTTGGTGTTCATGATTGTCGGCAGAGCTTTTGATGACAGCAAAATCTTCAACTACAGCTTGAGAACGATGCATTATAGGATCCAGGGTGGGAGAGAAACTCGGTGAATGCTATTGATCTACACACCCAAAAGACAAATGTTTTACTCCAGCAATTTGTTTGAGTGCTGAGCTACCTGAACAAACTACTCGATGTTCATGGCTTACCTTTGATCGCCTCGGTGACCAATTGGTCCTGCTGAGCCAAGTTAGTTGTATCATTATCGGCACATTGATATGCTTAAGTGTTTGGTCTCTCTCCGTGAGTACGCGATAACAGTAAGTGCTAAAACGCCCTGGACGCATTGGCAAAACACAGATATGACATGTTTAGAAGAGAAACTCCAATATCAAACTATGGGACTCTAACCTCACGCTGGTCGAATCCTTCCTCTATAGTATTTCTAAAGGGGCCTGCAAACCATTTTCATAAAACGGAACAAACGCCGTAGTCGCTGCATGCGATCACTGTTGTTACGAGATCGTTTATTACACGACTGCCCGCTGTGGGGGTGGACTCTTTTTTTAAAATAACTTGGTCGTTCTCCTAAGTTGGCAAGCCAGCCATCGCTCGTGCGCTGATGACAAAAGTTTACCGTCGAATTCTTCGAATTTACAATTTCTCATACGCTTTAACATATAGTTGCTTAAAGCGGCTGCGTGGTGTAACAAAACGCTGGATTGATTTAAATGCAGGCCATTTAAATTATTCTTCACTGAGGCTGGAACGGACCAACTTACACGAAGCGCCTGGCTATTTTTTTCATGGGTTCATTCCACCGTCTCAAATTTCTGATTGTTTAGCCTTGAGTGTTCTATTCAATTAGTGTCGAGCCATAAGAACTACATACGACGGGGAAGTGGCAATGTTTAGGTTCCTTGGTCGAATTCAGTAAGGGCGTGCAAAAGACGGGGCAGTTAGAAGGAACGCGTGTACTCTAACTTCTTTAGTCGGGGCCGTATTTTGCGCTGCCTTACTGCATTACAACAACATGCAGCGTGACTTTCAGCCTAAATCGGTCCCTTATGGCCCATGGACAGCTAGCTGTTTGCACATGTCACTTAAAGCTGAAAACCGCATGACGTGTCCACCGCCCTGACAATGACTGTGTGTCAGTCTTCCACCGATGAGGACAAAGGACGAGAGGGATACAGTGGACTGACTTACACTATAGATGGCGTAAATGAAGGGGTTGTAACAGGAATTGCTCATGGCCAGCCAGTGGGAGCAGAACCAAATAACGTTGATGTAGCGATACCTGCATGGAGAACACATGATGCCCATCAACTTTAGGTCGCCATGACGTGAAGGCATGCCATAGTTCACAAATGACGCACAGCGGTGATCTACCTTGATTTTTGTTCGGCAAAAAAGTCACGTCCATGAGTACTTTTAGGCGTATTAGTATATTTTGGGTACAGGAGAAGGCCCCGTATCTAAAAATCCTTCTGACAAACCTTCCGTGAAGGAATTGAATCACCCTGCAGAATCGAGCAACATACACTAATAATAGAAACCATTTATTGAATCTGGAGTAATATACATTATTTTAATCACTAATTCAAGGCTTTTGATTACAAAGAACGTAAGAACAAGATGGAAAAGAGCAGAAAATAAATATCAATAAAGAAAAAAAAAACGAGAATGGTGCAAGTATTATGTGCCAAAATGAGTCGGTACGAACAGTACTGGTTACTTTGGCTCACAAGCGCTAATCGCTAAGGACGAGCTCATTTCACTGAATTGTTTCGGCTCACAGCTGACAAATGTTGGAATCTCTGCTTCAACAATTGAGAAAGCTGGCATTGGCGTTTCGCGAACACAAGCAATTCAAGAAATTTACAAAATGCGCATTCCTATACATTAAATCACGGAAGTAATTACTGAGAGTAGTTTGTCAATTGGTGATGGCAATTCATTTTGCTGGAACAAAATTCGGATTCGTATTTTCTTAAAAGCTTTACGCGCACAAGCAAAACATCGCTGACTGCATGATCGCTATGGGCATGCCCTTGCGGAGCGAGCTGACTTTGTTAGCAAGGACAGTCTGTCGTAAAAGATAATACGCGTTTGAAAATTTCCCTTTAGTTACCGTCAGTTTCTAATCGATTCGGCATGCTGATCAATTTAACTTCTGCCTTTATATCTGTGGTGCATGAACACCGACTATTCTCATCGTGTTTGCCATGCGGTTTAGCGCAAGCGACAAAATTGGGAAATACGATTACGCCAGAGAAAGGATGAGGCATATTTGTTCATCGATCCAGAAAGCTTTGATCAGTAATCCAGTGTTGCTGCCTGCTTCATTCTCAGCAGCAAGAACTACAAATATGTAGAATTTAATTCTTTTTACACGAGTAATCAACACTTCTTCTCCTGAGAGGACTTAAAAAGGTCCACTTGTGTCTGCTTGGCGCAGTCCCCATTTCCTTCCAGCAGTGAGTGGCGCCCTCTAGGCGATCAGACTCCAACCAACGAGCTCAGAGGATTAGCGAATGAGAGAACCAAGTATCAATAAACCACGTGTAGATGAATTCTATTCTATATTTTATTTTTGTTCAGTGGCCAGCCTCGCAGAATATATGGGGAAGTGCAAGATGCCTCTTCTGGCTGGTGATCATTGCTACAAAGCTAGGTGCAGTTAACACCGCCGTGCCTTCTGGACCGAGATTTGTGGACGGTTTATACGCTTCGGCCACCCGTGGGGCACACGCGCTGAGCCTGCTTACTGGTTGATGATGGGATAAAGCTCCTGGAGGATGTTGTACGTCTGGTAAGGCAGCCAGCAGATGGCGAAAATGGCCACGACCACCAGTATCATCTTGGTCACCTGCGAAAATGGAAAGCAGCATGGCGTTAAGAAAGAGAAACCAACAATAAAACCTGTCAAATTCCGAACACAATTCAGCATCGTATTTTCGAAGTGCTTGTTAAACGAATAGCGTCTTAAGTGAAATCGCATTCAGCTATTTTGATGGCAAAATGGGTAGGGAGACGCAGACGGTGTCAGGCCTGCACTGCGGATTAACCAAGCGGGCTCTAAAAAAAAAAAAAAAAAAAAAAAAAAAAAAAAAAAGCAGTCTACTGGATTCGTAGTCCGCAACCCCTGCGCTCGTTGCTGCGTGGCTTGTATACCTACGCGACATATTTTTCTTGCGAGTATCGTCCCGTAGAAACCTTGAATATTGAGTGAGATACAAGTTCTCCGCAGCAAGGCACTGTCTTATAGGCAACGCCTCCGGCGGCCATTGCGCAGGAGAAAGAGCTCTGCTTCTGATTTTGGAAGCTCAGCCCCATTTTATGGCGCAATATATGGCGCACATTATGTGGTGATACAATAAAATTCTAATGAAATGAAGATGGTTCGTATGCTCGTGGACTAGAGGCGAACTGAGTTGACCACGCGTGCTGAGTAAGCTGTAGACGTGGTATCATGGCATTCATCAGCTTAAAACTCGCAGAGCGTCGCTGACTTGAAAATGAGCCCTTGCACCTGCAACGGTTTCTTTCTGTCACCTCTTAAACAATGGTACGCGAGTCAGAACACAAATATGTCACTGTTTTCTGAAGTTTTTGAACATTGTGCACAAGGCAGTTTATATCGGGTGGTTTTTGTGTGCTGAAAGCCGAGGCAAGAAAAGAGAGCCAGCTTTCTGTTGGATCGGTGCTATCGATCTGCAGATTGGCAATTTCAAGAAAGGCGATGACTTTCCTGCGCTCTGGCGTTCATAAACTTTCAATCAAGGAGGCCTGTGCAGGCATACTAGGTCAATCGCAACGCCTCCTAACGAAATGCCGCTGCCGGAATTTTGGGCTTCAGCTGAAGTCAAAATTACAGAAAAAAAAAATAAAATTTAGGACGACGTTTAGGAATGTGGACTTCTAGGTACGAAAGAAAAAAAAAAAAAAAAAGACGGACCCTCCGTGTGCGGCAAATGTATCGCAAGATGGTTCGTTACTTAGCTACGGTTGTTTGCCGTGAAATATGTGTGTCGTGATTTGTTGCTGCTATTGCAGCTGGCTTGCAGAGGACTGTTGAGAGAAGTGTCACGTGATAAGTGCTTTCTTGCAGGGCAAAAAGCGTAGCGCGCCATTTCGGTTTCAGGTCCAACGCTGAGAGAACGCCCACTGTGAGAGCAATTTGCGATCCTTGTGTAACGTAATGAGAGCGGCCGCCTTGAGCGTGCGTTGCACATTGATGGCGCGCGATCATCACGACCGTTTCACCTGCTTACATAATTTTTAGGGGGTGAAAGTGGAAGGTTTCCGTTTAGCGAATGCATGGAACGCAGCGAACCCTCCATTATATATATATCGGGCGTATTTTGCGCTATTAAGTGGTTTCTTTTATAACGCACGATGTTGCCTTTCGTATATATTATCATTCAACCCTCATCCCATCCAGTTATGTTGAAGGTAAACAGTGCTCGCGAGAAGCGAAGAGCAGAATAAGAGAGAGCACAGTTCTGTGGTCCGTCTGCGGCCGCTGCACTTTCGTGTCGCTCTTTTTTTACGCACGCGCCTAATTCGAATATGGCGGGTCAGCTTGTGGGCGCGAAACGCACCTCTCGTATACAATTCCGGGTGGGCGTCTTTTACCTGGTGAGCAGCGTTGCTCCCGTCGCGCCGCGCAAATGGCTGCGCACCTGCATACGTGGGTGGTTGCCGATCGGTCAAGCGACCCACGCACGTTAGGTATCTATATCGGCTCCAACCTCTCTCAGCCAGACCAGACGTGCCGTCACCGCCGCCGCGCGTAATCTGGTTGGCGCGGCCCAAGTGAGGCCAAACATCCCCGCCCGAGACCCATTATCGTAAATCCGATCGAATCGCTTCGCGGCGAGGAGGAGCCAGATACCGCGTAAGCGCCGACGCATCACCGCGAGGCACGAACGGCTCGCGTGCGCCCCGTCGCTCTTGTTCCGTTTGTTGCTGCTGCCTCCGTGCGGTTGTTCCTTGCATGTATCTATCCGTGAGTGTTCTGCTTTGTTCTTTTGCTCGGATCTCAGATTGATCCTGATGGCTGGGCTTTACGGGGCGAGGTTTTTCAGCTAAATATACGCGATGAAAGGGGTCCTAAGAGTAAAGAGAGGCCGAGGAAGTCTACAATACGGGGTTCTGGTATCACATTTTTCTTTTTGCTTCTGGCCGGCGCTATCTGCATTAATAAATATTTTCTTAGCGCATCGCTTACTTTACTTGCTTTGGGTATCCTTTTCGTTCATACATTATTGGAGCCGCTTCCGACATGCAACGTAGAATGGGCTACTGATGTTTTTTTTTTGTTCACCTTAGCACAACAACTGACGGATCTATTAATAGCGCCGTCATGTTGCTCCCCCCCCCCTCCCCCCCTAATAATGTATCGGTTGACCCCGCTGCTGAACCAGCCTTCTCATAATAAGGGAGTAAGTACTCATTGGCATCCACGCAAGCGCAGCTATAAGGCTACAAAGGAAAGCTATACAGCTTTTTCAGAAACTTCGTAGTTAAAGAAATATTCGTCCTGGTCCAGGGTTCAAACCCGGACCCTCCGCCTTTCCGGTACAGTCGCTCTACTAACTGAGCTAACCATGACGGTCAGCAGATCAGATGGCATGGCGAGGGCGAATTGATCTATAACTCGAAGGGGCAATGGTGTTGATCGAATATTTAGGGGAATCCCCCAAGGGGAATCCCCCAAGCTTTCCTTTGTAGCCGTATGACTACGCTTGGGTGGATGGCAATGAATTACTCCCGTATTACAAATCTACTCCACATTGGGAGATTCCCCTAAATATTCGATCAGTCTTCTCATACTACCGTTGAAAGTCGAGCTAGTTGGTCAGACGACATGATGCACCACGCAGCAGAATAGGCGACGAGACACAGGAGAGGCACACAATACACACATACAGCATTGTCCTTGTTTATGTGTATGCGTGTATTGTGTGCCTCTCTTGTGTTTCGTCGCCTACTCTTCTGCGTGGTGCATCAAGCCTCCTCATAATTCACTGAAAGCTGCAGTGATTATGGAGTCACCGGGAAGTCGGCGTAAAAACATTGAGAGGGAGTGCGCAGTGCTGTTATATTGAGCAACAAGGCGGAATCACGCCAATAAATTCGCGCTAGGTGGGCGTATGCATGAAAACTATTGTAGACAGGGGCAGACGCACACCCTTCCCTATGTTGAGCGTGCGAACAAGCAGAATATCATGTTTACTTCCCTGGTCGTACCACAAAGGCCTAGTTTGCGATGAGGAGTCTGTGGCACCTCTGTTGCTGATAAATGTTGCTTTCTAGAGTGGTTTACAAATGCGCGCGGTGCGGACGCCGTAAGCGTAACTGAGACGAACGCATGTCTTGCGTGATCCATCCTGACCGGTTACGTTTTTCGTCCACGTAGGCAGGTTTCCAGCGCGCGATCGAGTATAACACTATAAATGTCACCGCGTACTGAAAGTGAGGATTTGTGTTTTCCTTTCCGAGGCGTAGTGAAGCTCGAACACCCGACGCAGGCTGTAGCCTTAACCACAGGCATCAAAAGAGCACGGCTGCATACACGGAAAGCTTCAATGCTGGCGAGAAGGAGCGACTAGCCGGAGAATGTGAGAAACAGTGTTCTTGCGAATAAAGGATGCTGATAGTCAAGTGCGATATATGTACAGTCTTTCTTTGTCAAAAGTTGTTCTGCTTCTAAGCCACTTCATGCGCTTTGCAATATATTTTCCAGTGTTCTGAAACTCTTGCGGACAAAAAGATTTTTTTTTTTTGTGTCCTGCCCTTTCCAATGGGAATGATCTCCACTAGCGGTAAATCAACGCCACTACACGGCTCAGCAGCAGACCCCCTGGACTCTACACTTTTGACAGTACTTTTACGATGCTGGGCCGGGAGGTTCGCGGTATGCTAAACTTTGCCCTCTTTCTCGTGAGATGCCATCCATTAGGTGTCAAAGGGGAAACTCGGAAGTCTCCACGTGCGCAGAGATAGCACATAGCCTCGGTACGCAGAACAATGCAACAACCTTGACAGCAAAAGGGGCTGAAATCAAAAGCTTAATGTTTTTTTTTTTTTTAAATTGCGGTTATTACAGGAGGGGCTTACGCATGCGAACAGATATTTCGTTTCAAAGCTGTAATTAAGGGCGAGCCTCCAATCGCAGACGTGTCAGCAAAAGGCTTTGAAGAGAGGAACGAGAACTTTCATTCTGTTCATTGTCTGCAGGCTAGAGTGCACCTGACTACAGCTAGAATCTGTAAACGGCCAAAACATCACCATGGTCCGCGCAAAATATTTTACTCTTTAATTTCCTAGCCTTTGTTCACATCATGCGCTTATCTGTATATTTTAGGAAGCAGCAAAAGAAATGTCTCAGCAGTTTTTGGCCAATTCTGTTCAGTTCGCGGACAAAGTAGACCTAGTTAAATTCTGAGCGGCGCTGTACTAAAGTGTACTGTTCACTGTTCATCGACACGCTTACCTAAGATCAGACGCTTGTTTCTCCGCACTTCATACATTCTTACAGTAGTTACCTGTCATCTGTAAAGCAAGAAACCAGTCGTACGCAACGCCAATACTCAATTCCTGAGAGTAGATTTTTCCACAACGCTTGACCACAGATATTTCGCCCCGTGCGTTTGCGGTAGCACTATGACTCAGTCACTGCAGCGCCGTCTTCCGCGCCACGTTCAAGTAAAGCGTGAGCAGAGAAGACAGGTAGAAGTTTGTATCGGTTCAATTCAGAGAAAGGAAATCGGCAGAGGTGGATCGTCGTTCGACGTAAAACAGCGCGAACAGACTCCCGTTTGCTTGCTTCCTTTTTTTACTGCGTATCGCCTTAATGCTTTAAACCAGAAGCCTTTATAGCCTCATCGTTGTTGTCAGCAAGTGTCACGCTTTTGCGGCGGCTCTGTTTGGTCGAGAAGTGTCATGGAGTTCTTGACCAATCACAAAGCACCACTACAGTATGCGCGAATGCGTGCCTTATATGGCCATATGCCAATCAGTGATTAGTTACTAATTAATGAATAGTATATAATAATTACTCATTAGTAGTAGTTGCGCAATAAAGCAATTTCCTAATTACTGAACACTGTTTACTAATTATTACTTCCAGATGACTAATTAACTACTAATTACTAAACAGTGGCAGTTCCGTAATGAGCTAAATAATTAGTAATTATTGCTGCGCACCCCGGACTATAATATGCGCGAATGCGTGCCTTATAAGGTGTTGTGACCGGAGTTCCGGCCGAGGTATGCGCAGACTCCCACAGCTGACAATGGAGGCGTACTTAGCGGACGCCGGCGAGCGACCGCGAACAAAAGCAGCGAAGCGGCGACGATGGCAGGTGTTTCCGGCTGCGACGACCAATCCTTCCCGCCCCCCCCCCCCCCCCCCCTCCTCCTTCAGTGTAGAGACCAGCTGCCCTTCGAGCCTTAATCCCCGTGCCTTAATCCCACGACAGCGACACCAGGGCACCTATTCTTGTGCTTAATGGGCACGAGGCGCGTCGCCGAACAGCATTGACCCCGCTCGCCGAATTCTCGAGGCAAGCAGGTGACCCCCTTGGAATTTCGCGGGGTGAATCACCACCATCAAACGGTGACTTCTCGGACCATTTTGCCCTGGTTCCGAAACTCCATCGCCCGCACAAAATCGTCATCGACATCAGAAGACTTGCCCTCGCCACCGGAAGATGTGCAAGGAGGTTCACCCTCGGCAGTGGGCGGCACCCCGAGTGATCCCTTGCCCCACTGATTAGATAGTATCGATGAACTTTGTGCCCCCATCTAGGGAACTGGGGATAACAAACCATATTTGACGGATTTTCTTTGGACAGATAGCTCCGTTTTCCTCTCATGACTTGTACCCTCTTCAGTGTGCAGAAAGTGTATATAAACGCTACTTTTTGCCTCTCCTCCCTGGCTGTCTTCCACCTCGATGGATCGTCGCCTCCTGAGCCCGCTGCGGTGAAGCTCGCCCCCTGAACTCGACACACTTCAAATGTTATATGCCAATGCTTAATTACTAATTATTGGCTCAATAATTAATTACTTAGTACTAATGTGTAATTGTTAGGTACTAATAATTTATTAATTCATTAATTAAACTAATTTTGATAACTTAATTGATTATCTGTTAATTATGTACTAAATACTAAATGTTAAATAATTGCTAAATCCATCGTATTTATCAAGTAATTACTAATGAATGTAAATCAATTAATAATACTAATTAGTGACAGTTGCGTAATCAATTACTTGCAATTACTAATTGATTACTAACTAAAGTGCTACTTATTATTGACAAATTGATAATTCCTCATTACAAATAATTGCGCAATAAATTCTCAAGTAATTACTGTCGCCTTTAACCATTTATTATTTCATCAATGTCTAAGTAATTAATAAATTATAGATTTTTTAATTGCTAATCAGTGATAGTTTCGTAATTACTTAATTAATGCTGAGCACCCGGCAAAATAGCGTTGCAGAATGCAGCACTCTGGCTTTCGCCTTTTATTACTATAGTCGCCAAGTGTCCTCGAATTGTTTTTCGCTGAAGTATTGCTCAGATACCAACACAACTTTTGCGCGAAAACTCCAAACTCGAGGCATTCCTGCTAGCTGAAGTGGTTCCACGCCTGGTTCCGATAGAATTCGCCTCGATTCCGTGGCTGCCTGGATCGCAGCTCGCAAGAGCACTAAAAGCGCGTTCGCATGAGTGCAGCACTTACTGGTGCTTTTTTTTCTCCTCCCGTTGTCTTAAAAGCAGGGAGTAGACGGTATACATGAAATCTCATTTTGTTGGAGCTTGAAACTGAAACCTGACAGCCTTCCGCGCTTTCTTATTGTGCACAGGGAACAAGAAAGGTACCGGGAAGATTCAACGCCTTCTTCAAGTATTTTTTCCCCATCGGCATTATTTTGTTTTTGATGAAATGGCGCTGAAAAGAAACAGCACAAATTTATCAGTAGCACCAGACTAAGACAACGATGTACAGCGACTGCTCAAATATTGCAATGTTCAAGGAACGCTTCCGAAGTGATGCGCCGCCTCGTATTTCATCATCGCTGCACAGACAGGGTGGCGTAAAATGAGACCCATTGCATGCAGCCTGTAACACCAGACATAAAGTCAAAGTGAGGATGGCATTATATGCATGTATAAGGTATGTTCGAGTTATATTCCAGAAGGAATCGCGCTCATTTTGTTTTTAAAATGTTAAGGAGTAATTTTTCCTGCCCCGTTCCATTTTGTCTCCTTCAAAACTGCCTTGAATTTCTTTTTCGCGCGACGCTCAGCACCTTTTCGGTGTGTGCCAGACCGGAGAATGACAAAATGTGTCGCTCTTTCGCCAGGAAGCTATTCTTGCATATGAGTTCTCCGAGAATAGTTTACGAGTCGTTGCAGTTGGCGTAAATACGTGCGTATTTGAACGCGTCTCAATAAGCGCGCTTTCGCTTCGCTCTCTCTGTGCTCCCTTGGGTTCTTTCCTCAATCCTCGCCGTCCCACTGTCCCGCCACCCCGCTCTCCCCACTTTCTTATGTTGATCACATGCACCGTCAGCGTTTCACAGGCCCTCGAGCGAATTGTTTTGTTTTCTCTCTCAACTTATGTGCCTGCTCCAGCAACAAACCAGGCCACCTGATCGCCAGCGTTCTTTACAGTGGCAGCTCTTCGTGAAAGGCAAGCACACGAAAGCAGTGATAAGCGTTGATGACTAAAATAGAGGGGCGCTGGCCAGTAAACTGTCCTCTGCTGCAGGAAGAAACCTCCGTAATCATCGTATTCAGATATGTGGCGCAAATAAACACAAACACAGGAGAAGATACACAGCACACGCGCACACTTTGGCGTTTGGTTCATCTCACAGCGCCAGTTCTGCTTACCAAAAGTGGCCCACTTGGCACTCTCATCGCAGCGGGAGGCCTCAACCCAGAAGGCCTCCCGTACACCCATTGAAAGTTTGAGAATAGGTTGAGGACGTTTCGACCCCAATGCCTCTAATCATTCGCTTTACCAGGTGTGACTGCTCTCCCATCGAGCGCCAGCTATCCTGAGGGAAACTTCGGAGGGAACCAGCTACTAGATGGTTCGATTGGTCTTTCGCCCCTATACCCGGATCGGACGATCGATTTGCACGTCAGAATCGCTTCGGACCTCCACCAGAGTTTCCTCTGGCCTCGTCCTGCCCGGGCATAGTTCACCATCGTAATCATCACCGGCCGCTGTCTACATGGTCTAGTTTGGTTCGTGGGGTTTAACGTCCTAAGCGACTCAGACTATGAGAGACGCCCTATGGGGCTGCTTTCGGCGTCCTACTTAACATATGACTGTAAAGTGTATATATGTATAGTTTTTTTTTTTGTGTGTGTGTGCAGCAATATACGGTCTTTCTTGTCCACTGGAGGTGCAAAATATGTTTATGTAAGGAAGCATGAGTTTGCCAAAACAAGCCAAATATGGTTCAATTTTTGTTGCGGTACATTTACTGCGAAAATGCTTCCCCGAGTTAGCTAAGCAGGTTATATCCTGAATGTTATGGCTTGGGTCACTCTTCAAATGCCTATTCACATTCATCAACACGAAAAAGATATGTTTTAGGTTGGGTTCGGTTATGCGGTTTAACGTACCAAAGCGACTCAAGCGGTGATAGACGCCGTAGTCGAGGGCTCCGGAAATTTTGACCACCAGGGGTTCTTTACGGACACTGATATCGCACGGCACACGAGCGCCTTGCTTTTCGCCTCCATCGACAAACTGCTGCTATTGCCGGGATTCGACCCTGCGTCCTTGGATTCAGCAGTCAAGCGTCCTAACAACTTACTCCCGCTGTGGGGTCTTTTACGTTTTACTTGGTGTCAGTGACTGTTGCCTATCTTTGTATGTATCATTTCCCCATTTGTTTGTGGATTGCGCCTCGCGGTAATTTCCTTATACGCGAGACGCCAGGCACGATTCACCCTCAGTTCCCACAGCCGCCGTCGCTGACAACGCTAGCCGCCGTTCGCATTCTTTTTTCCTCAAGCGTTCCGAGTCCTTTTTTTAGGCCCCGCAAACTAAAGAGAAAGCGTTCCTGAAAATCTTGTAATTATATAAATAGCGCAAATTGCAAGATAACGCCCAGCAGCTTTCTTATGGACGCATTTCACCTATGGCGAGCGCATCAAAAGTTAACTAATTCATCTCTAGCAGTTAAGTAGTTTATAACAGCGCTTATGCTTGCTGTATTCAGGACGGCGTTAGTGGCACTTACTAAGTTATATTCGCCAATAAGCGTGCAAGGTATTCAAATGCCGTTGAGTAATGTTACTATGGGGCTCATTGTATAGTTTACACATACGGACAGAAATCAGGGTTCTGGGGAGGGGGGTGGGGGGGTCGTGTAATGCTTCCTCGTTCAATCCGCTCTCTCGCTTTATGTACCGAATATAGAAATGTTAGGCCATGCTTGAGGCTGCCTTTATTGCGCAGGAGTAAACGAAAACTTTACTCGCACATCTATTGAACATCAACTTATTTTCTCTAGCCGATGTGTCAGAAGACTTGGACCGCCGAAGCGTGGTCCACATTCTTCTGTCTGCTACTCTACGTAACCAGCTCCCGCGCGGTGAAGACCCGTTGTAAAGTATTTCGTAACCATTCTTTTTTTTAACTCTTGCCTACCTGTAACTGTTCCCTCGTCGCCTTCGACGTAAGCTAAGGCTGACAGCTGCCAAGAAATTACGTGACAGGATTTTGTGTCGGCTTCGAGGCCGACGAGAAGCACAGTGGGTGAAGACCGATTGAAAGGAAAAAAAAAAAACTATTACGAAATTCGGCCCTTTTGCTGCCGTTGCGAACGAGCGACGAACTCCTAGTGCGCCGTTGCGAAATTCTCTCTTACGGCACCAAATGAAGACAGCGCACTTCCGCCAATCGCACGGTGACGAAGGTTTTCTCCATCCACGCACCCTGAAACGTGTATTGTGGCGGCATTGACCTCTTGCGTTTTTCCTTTCCGTTCTTCGACTTACACTTTGCTCGCAATCGCAGCCCTTCAACACAAGGATGGAGGCGCGCCGTCGAGGCATGAACAACGTTGCGAAAGCGCTAGGATCTCACGTCTTCCAGAGAGATATATAGGGCTTCAGGCATTTAACCGACAAAGACATGCAGTGCCTCCAGCCAGAGCACAGTAGACAGTTTCGGCACTGACGAGGTACGACCGAAGGCAGCGCACCGCAGGTGGACGCGCGCGTTACGAAACACCCCGAGAAGTAGATGCGTCCATGGATGCCCCCGATGCCCCTTTATGTGCACTGCGCTCACTAATTGCCAGAGTAATTGGCTCGTACGAAACGCAAAGTATTTCATCCTTTCCTAGAAAAAGTTCGGGAGTTTTACCTCTTCGAGTTTTGTCACCGAAAATGACGTTCAATGCGCCTTTGAGAAAAAGAAACAAGAGAAGCGAAAGGCTCAATATCCATACTAGAAAGAGGTATTCATACTATGAGCAGCAGGAGAGGGAGCAAGAAAGGTAGGCTGTTGTAATGGTGTGGTATGTATCCTAAACATGGCACAGACCAATTGCCTGTGATACACTCGGCAGTAATTGACTGACAATGAGAGAAAAAAAAAAGCAAAAAACAATCGCCGTAATGAAGAGACTCCGAGGCTAGCTTTCTCCTTCCGTATGGTTGGAAAACTCACATGCACACCGTTTGCATGTAGCTCTAGTTTGCTTTGTGACACCTGCTAAATGCCGCGGGGTGTTGCGGCCTTGTGCCTGCTCTCGACACCTAAAGCGTCTCGACACCTGCCGCGTCAGCATTTACGGTAAGCAAGTCACTCCGAGACGCAGAGGCCGCGTACAGCACTCTCTCCCTCTCTCTCTCTCTTGCTTAGTAATGCCCGCTCTTTTGACTTTGAATGAATTCACGTGTCATTGCCCAAAGAATGTCTATAGTGGAGGCCTTGGGAATCATTTTCACCACAATGAGGTTACTTAACACGCACCGACATCTTTACACAGCATCATTTCATACCTCTTAAAGACTGCCGTCAAAGCAGGGTCCGAACCGAGAGATTTGTGCTCAGGAACAGAGCGCCGCATTAATAAAGCCGCCGCGTCAACCTCGACAAAATATCTCTGGGGAGGTTTTATTTATGGTCCTATATACAGCTGAGACAGAAATGCAGGCTTATAGAAGAACAAAAAAATGCCGAAAAATGAGACACACCACTATACAATGAGAGCAATTCTGACGGATCTCTTGTTGCCACACTGCGTACGCCTGGTATACTTAAAGCCGGCATCAGATAGCGCGAAGCTTTACCTCATTAGACCGAAGAAATCCACCGTGTACGTAAGAGCTCAGAAGGGCCGCGTTCACACTTCTGGCGGAAGTCTGACGGTGCGAAAAATTCAGTGGGTGCAGCTAACACAAGCAAGATTTTCCGTTTAAAACACTTGATCGGCGCATCGTATCCTAAAGAACCGCGCACACACTCACGTATTCGCAATCAGAAAAAGAAGATTTGTCTAAACTAGCAATTCGCAAAAGTGCCCGCGTCTGAAGAAGCATACATTACAAAGTAAAGGTGCTGACGTCAGAGAGCCCTCCGTCAAAGCACGACACGCGAAAAACGCCGACAAGCGCCAGCAAAACGACGAGGAAGCGTTTCTTCCTTCCTTCCTTCTTTCTTTTTTTTTTCTTTGGGTAGCCCTGTCTCAAGTTTAGATGGTAAGTGCGTACGAGGGATGCCACGTCTTGATGCAAGAGAAGGAATTACTGGATGTTCTTTGTTGATTTCGCAACTGCATCGGGCTCGGGATCCAGTCATTGGTCGGAACGGGTCTCCATTTCAAGCGAACAAGTTCCGAAGACTCGAAGGGTATTCAGCAGCACAGATAGATCGCATGCTTTTTTCAAGCACCACAATGACGTCGGCTAAAAAAAAAAAAAAAAAGTAAAACCTAGCGTGGCTATAGCTTGTTACGAACACAGAGTTGCATGGAATATCGTTGACGTTTCGTGCTATATCTTTGTTATTTTTAAATCCGACGAACGTGGGAAGGCTTGCCTTCGCATGCAGTTTCACTTTCTAGCGGAGTCCATCGGAGTTTGAAAGTAATGTTCCTGCAAAGAACTACCTCCGAAACAGTGCGCACAGTTTCGTAACCGTCCAGCCGAGGGGACTAGCGGAATTTATCGTTTCGCCTATGTCAAGCAGGCGGGAATTTGGGCAAGCCGAGGTTTTTCTTATTTTCAGCAACGCCCTGGATTTAGACCGTGCATCTGAGGCATATTGGAGGATTTGGCTTAACCTCGTGTGCTCCCACTTTGGGGATGAAGACGCCGAAATTTGGTTTGGCGTATAGGAGTCAAACATCCCAAAGCGAGTCGGGCTGTTATGGACGCCGTAGTGGAGGTGTCCGCACGAGCGCCTTGCTTTTCGCCTCCATCAAAAAGCGATTGCCGCGGGCGGGATCGAACCCGCGTCCTTAGGATCAGCTGTCAAGCGCCGTAACGCCACCGTGGCGTCTTCGTAAAATATAATATCAAAATTGCAGTCGTTGTGAGTGGGCAGACTTGGTGGATTCACGGATATCATGGTAGATATCGGAGATTGTCCTATTAGGAATGACACGAAAAATGGCGGAAATGCGACAGCTTCGGTCATTCAGAGTATGCGGTGTATTGTAATTAAAATGCCAGGTAATGTGTCTCGGCGCATTTAGTCTGATCTGTTTTGTAGCGAGAGCTACATTGGCCACAGTCTCGTCATTTCGCCGTGCCTGTCCGTGAGAAGACGAAAAAGAAGACGGAAAAAAAGAAGAAGAACAAGAAGAGGAGGAGGAGGAGGAAGATAAGAAGAGAAGAAAGAAGAGGAAGAAGAAGAAGTCATAACGCGGTAGTTGGTAGAGGCTAACGACAACAGCCAGTTGCTAGGACAGAAGGTTCGTTCGAACGTTGTGACGGCGATTTGTCCCGGAGTTCGACGTAGAGATGATGTCATACCTCTAGAAGTCTTCTACACCCAAATGAGAATGGCCAACAACGGGAGGCAAGGGGTGCTCATACGTGAAGTGATTCCCCTATGGCATAAATAAAGCTGAAACCATAGAGTAAACTACTATGTGGAAAAGCCACGTCTTTACTTTCAAGACGAACCTAAGCGTGGCCATTCAGATTGCTCTCGCTTAACTCCAGGTTTAACCACAAGCTAAACCACAGCCATTTTATACTTTGGAAGGCACCACATATCAGACACCTCGTGTCGGAAATAATCTGGGACTGCGTAAAAAAAAACAAAAAGGCCATATCATTGTAATTTGTGGCTTTAGTGATTTCTGATCTGGTTTTGATAGGCGATGGCGATCTACTTAACGAAGTCGTTATAATTAACTGATGATTAAAGAAATGAAAAAAAAAATAAAAAATTGAAAAAGGAGTTCAAAGGTGTCAAAATGCTCAAAATGAAAAACCAATGCTTGAAGACGCTAATTAAGAAAGTTTAGTGCATAATTGATAAATAATTGATCGAAATAATTTTAAAATTGGAGATCCGTTCAGGGGTGTCAAACTGCTCAGAATAGAAAGCCAATGTTTGTAGATGTTTATGTGCATAAAAAATGTATAAAAAAAGGTAAAAAAAAGCATCATCCATGTGCGAAACGCTATCGAAGTCATACACCCTTAACGGCGGTGCCGTTTTCTTGTTCTTTGTTTATCAGTATAGCAAAGTTTAGCACAGTTTAGCGATGATGTGCACGGTTCCTGTAAGTTACAACGCGGCGCTTCACTTTGCACCACGTGATCTATTCTGCGCCACCAATGCCTCCTAAAATGTGGCGCTCGCTCGCCGTCTGCTTCAATCACAAGACGTAGCCATGACTGTGCGTATTATTCATGCAAGGGCAGCCAGCGGCGGCGCGCCGCTGCATGCCAGCTGCGTCTTCCTGCGCGCATTCACTCGTGCACTGCTAGTGAAAACATTCCTTTGCAAAAACGTAAACAGTCAAATATTTCCCTTTGGCGTGGTCTATATATAGTTAGTGAGGAGCCCGCTGTTGTCTTTTTACCACCGACTATATGTGAAACCATGTCGCTGCAAGTGCTTGCCCAGCAAATATAGGAGTCTCACACTCGCTCTCCTGCGCACGAAGACTTCCTGTGGGCTCCCTAAATGTCGTCACACTGGCCTCTTGCGTTTTCGAGGAACGGTAAACGGCGCTTGGGCGATTGTTGGGCGTAAGACGAACTTCATGCATTGAAAATTAAGGAAAATTGTACCGAGGCGCGTAGAAACGGAGGTAAAATAATATTTCCCGCTGGTCGTACTGCAAAGTCATAACGCGAGCCGATTCACAATGATGAGTGGAAGGTTTTGTAGCTCCATTCACTTACTTCTGCCCGTAGAGTTGTTTCGTTCACCGCCGCAACGCACTGCAGAGGCGGCCCTTCCTGAAGAAACGCATAAGCTAAAAGGAAGAGCTGCCTGCCGGAGGCGTGCCAGCGAAGAGAGATTTTGCGCGAATCGTTTCAATGTGGCGGAATGCACGAGCCTCGAGCGCAGCAAAGCAGCGAGCTGCAGCGTCTTGCACTAGAGGGCTGCAAGTAAACAGGCCCGGAATATTTTCCCTTCGCACTTCTGGCGCTCCCTTAAGAACGACAGCAACGAAACAAAAGCACGCATCGAGGCCGCGTGGCATCTGATGCAAACCCCAGAAAGCGCTATGCATGAGTTTGTGCGCGCTGCGTGAATTGGAGCGTGCGTGCAACGATCGGAGCGAGGGAGGCTCATCGGTCGCGTGGGCGGCTGCTGTTCTCGCCGCTCCTCGACCGTTCCACGGGCCGGAAAGATGCGTCGGGAGCGCAGGGCCCGGAACTGGCACGCGCACATCGCCCGCGAGTTGAGAGTGGCACGATCCGGAACAACGCCGCGGAGCTGTTTCAACTTTTTTCTTTTTTTTTTTTCGCGCTTGGAGAGGTTAGGGAATAAACAAGAATTCGAGGACGCTAGCGAGAGCGGCGCCAAAAGGCCTCTGCGCAGGCTATCGCATTGCAGTGGAACGCGGACAGTGCAGTCTAAGGTTCTCCTAGGGTTTGCGCTATAGTAAGCGAGGAAGCGATAACTGGTTGGGTAGCGACCACCTGGTTAATGTTGTTTACAGTGCGACGCTTGGCCCCCGACACTGGTCGAACGCTGAAGAGGGAGAGAGCGATTTTGTTTGGGCCTCTCTTGCACATATCAGTTTCAGTGCATTATTACCCGAACGTTACCTACATTGCATCTCGCATATACAAACGTTATTAAAAGCAGGGTGCAGAGCCTGAGTCTAAAAGCGACGTCGCCGGCAGTGGCGGTATACCCTTTTTATTCGCGGGTTTTTGTTCGCCCTGCCGGCAGCGCTGGAAAACTGAGAACAGTGCAGCGCTGCACCTGTAGTGGAGAAACTGTTTTATTTAGATCGCGAGGGCGGCTTTCGGCGTTGACGGCCGGCAACAGAACCCTGTACTCTGCGTGCCCCCAGGACTTTTCAACCCTGTTCAGTCGCATGTCGAGCTAAGTGCACATCGACAAGATCGCGCCACCAAGGTGTCGAAGAAGTCTCGAGAAATCAAAGTAAGGACACACAAAGCAATGGAAACAAGGCCTGCCTCTCTGGCCTCATTCAGTAAGCACTATACAATAAACCGCTAGGTTCGCACAGCAAGCGATCTCGGGTAAGCAGCAAAACGCAGAAACGATTCCATTAGCGGCCCACGCACTGTCTCGTATTTGCCTCTCGTATCAGTCTGGTGGTAGTGTGTCGCGGAATACGTAGACGAATATAAGATAGCCCCGCAGACAAGGGAAAGAAGGTTCCCAAAGAGACAAAAAGAAAGAGCATCTCTGTGTAGCTTTTGGCATTTCTTCTTTTTGTGACCGTGTTTCGGTGCTTCCACCACCAACGCTATTGGGCGCGAGCTCTACCACTGGAGCGGACGGCGCTAGTGTCGACCTAGGGGAGCAAGCGGGGCCATGTGACTCCGCTTACTGCTGCTGAATCAGGCGCTGGATTGAACGTGTGGGCTTTAGAGGCTAGAAGTAGCGGTTTTCTCTGCAGTTTTCATTTTTGACGTGTGCCAGCATCACACACGTTCATCCTGCACCATCGCTGTTGTTGCTTTAGTTTATTTAAGCTGTTTACATGGTCTGTCATTGGTCTGTATACGCGGCAGAACCTGGCGCAGGCTCTCATTTCTACTAAAAAAATTAGCTGAAGGAAGCTTGGTTAAACAAGTTGCCAGTTTTTAAAGAAGTGAGTGGTCATTCTTGTGTGTGCAACTTGCGTTTCATCGAGCAAGATTGGATCTACATGGAGTTGGAGAGTTTCGATAGTTGAGGCCGAAGGACTGGCGCTAATTTATGTTCTTGCACTTATCACTTGTGAACCTAACGAAGTAGCATAGCTGGCGGGATAGAAAATATACTGGCTTCTTCGCCAAGCAGTGCCCACCCAGAGCAAGAAGTGTTCGTCTGGAAGTGAGGATGTGTCAAATTTCTTCTCAATGATGGCATTGATGTCCTAAACTAAGCGTTTGTGCTGCCACGCGCCGCAGTACGCGTTGTGACTCGCCTTAGGCAACTTCAGCTGTAAATTAAAATAACCGAGAAAACAGGTAACCATGCTTACCATGATCTGCTCAAATAAGGGTAAAAAAAAAAAAAAAAAAAAGCTACGGCGAAAAAGAAACATCCACCCGAAGCTCGAGTGGCAATGATCGCCGTTAGTGTACAAGAGGGAATACACCTTTGCACAGTTGCTTTAAAAGATGTATTTGCATCATCGCCACTGTAAAATTTGACTATTCAAGGATCAGCCGATTGGCGCCGCTTCTGCCGGCACGTGCGAAGTGCCCCACATCTGTCACCGCCTGAGAGATCTGTTCCTCTATCAGAGAAATATGATTGCCAAGCAAAGTTGCGATGTGGTGGTGCCGCGTGCACTTTTCTCAAAATGATTACCGTTATTTATGAACACTTATCTTTTACTGGATCTGCCATATGCTGAATTTCTTTAACAACAGCGACAACAACGCTGCAGGTGTGCAGTGGTCATAGCAGTAGTTCAAACTCGTGCTACGCTTCGATAGCTCACGGACTCTGAAATGCCTTCTTGCCGAATAGAGTTGGCCTAATCCCTTAAATAGTCTTCAACAGGCTCGGACCAAAGTGTATATGAAAGAAATAATTGAATTCAGCATTAAGACGCAGCTAAACTGCCAAGAAAAGAATCACATTGCAAGAGTTCAGCGCGCGTTATTCCACTTACTGCGTCAAGCGGCGCTACTAAGAGGTGGCGCCACGGTACGTCGTCCTCGCGCCCAATAGCCACGGCGGCTGGGACTGCCGCGCTTTTCTGGACGGCATAGTGCCGGCCTTTGGTTCCACTAACCGCGGCGATGTTCAAGCGTACTGCAGACCGCAGATCGAGAGGCGTTTTGCAGCGAAAGCGTCCTGACACATTTAGCAAGAGCCCAGCAATAGATAAGAAAAACGAAAAACAAAGGCGATTTGTTTTCGCCTTCATGATTAGACACAAATGTATATATAAAAAAAGTCCTCTGGCAGAGGGTGGTACGGTACTATAGTTTTACGGTTCCGACGGCGCGATGAACAGTGTTTTTATTGTCTTTCCTAAATAGACTTTATTTCCCGCTTCCTTCCTTTCCGTCTAGGCTGCTTTGCTTGCTTGTTATACTTGTTAGTCCTATACTCTCCACGTCTGCTTCATTTGCGTTTTTCTCCCTTTTGAGGCACTCACACCCCTCCGCACCATAACCGGCACCGCGAACCTTAACTTTGTATGTTATCAATAAGTTGCACTAAAAGCTACTTCCACGGAACAGTGGAAGAATCGCCTAACTTCCGCGAACGCGACAATGGAAGAGCCGTAAGCACGTGCATAGCCCGAGTGAAATGAAAGAAAAAGCTATCACAGAGGTCCCCGGCCAAAGCAGAACGCTTCGCAGTCAAGGATGCACCGAGGAAAGGAAACCGTGTCTCGAAAGTTAGGCTCATGCTCGAACGAAGCGGACGCGGAGAGCAGCGCAGGAAATGAGCAGCAAGCAGATGCACTGTGGACAACAGAAATAAGTGTGCGTGTATGAGGGGCGAGGCGCGAGCTTTGCCTGCCTGTTTTTCTGTGCCTCCTTTGCATGGCACCGCTACACGCATTCAGAAGTGTGTTACTTGCAGTGGCAGAGACGCATGAACAAAATAAAAAGAAAGGATTCTTTTTTTTTGTTGTTTTGCGCTGTTAGGCTCTTATTGCAAAAAAAAAAAAAAGAAGAAAAACAACGAGGTGCCAGAGTCTCCGCGAGTCGCTGCTGAAGGTTTCATTGCAGTTCAATTTACTACTGTAAACTTTCCCAGCAATGGGGCATTACGTTCCGTGATAAGTAATCATTGAACAAAACGAACGGTTAAAAACGCTAAAAACAACGATGGGCGCGTGGTAGCAAAGGTGCCTCGAGGAAGGCCTTTCCAGTCGGTAGCGGCATGGAAGGAGAGAAAGACGGTGAAACAAAATGCAGCGACACCGTTCATGATTTCAACCCTAGCCTTTCGGAACCTCACCGGAGTGCGTTAAACGTTACTCCACACTGAGCGCTTTGGTAAAAGCGGAGTCCTTCGGTAGCGCTGGTAAAACTAATGAACGACTATTTTTTTTTTTTGTGCTGCGTTCACGGAGGCTTCCTGTTTTACTTCTAGTACAGGAGGAGGTTTTTCTTACGAGCTGCTGGATAGACGCCTCTAAATTTGCTTGATTAATCTCGACGCTGGGAGGGTCCGAAAGCAGGATACAATCTGCAGTAAAAAAATGCCCGTTATGCAAACTCAACATGGCAGAAACGATTAGCTCTTTTGCCACGAGGAACCTCCCCCTGCTCACCTATTCGCCCTTCTTGGCACTGAACGTTCCTTATATGAACGTTTTCTAATCCTCGTTCCGTTTCGCGCGTTAGGACGTAAATGTCTGCAGTCGATTTCCAGACTAACTGCTATTCTGAAACAGTGCCGATAATATGTGCCTCCGCAGGTTAAATTAGTCAACTTCTGCCGCGGAATATTCGAAATTCTAGTACATTTCAAGGCTCCCCGTTTCCACTACGCAGTTCGATCTTCTCCTGCTGTCACAACTGTGTACATAGCCCCCATATACTCGTAACAGCCATGGCGCCGAGTGGATGAGCGATGTCTTTTCTACCTGCAGTCATCAGCCGCCCGGGAGCTTGAAATGAGCACCGCGCTTCGCAATTATCGATAGACCTGGTGCCCTGCGCCAGGTAGATATATTAGACTGTGGTAAGCGTCATGTGCGGCACACATCCTCACCGAGGATAGTTATCGTGGTTGCGATCAGGGAGCTCCCATCTGGATGACTGTACGTGACACGACCATTTGTCCTTGCACACACTCATTAGCCTTCTCCACGCACGTATAGGCACAAGCGCGTACAAGGCGCACACTCTGGCAAGCTTCGGTGCACTGTACATTATTATTTATATATATATTTTTATTATTTCGCCAGCGGCCTTTGAACACCGTCTGCGACCGAGATTATTTCGGGAAGCTTAAGCACAAGGCTTCGCCAACAACGTCGAATTATAGCGATGGTGAATACCATTCAGCTAGACGTAACTAACGGTCCCGCCTTAACACCGGCAATTTTCTGGATGCGTGTGTCGCATCCCAAGCGTCAAGGGGAAAAAAAATAAAAAACAAGGGGGACTGATTAGCGAGACGCGCATTTTGTATGCGCGATCGGTATACGCACGGGTTGCTGGACTCTGCTGCCACGATCGCTTGATCACTGCACGCCACGTGGATAAGACAACTTTCCACACAGTCTTGATACAGCCGAGAGCTTGATGAATTTGCACACTAACAGCCCGCATATCATTTCCATTCATAGTATATTGCATGCGAATCCCAGTTTGTGTCACGATTTTTTTTCTTTCTATATATTGTTGAATCTGGAAGAGGGCTGCAATTCTCCCCAGAAATTACGCAAGCTGGTCAGTGTTATTATACTGTCCCACGCTCTTGTATCGGCAAACCAACATGGAAAAACGTTTTTCTGCTGAGTTGGTCCCTTACTGTCCAACACAAGCGTAATTCGAACGAGTATATGCGTGAGAGCATGTGTTTTGCAGCCTTGTCGGCTAATTGTGTTTTGAAGTTGATGAAGAGATTACGACGTGCAAAAGCATAGCCCGAAAAAGTGGTAGTGAAATACGCGGGATGGTGAGCTGCGGCGTTAATTCTATAAAACATTTTCGCCATGCCTAGCGCCTGCTTTGATAGAAGTTTTCCAAGCATCTTATGGTGCGAGTTTCCTTCCTCCCACTTTCTATTCCGGCCAAACAATATTAATTCCCAAAACCAAAGATACTAGTCGGTTGAAAACCGTTGAAGGATACCGTCAAATTCCCCTTTGTAATGTTTATTACACAATTTTTGCCAAGGTTCTTTGTTGTCTTCTGCAGCTGGTCATTATGAACTTGATAAGTTCGCATCAGGTATGTGGTATCAGAGGGCGCAGTATTCAAACAAACATCCATATTGCACGTTCAGTAATCGAGACAGTATCAGATGAGACGGGCCAAGTAGCTTGACCTGACGAAGGTGTTTGATAAAGTTCGGCAGAATTTCTTGTTCGCGGTCTTGGAGCACGCAAACATTGGTGACGTTTTGCTCAAAGGCATAAGACTGTGCTATATGGACTGGTGTACAGGTCTAATTGTTAATCAGGAGCTAACGAAACCAATACCACTGGAATCATCTGCTCGTTAAATATGTCCACTGTCTCCATTGCTCTTTGCCTTATATCTGGAACCCCTCTGTCTCAATATAATTAACAGTGCAGCCATCCGTGGTTTCTCTCTGGCTCAATGTGAAGTTGAGATTTTAGCCTACGCTGATGATATTGCCCTCTTTTGTTCTGACAAAAAGAGTGTACTTGAGGCTTTACACTTGACTGAACAGTTCTACGATATATCAGGCACGGCTCTTAATTTAGATAAATCCAAAGGCTTTTGGTTGGGCCATTGGGGCACTAGACCGATCCAGTTTGGAGGCATATGCTGGGAGTGTAGTCCTCGTCAGTACCTAGGGGTCCCGCTGCACCAAGTCGCAACAATGCAGCCTACTGGGATTCACAAATCGTACCTATGCGGCGACAAACAGGCTTGGAGGGTACAGGTCTGTAACATATTTTTGTTTTTGCAAAGCTTACGTATGTCCTTCAAGTCCTGCATTGTGCGAGGAGGAAAGTAGAAGTAATGCAAAGAATATTTGCAAACTTTGTGTGGCGCTCTTAATGGGAGCCAATGCGGCATGACAATTTGTCCCTTCCCTAGAGTCTGGTGAAGTGGGCCTTTTTCACTTGTTTGTGCATCAACTTGTTTCCCGTTTTTTCTTTTTCAAATCGGCAAACCACCCGTTTCTTGTAGCTGTGCTCATTAGGCGTCTTAGTCCTCATTTGCCTCACTTATTCGCTTCGACTGGGCAGGCTCGTGGGTGGCTTTTATGTGGATTCCTTGAGGAGGTTGCTGACACTTTCAATTTTCTCACTGTGCGTTTCTCTATAGATTACCTGTATAGCCTCTCGAGAAAGCAGGTGACCCAGATTCTCACCGAGTCGTTGTTCCCTACACCGTTGTATCGGCAGCCTTATCTGGGCGTTTTGGACACCACTTTTCTGAAACGTGTTAGGCGAATGTGCATTCAGGCAGCCGCAAAAACGTTCTTTTTCAAACTACACACAGCGACGTTGCCTGTCAAGATATTTCTTCATGATAAGGAGATGCTGATGCCCTGGACGGTGAATTGCCGTCTCTATAACGTGCGTGAGACAATTGATCACTGCTTTATTCTGTGCTGTGATGATATGTTCATTTAGGACATACTACAAAGAACTCTTAAAGAGGACATTGAAATTACACCATATAATACTAGCTTTTTGCCTCGAGAAAAACTCTTTTGTGCTTTATAATTTATTTGCGGAAAAGCCGTATGATGGACAGGCATGCCGAGCCACCAAGATCGTCCAAATCAGTGTTTCGGAAGCAGTGGGCTTTGGTGAGGAGTGTATGCTGCAAGCGAAGAACTTCCAAACAGGCTGCCGTACCTAGATTCATCTCTGTGCCTCCCAGAATTTTGATGTTTTGATGGTAGTGCATTGTCGGGCTAGGATATGGCGGGCTCGTATTAAGCAGCCCGGTAACTTCAGACAGGAACAAGTTCAAGTAAATGGAGTTTTACTTTTTTTCTTTGGAAGTTTTCTCATGCAATAAAGAATAAAAGAAAGAAAAAAAAGAAAAAAAGTGCGGCATTAGCTACAAGGTTCCATGCTCGCTTCCTAGGAGAGACTCCTGGGTTCGAAACTTCGAATCTGCTCCACTCCGACGTTTTTCTTTCTTTCTTTTTTTTTTTTTTTTTTTTTTTAGAGCGCAGCTTTGTGCCCTCCTTTCCTGCATTTCGCGTCGTCGTCGGCTTCGGCCTCGTAACTAGTTCCGCCCCCTCTTAGCCTCCCAGCTCAGCTCCCATCTTCCTCCGTGGAAATGACCGCGCGTGCTATCTGATTGCCGCGCGCGCTCCCCCGTTCGCAGCTGCAGGATTTCGTTCAATTTGATTCAACGTTCTTGTTAAAACAAACTTCGATAACACGCTGTAGTCCGAGAAGGTTAAGTCTCACGTAACCAACCTCAAATTGCTTCGTACTAATTTCCACCTGCGCGTTACCATTTTGTGTGTAAAGGAACTCTCTAATGTAAGACGGGGGTCACGGGCTCGCTTATGTGCACTCACGGCTTAATGGCAGCCCTTTCCCGGGGATCCTCTTTCTCGGATAAGGTCTGGCCATGATTGCGGCATCAGTTTTGAGGCACATACATGCACGAGCGCACAATTTCATGCCTGAAATGCCAGAGAAAGGCCTAGCGGCACGCATAACGTAGGCAATTCGTATTGAATGGACTCCGCGTGATCTTTTAAGTGCTCAAAGCCATGCGGATGCTGCGACCCGCCTTTCCACCTCAAACTCGTCATCGCCAAACCGGATAAAGTTGGATAATGCTACCCTACTTTTAGCAAGAAAGGAGCACCTCTGACGCCGTACACGTTCTCTTATACCTCCGTAAACGGTAAGCCTCCCCCGCTGTCTAACCAGTGCAGAGGAGGTGGCGCTTCACAGGGTTCGAGTTGGGGTGGCCTAACACCTGTAGTGACTCGAAAGTGGCCTACAATTTCGAGATTTTTACCCCCCCCCCCCCCCCCGGGTACCCCGTCTTCAAGTCCAGAGACACAGAAGCCGATATCCACCACCTGCTGTGGGAATGTCCAGCGCTGAAGACGACGCGGATCCGGCACCTGGTGGCAGCTGGCCTCTCCCCCTAGACTTTATTGCATCAGCCAACCTTATTTTGCATTTATTTGATCATACCCTTCATCCTTCCTAACATTCTTTTTATGCATCGAGACAACAAACATCGCAAAAAAAAAAAAAAGAAAATGCCAGAGCGCTCCAAATATAAAATGTAACACTACACACTTTCCTCAAAGGGGGGGTGCACTTGACGACCGCCATCGTAGGCAATGTTGTGTACTTTTTTTCGTTTCGGCGTTTCACCCCTGCCGCATGTTTATTGTAGGAAATCATGACTATGCCACGAATGCTTTTCAGATTATCTCAGCAGCTTCTGTCCAACAGTACGTCGCAAGGGTATAGGTCTTGCAGACATCCAGTTAGTAATAAAGGAGGGTCATTGGCAGTTAGTATACACCTTTTCTGATTGTTATTCCTTTACTTCTGCGTTCGGGAGCCCTATCATCGCCGTGCAGCCTTTTACACCCTCTCCGGGTATTTTCAAGGTCATTTTGCCTACAGGTTCTTCGCGCTCCGAATACGTGCGACAGCACGACATGTGAAGTTATAACTAAATGAAATGCGTTTTCGCCATCCGTAAACTCGAAATAACGTCTCGTTATAATCGGCGCACTGTTTTGTAATCTGAATGGCATGTTCAGAGTGTTGTCTGCCGTCTGCAGCGCTTTCCAAAAACCGGGACTTTTTTTTTTTTTTTTTTTTGCTGTTGTTTTTCATTGAACTCGAAGATTGTTCTCATTCTGTGAGCAGCATTGCAAGCTACGAGCATTGAATAGATCGAAAAGTAAGTCTTACAGCCTTTCAAATCACTGTTTTCATTGTCGACTATTAGGTCGACAATCTTCCGCGTTTCTGGCACACTCGCGTTTGCGAGTCACTGTGCGTATACATGTATATACAGCGTAAGAAGTCTTCCATTATCACAATATCTCTGGCCATACGTTACTCAGTCGTCAGGACCCGGGAGGCAGCCCAAGCCAATGGTATCCTGGACTGAGGAAGCCACCCACGCTATTCTGTTAACCAATTAAAGTTTACTCTCTCTCTCTCTCAATATATCCGCTGGGCTGTGCATGCGGTTACTAGCTTCTCGAGGCGTTTTCGGTAAGGCTTGTCTTGCGCCTGCTAGAGCTAGAATCAGAATTCCTACTTTCTCGACGTCTTTGCTTCTTATACTAGTTCTTAAACTGTGTTTCTTAAACTATATATATATATATATATATATATATATATATATATATATTTATATGTGTGTGTGTGTGTGTGTGTGTGTGTGTGTGTGTGTGTGTGTGTGTGTGTGTGTGTGTGTGTGTGTGTGTGTGTGTGTGTGTGTGTGTGTGTGTGTGTGTGTGTGTGTGTGTGTGTGTGTGTGTGTGTGTGTGTGTGTGTGTGTGTGTGTGTGTGTGTGTGTGTGTGTGTTTAACCAGGGCTTTCAAAAATGCGGTAGGCCCTAGCCCACTGAAACCTATTTAGAGCTGTTCGGAATCGCCCTTGCAAATCTGCAGTATTTTCTCGTTGGCCAAAGTTAATTAATTAGTGAGGATTAGTTGGTTATTTTTTAATTAACGCTTTGAGAGAAAAAGTGTCAATACGAAAGTTGTAGACCTCCTCGAAAAACGTCTAGCTACGTTGTTTCCATTAGGCTACGACTTACGTCGCCCTATTTATAGGCCTTCAAAAAATGCTGTCACTTGATCATGCTGTTATTTTACATCATTCTCCAAGTGCGTACGACCAGCTTCATCGTAGACAGCACGGCCAAGAAAAGCAGGTTTTGTTCTCTCGGACGCGTCTCGAGGCTTTGAAGACCACAGTCCCGAAGAATTTTTTATTACGATAGCAACACTAGGCCAGGTTTCGGCCCGTCGCGTAGTCCCGGGAAGGGCCACGCTTGACCTTGAACAGCCGCGTAGGATAGAACACGAAGAAGAAGAAGAAGAAGAAGAAGAAGAAGAAGAAGAAGAAGAAGAAGAAGAAGAAGAAGAAGAAGAAGAAGACGAAGAAGAAGAAGACGAAGAAGAAGAAGAAGAAGAAGAAGAAGAAGAAGAAGAAGAAGAAGAAGAAGAAGAAGAAGAAGAAGAAGAAGAAGAAGAAGAAGAAGAAGAAGAAGAAGAAGAAGAAGAAGAAGAAGAAGAAGAAGAAGAAGAAGAAGAAGAAGAAGAAGAAGAAGAAGAAGAAGAAGAAGAAGAAGAAGAAGAAGAAGAAGAAGAATCCTCGGTCACCGGCAGCTATTGCTCTCGCTCCACAATCAGTTCAGCAGCATTGAACCCATCTCATTTATATGTGGGCTGGTAGCTTACGCTCTCGCGTCATACTCTTAAAGGATGAGCTTAAGTGTCCCTAATAATGTTGCACTATACACTGATAGGGCGTGATAGGATAATAATGTAGCAGGCAAAAAAAGCTTCCGCCGTTGCTATCGCAATTCAACTACGGTTGACCAGAGTTAAACCCCAACTAATTTTTCTTTTTATTGCGCCAGGTGTCGTTTTCGGCTGGTAAAAATATCACTTTACGTAAACGCTAGTTTGATGGAAGCAACGTAGCTAACAGTTTTTCGGGATCTACAACTTTTACTTTCACACTTTTTCTCTAAAGACAATAATTAAATATAGCTAATAATATTTACTAATTAATTAACTGTGGTGAACGAAAAATACTGCTGACTAACATAGGTGACTTTGAACATCTCTTATTTTGTTTAACTGCGATAGGGCTAACCGTATTTTTTAAAACCTCGGGCAAATTTAGCTGGGACACCATACATGTTAAACAGAAAATTCTTTGGAAAATGAGGGACTTATTATGATGCACATAGGAAAGAAGCCAACAGTCAGCGATGCCAAGGAAAATTTAGGGGATTTTTTTTTTGTTATTTTCTATTATTAACCTAAATTGGTGCTATAATCGTTTAAGGGAGAGCGATAATTGAATACAAAGTAGAAGGAAAAAACAACACGCTGACGAAGGGAACCGACCCCACGAGCTCACCAAGGAACGAAGCTAACAGTCGGCGAGTAGAAGGAAAGCGTACGGGATATTTTTTTTTTCTTGCATTTTAGTTGCTATTGACCTGAAATACTATTACTATTTCCGATCAGTTGCAACTAAAAAAAAAAAGAAAATAACTGCCGTGCGTTTATTTTTGCCTCGCCGACTGTTGGCGTCTTTAATTCCTATCATGACGAGCCCCTAATTCCCCTCCCCGGCCCCCGTATATATATATATATATATATATATATATATATATATATATATTGTCTTCTTTGGCTGCCTTTTTCAAATTCTGACCGCACTGCTATCCTTGAATCTCATTACACACATCTGGCTGCCGCCCGTACCGAATTTCTCTTTGTTTCTACAACTGGTTCTTACATTAGTTAAGTGCTTACTAACTCTCTATTTTTAGTGTCGCTCAGCTTTTAGTCAGCAGCCAATCTTGACTAAAAAGTGCGTGCGACAGAGTAGACACAGCTGTCACCCAATATGTGAAGCTCTCCGAGCGTCAGATTGTCGTGGCTACACCGCTTCTTCTTTGTATCAGATGAGCAAAAGAATCGTGAAATACGAGCTCTCTGCAAACAAGGAACGCGCTCCTGAGGAGTTCTACGACAATGTTTGTACATCAGTCGTTATTACAGTCGTTATTGTACAGATACTTGTAAAGGAAACCGAGAGAAGGAGCGCGAAGCGCGTCCAATCTTGGATATAGCGGCTAAACTTGTCACGCGGCTTTACTCGATGCCTCCGCTCCGCCCTCTGTCTCCGCCAAGATGGCGCGGTCGCTGAGCAGCAGTAAATACGAGAGTCCCCGACCCGTCTTCTATTGTTCGCTGTTGACAACGGGAACGTTGCGTCCGAGAGATAAAGCGAAACCGGTGGGAAATGAGAAGGAAGAGTGAGGTTCGTAGATACCGGAGCGGCGATACGCGTTAGCCTCTGTTTTCGGGACTATATTGTAGCTACCGACGGTCTTCAGTGCGTCCCGCGTTGCGGCAATGGGAACGCGATCCGCGGAGCGCTCATCGCGGCGTTCTCGGTTACGGGACGGGCGGAAAGATGAACCGGCCAAGGCCCTTGGCTCTGTTCCTTCTCCGCTGTTGGGATGAGCCAAGTTTCGGGCCGGACTCTTGTGGCAGCGAGAGAGAGACAGAGAAGGTGCATCACCGCTCTCGATTGTTGCGATCACAGGGGCGTTATATACAACCACCCACTCCTATACACTGTTCTTGCTCTTGGCGCATGATGGCCCGAGTTGTCTATGTGTCGTTAAACACAACACAAGTCCTATACACTTTTGCGGACGTGTATAGAAAGGCGCTGTCTTCAATATCTAGATTGACGAAAGTTTTGATGAAAGTACAAACTTCGCTCGTATTTCAGCTTGAAGCACGGCGTAGGCGAAAGTTTAGACCGCTGAATGAAAATGTGTGACTGGCTTTTTAGACTTTTTTTTTCTCATTCGTTCATTCAGATGTGAATGGCAGGACAGTGACGCCACAGTCCAGACAATAAACAGGAGCCAGGCTGCAATTGTATTTATGGGAGTTGGCGTGCAAAAGATGACAACCACATCCCTGGTGGCGGAGTTGATAAGCACATCCAGGAGTGGAGCCGGCCGAGTCTTCTGCTATAGTCGTGTTCCTAAGCAGCCGTCGGGTGATGAATTGGTTTTGCCACGGCGTTTGCATCATTGCATTACAGCATCTACTCCCAATGCAACGTGACACAAACTAAGGGACATTTATAGCAGCAGTTTTTTTCTTTGGTAAATGTTCGAACGCTTAAAAAAAAAAAAAAAAAGGCATTGGAGATTGTATTTATTGGTCCCAGCTCGACGAGTAATGACCGAGAGCGCATTGTTCGAGTCCATTTCGCGTTAACGTCGCTTGTGACTTTCAAGTTATATTTGGATATCAAAGTATTTGAAACAATAGGGCGCATCCATGTGATTTTTCTGACGTTCACTACTATTCGCGATTACACACAACACAGGCAACAATATATGTTAGTTAGTACGTCATCCAGCAATAGTTAGCTTGTTTGGTGCAGTGCTGCATATTTTTGTGGCGCTTAATTTATGATATCATTTCATATTCCTTGAGTTCGAAGTAAAGATGGATACGATGAGCCTGAAGTACCAAATTTTATGACTGAAACACTGTGCTCCAAGCGCATGGCCGCGGCGAGCGCTTTCCGATAGAGACGAAAAGCAAGGGCGCCCGTGTGCAGGGCGATCTTGGGATATTGAGTCCCGTCGGCCTCTTCTGCCAGTCGGATATGCTTAGGAGCTGGAATTAGGAGGTGGAATTAGGAGCAGGGTTCGAACTACACAGCGAGGTCTCCGAGGTTTTTCGACTATGTATTTTGCGATCCCTCTTAGAGAGGGTGGCGATTGCCAAATTATGGAATCGAGGGTTCCGCTCTCATCAAAGTGTTTGCATTTATCATGCCTGGCCTCAGGGAATATGTGGTTCGCCTTAACCGGGCGCGGTGCGGGTTAGTGTAGGTTGGCAATCATATCTACGCGATTGCCTGTCTGCTTAATTTTGCGTCTGGCGGGGGAACCAGTCTGCGTAACAATCTGTAATGCTGAGTAATTTGCCGATCTTTAGGCAGGCACTCTCCGTCCCACGGTCGTCGAAGTACCCTCTAGTTGCTCGGTGGTAGAGGGATACTTTAAACATGAGGGCGCTTAATTAAGCTTCGCCTTTAACAGGAGAACGCAACTGATTTTTCGGACCCCGCTCGCATTGCGCATTCAGTAGGCCTACCTTTATTCAGCTTGAAGCAGCGAACTTTCGTTGCCTATGACCAGCTTGTCTGCCTGTCTCGCAACCTGAAAGTCCCTAGTTCGACTGTTGTCCCCAATCAACCTTAACTCAATTTTCATTTCCGCTCAATTACTTTCCTTTGATTGCGGAACTTCCTCGAGAAATTTAACCTCAGTCTTGACATTTTGACATGTTCCTGAATTTTATTGTTCCATAGAGATTTTTCATTCTTGGCTGACGACGACGACCATGCCGACACGGGACCCTTAGCGATGCATCTCATAAAGTCTTGTGAATTTGGCCGATGATATTATATATGAGAGAGCGGTGCTGGAACGATGTTGCATCGAGGCGCGTCAGTGTGTGTATGTATGAAAAGGACATGCAAAGTAAAGGCAGGGTAAATGAAAAAGGAAACGAAAACACAGCCAATTCCTGTGCTGAAGCAATTGGTCAGTCGATGCAGCATACTCAAAATGACGCTGGGCTCAACATTGCAGCTGGCCATTTACGCTTGTTTAGGAGGCATCTGGCTCCTAGACGGCTGGAGTAGAGTGCCCCAGGCTCTATAGCGGGAGCGTCATCAATGTCTTCGCTTCTACACAAAGGACTACATTAATTTTATTCTCTTTGCCATTACGTTGGGCAGATCGAAATCACTGTGTATTCTTATACCATGATCAAAACTATGGTGCCATCTAAACTAAAAGCAAAAATAAAAAGTTTCAGTGTTGCTTGCCTCTATCTCGGTGATTTCGATGCTAGTTTTTAAAATCAACTGAATATCACGACTATCTGCATAGGCAGTAACCAAGTCGTCACAGATCGGCTGGATCGGCCATGATCGGCCGCGTCCGGCCGCCGGTGTTTCGAGCCGTATGACAAGGCCCATCGCGTATGATTTGTACGTTCATTCGTAACCGAGCCATCGCGGGAGTTAGCTAGCGTGTATTTCACGCTGTTTAGTTTAGCTCCTCGGATGTGTTTTCGGTGTATCAGAGTGCACAAGAATGACGCACGCATCAGTGTGTGCAGCGCGAACGGAAGTCGTCGTGGTGCACGTCTCTTCTCTTTGTCCTTGTTATTTTTTTACTGGTTTTCCTCTTCACATCTATTATACTGTGGCCGCAATAATTGGCGCACAATTAAACGCCGACATTAGATATTGCAGGAAGGCATGGTGGTTTGCATGCATCCAGATAAGTGTTTTAAGGGCACTGCGATGTATCGGTGGGCATTAAAGAAGTGTACACTTCTATTTTCGAAAGCGATGCGATGGGAAATGACCGGGTCATTGCACTATCCTATCGTTGTGTTTTGGTCAGCAAGAACTCGCTACTACAACCCCGTACGCTGATTATGATCCCTGCATAGATTGCAGCGAGGCGCGATCGTGGCACAGATCGACACCTGACGGCACTTTAAAAAAGTTTACCTTTCTATGCACAGCAGTGCAACCAATGACCAAATAACAGTTGTTCACAAATACATATAGAGCTCTTCACTAATTGCAGAGATCGAGGACTGTACAAACTATTTCTGTGGTTGCAATGAGTGATGGGTGCAATGTAGCCATGTCCACAAACACGAAATGAACTCGATCGCAAAGATTACAGACGCGTTTTAATATTGCACCCGATAGAGCCGGTACGGCGCCACTCCCGTCGTTGCGCAAGTGCCCAAAAGCTGAAATCCTCTCACAAAAGCTCATTTATCGGCGCTTAGCACTTGAATCACGTTTTGAGAGATGATTCCAATGGACTACAGCGGTTAAAGCTTCGCCAGAACCCACCGTGTACACCTGATGGCCCGACGCCCGACCAGCGCACTTTTCGCCGCCATGACATGGCGCATCCGGCGACAAGGTTGCCAGCAGAGCCACAATGACATCATGTGACTAAGCTCTTTAGGCGGTGCACGAGGTGTATATGTAACTACTACGACAGCCTTTGAGCTGGCGTAACATTCCAACTGGAAAAAATGACCCTGGCCCTATGTTGGCCCAGCGTCAGTGACACCCTGGTCGACCTACGGATACCGACATAGGGCCAAGGTCAGGGGAAGGGGCTAACCTCGCAGACACTGTCCACCCAAGCAAGGCAAAACTTTACCTGAATAGTTTCTGAGGGCCACCAAATCTTTTTCACGTAGAATGGCCGCGTGTTTTGCCTTATACTAGCACAAATTAAGCAGCAACGTTTTTTTTTGTTCAATTCCTGTCAATTCAACGTCAGGATAATGCCGTACGTTACCCAAACATCGTACCAACTTCATTAGTACGTTGCCTGGTAATCAAAAAGCGGACATTAGCACCATCGAGGCAACGTTACGGACTGACATTTGAACCTGTCCGGGCAACGTTCTTCGTTTCTTATTTCGACAGTGTCTGCAGGGATGGCCTCCGGCATGGCTTCATGTTGGCAACCGAATGTGAACGCGTGTAAGGCCAACCACCAATCGCAACCTCGGCGCACATTTGGTGACCTAGTTGAGTCAACATCGGCCAGGGTGCCTGTCGACGTTGGACCAACATACAGCCGTGGTCGTGTTTTCAGTAGCGTAATTAACACAAAGCATTTCCATGGCGACCAGGTCGAACATGTCAATCGTACAAGAAGCGTTACACCAAAGAAACGCTACGAAACATTATGCACTACCGCGCTGCGCGCATACACAGCGGCAACTTTCATCTAGCTTATATATCCCCAGCAAGCATGAGACCTTCATTTTACAGCCAATGACCCTCGCAAGTAGAGAGAAGTTATTTCGTTAATTTGTGAGCTTGAACCGGCAAATGTGCAAAATAAAAAAGGGCATGATCATGTTGCTTATAATTGTTATTTTAAAAGTCCGCGCTGCTGCCGTTGTAAGAACATTACGCAAATTTATTCGCTAAAGACACGCATATTAATTCTCAGGAAGGCGCCTTTCCGAGGCCTATTCATATGTTGCTGCTTGCATTGGGTTCGTGGATAACAGCAGGATTCAATAGAATATAATATGTTATAATTGCCATATATCACGCTTGTAAACTATGTTACACATTCCAGTCCGCCTTCAGCGAGTGATTTGCGGCTGGCTTACAGTACTTGGCCAACTTGGTGAGCAGCCAACCATGGCCCTATTTTGGGTCATGTTTGGCTGCGGAGCACTATGCTGCGAGCAATTTCCTACCATTTGTCTAATGTTGGCGGAGAGTTTTGGGTCAGCTATTAATAGAGTAACTGGCAGCAAACCAGGGCCCACATTTGGGCCTGCGTTGGCTGGCCGAGAACACTGGCTGACGAGCTCTGGCCAGTCGTTTACCGATCGTCGGGAGTTGGCCAATTTCTTTCGGGATCAGCCGCGTCGGTATAATGACCTTCACAGAGCATATGTCACTCTTTATACGCCATGCTATGCGAACATTTCATCACCAGCGATGCGACTGATGCCTGGGCTCTTGACTGTTATTGTTAAGCAGCGATGCGACTGCAGTGCACGTCATTATGCCACTCAACACGCCGTATTTTTCGTCCGTGGAAGTAATCGATTAAGTGAATAAACGAGCCAAATGAATGAATAGCTACATGCCTTGGGAAATTATGGATAAAACCGTGCAAGAATTTGGGATGGGGGAGGGAGCTCTCGAACAGAAACTAATCCGGTTTGGCCCACGTTGTGCAGCAGCGTCCTCTAGGGATAAGCCATGTGACAGACGGCGCAACCGAGTACGCACGTCCGCCTTCCCGACGATAAGAGGCCACCGCCCACAGATTTCTTGTGATGGATGAGCCGTCATTTGGACAACGGGAATATATGACGTGTCACTGCCGGCCTGATCGCGGCTCGGGTTCGAACACCGAGGGTGTTAGCCGTTACGAACCGTCAAGTGGGAATCCTCAGGAGGTGGCCGGGACAAGCAGCCAGCGAAGATTCCTTTGGGGAATGCGGCGCAGAACCCGCGATGGGAGATGACGTATGCTGTGCATCCGCGATGGCGCCGCGCGGCCAGTGACCTGCGCACACTCATTCTTGGAAGTAGGCCACAGCTGTCTGCAAAGGTTAGAGCTACCATATGCGGCCTGATGAAGGCGAAGTAGTTTCGTGGAACGGATACAATCCCGCCCTGAAGTCGGAACTTCGGCCAGAAATAGCATGTGTGTCGAGTTTGGAGAGCACTTGCTTGCAGGAACAGATCGGTTACTCAAACTCGATCTTCGGACAGAAATAGAGGATGCCTCGTGATCGACGAGCGACTCATCGCTGCTTGGGCCAAGCTTCCATGGTCGTGTTTCTCAAGAGAAATGCATGTTTCCTGGCTTTCAGATTGTTGCCGCGCACTCTTCTGCAGTTGGGCCTGCAGTTGTGTTTTTTTTTTTTTGCGCATCACTCAACTGTCACTGTCGAGATCAGGAAGATATTACAAAAAAAATGAATAATTCGCAATTCGAGGCGCCGATATATCTCCATAAAATGGCAATATTGCAGAGAATAGCAATGAATGCTTAAAACAGTGTTGTGGTGGGCAGATCAACATCCCGAATATTGCACTGGGATTACAAGAAAAGTCGTAGTAAAGGGCTCCAGATTACGTTCAATCACTTGGAGCTCCTTAAACACACGAGGAGATCTCACAGCCGATGGGCTGTTTGACATTTCTTCTACATCGATACACAGTCGCTGCTGTGACTGTCGTTTGAAATACTTAGTTTTGAAAGTGCAGTGGGAGTCTGGGTGGAAAACGCAAATACAGTGGGATTTTCAAGCTCACGCATAAGAACGCGGAGTGTAAAAGGCCATGTAGTATACTACGTTTGACCGTTCTTTGGAAGGCTTTGCTTTTTAATTAATTTATTTATTCATACTGTCAGCATGAGCCAAGACAGGAGTTGCAGGATATGTACAATAACAATATTACATACATGAAGAAAAAGAAACGATAAAATTATGCAGTTCATTGGTACCCCTATGCACAAAACACACCACTTTACAAAAGACCCGTACAGCCTTAATTATCATAGAACAAGAAGCAAATCATAATTCAATAAGTACATGCGATAACTTTTCTTGGTTACCTGAATAAATTACACAGCACACCAGGAAATCATCATACCGTTAACAAGTACTTTGTCAAAGCATTTTCAAACGCTGTAAGTTCTGTAAGAATGACATTATCATTTGGTAGCTTGTTCCACTTGTCTATTGACTGAACAAAAAAAGAATATTCGAAGCAATCGGTTCTGTAGATTAATGGTGTAATGCATTTCGCGTCCTTTGTTCGTGAGTGAAAATTAACATCTGGTGTGATGTGTTTCTTAATATGCACGCTATAGTGCCCTATAGTCAGTCTATAGTTAATCTAAGCGCTCGGTTCTGAACCCGCTCACATTTCTGTATATTGTTTCTGGTATAAGGTACCCAGATATTACTTGCATATGTGAAAAGCGGCATCAAAGTCATTTTGTACGCAAGGAGCTTAACTTCTGGCGTCGCATCACATAGTTTCTTCCTCAATGTAAATAGCTTAAAGTTCGCCTTATTGCAAACATGGTCGACCTGTACAGATAAGTTCAGGTCACTAGTTAGGTAAATACCAAGATACTTGTATTCTTTTGCTTCCTTTAAGTGAATAGTGTCAAATTTGTAATTGAACACAAGTGGAGTCTTTTTTCGTGTCACCCGCATAAAAACTATTTTTTCCTTATTTACGTCCATTTGCCACTGTTTGCATCAACGGTAAACATGATCCAAATGTTCGTTAAGTCTAACCTAGTCGTCAGAACATGTTATTTTAGTATAGATAATTGTGTCATCTGCATAATTCCGCATTGTTACATCCGAATGAAAGCCAACGTTCATATCACTAATATAGATAGAAAAAAGCAAAGGTCCTATGACCGACCCTTGTAGAACGCCGGACCGAACCTGCTCAGAAGCCCTAGACAAACCATTCAGGAAAACAAATTGTTGCCTTTTGTACAGGTAAGATTCAATCAATTTAACAATATTATCATTCTGCAATGCCATCTTAAGCTTGAGTAACAGCTTAGGATGGGAAATCTGGTCAAAAGCTTCCCCAAAATCAACAAAAACAATGTCTGTCTGCCCAAGTTCATCAATTGTCTGACTAATATCATGTATGACTTTTGTTAGGATTGTGCCAGTTGAGTAACCGCGTCGGAAACCATGTTGGTGCTGACAGAGAATTCCATTATCCTCAATAAATTCGATGAGATGCTTTGATAATACATGTTCAAGAGTTTTACAGCATGTGCTGGTGAGGGATATCGGTCTGTAATTCTCTATTTTATCTCTCGCGCCTCCCTTGTGCATGGGTATGATTTTCGCAAACTTCCAATCCTTCGGAACCTCTCCAGTTTGTAGAGATTTGTTGAAGATATCTGTGAGGTAATATGAACACCCTGCTCACCCCCTGCTCGTGCTCACATTTATATCTTCAAGAAAGAGTGCGGCGCGCGTACGCTATCACCCTTTCGATGTCAGCCTGATGTTGGACGAGTGCAGCATCGAATACAGCGCTGCTGGCGTCAGTGTGTACCTCGGTGTCAGCTGCTTCGTCAAATTGCTCAAATGCAGGAGATGTTTTCAACTTCCCGAAAGCTTCCTGTTGCTCGGCGGACCATACAAACTGTGCATAGTCCCTTGTCAGACGTGTCAGTGGAGCGGCAATTTCTTGGAGCAGTCAGGTGTGAAGCGAGGCGCAGAAACGCAAGGAACGTTTTGTAGTTTTCTTGTTCGTGGGAACAGGGAATTTTGCTGTGGCGGCAATTTTATCGGGATCGGGCTTGACGCCGTCTGCACCAACCACATGGCCAAGAAACGTCAGCTCTGTGTAACTGAAATGACATTTCGCAGGCTTGAGTGTCAAACTAACCAATTGGAGAGCATCCAGCGCACGTCGCAGGCATCCAAGGGGGTGAAATATTTCGGAGAGCTGACAAGTCGCCGGTGCTGAACATATATAGAGGTCTGAAGGCAGTACTTTAAACTTGTAAATGTCATCGGGGGTAACAAATGTCGCCGTCTCACGGTCCCGTTCGTCAGCCTCTATCTGCCAGTGCCCAGTTTTCGAGTCGATGGATGAGAAATACCAAGCCTGGCGAAGTCTGTCGCGGGAGACGTCGATACGGGGCAGCCGGTAGACATCTTTTTTTTTTTTTTTTTTTTTGTGACGCTATTCAACTTACGATAATCAACGCATAGCCGCAGAGTTCTGTCTTATTTCTTCACTAGGACGACAGGCGACGACTACGGGCTGCGAGATGCTTGAATGACGTCACCCGTAAGCATTTCCTTGACTTACGTTTGGATGGCCTCGTGTTCCTTGGGGGAGATACGGTAAGGTTGCTGCCGCATGGGTCGGGCATCGCCGGACGTAGTAATACGGTGTTTAGTAGCGGTCGTTTGACGCGCCTTCGATGAGGATGTAAAGCAGGCTGCACAATCTTCCGACAGTGCCCTTATATTACAATACTGATCTGCAGAGAGCAGCGAACTAATATCGATGCAATCTTGATGCAAAACAGGCTGAAAGTTATTCGAATGGGTTGGCGAAGGCGATCGCCGTAGCACGAAAAAGGTGTCTGCGTTCAATGGAAAAATTAGTAACCAGGTCCTCTGACTGTCCTTGACGAAGCTGGGTAAAGCTTCGCACTGCACAGATACCATGTGGGAACAAGAGTGAATTATTTCCCTCGGTGAGCACTGTCCCATCGCGTGTACGTTCGCAGGCGACACGCACAAAAACACTGGCGCGGGGGGGAATCGAAACATTGTCCGTGGAAATTCTCAGTGCCGAACAAGACTGCAGAATGGCCGAATCCCTATCCACGTTCACAACTGAAAATGTGACGGTGCGCTGCCTAAGGTAAAACAAAAAAAGAAATTAGTTGTGGTTTAGCTTGTGGTTAAACCTGCAGTTAGGCGAGAGCTACCTGCATGGCTGCGCTCAGGTTCGACTTGAAAGTAAAGACATGGCTTGACGTTTGCACATAGTAGTTTACTCTATGGTTTCAGCTTTATTTATTCCAAAGGGAGCACTTTCGACCACTAAAGTGCGATGAGGCGAAAGCCTCTATCGCGCGGTGGTCCGAAGCCCTCCACAACGTCACCTCTTTCTCTCTGTTTGCACCCCCCACCTTCGTGATGTCGCGATAGCGTAAGCTACCATCCAAAATATAAAGCCCAGCTTTAGCCGAGTTGTATGAACGTGTATGCTAGCGCGGCCTAGGGATAACGTGAATGTAAGGGGTTTGACAGGCTGATTGTGATATCACCATCCCATATGAAAGGAGAGGCCCGAGTTGGCTCCTGCCAAACGTAATGTCACGAAGCCCTACGTCCGGTTAGTGCTCAGCCATGTCAGCTGCCAGCTACCGCCTGCCACGGCTTCTTCTTCTTTCTTCGCTCTTCGGACAGGCATTGCGAAATGGCGTGACTGTGGCAAATGTAGCTTTCGCTACAAAGTAGCCCCATTCTCCCGCACAAAATCCACACCAAGTGTCAAGTCACGCGAAGGCTACCAGAGTACAAGGCATCTAACAACAAATGTGGTATCGCGAATCGGCACCCGAGCCGTGCGCTGTCCTATCGGGGTGACTACGTGTCCACCAGCGGTGCGAATCGGTGTGACGCACCATAGAGTCATAACTGTTCGAAGAAATGTTGCCGGTTTGCCGCTCAAAATACAGAAGTCTGCTCCGGTGTCCACCAATGCACTTAACGTGTGCCCATCCAAAAGTACAGGTATGTTAGACGGTAATTCATTTCCGACGTTGCCGTGGTTTTTGTGGGGCTCGGGGCAGTTGGCATCCGCGTCATCGGGGGGACTTCATCGCGAGGACTTCTAGCGACGCCGCCTCCGGAGGTCGCCGTCTTCAGTTTCCTCGGCGGGGCATAGGGGATCGTCCAATTGCCCCAAGTGAGAAAATCTGGGATGACGCGGAGAGGTGGCGAGGGGAAGGAGATCGTGACAGCCGTTGCTGAGAAGGAGGCACACGCTGCTCAGTGACATATTGTTCCATTTCCCTGGGTAGTTGTCCGTAGGGTGGTCGTCGCGCGTTGGGGAGGAAAACTCTGCAGGTCTAGTTCACGGTAAACCAGGTGGTATTGTTTAGGAATTGGAGGCTGTAAACGTAAAAACTGAGTCTAGTTTTAAATTTTATTTATCCGAAATGCAGATCGACATACTTAACGCCAAAAATACGCATCTTTTAGCTCGTAAAGTTCGCTTCCCGCAATGCACATTTTTAAAATGGCGGCTCTCGTATTTCTTATGCGGAAAGTATGGAATATGTTTGTCTATTTTATGCCGTAGGAGAAATTAACGTGATTTAGCGACGCCATTATAAACAGGCGCATTGCGGGAAGCGAACTTTACGAGCGGAAAATTGCATATTTTTGACATGAAATATTTCGAAATCCATTGTTGGTAAACAAAATTTTATAAACTGTACTCAGCTTCTAGGGTGACAACCTTCAGTTTCTTAATATAACGTTAGCCCATACAATTGAAAATAAAAAGGGCAATTGTTAATTTTAGTTTATTACTCATTTTATCACTGACTCCCATCAGCTGCATAATGTCGGCATAACTGTAGAATCCACTCGCACAGACCGCACCAGCGTATCTCTCTTAGGGTTTAAAATGGTTTAAAATAGCGATATGCAAACAGTTTAAGCAAAAAAAAAGAGACACCCGTCATATAGACCTCCATTCTGTCGAGGAAACTTGCGCTCAGTATGCGCGTTTCTCGGTCCTCGTCATTCCCTCCTCCTTCCAGTGTAGTAGCCTTTCGGCCTCTTCCTGTGGAAACCACCCTCTTTCCACTCTTTGCCACCTGCCCATCGTGACAGGCAGCAGTTACATCAGTTCACTGTCTAATCAGGGTATTACGTCTAATGCTATAGGTAGAATGCACGGCTACGTCAATCCTATAACAGCTTTCGCTGTAAAAAATACTATACCCTCAGTTGACTATACCCTCAGTTGGTCACTGCGCTTAGGACTTCGATCTTTTTTGAAAGCTTGGTTACGTTTAGCTGGGACGTCAGGTATATACCAGCACCAGAAGTGTATTGCAATGAGTGTGCTACCGAAAAAAGAGGACTCCCCACACACGCAAGGCACCATAAGTGACTCCGATACGGAAAGAAGAGCAGCACTCCACGCTATTTCGAGAAACATGATACCAGAAGTCAACGGAGCCAACGTAAATGAGCCAAGTAAAACTCGGTCCTGAGATTAGTTTTCTGTGTCTTTCGCGTGGGAAGACTAGAATGCACGCGATTTCAGACACATTTAGAGACCATTCAGCTCATCACTAACAAGTTATACGGTTATCGGCCGTCCCTCTCAATGCACAACTTGACGAAGATCTTGTGGACGGCCCCATTGCGGCCCAGACCATAGCAATTCTGGCGCTCGGCGTCAATGGTCAATTCGTCAGCGTCCGCAGCGACTTCTCATCGGAAAATTTTGCTACGTCGAAATACGGTGTCCGGACCTACAACTTTTTCTTGTCCCCTCCTCAAAGATAGAACGGTATAATCGAAAATAGTCGAACAGATACGTTTAGGCTTTGCCCTGTCAGTCCAGGCGCGCTAATCTAGGAAAGAGACGAAACATGAAGAGCATTATCGGTGACGTGCTGATGGATAGCAGTGGTGTGCGTGCCTGTGAGTGATGATCACCGTTCCGCCCGATGAACAACATAGCGGACATATGAGAGGCCTGAGGGTGACAGCGACAGAGGGAAGTTCCAGACGGCCACGACGACGCTCTGTAGCAAAAGAGGTAAACACGGCCTTGGAAATTGGCGACGAAAAGCCGTGCCGGACGGCTCTTGCTAGAAGCATGGGTAACGGATCAATAGGAAGTAAACGAACGGTAAAGTCCACATCCTCCACAAGATATTCCCTTCTTGCCCCTCTACCTCCTGATGGAACGGGAAAAGAGAAAATGCTAAAAAAAAATATCGAATTGCCGACTACAGTGCTAACTGCAGTAAAGAGCTTTGAAAATATATAAAAACCAGTAGACGCTTACTTTCAAAGGCTGATCAGCCATGCGCGCTTGACACACACGCCTGTCTTTCCCTGCTAGAAGTGCGTTCTTGTTACCCGTCTGTTTCCACGAAAGCCCTTGTTTTTGTTTTTTTCCTCGTTGGTAGTCATCTGGAGCGTAATTCAACTTAGTCTGGAACCACATGTTTTCCCCCCTTACAGGAGTTCAAGCGCGTGAGGTGAGCCTTAAGCGGCAGTTTCGGCTTGGTTGGTTATATAGCATGCACGTCAGGTTGAAAGCGCACGAAACGAAAAACAAAAATACAAATAAACACTCACTGCGAGAATGGTGGCGGGAAGGGGGAGGGGGGGAGGGGGCGAAGAAGCAAAAGGCAGAAGTGACGCCCGCGTGTCCACATTTCACGAGTCCAAAGTAATTTCCTGCCTGAGAATTAGGGTCAAAGCTCCGACCCGGAGCGCAGGCCGCACCAGACGGCCGGGGAAAGCAAGGGCCTCGCGGCGCCATAGGCTGGTGCCCGCAAAGAAAGCGCCAAAAGCTCTCACTCCCGCGTCTGTCATGTTGGCAGGCGGCCCGTGATGAGAAAAGGGATCACCGATGGCTGCGGCGCGTTCGTCCTCCACCGGCGCGCCAGATTGGGGTGACAAGGAAGGGGCGGCGCCCCTTTTGCCAATCAACTCAACCACCACGCTCTCTCTGCTCGCCGCCACCGTGGTGGTATTGCGTCGTTTTGCTTCCGCGCGCTCACCCCTGAATTCACCTACCGTACAAAATGACGCACGTTGTATGGAGAGACGCCTACAACACGCAGGCTATGGTTGTGCTTATATATAGTGTGTGTCTACTTTTCGAGCGCCCGCAAATTGAAACTTTTGAGCCGAAATTTTAACAGCAGAATAAATAAACAAAAGCTCGTCGATTGCTGTCTTGTGAAGAGTCAATCTTCGTCCGACGTGAAAATAAATGTCTGTTGTTTTCTTTTTCCTTTTTTTTTTTTTTTTTTGCACTGTTCGCGACTCTGCCGGCGGCGTCTAAACAGCTGTCTGCAAAGAGACTAACTGTTATGAACATCATGATCCCCATTCGTGAGTGAGTGAGCAGTGGGGATCGAATCGAAAGAAAGCTGTAGAAAGGTGAGTTTTGATATATATTTTTTTCTACATCGCGAGTCCTGCGGCTTTTATTTCGGTTGAAGGAAGATGGTTGTTACGGGGAGATTCGCTCTGCTAGCGCTAAAACATGTAAATCATGTTGCAGCTTTTAGAACATCTTCAGAGGTCTTCAGCGCCCAAGTAGCATCGTACTTGCCGAAGGCTAGTGTCATGTTAGAGTAACACGTGCTTGATTAGATCAGTTAAGGGGAAATGAGGGTGCTCGTTATAATCCATGAAGGAAAGAAGCCAACAGTCGGCGAGGCCTATGAAAGCGTTGGGTATGGTGCTTTGTCTGTTTTTTTAAATTTTTACTTGCATAATCACAGAAATTAGTAATGCAATCTTTTTAGGGGAAAGATAATTAAACAAAAAGTAGAAGGAAAAACAACGTGCCGATGGTGGGATCCGAACCCACGACCTCCGAATATCGCGTCCTCGTGCTCTTCCAACTGAGCTACATCAGCCGCTGTCTCTCCTGCTACTTTCTTGGGTATTTATGTTGTCTGAATACGAATCTTGAGAGTGTTCACCAGCGCCACCCTCAGCCATAGCGGTGGACGTGCAACGTCCCGTGTTACCGCCAGCGTCACGTAGAACGTGATCAAGAGCGAGGGCGAATGCTGTGCTAGAACCCTCTTACGCTACCTATGGCTTCAAGACTGCCAGAACCGAGACCCCCGTAAGCTACAAGCAGAGTCACGAGAAAAGCAACGTTTCGACCATTTAATCACGCTTCGTTTCCGACTACGAGTTGTGGATTAGTTCTGAGCGGCAGGAATTCTTTGAGGATTATCCAAAACTTTTGCGCACGGGCTATTTTGCATTGCGTGCCCTTCGAAATTCGGGCGCATCGAGTATGTGATCACGAGGCCAACGTCACAACGAGTGAGCTACCAGGAAAGGTCGAGCGACATCAAACGTCAACATAAGCAAGGCTGGAGGGTTAGGAAAGATACATATTTGTGAAAGAAGCACCGATGCACTAAACGTGTGATCTCTCACAACCGTGTCGGCATCTCCATATACTGCAACTTCGTTCACTTCGAGCAAGCACTGATGTTTCGAAGAAAGCATAGACGTTTACGAACTGCTAACCTGCCTTTATACTAGTTTAAAGCGCTTCATTTGTCATCACTGGGGCAAAAGAAAACAAAAGTCACTTTTGGCGATAAGTGTTGGACCTCGAGCTGTTCTGGTGCAACTTTGTCCTGTCCTCAAGGTGTAGGCAAGGATTCGGATTTCTAAGCCCTCTTTTTCTGCCTTTATAATGTTGTATTATTATCGCGATTCTTTATCCCCCCTCCTCCTCCATATTGATTGCGTAGCATCGTTCTTTTATCTCCTTTCTCTTTCTCTTGCTTTTAGTTTACTCACTAGACGATCTCCCATAGAATTCATTAAACACCTCTGGATAATACTTTCGTCCGGCTGCTGTCGTATTGTCCGCCATCACAACTTTCGTAACCTTTTCCATCGGCCCGTCGAAATGAATACCCAGAGCTACACAGTGGCACATCCACAAGTGACAGGCCAGTGCCCCGTTCAAATAAGCAATATGTTTCTGACTGCCTACTCCTAGCATGCGTCAACACTGGTTCAAATCGGCTCCAACTTGGGCGTGCAGTTCATCGATGTTTTTTGGCGCTCCGAATGAAACCCACATGGCAGGGAGCTCGGTTGCTTCATTGTGGCCGAAGTAAGTAGGGACGTTATGTCGCCAGGGTTACTTGTATGCTTCTTCCTCGTTCCAAGTGCATCCAGTTCTGAGGGGTTCCTTTTTGATGGCGCGCTCGTATCGGGAAACCATATTCATTTTAAGCATTTTACGAAGCAAAACCGTCGTGATCAAAGCAGCGATGTGCCCAGAGCACTGTTGCTCAGTCGCGAAATGTCGGCGGACGTGTGCCTGGCGCGCCTCTTTTTCACAACTCGTACCTTGTAGCGTGATTTCCTGGCTTACGTTGCGAGGTCAATAACTGCAGGCTCTTAAGCTCAAAAAAAAAAAAAAAAAATCCCCATGAGCCACGTCTCAGCTCGTGTCGTCGCTTTAGTAGAATTATTGCATGCGTCGTGATGCCTTGCGAAGGCTGCGGTCGACAGCACCACGGATGACAAACGAGCGGGCGACGTGTAGTTGTGCCGCGAAACAACAAAATCGTGTCGGGGCACCGTGCGTGACATCGGCATAACGTTTTCCCCATTTATAACGCAGAGTAAAGAATCTCGGATATGCAGCCTCCTCGGCGTGCCAAGAAGAACATGAGGAAGAGATGGAGAAGAAAGTACATCTCAGACACAAACTGGGGTCCACAGTGCTTGTCAGCTGTCCACAAGTGCGCCAGGAGTGAGCGCTATTTGTAAACTGGCAAATTTTCTAAACAGGGGAGACGAAGATCGCTTTGCACGCAGCTGCCTATAGTTCCCGTCACGGGCTCCCAAAATTCCCAAAGCCGATAAAGAAAGCCTGTAAATCGACAATTTCTCCGCAAGGAAACCTCAGACGCGAAGATTGCTCGCCTTATGTCGAGTGGTTTAACGGGTGCTTTAAAAGTCGTGAATTTTTAATTTTTAATAAACTTTCGAAAGGAGGGGCTGTCGCGTACAGGAGACCGTTCGCGTGCAGATATGAAATGCTGCTCTGTATGACGAACTCAAAGAAGCCTCCCCTGGTAAGTTGCAGGAAAGTCAAAGTTCCGAGTTGACAAAAACAGCCATTCCCATGTGAAGCCCTGAAATAGACTTCAGAACAGTTATTTTTATGGCGAAAACAAATCACCTAAACCGTAAATACGGATACGCAGGGCTTCGGGAACAGCGCGTGTGCACTGAAATTCATAATACGCAATAAAACAAATAATAAATGACAACCAGAGAAGGGGAAAAATTGCACGTCCAGAATTTTGTGGCCCCCAAGAAGCTATAATGTGTACTGGGACCATGCCTTCGTTTCCATTAAAGAATATGCAAACTCCGCTTGTACGATCTTTTCTGGTTCCTCTTCAAGGTTGTTTATACGCTATAGTCTTCTTTGAGAGTTTTGCCGTGATGTACACGTACATCACCGCTCAACATTTTTCTAAAAAAAAAAAATGTCTATACGGAATTAAGGCACGACCTTGCCGCTCTCGGACGTTGATCTTTGCGCAAGCGGTGGCTCCGAAAGTGATGCATGATCGAGGAAGCACAAAATGAATAAAGCCAAGCAGTCTGTAGTTGAATGCTTTGCTCGATTCCAGTCTGACCTTCACCTGAAACCGCAGGCTCCCTTGAACTGTTACAATGGAGATATCCAAGTCTAAGGCCGTTAAGTCTGCGATATCTATAAAAAGTAAAAAACGATGGTATCTTGGAATCTTGTGATATGTAATGTCGAAGAGGGTACCGTGAACAGTTCTTCGAAAGCGTTCCTATCAGTGAACGTTATATTTATAAATTAGTATAATTCGTTCGCTTTTCCATTGTAATGTGCACTAAACATTAATTAGGCGGTTTACTTATCTATTTATTTATTTTAGTCAATTCTGCAGCGCCAAAGCATTCAGGAGAGTGGTTTGAAAAGCAAATTTATTAAAAGAAAAATTCTGCCAGTGTAATTCGCTTTCTTTCTTTTTTTTTTTTTTCTTTTTCCGAGCTTGGGAAAAGAAGACAGCGCATTATTAGGCGACCCAAAAACTGTCGCTCCCTTTTGACTTTCTCGTAAGAGAGGACTCTATATATTAAGGAGTAATATACGCGGGAGGAGGGACACAGGCTTCCAGGGCCTTTAATGGACGCTTTAAAACGCGCTTTCCACGCGTACGGAATTCGCGCCGAAGTTACATATTGAAGCTTACGAAGGGACTGCTTTGATTCGGTTTCTTTAACTATTTTTGTGCTGCTTGTTTGCTTCCCTCTTTGCTGCTTGGGTCGTTGAGTTGTCCTGCTCCAAGTTATATTTTTTATACTGCCGACGAAAACTTCCATTTACATGAAAATGCGCCCACTTAGCGAAATTTACGATAATTTGTTGTTTCTCTGTTAGCAGCGTTAGCTTAATTCCTTGCCAGTTCTCGGGCGTCGACGATATGCGCATGCGCTAATTTAATTACGCTGCAGCGTATAGAGCGGGCTGCAAAGTGGTGGGCGGTAAAAGAGCAAGTGTAATAATAAAAGCCGGCTTTAGGATTGGTGGAAAAGGTAAACAGAGTATAGTTTTGGCTGCGTGGAAGAAATGATCACTTGATTTAGAATTATGGAGCGCTCCACGTATTACCACCTAGGTGACACGTCTCACCACCCCGTTAAAAAAGGGAATGCTAATAATTGTCTATCTGTCTAGGTTTAGTAGCGTGGCGGCGAGGTCACATCTTTTTCCTTCTAGTAGGAATGTTTAGCGTACCTTGAGTGATGTCCCAAGCACAGTACGGAACTTCTTTGCAAACGGCCCCTGCTTACTACTTTCGCTGAAATGCGATGGAGGAACCAGGCGGCTCTTCAAACCCCGTCGCGATCCGGAGAGCCCGAGATGGAGAGCGGAAACGACTATCCCGACAAATCACTCCTTGCGAGCCTGCGAAGCGGAATAGATGTGGCGTAAACTACGGACTCTTATAGTTGTGCCACCGACGCTGAGGCGAAGCGACGTGAACGCGAAAAGCCTGTCTTTCGCGCCGCCTGAGCAGGAACGAGCTGTGTTCGGGGACAAGCTCCTACAAGACGGGTTTAGAGTCAAGCCTCTGCAGTCCGTGGCGTGGCAACCCAGACTCCGTAGGTGCTGCCGGCGCGGCAGGAGCAAAGTATCGTACATTCCAAACCAAGGCCAAGCTGGCAACCGTGGCATTAACCAAAAAATTTCTCTGCAGTACGTTCGTCTACATTTGTTAGGTGCGCGCCCCATTTTGTTCGTGCACAGAGTCACTTGAGCGATCACAACGCTGTCATTAATACGCTGAATAAACAAAAGCAGCAGAAATTAAGGAGCCACTGGGGGAACCAAATTTCCTTACCTGCTGTGAACGCGTAGCTTTTTTTTTTAGCCGCTTTGCTTCTGCGCAGTTTACTATTATTATTATTTTTTTTATTGCAGCTAGACTCGGTTAACGCTTGGTTTCAGATTTCTCTTGCGTGGTTTAGAGCTTGATTTTGGATTGACCCAGATGTTTTCAACGATATATGATAATGCTATAGCGTGAAACTTTTTTTTCATTAATTCATTTTTTTATTCGATTCGAGCCTGCACGCAGAGGCAGGGCCGTTATTGTGGGTGGCAAACAGCTTTGTAAAATGCGTCAGCAGAGTTGTGGCACATCACATCGACGCGTAAACTATTCCAATTTTCAATGTTCCGAACAGAAAAATAATTCTTCATTTTTTTGGTCCTGGAGGCCTAAGTTCGAACTTCCTAGCTGCGATATTCTTCTAGAGGACAGGTAAGGCGGTGGATGTAAAATAAGAATAAAGACGCAGAGATTCCCGTTTAACGGCGGCAAGTGGAATAAGAGTGTGTCAGCCGTACCTTTTACTACGTTCACAAAGTGGGACCCAGCCAAGTTCTTCCTTTAACAAAGTGGAGATCTGAAAGAGATCATACCTCCTGGAAGGACAAATCTCGAGGCCAGAAATCGAATTATCTTAAGTGCATCGACGTGAATGAAGTGAACCGGATCCGGCACAGGGCATACATCAGAACTGGCCTGACGTGACCAAAATATGCGGCTTCCTTTACGGCCTTACTTAGTTCTTTGGATTACGCTCTACAAAGTTTTGTCATCGGCCAAGACTTCTATTTACACTATTAAATTGTGCTGCCTATGAACCAGCTTACGAAAAGAAAAAGTTCAATTGTTAATTATAACAAAGAAATTAACGGTTAACTAAGACTGGCTCTAAGTGTAGTGCAATCGCACTGAATAAAAGATATCCAACGCTATATGACGACACTGTAATGTAGAATTCAATTTTATTCACAATAAGCAATAATTATTTAAAAACTACAATTACTCCAGTGTAATTAAACTCGGGATAAGCTATCTTACGACATATTACTTATTGATGTAGCGCAAAACTAAAATTAATCACAATTATCATTAACGGTAATTATGATCTACAATTAGCCCAGTGAAATTACGCTCGAAAGATGCTATTCAGCTACACATAATTTGTTTCTACTATATTCGACATAAGCTACGCAGCCACTGCGGACACATTCTGCTTACATATTCTGTACACACATATCCTTCACACATCGTACACGGCGCGCATATGAGCCAAGTAATGCTCAATGCATTACAAATAGCTGGACATTTTTCGCTTTCTCTCTACAGCTAAGTTACAAAGCTAACTGTGCAATGTACTCTCTCTCTCTCTCTCTCTCTCTCTCTCTCTCTCTCTCTCTCTCTCTCTCTCTCTCTCTCGCTCTCCGAAACTCGGGTCCGATCCCAGCCGCAGCGCCGCGATTCGTTGGCGTCGAAACGCAATGCACCTGCGTACCATGCAATATCAGTCACGTGAAGAAACCCAGAGGGTCAAAATTATCCACAGCGCTCCATTTCGGCTTCCCTCATTGCCTGATTCACTTTGAGCGTTAAACCCCATAAACCAAACCGAACCGAAGCAAACCAAACCAAACCAAGCCGATCTTTTTTGAAAAGCGAAAAGTTGAGTCCTGTAACAACGGGAAGCTGTTGAAGCACTCCCAACCTGACTCCACCATGGGAAGAAGGTTCCTTCGAAAACAAAACCAGCTGCAGCTCCACCTAAAACGGGCGAATTATCTTTCACGGAAAGGAAATGACGAAAGAGCGGGAAATAACGGAGAGTAGATAAAAAAAAAAAAGCAATTCAGTTGCCAGGCCTACTGTAAACTTGAAAGGAGATTAAAGTGGGGGGATCTTTTCAACGCTGGTGCTAGCAGCAGGCGTGGCCGAGTACGCTTCCACTAAGGCGTTTGTTCCACCCGCGTCGAAAGTCGCTTTATCGTCGAACACTGTTTACCCAGCCAACACCGGAGCTTTCAGATCACTCCGCCTTAGTCGCTTCGGGCGTGGATTTTTACTCCCCCCGTTTCGAGGCTGAAATACGCCTGGGTTCGGGGCGTACACGCTCCACCGAAACTATACAGGCTATTCGGAAGGGTTTGCTACCGGGTCACGTGTGTAGTAGCGCTCGTGAAGCCCTCGTACAACTCCTAAGCTGCGAAGGCGTGAGAACAATACAGCCCTTCAACTTCGAGAGATTAGGAGCGTCGATAATTTAAAACGAACCGCACTGAACCTCTATAGAAAAAAAAAGAAGAAAAAATAGTGGTCGGCATATTTACAGACGCGCTGAATATTTTTTTTTTTTTTTTTTTTGCGCCTGCTAAGGACCAACGGGAAACGCGGCGACCGTTGAGCGAAAGTAAGGGCTAAAGTGGACGACTCGAAACGTTGGTGCTCATTTCAGTCCACCAATGCCGAGTAATGGCTTCTGTCCTCGGAGCTTAACCCTTGATGGCACGCAATACACCCCATAAAATGAATCTTTCCAGCCCGTGTAAGGACATAAATGCGATGTGATGTACGTAAATTCCGTGCACACCATCACACACACAAATATATATATATATAGAAAGCGCATCTGTTTGGCTATAATACTTCGGGGAATTGAACAAGCAGCACGGCTATAAAAGTGCAATATTTTCACTATTATCCGTGTTCGGCATCACTGCCTGGGGCGTATGCTGGCCTGTCGTGGGTTTGCCGTATTAAGGCGAAAACGTTTCTTGGCTTGTGGTGAAAATCTCGCGTGCGTGAGATTTCTTCGCGAGATTCCGCGAGATGTGTTCTTCTTGTCTACCGTTCCTGCAGTCCCCATGGCAACGTAGGGGGCGCGACGACGAGCGACGCCGTGCTGCCAATCCCACACACGCTGGAGCACTGCAACGAACGCGAGCCAAGGAAAGGAAATTTCCAAAAGGCGGCACCAGCCCAGAGGCCGAATTAAAGACGGCTCACACTCACAAAGTCACACTCACACTCACAATCTTCCTATTGGCCGGCGGCAACATGGCGAGAGTGGCCTTTCTTTACATCATCGACGTCTGCTGTTTACGTCATGAACACACTTGAACTGATGACGTTGGCTACGGACCAATTGTGAGCGACGCGAGCCGCTCACAAAGGGAAAATGGCAGCGCACGTTAAAGATCCCCAGGTGGTCCAAATTACTCCGTAGCCCTCCACTACGGCTCCTCTTTCTCTCTATCCACTTTCTCTCCCACCCTCCTCCCTTCCCTTACGGCGCGGTTCAGGTGTCCACAGCTACAAGTGTGACAGATACTGCGCCTTTACCTTCCTGTGAATCAATCAATCAATCAATCAATCAATCAATCAATCAATCAATCAATCAATCAATCAATCAATCAATCAATCAATCTATGCGGCGGCCGGCGTTCTCGTGAAGCTGTAGCGGCGGCGCCCCGACGCGATCATCGGCGAAGGACAGTGTACAAAGACTGTTTGACGTGCCGGGCGAGATGTTTCGGCGCATGTTGCTACTCGAGACTGTGCGACGCGATGAACTGAGATAGGTGTGTGCGGCCGAGTGCGCTGTCTGTGCGGCGGCAGATAATGCGTGCACTGCGCTTTTTCCGAACTGCTAGTGGCTTCCAAGCCGCTACTGGCAACGAGGCGAACATCGGCCTCGCGCAGCCGATAGTTCGAAAGCGTTTGCGGCGTGCTGCTAGGGTGCCGTGTGCTAGAGCGGCGCCGAAGAAAGGATTCTTTCGTTACGGCAGCATACCCGGCGTCGTCGGGTTTGTCGACGGCACATCAGGCGTCTTCGAGTAGCCTTGTGATGTCCCTGTTTTCAGATATGAGATACCAATATGATTTTGGCCATGAACCTCCCTACCTGGGATCGTGGCATGATGCTTTCTTCTGGCGACATTCTCGGCTGCACACGGGCATGACACAGGTCGAGGCAGGCCTGCTACGAGACGTCGAAATCACAACAGTGAGCCGCGCTGCTCTTTGCAAGAAGTTACGGTATACGCTCCACATGCCTCACAGGTATTACCGTTCTTGGGCTTTTATAAACTTCTGAAGCATACAACACTAGTACTTTGTTGAAATGCCTACGTAAGAAACGAATGCGTGTTTGATGCCTGTATTGAGTAGGAATGGGGCATCATTTATACCGATACGAAGTGCAAGGCTCTCCTTACAGCAGTGTTGCTGAAACGTTCAATCATTCATTGTCTGCACGCCCATGAATGTCATCGTCAGCAAAACCTGGCAATGAGCTACTTGATGCGACTCTTCCATTATGTCAGTAAGGCTATTAGTTTATGAGGCTGTTGAGGTCAACAACGACGAAGAATGTGCTTAACAGCGTGCCATTTTCGGTTATGCTGGTGAGAGGGGCACCTGTTGGAGATACGACTGCTTGTGCCATGGAATCCCGGTCCGGACCCTCCGTAACGGTTATAGAACAAGGCATACACCTCCACAAGGTTAATGGTGGATAACTGCATCGGCGTGCTGAAGACCCGCTTCCGGTGCTTGCAAAAATACTTGTCGTTCCTCTACCAGCCAGAGCGTGTAGCATGTGCCTTGTTGCATAACTTCTTTGGATGTCTTCCTGCCTGCCTGCAGACGACGAGTGTGCTGCTGGCTTGGACAAGAAAGGGTCACATCTGTGTACCGGCTACTTGGAAGTGGGATCACTATTGCCATGCATACCTCTAGGGTATGCATACAGAATCATGTTGTGAGCCTGTTCCACAGAACCTGCCACCAGAGGCTGTCACAGATGCCCATGGTGCGGCAACCGCTGCGGCGTCAATCCCAGCACAGCATTCGGCCGTGATATACCCCATATAGCTGACCAACTCATCACAGGCAGCCAAGTGCAGCTTCTTCTTGTTTGATGTCGGTGCTAGAAACCTGTTGTGATAAAGATGCATATTCTCGAACCATGCGTTAAAAATTTGTCTCCGTACACCCCCCTTCACTGTTGCTTGCAACCGTGTATGTTGGTGTCTGTTGGTGTGCGTATATGTGTGAGTACATAATTAAAGTGTTTCACAACGAGGCAGCAATTGTGATGCCTATCGGAATGGGAAAGTCTCACAGAAGCTTTTTTAGAAGCACGTGTATCCACTTTGCACCTTTATTTTCCTGCGGCATTTCACACGCTTGAATATGCAGCAGCTATACCAACTGCCTGCAATAGCATCGGTAGTTATTTGACGTGCTGCACAATTGTGCTACACAAAGAGGACACACAATAATAATTTTTTAGAGCCTGTAAGCTGGCACAGTTTTCATCGCAGGTCTGAGACACTTCAGAAGCAAGAAATGAAAGTATTGGGCATAAAACTGCGACACAGAGGCAAGACACACACACACACACAAAAAAAAAAACGTTGCTTAATGATGACAGGCTTGCATAGTAGTTGTCATAGGTTTGGCACATTTCAAAAGCAGGAAACAAAGTATGGCACTTAACAGTGCAGAAACGTGACACAAGTAGTGCTATGTACAATGTTTGCGTAGGGCGGTCTCCATTACTGACCATTTCAGGACTACAGGCCTGCATATACTGTTAGGATGCATAGAACGCATTTGATTAATGCTAAACAGTGTAAAGCTGACAAACTGAATGCATAATATTGCGAGTTTTAGTGCTCACAGTGATTGTAGCATAAGTAGAAAATCCCATAGGTATACAAACCGGTGCAAAAACATCACATATGCATCAAGGAAATGCTGTGTGGGCAGAAAGTATCGCTCAAAAGCAAAGCAACCCAGTCATGGAGACAAATGAAAAAAATACAGAGCACACTACAATGAACGCTACATCGAAATCCTTGTCACAGTGGCCAGTGAATGAAGGCTTCAGGTTCAGTCCCGGCAGGGGTGGAAGCATTCCCATGATCATGTTCTTTCCTAAACTATTCACCTACATAAAAACAGATGATCATGCAAGCACTGAGCTTCATTTTGGCCTACACCACATGCTTCACAGTCGTCTTGTATTTCCTAAAGGGAAACAAATAGAACCACAGAGCCTGCTCGTTGCACTTTCAGCACTTTTCTCATCGGTACTAGTAGGTGCCGACCGAAAACACCTCGGCAAGCTGTCTTTGTTCATTTCCGTATCAAGCGCTCCATGAAATTTTATCAATGCAGGCCCTGAACTTCGAATGCATTCTATTAGATTTTCAGCATACTCACGGCACCCGCACGGTACTTCGATTTCAGACGGCGCTAAAAAGACAGCGCCTACTCGGACAATCAGTTGTTTACTTGCAGGCCGCCATGTGCACGCATGACGCCGCCGGCGCACCCTCGCGGCAACTAAACTTACTTAATAGCAAGTATATTTACAAAACTAAGAACGCTTCCACTTCAGCTTAATGTTATTCAATATTAAAAATAGTACCCTGCCAAAATTGACCTTTCTTTGTTTTATTTATTGCGTATTAATTGCGTCGTGTTACAAAAAGTTAGGACACGGTCCCTGCTCAGTTTTGTGCCACACTGTGGCAACAGCATTTGCCGAGGATTCGGAACCACCGGAGCGGAGCCACGCTAAATTTCACTGGTAATTGGACGATTTCGTATCTCGTCACGATTGACGTCTCAAGGCTGCGTCACGGCTGCGTAATTTTGACGTCACGCTCACAAACTTGTGAGCGGAGTCCGTAATTCGGCGCCAGCTGGCCTTGCTAGCAAAATCTATATATACAAGGATCGCGTGATCTACCGTGTGCAGCAGCAACGCTCAGACTTTTGCATTTCTCCAGTGCGATTCTGCAGTGCTCTCAGAAGTTTTTGGTAAATGAATGCCTTCTGCGCCGCTAAAATCGAGCAGGCATTCTTCTAAACTGTTGCGATCTGTTGGATGGCAATTAACCCGAAAAGTTCTGTTAACTACGACTAAGTATTGTTGCGTACGAATTTCCGTGTGGGATGAGGCAGTGCTTTAATTTGCTTGATAGTACTTTATTTTTCCTACTGACAGCTCAAGGGTTTTAACTGGTCGTGCATCTTCGGAGTTACCCGATCGATCAAAAGCAGATTAAACGATATGGAAAGAAATAAACAACCTTTGAAGAAATGTAGCATTGTTCGCGTCTATATCATTGTTTTTGTCATTCACAAAGGACTAATGTTTGAAAGCATATTGAGCATATTCTGTGCCGTGAATTTTTTTATAATAATAAAATTACATATTTCTAACATTTTTGCTGGATTTCACAGCTGGCTTTCAGTATTCACGGCCCTGGCGCGGCCTGAGGCAAATGCGAAAGCTGAAACGAGTCAGCATTTTCGAGAAATTGAACGCGATACTTATACTACCCCTTACCTTTCGCAACTTCATAGAAAATTCCCCTTTGTACGAAACGCCTCCTGACTTCCGATGCACCTCGATAGAATTCCACACTTGATTTCTCTGTTTCAACTTGTCTTTTCGGAGAGAGGCAGAGAAAGTGGGGGCGCTTAATCCAGCTCGAACTATCACACCGGCATCACGACCATGCTCATTTCGCTGATTTGCGTGGGAAGTATGACAAATTAACCAATCGCCAGACGCACGCACTAAGATATACACGCCCGGTGTCATATTGAGAGCCAGATGAAAGCCTATTACTCCTCAGAAAATAGAGAAAAAAAAAATAGAATTCAAGGGTGAGCCTACGTTGCCCCGCTGTCTGCCGTTAGAACAGAATGTGCCTGCATTAGCTATCACGGCTGAAGGATAATGAAGTTTTCAGCATTCACAATTCAGGGCGACTGCACGTTGCAGAGAGGTGCCTGACGTTCTTCGAATGGCAGAGAGTTAGGCAAGTTGGTTGGGATGCATGGATGAAAGACGCTGTAAGTCGGATGTTGAGGCGTGTGTGTTAGCTCTGTATTTGAACGCAGCGCATACTTCTTGCCCGCTAAGTCAAAGAACGCCATCCTGTAGCTGAAGGGTTCGGCCGCGTTTGTTGAATGTGTGCAGCGAAAGGCATTCACGTTTCGAGTGAGTGACATAAGCAAGGCCGCTGCTTTTGTGCGCTACGTTTGACGGAATGTATGAGACATCAAAGTCCATGCCTGCGTTCACAGAAGGCGAGTGGTGAATGTCGTACAGGTCGGCGTCTAAAGGCGAGAGAGCATGAACGCGCTGAAAATAGGGGGTTTCTAGAAGAAGGCTTCACCAGCAAGCTCCGTGTAAAGGCGCCTGATTCAAGCATAATTTCTCTCACGATGAGCATCAGCTTGTCATCACGCTGCCTCATGAGTTTTATTTAACCTTTCCTTATCGCGCTCGAAGGAACAGCAGGCGAAAGAAATGGCCCCAAATTAGGTTGCGCCCACTTCGTCCCCTCCTTGTAGCCCTTGTAACATCGACAGATTGCGCCCATTTTCCCGGCCGTGCATATTATTGTTTCTCCCGTTGCTCGGCGACGTAACGAAAGTGATAAACGACTGGACGCGTGCCACGCGATAACAAGCGGTGGCGTATGCGCTCGTCTTCGACTCTCGTCCGGAGGAAAGCTGGGTATAAAAGCGGCGCTCGCCTTGCTCTCGTTTCAGGGCGCGCGCATTCACTGGCCCCCGGCCGGTCGCTGACGCATGGCTACGGAGGCCCTTGTCGGCGCGGGGACACGCTGGCATAATTGAAAACGCTGGCGCCTCAACTTGTTGGGGGCGGAAGCGATAAGAGTATACATATACGCTGCTGCTTGCCGGGCATCGAGACGATTACCATGCGTTACGCCTGTACGCCCTCTCACCAGAGTACATGGCGGGCTAAAAGCAGTGCTGTTGCCGAGAGAAAAATAATGCGGAAACTTCCAAGGAAAGCAAGCACGCTGAAGAATACGCTGGTGTGTATACAGGGCTACCTCTTCGCTTTGTTTTTTCATTTTTTCCCTCCATCTTTCTTTCCTATCAGCCGTGTGCGCCACTGGCCTGTTTCACGCTCGGCGCGTGCGCAAAATTCGGTAAAATTATGAGCCCTTTTCTTTCCTTGTATTGAGGCGCGAAGTGTGGTCCGCTATATAGGGCGTGAAACGACGTTGTTTACAGTCTTGTTTAACGCTCGCAGCTATCTGGACCATATATGAACGGGATGAAGAGCCTGGTCAGTGTCGTGTTTAGACGTTCGCAACTTCGCGTATAGTAAATAAATACGTTGAGGTGCGTGGAAGTGGGGGTTAACGGTGGCCATGGTAGGTTCGACTTTGGCGGCTATATCTCTGCTCGGTTGTCGGTAAACAGGCCACCGTGCGAATCTGTGTGGTGTTCTATTTAGCCGTAGCAGTATAGCCGCCTGAGCGCCATGAGTGTATACAGGCGCTGAAGTAGCAACGTGTTCGCCCTTTGCTGCCCTCAATCGGCTCAAGAAACACTACCAAGCGATGAAATGAAATGAAGGGCTATTCGGTCGCAGTTGCTGGCTCTCAGCTGTTCTGCGTGACAAGTAGACCGATGCTTACGCGCTTTAGCGATTCGCGGAAGTATGGACAGCCTATTATGACAGGGTCCCATTTTACCAACACCATTCATTAGGGCGTGACTGACGTTGCGTATTCGGCGTTTGCAGCCTGTGGCTTTGTCATAAATCAGCACGTGTTGTCTTTCAGGGGTTTGCGTGGCTGTGAAGTCGATCGTTAGTCCTGGTTTGCTGGGAGCTGTCATATGTAACGTTAGACCCATGTAACGATCTGTACGCTTGATGCTTTTTACCACCAAGGTTCGTAAAGTGCTAAACGTCAGGTTCACTTAAAAAGAAATTAGGGGAGAGGGGGGGGGGGGGGAGTTGGCAGAATATGTAAATAAAAAACGTGGTATGTGGAATTTAACGCCAAGAAGTGACCAATGCTAGGAGGTGCGCCAGATTGGTGGGCTCCAGAACTATTTCAACCACCATTAGTTATTTGACAAGCATTGACGTCGTAGCCCACGGGCGCCGCTTGAATTTCTACTTTATCGAAATGTGGCCACCGCGGCATTGTTCCAACCCAGGTGCCATTAACACTGAGCCACCGCGCTGGGAATCTGGTATGATTTGGTGCTTTTGGTTTCTCTATAACCTGAAAAAATGCAATGCACTATATTTGACGCTTCTTTCAGATGCAGTTTTCGTTCATTAAAACTTCCTGCTGGACGAGTTGGTAGTTGATCTTGATGAAGGGGTTTTTTTTCCTTGTCTTTGTTTGCGCTAAAAAAACCCTACATCAAGTAGTTTTCGTTGTTTGGTTTTTCGGCGAATATCGTTTACGACAATTTAATTAGCGCGTATTTCGATGAGACAAGGTGAAATTCTTGTAAAGTCAAAAGTGCCAATATGTCTGGGCCTTTTGTTTTTCATCCAGAAGAGTTGACTTCTCAGTAATCAGCGCAGAAATTGCTGTCATTAGCAGGAGCGGAATAATACGGGAACCATGCAGAAGCTGGAATGGAAGTATGCGGACTAATTTCCGCTATGAATGTAGTTTGTCGACTTTATAAAGACAACTAGGTCGTTTTCATGGTTGTACGTGAAAATTTCTCGGTGAAAGATGGCCCCTCCCCTTAAATATTTCACTGGTGCACCTAGCTTGCAAAAGAAAATGTTCAGTTATTACAAAAAATTAAAGCAAGGTGAATGATGGGACCATCCGAGAAAAATGGGCGGCGGTAGTTTTTACTGGCCCTTGGAGTGGTGATCGGAATGGACATACTGATGCTTATATAGCTAAGCATACGGCATGGGCATGGATAATCAAAGACTGTAGCAATGCGTAGGGTAGAGGGGAATGCTTCTAAACACCTACCTGCGCTGATACAACGCCACCACTACCTCTCCTACTCAATAATCGGCTAGCTGTGGCGAGCTTGCCACGCATATTCACCTTTCTCGATTACAAACAAATTGAGAAAATTGAATTCCGAGCACTTCTATCGTTTTTTAATTTGGTTCAAGCCGGAAATTCCAACTCTCGATATACAGAATGACAGAAAAAAAAAGCGCGGAGGGGGAGGGTGGGGGTAAGATGCGGGAAGGAAAAGTGGGGTTGACCGCGTGTCGGAACGTTCCTTCACTCTTGTACAAACGCAGCAGCGATCATCGTGTGTGTGTGTGTGTGTGCGTGTGTGCGTGTGTGTGTGTGTGTGTGTGTGTGTGTGTGTGTGTGTGTGTGTGTGTGTGTGTGTGTGTGTGTGTGTGTGTGTGTGTGTGTGTGTGTGTGTGTGTGTGTGTGTGTGTGTGTGTGTGTGTGTGTGTGTGTGTGTGTGTGTGTGTGTGTGTGTGTGTGTGTGTGTGTGTGTGTGTGTGTTTCACAAGTAACCGATCATAATTTAAGAAGTGACCATTCTCCTTGCTGCACTCTCTTTCCCTTTTTATCCTCGTCTCCACCCTCACACAAATGCTGGTTTATTTTTCCAGGTGCCGGACTCGCTCTCGGGAGGAAAGAGCGCGAAGAAGGATGCACCTACAATACGGTGTCTTCTACACTAGCTGCACCAGCTTTTTCGCACAGTTTGAACACACTGAAATAATGAAGTGCCTTGCCCGGGAAACGGTAAGAACGCGAGTCACGTTTCCCCGCGAGGTTTTCCATCTTCTCTCAACCGTGTGCTTGTCTAACGTTCTGGCTTTGTTTGCAGGTTTCAACGCTCAAAGGGACGGGAGCTCTGAGGCACGCTTTACTCGTGGGTTCCGAATTAATTTCGGCCACCTGGCGCTCTTCAACCAACACTGACATTACGCAGCACACGGGCACCTAGCGTTCTAACCCCATCGAAACAAGGCCACCCGGTCGGGATCTAACTCTCGTTCTCGGACTCGCCAGATGAGCGCTGTGACCAGCGAGCCACCGTGGCGAGGCTGTCCGATTTCGCGTCGGGTAGTCACCTTCCATTTTAAGCCAAAGTAAAACGGCTTGTTTGAGCAATTACGGAAACGAGGCCCACTGCTATACTGCAGAACTGTGATGCCATTTCTCCTTATATTTAATCGAATGACACAATGAGGTAAATGTCTCCTAAATGAAATACAGTTTTGAACGACAGGTATGTGCAGGAAAAAGGCGATATAAAACGCACTGGTGCTAATAATGACAGGCCTTGTTTCGCAAGTAAAATAAACAAAGGTTCCTAAAAAGTCATCACGTACATTAGTAAGTCCCACTGAGGTAACGTCCGCAGTCAAAATTAGGGTTGCATTAACGGAAGTCGACTCTTTTTTTTTTTTTTCCGTAAACTATCCCATTCTTCGACCGCGTGATATAAACTATAGAAAACAAGAGCTGGTAAGCGAAACGAAGTTAAATCATGAAACCTCCAGGGTGCATCTGCCTCTTTCTGACAGAGTCGAAGCCCACGCTTAGACGAGATCCTTGTGGATGCACATGAGTGGCGGTGCGAAGAACGCGGGCATCTCTCGCAAATCGCACTTCTGGCTAGGTCCCGAGGCGAATTATTCCGAAGACAACGGTCTTCATGGATGGGGCGACTTGTCTGTTCCCTATCAAATGAGTCCCCTGACTAGCTCTCATGGCAGCGCGTCCACACAGCCGGCGATGGGTCTTTGGTCAAGCGCTGACGACCGGTACGTTTTTCGCGCCGCCGGGGAACAGAACGTTTACCTTTATACTTACATAGACCCCTCCCCTCTGTCTGCTCCTGGCGGGACGGTTGAATGCGGCCACGATGAGAACGACTCACCCGTTTTCGCCTGGCCTTCAACTTGCGGTCGGCACGCTTGACCGCACTGGCGTCCTCGCTTGCCCAACTTCCTTCTTTGCTCGACTGCGCGGACGACCAAAAGTCTAGAGGAACTCGCTGGCGCGCGCCGAAACGCCTGAGCGGACACGCGAGAGCCACAAGGCGCGAACGGAAACGCATCACTCGTTTACGTGGGCAAATATAAAACAGGGGAAGGTAAGTTTGCTCACGTAGCGCCGGGCAGGCACACGCGACGTGGGACGTAAGCCGTGCACATGCGAATGTGGCGCTGCTGGTTCAGTGGTCTATGTCCAGACGTGATTCCGACGACTACTCGCGGTGGCGACAAGCAGCCGTAGCTCCGGCTCGGTCCGGCGAACGCGCCGCTCCGGCCGACAGCTTGAGACCTTGCTTCGACTGCGGCACAGTTTTCTTTCTGACCCTCCGCCGAGCTCGCCGGCCGACACGATTCACCGGGCGCCGTAGAGAACTCGCGCCGCCGCAGTCCGGACGCGGCCAACTGCGCACGGCCGGCGCAACTCAGCGGACGTGGTGGTGCGAGAAAAGGGAACTAGCTCCGGCGTTACGTTGTGCGACGCCAGATATCATTTAGCTGGTGTATCTTTCGCTGGTAGGTGCGGCGGTCATTCCTCTTTACCCTTGAATATCCAACCATTGCCGTGCCATATCCTCCGGTTCGTTACCTACTATAAAGCGACAAATGCATTGTGCACCTGTGATATTAGCGCTTATTCAATGGAGGGCCTAAAATGCACATGTCTGGAATAATGACATTAAATATACAACGAGAAGAATGTCATACTCGGCAAATAGCTACAAAGACTTTGGGAAGTCAGCGCCCGCTTTATTTCGCACATGCACACTGAATCAACGGCGCACGGCGATAAACCGCACCGCTTAATACTCCACCTTTTCTTGGCGCTTTCCAAGATTTATTGCCGTGGCAGCCTATTCGAATTCTTATTGTTTCGTTTATTTACGGCGATATTGTATAACTGTTGGAAAATGGCAAGCAGCTTGTTTAAAGTGGCTGCTGCTTAACCAACCGTGGTTACTTAACTTAGCCGACGACGTTGAAGAAATGAAGACACAATGAGACAACAAACCAAAGCCTCCTGGAGAGTTCATCCCTTCCACTGAGAAGATTCAGCCCTCTTTCGTAACCACAGATAGCAAAAAATAGAGTTCGTTTCTTTCTTTCTTTCTTTCTTTCTTTCTTTCTTTCTTTCTTTCTTTCTTTCTTTCTTTCTTTCTTTCTTTCTTTCTTTCTTTCTTTCTTTCTTTCTTTCTTTCTTTCTTTCTTTCTTTCTTTCTTTCTTTCTTTCTTTCTTCCTTTCTTTCTTTCTTTCTTTCTTTCTTTCTTTCTTTCTTTCTTTCTTTTCTGATCTTTTTTTTTTTCTTTTTTTGTCGCGCTTACACATCGGGCCGCGGCAGCAGCTGCTACTGCTGTTCTCGAAGGCTTCACAAGAGAAGGTGCTATGGTTCGCTTGCAAAAGAACAACAAGAAATTCTGAAAGAGATGCAGACAAACCGTTGCGCGGGGTCTGAGAGCTCTTCAGAGAGAAGTAGCTGCTGTTTACTTCACTTTTTTTTTTAAGCCTTGCTGCGGAGAGAAGAGGCGATATTTTCTTCTTATTTGTTGTTGGTTGCGCAACAGAGCTAAAAGCGCTCAAGGCTACTGAAGAGCCGTTGCATCAGGGGCCTGAAATAGGACCAGCAAGCGCATTTTATCGAGCTACGGATAGTCCATTCTCGGACAGGCAATCTTCACTTCTTGATAATGTGAACATGAAGAAGCAAATTTACTCGCTTATTATATTGGTGCGTCCTTCCTTGTATACGCCCTTCCTTGGAATATGCATCAATAAATTGGCACCCTTACCAAATCTCCCTAACTAACTTTCTTGAATCCGTCCAAAATAAAGCTGCTCGATTCATCTTGTCATCCTATTCGCGATATCAAAGTGTTTCATCTCTGAAACAAGCATTCAGCATGCCATCCCTGTCAGCGCGCAGAAAATTTTTCTGTTTATCGTATTTTGATACACTTTATTATAGTAGCACTCGGTTCACCCGGTCGCATATTTTTCCACCCCCTCATATGTCACATCGCGTTGATCATGCCCATAAAGTTAACCCCGTTTTTGCCCGGACGGAAAAGTACAAACATTCACCATTAATATTATCAATAACAGAATGGAATAAACTACCACCCAGAATCGCCACGATAACAGAATCATTGTTATTTCAGTCAGCATTACAAACTTAACTTGAATCGTTACACTTTCGGTAAACATTGTATGACTCTGCCGACTGTTTTCCTACCGCTGTATCCTTTCTTTTGCATGTATTTCACCGTGATTGCATTGTACCCAATTTCAAGGATATAGTGCTATGGTATCTCTGGATGTGTTGTTAATGCGTGCTACTTCCCCATCAGAATTATTTCGTTTGTTTCTTTTTGTTTGATTGATTGTTTAACAAAGAATCGTATACTGGCTTATGTGCCCCCGATGTAATGCCCCCAGCGGACCTTTAGGGTATCTGAACGAATGAATGAATGAATGAATGAATGAATGAATGAATGAATGAATGAAATGGAGGAAGCTGCGCGGTGCCTTCTCAAATGAATCTGGAGTGCCGAAGGCTATGCTGACTATAAGTGAATTGAATTGAAGTTTATTTGCATCATATCCCATTATATCACATACAATGTGTATATGACACTGGAAGCGCGAGGAAAAAGGTGGCTCAATGACCACCTTGGTAAAGCCCCACGCTCCCATATATAGTGGCATCACGCAACATTGGCAGAACAGCTCTCTGGCAAAAAACAATAAAAATTCAACAATAAAACAGCAATAATAGTATTAATGCATTACTGCGCAACAGGGTCAAATGCAACGAATGTATCTGCAACATTGAAAAGACTGATTCTGTGCAGGCATATGTAACGTATACTGTCGCACCCGGGCCGTTCGGACGTTTCTTGCAGGGTAGCTCCTCGAGTGTGCGTTGATTACTTTCATAATTTCAGGTGGCTGCTCAGTTGCAAAACATGTGAAGATTGCTTCGTTATGGTATTAATGTGAATGAAATAATTTAGCGATTGTTTTAGCCTGGTGCAGCCATTGGACAACGAATAAGCACCAGCGGGCAAGTAGTCACCACGCGTTATCGTGGCGCTCAGGCTCGAACCCAGGGTTCATTTGGTAGCGCGCTGAGTCTTCGCGTTGAGGAAACACTTACGCTTGGACATAGGGGGAAAAAAAAGCAGGTTTCATTGAACTTTTATGAAAACTAACCTACCTGACGAAAAAGGGTTCGAAGACCAAACCGTCAGAAGCTAAGAGTTCGCGCCATCAAATGTCTGCATGAGCCGTTTTCCCAGTGCCCAGAGTGCCCTTGTTTACCCAGCATCGTCCTTGAAACCCCTCAGGTCCAGTCCCTTACTGATGAAGCTATCCAGTCAAACAAAGGGCACATGCCCATGACCGATAGCGAATCAAACACCACTGCTCGGAAGACCTGATGCGTGGACTGGTGCCGTAATGTTCCAGTAGACGGAGTCACTCGTTGCGTTGTGCCAGACGCTGGGAACGGGAAGAAGGCAAGGAGCTCCGCTTCGTATACTACTGTAGATCAGTCAGAGCGGTGCAGGCTAATTGCCTTCCTCAAAAACACATGGAGCACATGCGGCACCCTGGACATCGGCTCTAAAACAACGGCGGGTTTTCATCTGTGTTCCACACGGCTCCGAACTGATGCGTGTAATGGATTTATCGCCCGAGCGAAACGCGGGAACCCTTCGCGGGCCCTTTTTTCGCGCAGGCCTGCGCTTTTACCCGATCTTCGGTTGGCCAGATGGCACGCGGCCAGCGCGCCAGCTGTGCTGTCGCAACAGCATGCAAATAGGCAAATGCTCCTTGTGGGGTGGCGCGCATCGCCAATGTGATGGCATTGCTTTCCAGGCTGCCTTCCGACGACGACAAGAATAAGGAAACAGATATAGGTTTTCATTTCCAACGTGTCAATTGAAAATGGTTGGCAAAAGCACAGTCATCAGATGACCAAGACTCTCGCAAAACGGCGTACACTCTCGGACGGAATAACCTGAATCATGCTTTAGTGTTCCAACTCTTTCCCTCTGGCCGTAAAACGGAAAGGTTCGGTGATTATGGGCTCAAGCTCACAAGTAGGATCTATTTGCGCGATTATCAAGCACTTTCTCGATTTCCTAGATAAAAGACTTGATGATGATGATGGATTTTAATGGCGCAAGGGCGACTCAGGCCAAAGAGCGCCAAAATCAAGGTTAATGGTGCACTCAAGTTTATATGATGGAATAGTTGTGATTTTCATGAAGGGATAAAAAACTGGTGTATAGGGCCTAAAAATGTGTTCGCTCTGTAATATCGCTAAAAACAATGGTGTATAGGGCCTAAAATTCATTTGTGATATATAATGGATGCGCAATGTATAAGTAGATGTATTAAAAGATCTCATCCGTCCTCTCAAGGAGGGGCGGGCTGAGACCCACGTCGATAAGAAATTTCATGTAAAAAGCCTACTTGTGATAAAAATTTAAGCACCTGTTTTAAAGGAAACATTGGGTTGTCGCCAATAAAAATGGATGGGTGTGGAGGTATTTGATGAGTGAACAAGGAGGGAAAATGACGTCTTCTTTCTGGTTCCAGTTGTGCACATATGATTAAAACATGTATGACAGTGAGTCGATCACCACATCTCGAGCAGTGTGGTGCAGGAGAGTTGGTTAAAAGATATGTATGGGTTATGTATGTATGGCCAATTCTCAGCCTGCACAGGGCTACTTCTTTAAATCTGTCTTGTTTTTCTGTGGTGTACCTGCCTATTTTTGCCTTTATTGTGTGTAGTTTATTTTCTGATGCTGCGTCCCATTCCTCTTGCCATTGTTGTCGAATTATGTTTTTTATGTGTGGCTTGAGGTCATGATAAGTTATCTTATCAATGTCTGTGTCATTTCGAAGGGCAGCTGAAGCCGCTGGCCTATCAGCTGCCTCATTACCAGGTATACAGCGGTGGCCTGGCACCCAACACAGTGTAATTTTAATTTCTTGTTCATGGGCAAACATAAGGGTGTTATAAAGAGAGTTCAGTACTGGGTTCTTATTTTGCCATTTCCAAAAGGATAGGGACTTTAAAACACTGAGGGAGTCTGTGTAGATGATCGACGTCTGTATTTTATTTTCTATAATGTGTCTCACAGCTAAAAGGATACCATGGCATTCAGCGGTAAATATACTAGTATGTCTGTTCAGGGTTTTGACTGTGAAAACTGTGGTCCATGTGCTGCACAGGAGACTTGAGCAGACTTCGAAGCATCAGTGTAATATTCATCACAAGTGTACTTCTCCTGAAGTGACATGAAGTGCTGCTGTATGGCAATAGGGGATGCATGTTTGCCCACTTCAAGAAACGACAGGTCGCAATTAACACCGTGCATTTCCCAAGGAGCAATTAGGTCTTTTATGGAAGCTGTATGAAGACTGGTAACCGAAACATTCAGATATTCAATGTGCGTGGCAACTCTGATTGGATATGGTGGTGTCAGAGATGGTTTTTTTGAGAAAAGTGCTGTGCCAGTTTTGTCAAGCAGGAGCCGACGACATGGATGGTCCAGTTGGCATAGTACCTTCATAGCATAAGTTAGAGAAGTAAATTGTCTCCTTCGTTGCAGTGACCATCGGTTCGCCTCGACATAGAGGCTAGCAATTGGGCTAGTTCGGAAAGCGCCCGTAGCGAGGCGAAGGCCGAGGTGGTGCACGGGATCGAGCAATTTTAGCGCAGAGGATGATGCTGACCCATAAACCATCGAGCAATAGTCAATGCGTGATAGAACTACACTATTCAGAAGGTTCAGAAGGCAGTCGCGGTCTGTGCCCCATGACCGGTGAGAGAGAATTTTAAGCAAATTCATCGCTTTGAGACACTTCAGTCGCAACTGTTTTATGTGGGGAATGAAGGAAAGTTTTTCGTCAACTACGCCAAGAAATTTATGTTCTTTTTTAAAGGCAAGGCTCTGGCCATTCAGTGTAATGTTGGGGTCAGGCCTGATGCCACGCTGCTTAGAGAAAAGTACACAAACACTCTTTCCAGAGTTAAATTTAAACCCATTATCATCAGCCCACCTGGACAATTTGTTTACACCTAGCTGAATTTGTCGTTCACAGATGGCCAAGTTGCAAGATTTGAAGCTTATCTGGACGTCATCAACATATACAGAACAAGAAATAGTTTTTGGCAGCACGCTTTTTAAAGAGTTCATTTTGACTACAAAAAGTGTGCAACTGAGAACACCACCTTGAGGGACACCATTTTCTTGAATGTACTGCTTTGAATATGCATTGCCAACACGAACTTTGAAGGTCCGTTCAGACAAGTAACTTCGAATTGCATTCAACATGTTTCCTGTGATGCCAAGAGAGAAGAGGTCGCGGATGATACCATAGCGCCAAGTGGTATCATATGCTTTTTCAAGATCGAAAAAGACAGATAAACAATGTTGTTTATGTACGAAAGCATCCCTTGCATAAGACTCAAAGGCAATGAGCTGATCAGCTGTTGATCGCCCAGCTCTAAAACCAGCTTGGTTTTGATAAAGAAGACCATTGTATTCAAGGAAATGGAGAAGGCGACGATTTACCATTTTCTCAAAAAGCTTGCATAGACAGCTGGTTAGTGCGATAGGCCGATAACCAGCAGCAAGTGTGGGTTCTTTTCCAGGTTTTAATATTGGGATGATGATCGCTTCCTTCCATGCTTTAGGAAAGCGTCCTGTGGCCCATACTTTATTATACAGGTAGAGTAGGGTTTCAACAGTGTTCACATGCAGATGCCTGAGCATTCCATATGTGATCCTGTCAGGACCTGGTGCTGTGTTACCACATGTGTCTAGTGCAATCTTCAGCTCCTGCATGGTGAATGGGCTATTGTATCCTCCTGAGGATGGCCTTTTATCATGTATGTGCTTCCTCTCCTCTCTTGCCTTGTGCCGCAAAAAGGAATCTGTATAGTGTGCTGAGCTGAATATGTATTCAAAGTGTTGCCCTAGTGTGTCTGCTTGATGTTCAAGAGAGTCACCACTGGTGCTGACAAGGGGCGTTGGGACTGTGCTATATCCTTTAAGTGCTCTTATCCTGTTGTGAACTTTGTGTGCGTCAGAATAGGAGTTCACTGAAGAAAGGAATGATGACCAGCTTTCTCGCTTGGAGATGCGTCGAATACGCCTGCCATTTGCCTTTGCACGCTTAAAGGCTATTAGGTTTTCGGCTGTGGGGTATCGGCGTAGTTTCGACCATGCCCTGTTTTGAGTTTCACGAGCTGTCTTACATTCTGCATTCCACCAGGGTCTTCGTTTATTTCGTGGCTTACTTGACGTCTGTGGAATGTATTTTTCTGCTGCCTCTATGATGTGCAGCGTGATTAAGCGTTGAGTTTCATCAACGCCTAAGTCAGTAACTGATGAACTGGACAATGATGAGTGTTCCCTGAACATCTTCGAGTTGGCTGCATTTTCTTTGAATTTTCTGGGATTCGACACATTTTCATTTCCGTTCCCAGTATATTTTATTAAGATCGGAAAATGGTCACTTCCGTATAGATTGTTAATGACAGTCCACTCTGTAGCTGCCAGGAACATCGAGGAGCCAATGGCTAGATCTATGGATGTGTAAGAGTTATAAGCTATATTGTAGTAAGTTGGCCGTTTCGTGTTTAGTAAGCATGATCCCGAGGACAATAAGAATTTTTCGATTAGAACGCCTCGGGAGTCCGTTCTTGTACATCCCCATAATGGGTGGTGAGCATTAAAGTCTCCGACCAGCAACCAAGGTTCCGGAAGTTGATCAATCAATTTTTCAAAACTTTCGCTACTTAGCTTATAAGTTGGAGCAATATACAGGGAACATACGGTTGTTATTTTGCCATAAACTAAGCTTCTGATTGCCACTGCCTCTAAGTCTGTGTTGAGTGAGATGTTTCGAGAGGGGATTGATTTTTGTGTTACAATGGCAACGCCACCAGAGGAGTGAGAGCTGCCTTGCCTGTCGTTCCTGAATACATTATATTGATTAAGGAAATTTGAGTCTGCTGGTTTTAAATGGGTTTCTTGCAGACAAAGTATGTTTGGTTGATAGTCCGCAAGAATTTCATATATATCATCTAAATTTTTAAAGAGTCCTCGGCAGTTCCAATAAATGAGGAGCGCCATAATTAAAAGTTATTTAAGGGACAAGTTTAAATTTAGGTTTGTAGGTCCTTGGGACCTGTTATTGGGACTTTTCCCTTTCTTTTTCGCTCCAGTGAGCTTTGCCGCCTAGGCAGCTGGGGTGAAGAAGTTGTGTCCATCGCATCTTCAGATGCGGTGGACGACTGTGCAGAAAGCACAGGATTGTCAGTTTTAGGCCTCGACTCATGGGTCGAGGCCTTTGGGCCGGCTGACCTGGGGGCCCGCGCAGCCAGCTTTGCGGGTGGTGGTGGAGTAGCTCTAGCTGACTCCACCGAGGGCGCAGGTGGCGCTGCCCTGGAAGAACTGTGTGCTTCCTGGGCAGGCGCCGACGACCGCTGTGATGCCGCGCCCTGCTGCGTCACAACGGAGTAGTGTGGCTTTTGAGGAAGAGAAAGCCGCTTTCATGCCTCTCCGTAAGATATGTTTTCGGTGACTTTCAGTGTAATTATTTCTTTTTCTTTTTACCAGTATGGGCATGAGCGTGAATAAGCTGGGTGGTTACCTTCACAGTTTGAGCAGAGAAGCAGCTGTTCTTCGCAGTTGTCTGTAGGGTGTTCGTGCGAGGCACACTTTGCACATGTGAGTTGGCCACGGCAACTCTGAGAGCCATGGCCATATTTCTGACATTTGAAGCAACGGCGTGGGTTAGGGATGTAGGGCCTCAGTTTTATCTTTGTGTAGCCTACTTCGACAGATTCTGGGAGAGTGCTTGCAGCAAAGGTGAGTACAATGTGCTTTGTTTCTATCTCTTTGTTATCTCGTCTGATCTTTATCCGGTAAACATCTGTGACATTTTGTTCCTTCAGGCCTTCAAGAAGTTCTTGTTCACTCACATACCTAAGGTCATCATCAGAGATGACTCCTCGGGCAGTGTTTAGTGATCGGTGCGGGCTAATCTGTACCGGTATTTCTCCAAATGATTCGACTGCACTTAGCTTCTGATACTGATGATTGTACATTAATTCTAGTAACAGGTCACCGTTTCCAAGTTTCTTTATCTTATAGCCCTGGCCAATGGCCTCAGTCAATGTTCGGGAAACAACAAATGGGGACACAAGTCGTGCAGTGATTTCCTCGTGGTCACTGTGGACCACGTGGAAACGAGGAAAGTTGTTTATGTTCTTTGAGCAGAACATGGTGGTCTCGGTGCGCCCCCTTTTAGAAGGAGGACGATCGGGGTTAAGGAGTTTAGATGCCATAAAAAATTGTATTGTTCGGCTGCAGTGCCAGCCACCCACCATGGAGCCCAACGAGGGGACGGGACAGAAATTGTCAATTCCTGCCCACGCCAGCTGTACACCGTAACTATAACCCAATATGGCGTAACTCAGGGTAGCTAGCCACACAAGGTTAACCCTCGCCGCCTGGAAGTAGGAAGAAATGAAGAAGGTAAGAGAGGACAGGACAGTTCTAAGAAAGAAAATAGGAAAGTGAAAGATGGAGGGGAGAACAGGAAAAGGCGACTGCCGATTTCCCCCGGGTGGGTCAGCCCGGAAGTGCCGTCTATGGGAAGCGTGGGCCAAAGTGGTGTGTTGCCTCCGCCGAGGGGCCTTAAAGGTCCAAACACTCGGCATCGGCTCAACCACCAGGATCCCCTTTTCCCCAGACACGACGATGCCACGCACGGCTAAGCGTGGGTGCTTGGGGTCCGTGGTGTCGCACAAAACACACAAACACCTGCTTTAACAGGTGCCCCCTACGGGTAGATAAAGGACTTGAATAGTTTCACCTCGAAGCGCGGTCGTGATATCCTGTTGAGACTGTATACATGCTTGGCGGATGGCATTAAGGCATGAAACAGAGTTGTAGCGCTCTAAGAGTGCACCAACAAGGCCCAATTGTCGTCGAGAAAAAAAAAAATCATGAATGCGAGCCAGGGGATAAACCATTAAACGGGGCCTGCAGAGTGGTCACTAAATTCAAACGCGAAAACTATAAAAGGGGCCTCACTGGCACTGCAAATCACCGCAGAACCAGTTTGGCCGATCTTTTGGACTGCATAGTGCATTGGTGTAATAATTATGATGTATTCCCGTTACCCTGGATGCTCCGTGCACTTCTATACGCGTTATAGTGCGTGCAAGCGCCGAAACATTTTACGCACATAGAACACATCCGCCGAAAACTTTCCCTGCAAACGAGTCGTAGTTCTCAAATGTGTATTGCATTGCTCGTGATCTGCCCATTACGCGTAGGAAACGAACGGCGACTTGCGCAGCACTAGCTTGCCACTTTCTCGAATAAAGCAGATATTTGAGCGGCAACGTCCGAGAGGAAAAATTGTGACTCTATATAAGTGGCTGGTACCTTAATTTATTAATCTCAGCGCTAGAGATACACATTATGCTGCGCAGTGGCATCAGCTTGAGAATCCAAATAAACATGTAATGGACGAAGACACGTGTGCCAGTGTCGTAATCCATCGAGCCGACCGGAGCTCCAGCAAACACAGGTACAAATTTCAAAAGCGGTAGAAATGTCGAAGGAGTGAACGCTGAGACCCCTGTGCACGGTGCACTGAGACTGTGTAAGAGTGATTTAGCCGGGACGAAAAATCTCGCTGAGCGGTTTGACAGAGTAAAGAAGCGACTTCTCTCTACCCCTTTTAGGAGCTTTTTGCCTTCTCTCTACCGCTAGCCTGGAACGTGTTTCGCTGTTCATGGAGAATTCCGTCTTATGCTCAGCTGCATGATGCAACCTTTGCAAAGACTGAAGCCCCGCTTGGGCAGCACAGCAATTGATCTTCCTGCGAGGCGCACTCTATAGCTTGGCCGCGCCCTCTCTCTCTCTGCTCTTAACTGCCCTCCCGAGTTGGCAGTAATCCCGGATAAAACAGAGGCAGGCAGCTGCGTACTTTTGGAGACCAGGGGAATAAATCACAGAAGCCAACCCGGGCACCAAACTTCGGCTTCTATGAGTGTATTCTGGGCTACGGCCGCCGGAAATGTTATAGGGTGAGTTGAATGTCTCGAGCTGAGCGGAGTAGATCTAGAGATAGGTTGGTTGGTTGGTTTGTGGGGTTTAACGTCCCAAAGCAACTCAGGCTATGAGAGACGCCGTAGTGGAGGACTCCGGAAATTCGACCACCTGGGGTTCTTTAACGTGCACTGACATCGCACAGCACACGGGCGCCTTGCTTTTCGCCTCCATCGAAAAGTGGCCGCCGAGGCCGGGATTCGATGCCGCGTCCTTGGGAACAGTAGTCGAGCGCCGTAACCACTGCGCCACCCCGGCGGTGTAGATCCAGAGATCCAGAGATAGGTATGCGCAGTGTCACATTGCTGTCCCCGACAAAATGATTAAGTTAGACTCTACAATGCTTAGGCAATGAAAAATGTGCTGCGGAAGCGGCGAACCTGCTGATTTTTCCCCTTTCTGATTGCGGCGCTTCAACAATTTAAAACAAAAAATATATTGTAGCGTGTGCAACAGCAGCCGCTAGGCGGCTGCTAATCGAGAGTCTCGTGCGCGGACTTGAAGAAGTGGCCCCGTGGCGTTCGATTAGAAGAGGCTGAAGTTGGCTGCTGTCTCTCGGTGCTCTGGACCTGCTCTCCTGTGCCTGCGAGATCAACCCCCATTAAAAACCAACCTTCTGGTTACGGGCCTAAGCGGCTACGTGACAATATTTAATAAACAAGAAATCATTACTGCATAATTAAAGACGCCGAAATGCCTGATAATGAACTCTTGTGTGGTAATGCTATGAGCATATAGAATTACTTTCGCGGCAGCAGAAGGAGACCTGCGTAGTGCAGCCCACATTGTACGGGACTTTCAAACGATTATATAGGTTGAAATGAGCCCATACGAAGGATACGAGATCCCTATACCTTCTATCAAATAAGTGTGAAGTGACTGTTCTCATTCACGGGGAGCGTGCGGTAATAGCGAATGGGAGACAATAATTGAGTGAGCGGCCGGATTTTATTTTCTGTATTGAACATCATTTCGACCGATCATGCAAAGCTATTTTGTCGATATGATCGCCACACCCGATGCACACAGGCAGCAGCCATGAAAATGAACCAGAACTATACGACCGAAGCTTTTGTTGTTTATCTTCGAGATTTCAGTATGTTTATGAGCATCCCTCAGGCAGCGTACACGTGCTCTAATCCCCCCGTGTACGTACCCCCTTCCCCCCAATCTAACAAGGGTGGAGGAGGTATCTCTGAGACGGCTGAGAGTTGGAGTGGCCCTTACACCCGCCGTTCGACACCAGTGGCAAAGTCCTACTATTCCAGTTCTCTTCAAATGCCCACACTGCGAAGAACCCGCTTGCGACACCACTGTCCGGCATCTGATATGGACATGCCCAGGAACTTCGCATATACGCAAGACCATTTTACAAAAAGCTGGACTTTCACCGACTAATGACTCATTTCCACTTATTTATAACAAACAACATTTATGCACGCAGTTTATGTGACTTCTTGCATATGTCTGCACTCCACACATTTCTGCGATTCTACCAACTTTTAAGCCGTGTGGCAAACTCAGCGCCATAAATAATAATAATAATTCAAGAGCCCAAGTCATTGTCTCTGATATCTCGGAATTGTCTCGGGGATTGTGTCGGAAACACCGAGAAACTCGCTCATGTTCAGCTGCAATACTTGAAGCTCATCAAGAATGCTGTTGGATGCCGACCGAGTCATTTGTGGACGAGTAACTGATTGCAATAGTCGAGTGATTGTATGTGCCCACCAAGTGATAGATCCGTGAACTTCGACAGCTCACACACGGCGGCGTAAAGATAGCTGAACTTTGCCAGGATATAACTGACCTGACGGTAACACATGTGCTGATCTGCACGATCAAGTTGCGGACGTATACCGTCATTTTGTAACTCGCGTTTGCAGGAAGCAACGGAAATTCTACGCAGCTCGAAGTGGTTGCTTTTCCTGTAGTCATTTACAGCTTCTAGGTATGCAATGGATGACGCTGTATTCTCGTTTGGTTTGGTTTGGATTGTGGGGTTTAACGTCCCAAAGCGACTCAGGCTATGAGAGACGCCGTAGTGGAGGACTCCGGAAATTTCGACTACCTGGGGTTCTTTAACGTGCACTGACATCGCACAGCACACGGGCACCTTGCTTTTAGCCTCCATCGAAAAGTTGCCGCCGAGGCCGGGATTCGATCCCGCTTCTTTGGGAACAGTGGTCGAGCGCCGTAACCACTGCGCCACCCCGACGGGGTTGTATCCTAGTTTATTACTGAGGCGGCCGATAGGAAGTCGGCCTGCCAAAAGTAGGGAAGAGGAGAATCGATCGAAATTCTAAGTTTCCCGAGGGCGAAGACGGAAAGAATTTTGGCAGCAGAAACACGATGACAATTGATTCATTAGGCTACTCCTCTATATTCCTGTCGGCACCTTTAAAATGTTAAGATTAATGGTTCCCACCTGCCTTGCTGATAGCGACAGATATCGACCGCTTATAATAAATTATAAGCTAGGGCGACATCTCATTTTCTTCGTTGTCAGGCAGTGATGTCGGCAAGCCTATTCATGGCTTTCAAGCCATAGCTTAGTTTCGGCTCTAACATCGCCCATTTAGTGCATGCGCCGACACATAACTCAGATGACTGCGTTCTCGTACAGTGCATGAGGGAACATGTTCGATACGGGCAGAACTGAACGCTTTTCGAATATATAGTGGCCTTAATTATAATCCGTAGCAATATAACATGGCCTGCCTCACAGCTGTTCCCTGTCTTTCCCAGCAAAAAATCGCTTAGCATATTACACAACTATATAGCAAACCTGTAACCAAACTAGATTGCCTCGACAAATGTTTTTCGGGACTACTTTTTCGCAACCACACCATGAGTGCGAAAAGGTATTTCCAAGTAAACGAGGTTTGGGTCTAACACATGGGTCAATTCCCTGATGAAAACAAGATGCAATAACATTTTTTCTTTTTTTGTGCAAAATGCTGAGGTGAAAACCGACGGTATATATCAGCACTTTGTTGCGGTCGCTTTAGTCCGTTGAACAGCATTACAAGATTAGCGAGAAGTAGTCTTCTTCGTCCATGTCTTGTGTGAAAGTTCTGTGTCGCTTGCGTTCATCTAGAATATCATGATTTTTAACATACAGCGGGTAATGTTTCAGTGGAAGGGGAGGAGAAGGAAAGGCGGGCAGGTTACCGGAAAAAGAAACCGGTTTGCTACTCTACACTGGGGAAAAGGGATGAAGACACATGAAGGTGAAGCAAGAGATGGAGTAAGAGGGGAAAAGGAGTCAGCAGGCGGATAGCACCTTGGAAAACCACAGCCTGTAGTGCATGCCCCACTCTCTCAGGAAATGGAGGAGTGCCTGGCAGGCCTTCATCGTAAATGATCGCCGCGGTCAATCTTTACCTCCGTAAGCGTGCGTGGGTCAAGATTGTCCAGGGCACGGTGCAGAGGTCGCCTTCCGGCACTGTATTGAGGGCATTCAGTGAATCCTCCTCTAAACGTAAGAGCGGTGCTGGAGCTTGCGAAGTGCAGTTCGCGCGCAATGTTCTTGTGTTAGTGGTTGTCGCGAGTACTGCAACCGCGATGAGGAACAGTCGTTGAACCGCCGTCATTGCCGAAACCTTATGAGGAATACGTTTAGCTATTGTTATTTCGAAAACAATGCTACTCCCATTTCTCCCTTCGCGTAGCCAAGGTCGGTAGGCACGTTTGACTTTTAATGACCCTAGATGGCTGTGACGTCATACCAGCTGCGAGAGATGGGCTATCAAGTCGAGTCGTCGGGTGGCGGTGGTCGGTAGGTACGGCGCGCCGCGGATGAGATGACGTCACTGTGACGTCATACCAGCTGCCAGAGATGGGCTACCAAGTCGAGTCGTCGGGTGGCGAGTCGAGTCGAGTCGTCGCTAGGCACGCGCTGCTGCTGGATCCGCGCTGCTACCGAGTGGAGGCGCTGCTGTCACTTCTCTCGCAGTTGAGAGGAGGAGAAGGAAAACGATGGGTATATAAATGCTCGCGCTTGCTCAGCTGAGGCACTCGCTATGCATCCTGATGAACAGAAAGAAAAGGCACGCCTTCTCGACGAAGTCAGGGAACGACAGCGGGCTACAGAGACAGATGAAGAACGGGAACAGTGTCTCGCTCGACGGTGCCCTCACGATGCGGCTAGACGAGCGCGTCGCGCTTCTCTTGAATCGTCCTCAACTGGTGACGACTCCGAATGGAATGTAATGGACGCTTTTTACAGTGAAGACTCTTTGTCAACGTGTTCACTCAGCAGTCAAGAATATAGGAATGCAATTGAACGAGAGTAGAAAACTGGGCAAGTTGGTATGTATTCATGTTGTATGTGGTGCCACAACAAGATGAATAGGAATGCAACTAGGCGGCAACGACGCGTTCAGGGAACAGAAGAAAAATTTATTTCGCAACCTACCGGGCTGAACTAAAGCTAAGTCCCAGCTAATTTTTTTTCTTAAAGCGATCCGAGCCCCGTCCGTGTTCCCTAGCCTCCGGGCCACGTGCCTGCACATTGTCATCGAGCAGCGAACGTGACATACAAAAATATTTACTTGGATGGGTCTACTCGAGCAGAGGAGGTTGCGCTACGGAGGATCCTGGTCGGGGTTGCCCTGCTATGACACAAACATGGCCTCAATATCGATATTTATATCAACGTCCAGGATGTCCTGTCTGCAAGTTACAAGATCATGAGGCAGATATTCACCACTTGTTGTGGGTTTGCCCGGCACTGAAGCCGACGGGAATTCGGCACCTGACGGCAGTGGGGCTTTCGCCGAACAAATCATCTTCATACATTGCATGGACGCAAGGACCTTAACATCCCTCTTTTTTGAACTTTATGAAAGCAGCCAACTGTGTTTTTTGTTTCATTTAATACCCCCTTTAAATTCTTTTATGCCATTTTGCGCTGAGGGAATAAACAACGTTAATAAAAAAATACGTTATGCGGATGATGCCAAATTGCCTCATTTCCATCTTCTAAAGGTTGAGGTGCTGTAGCAGCCTTCGAGAGCAGTAACTGCGGAATGTTAGGATATTGGTTATATGGAGGTTAAAAAGAGAGGTAGAAAAAAGGTGGCTTCGTCCACTGGACCAAAGATCTGGTCGTATTAGGAAGGGCGCCTTTCGTAGCTCAGCATTTGTGCCGCGATAGCGTTTTATGTGCATTCTCATATATCTTCACGTGCGTCAGCGCTTGGCACCGGTTCGGTAGTTAATGGGAGTCAGGCTGCGGAGAAAAAATGGCCAGCGTCGATTTATGGGTGCCATTCCTCGTGCGCCCATTATCGCCCCTGCTGCCTGTGTGTACCTTGGCGTCCCAGTTTTACTGCCGACAGCGAGCTGTCCGAAAACGGGAGGCGGGGATTTTTCTATTCTGGAGAATGTGCGCGCAGCCGAGCCTTCACTCCCAAGTTGGAATACGTGTTAAAGTGCCGAGATAGCAAAAACGAAAAGCCCTGGGACTATCTATGCTGACGTGGACGAAGAGTCAAGTTGGCGCCAACGACATTCGTTTGGTTCGGAGAGCCGGAGAGCTTCTCTGTTGAAGCTTTATTGGGAGCAGTTTAAGGCTGACTTGAATCTATTCTCTTCCGGCTCATTGACTCTATTTAGGAGGTCTTTGGGGAATGACGATTATGGTAAGCAAGATTTTGCATAGATGACTTCTCTGTTTATATGTTTCCCAGACGTATTGTAGTGAGCCGGAAATGTTGTACACCGCGCACGATTCGGCAAACGTGCCACGTAGCGGCAGTAGCATGCTGCTTCCCATGAGCAGCAGCACATACACAAATCGAAATGAAAAAAACCGACAGGCTTGCAAACAACGGTTGGTGCCATCTCAGCTGTTGGCCCCGCCCCCTTTCCCTAGTGATGGATTTTACGCAGGAAAACTAAAGCCAATGTTTTCGATCAAGAAAGCCCCAAAAATACACACCTCAAATGTCGTCCTTCCCGACTGCTTTATCGGAGAGTGACCCATAAATTCGCTCCTGGGCTCTTTCAGGACGACAGTGCAGCTATCACGTCTGCTCCCAAAGTAAGTTAATATATAGTGCAAAACAAATTCACAGACGCTCACTGAGATAAAATGGCATAGACGCGTTAGCGTGCTTTTGTCAAGCATGTTACATGAGTATGCTATCTTTAAGGTAAAGAAATGCGAATACAGCAGGCAACGTCATATCAAGAGCGCCAGCAGGCACTCCCCGAGTGTATCAAAGCGAACGCCGCGGTCTGATTTCGTCTCTTCTGTCCTTCTCTCGCTGGACACCAGGCTCCACTTTCTACCCTCTTTTATTCCTCTTCTGACCGTCATGTTCACTCACCACACAGCCAGGGGAACCTGAACCGGAACCGAAGCAAAAGCTGAAACCGAGCCCGACTTTTTTCCGCCATCTTAGAACTGCACCCGAACTGGAACAAATCGGAGGAACCGTGCGGAACCAGTTCGGGGTATACGGTTCCGTTCCACTTTTTCTGGCAACCTACCTTCGTTGTTTATTTCTTTTATCGCTCCTTGTAAAGCGCTCTTCTCGCTTATTTCCAAAGCGCCACTGCACACTGAAAACATCACAACCATGCATATTGAAAAATAGTCCCTTGCAAAAAGGTGACATAAACAAAGGAAAATATATTGCCACATGTATAGCACCAATCTCTGGTGTTGACTGTCGTTTCATCCCGAACACGGCTGGTCACTGCACGACACAATGGCACCGCTCGTGAAGAAAATTACCCATTCGACAGCCTATAGCTTCTTAGTTACTGAAATAATAGCATCTAATTCGTAAGTTGAGTTACACATTTAGATAAACAGATATATAACCATATAGAACTAAAAAACGAAATGGCACACTATTGAAAAAATGTCATGCAAATCATTTTATTTTCCTATGGTTCGACGTCGCAATAAGTAGCATGAAACATGCATAGCAGCCGTATGTGATGCGACGCCAGCAGATTCAATTGGGTTGACCGAGACTGCAGAATGATAAGCCGACGCTGATGGTGGAAAGGTCGCCTTGGGCAGTAATTTACCGGTCTGTTCTTGAGTTGCATCTGAACATAGCACAAAGATGATACCGTAAGTCGATTTCCCACTTTCTCTTCTCTTCCTTTTGTCTCTAGCGATGCTTTCTTTCTTTATTTTCCCTGGTAAGTTGAACTCTGCCAGGAGCAGAAGTGGGCATCTTCATGAGGTCGAAACCTCATGAGGTCGAGCTCAACCTCAAAATGACCTCAACCTCTCGGAGTGAGGTGAGGTTGAGGTGAGGTCGGCGACAGCTCGAAATGTTTTGAGTGAGGTCATGAAATTGGACCTCAACCTCACGCGTGAGTTAGAGGTTGAGTGAGGTCGTCATTGCGTGAGGTCGAAATTGTGATATCCAAACTTTTTACTGCTGCCGCGGCTTACTTCGAAGAGCGCCCCTCCTGACGCGGGGTTCGAGCGTACTGCCGCGGTGTTCGGTTACCCTCCATTCGGAAGACAGGATGCCGCACCCCTTCCCAGCTTTCAGTGTTCCACCGTAATGTCCGCAGTCCGAGGACGCTTCCCTCTGGCCTTCTTGAAATGAATGCTTTTTATTATTATTTTAATTTTTTTATGCACGAACTCCTCCTGCCGCCCGCCCTTCCACCCCTGCTCCATTTGACTTGTTTGTGCTGATGCTTGCCGCCGGCTCAAACACCCGGAAGCGCGCAAAGCACATAACTCACGGTGACCCACGGTACTTTTGTCGGGTGCCGCAAGCAAGCAAGCAAACTAAAAAGCGAAGAAAATTCTCTTTGCGCAGACGGCATGGCGCAGTACTGTTTGTCGTGTGCGTGCCCGTTTCTAGGCGCTGGCGTCACAGCTGCTGCCTTACATTCGATGAAGGATCCCGCTGTACATTACATGGAAACTTAACAGAAACTGGTGCAGTTAAATTGTTAGAGGACGTGATACTGACAGTACAGACATGGCAGTAATTAAATGACAGTAATGAAATTACTGCCATTCAATTACTGTCAAGTTGTTTTGTTTACTAGCTTCACTTAGTTTTTGCATGAATGGAAACTAGAAAATAACTTAAAAGAAAGCAACTTAAATGAGTTGCACGTAGCTCCTTGTCCTGTCCCTCTTGTCTGATTGTGGTGTCTCTGTTGCGCTTTACATAGGTTTACGAGCATGAACCAACTAGCCCAGCAACGCATTTTACTGCAAACGTAATTGAATTACTCCGTAGAAGGGATTGTAATGTAATTTCATTACTTTTTGGGAGCAGTAATGAGTAATGTCATTTATTTACTTTTCTGCGATTTTCATCAAAGAAATTAGTAATATAACTTAAAATTTCTTTTCAAAACTAATTTTGCCATGTGTGGTCACTGACAGATAAAATAAGAAATACATGAACAAACCAGGAAAACCGGCGCAAGACTGTCTGAGCATTCTATCGAGCATTATACCCTTTCGAAAGGTACGCTGTCTATTCCGGTCCTGTAAATTTATATTCTTACATTCTCCAGCATAACCTCTCTTTGGTCTTGTGCTCCTTGTTCCTTCTAATAGAATCACAGGTGGCCCCGAACAACTGCAACGCCTAATTATTGCAGCATGGGATGAAGGTACTAGCGTTCCTTACATAACCAATACAGCGTTAAAACATGCAAGAGGATGATACGGACGGTACAGCTTATAAGACGCGGCTGGTATTGAGAAAAGTAGCCTGCGCATCTTAACCATTTACCGATATATATATATATATATATATATATATATATATATATATATATATATATATATATATATATATATATATATATATATATATATATATATATACGGGCTTTGTGTAAAGTAAAGCCCAATAAAAAAAAATGTTTTTGCTGCGCTAAGGCCCTTTGTTTATCTCTGAAGTTCGATTGAAACCAAGCAATGCAGGAGGAAGGAGTATGGTAAGGGATTCTTAACTTCATAATATCAGGTCTCTCTTGAAATTTCTTAGTTATGCGTAGAGAAAAAAAAAGAAAGAAAAGCGCTCTCGTACATGTTTTTGTCAGCTAACTTAGTATTGAGATGGTTTCTGGCTCGGCATTTTGGTGTCTAGACGGACGAATTGTTGTGGCAAACTGAGCGTGTCTCTTTTGTGCTGCCGCCTGCTCGAGACAGACAAATCAATCGGATGAAAATTTTTTGTGGTCAGATGTCGGAGTAATATATTCAGACATTCGTTTTTTTTTTTTTTTTTTTTTTTTTAATTGAGATGAGCGTCAATGAAACCGATTACATGCTAGCACAGAAATGCAGCACTAAGTCGATGTCTTAAACAATTCTATACGCTCTGGGAACCGCACTTCTCTTCTGTTTTCAGTGTGCGACATTTTTTAGCCCTTTCGTCAACATGGTATTTCTTTTTATATATTTTCTTGAATGTCATTTACGTTCGCGTACTGCCCAACAGAGAACAGGCTTATTCCCTCAAAGTTGGCTCTTTCTTTGTATCTTTCCAGAGGTTCATATCATAACCCTCCTTTCCACTTACCGGCACAGCCATTTGGTTTTTCTCTTTATTTTTGTTGCAAGTATTGCAAAGCGCGATGTAGTCTCTGAAAGCGGAGCTGACACACATACGCCACTACATTTGGTGTGCATTGCTGACAGTTCGGCATTCACCGCATGAGGAAAACCAGATGCCTTGAGACGGACAGCGAACGAGCGCGTGCACAGCAGGGAGCGCGGTCCCTTCGGGCTGCGTGGTCGCCTCCTTTTTGTTGTTGCCTTTATTTTACGCTTATGTGCTGTAACTATATGACCCTAACGGGGAAACGGCTTCTCTGGATGCACTTGCGGTGCATGCGGCGAAGCAGCTTCGGAACATCACCGTGCAATTTATTACTTCAGTCTTTAAAGGAAAACAAGTGAATACCACAAAGAAGCTCGTCTCAGACTTGTTGGCGAAATGGTATCCAGGATTCTGTTGGGACGTACAAAAATTTATATCATCTCTTTTTTTTTCTTTTTGTGACGCGGGTGGGAGTTGGAAATTTTGCTCCGGCGAAATTTGACGAGCGAACCGATGTTCACGACAGCAAAATGGCTCACGTTTAACCCTATTTCCTAGCTGTTCCGACCCCTGTAATTTTTTTCATGTAAGGGTGGTGTTCGAAGAAGCAATTTTGCCAATTCTTGCAATACGCCACGGGATCACAGAGTTGTCGGCAAACACCTAGAGATTGGCCGGTGGGACCTTATAACATCAACAGCATTCCTCTTCGAAATTTTCTGAAGGTATTCCTGTTCTTTTTTTCTAATTTATTGAATTCGGTCGCAAGATAATGTTCAGATTATTAAAAAGAAGCTTGGCAACGATGATTTCGTTTTTCAAATAAAAGAAAAAGAGCATATTTTCATTGTTGTCATCGTCAGTAGGGTCCACAGCATTTGTATTTTCAGTATATAGTAAGAACTGGCTTGATTTATTCCTAATACAAATCTTATTCACGTGGAACGGATGGAATAAACTCTTTGTATTGCATTATGGGTCTATGCGTAGTAATGTGGTACCCATGCAGGCCTTAGATTGAAACCGATCAAAAAGGGTAGGCGAGGAGAGGGAGAGCATTGCTACTTTATTGCGGAATTGGACATGTAGTCTCCGGAGTTTTTCTGCTTTTATCCATATATTAATTATTGTATAAAATTTAGAGTAAAATACAACCTTCATACGACAAAATTCTGGCTTTCCTATATATCCTAGGATTACCGAGAAATGTATAATTGCTTTAATTACGGTTTAATTTATTGATCTTTTTTTTTTTTTTTTTGAGGTCGAGCGCCCGACCTCAACCTCACATTTTGAGTTTGAGGTGAGGTTGAGTGAGGTCGCCTGTGTTCACCTGAAAAGTGAGGTGAGGTCGCCTGGGGGACCTCAACCTCAATCGCTGAGGTTGAGGTTGAGTGATGTCGCCAAATATTTTTTGAGTTTGAGGTGAGGTCGAGGTTTTTGAGGTCAAATGCCCACCTCTGGCCAGGAGTGATGCTCGGATGTTCAAATATGTAGACTGAGCAGAGCAAGCAGCTAAGCATATGATTATTTGCGCAATAATAATAATAATAATAATAATAATAATAATAATAATAATAATAATAATAATAATAATAATAATAATAATAATAATAATAATAATAATAATAATAATAATAATAATAATAAAAGCAGCTAAGCGGAAATACTGCTGGGAGTATTAATTCACGAGCTCTCTTTGGTGTGCTGTAGTTTGGGCTCGTACAACTATGGTGTTGAGAAAAAGAATGCGTTTCATCGCTTTATCCAATCACTGATTCGAACACCTAAAACAGTCTAGAAACATGGCGCTGAAAGCTAGAAGTGCAATATTAAGAGAAAACCTAACTAATGAGTAGCCTGGTATGCGTGTTGTGCGGTGACGAGGGAGGTGGGGACAAAAATCTTGAAAAGCAGGGAGAGGGACGAGGTCAAGCAGACCGAAGGAACCTGCGACTAGGCCCTGAGGAGGAGGGAATTGCAGTAATTGAGCAATAGGTGAACTGCAGGTAGAGAAAATGAAGAAAAGAAAAGCCGGTTAGGCGCAGGGAAGAGGCAAGCTTTAAGGAACAATACAGCAGGAAGTAAAATGAAAAGCAAGATAATGGTGAATTTAGTCTTCATTCCACTGCTGCTCGTGTGGATGAGACCGTTTACAAAACACAGGGTCCCTGAAACTGTCCCTGTTATCGTTTATTTTTTTTTTTCTGAACCCGTTTCAACCGGTTCGGGCAGGGTCAACCGATTCGAATCGGAACGAAACGCGTTTCCGCGGAGCCGAGCTGAACCCGAAAAAATATTCTGGTTCGACACCCTGCACACAGCAACTTTGAGTCTTCGTCGACACCGGGAGTTTCTTCTTCTTCTTTTTTCTTTTTAGAACGGGGTGTTTCTGATTGTCAGGCGCCAGCGCACCAATGTCACACACAATGTCCCCCAATCAAGCTCAAACCCATGTCATGTGACCATATAACGTAATGACAGGGGCTGTGAGGGTTCGGAGTCACACGCCGCTGGACATTTTTTTCCCCGGAGGTGGCGCTTCTAACGAAGATGCGTTGCGAGTAATATAAAAACAAGAATTCAATAAATAGAATGATAGTATAGTTAACCAATCTAAAACAATAATTAAGATATAGGGAGAAAAATGAGCATGATAGCTTCTGCTACCACCCTGTTTCAAAGGGGATGCTCCTATATTCCATCTATCCATCCGTTAATAAAAACCAGTTCAGATTACATTGAAGCATAAGAAAAGAGAAGGTGTGAGCAGCAGTACACGGATAAATGTGCGGAAGCGTGCTGAGAGATTTCTTCGTGTCGAATCTCTGTGCTCTTTGACAACCTCACTTATCGCGTCGACGGGTGGGATTAAGCGATCTTGGATATATTCGTTAGTACGCCTGTTAGTATGCAAATACTATAGAGCTGTGATTGCTCCTAACTCGTTTGGTACTTGTTTATTGCAAAAGGTGCAGACATAGGGAGGTGATTCCGATAGCGAATAATACTGAAGGCGTTTTATGCGTTAATGGGGCGTTTTACGCGCATGTTAGGTCATCAAGCTAAATTGGCTACTGCCCAGTAGGTTTGAAACGTTGTCGCCGGCTTCATTTTGCGCTTTTCGGGCACCAAGCAATTCATTCTTTATTGAGTGTCTCCACTGGCCTTGTGAGCCCTTCCTCAAATGTAGACTAGCTCTCTCGATCTGCATTCCTGCTTGTGTTCTCCGGCTCATGTGTAAAGTTGATCACACAAGATTTGACTTGGGATATTTTTTGTTTTAAGTGATCTTGAGTCGTTCGCAGGCACCGGTGGGTAAATAAAGAGAGATGGAAGGAGTACAAAGAAATTGCGCACGCGAGTATGCGTTTGAAGATGACACACAAGCCGGCTACGCGGTGAAAAAAATGACGGAAAACCAACTAGCCCGACAGCTGTCCTCTTCATGTAGGTATATTTGTAGCTCCGCGGGCACCTTTTCTTCGTTCTCCGCTGAACCCTGTCTTATGATATCCCTCGTCGCAACTGCCTCTTGCAAGGCAAGACTTCTCGGTTTCTGCATTCGTCGAAAAATTCTGCCTCCTGAACTGTTGAAATTGTTCGGAGGCTTTGATCCAACAACTGGTCAAAAAAAAAAAAAATAGTCAGCGCTTGTGTGTCATACTTGTCCCTCCGTGCGTTGTCCTCTTCCGGCTGTGTGCTGCAAAAAACGAGCGAATACGTTGGCCTGAATTCACCCATCGATCTTTTTTTTTTTTTAAATGCTTCGTGGAGTTGATGCGTGTCACCATCGTCATTAACGTTGAGCTCATATCGAGCAATCTCATCTGTTTGGCACAGACGAGCTCGATTCTTCTGTTGACATGGTCGGTATATTGCGCTATTATACAAGTCAGGAGCTCAGATCCTTGACAGGAAGGATAGAGTTTTATAAAGTACAGCACAGACATTTTCTAAAACGTCAGTAAACAACACTGATGTGTCCCATAAAGTTGTGTGTGATCACGCGACACATGCCATTCCTGCCAGTCAGAGGCTATGTGACGACACTACCCCTGGCCCCACCATTCAACTTGAACGCTATTAGGTCTAGCCTCTGTCGTACAAGAGCAAATAAACTGCGCTGGGACGAGCCAGCACTGCGTAGACTGGCCGGTGGTGTAATAAGAACATTATGCGGTGGATAATGGCAAGAGCAATGCACTTTTTCAACGCATGGTTTTCCTTTGAAAGGTACGTAGCCCTTCTTACTATGGTGCCGCATAAAACGACTTGAGGCAGGGGTAACGCGCTAGCGGCGGCCAGTAGCCGTTTTCCAGTATGTTTGTGCGAGCGCTGTGGCTGTTCCGCTTAAGCTAGAAGAATGATGCTTAGTTCACTGTAAAGACAATTTTATCTTCTTTCTGTGGATATGCGTTGATAAAAACTATTCATGTTTTTGTAACGGCAGTGAACAAAAGAATGAAGGGCATAAAACGATATTTTTCTTCGGCTTGCTTGCTTTTGCCCAGGTTTTTACAAGAACTACTGCTTATAAAAGAAAACCGTTTCTGCAGCGTTTAGTTGAAGTAGCGATCTAGGCCCTGGCATCAAGTTTTTTAAGTTGTAATAAATAGTTAATTAGAACTGGTGCCCTAAATAAGTGCGAAAATGGCAAAATGGCATTAATAGCTGCTAATGAAATTCACAAAATTCAAATTTAGCTAGCTTGTGTATAGTGATCATTTTGTTAAATACTGAAAGTTTAACTGAGCTACACCGCATATTTTTGTACTTTTTTTTTTTGTTCAAAATTGGTCGGAGCCTAGAAACAGTGCTCTCCTTTGACTGAACTCTTGAAGCAAGTAAACGTCGTATAGTAAACAAATTATGCACACGAACTATTTAGGAAATGATCTTGGCCTAACGATGTCAAAATTTTACTATAACAAACATGGCAATAATACGGCGCAATTCAATTGGGCCGTTTGTTGTCTACCTGAATCTCTGCAAAATACACCTATCAAAAAGACCACTGCTATATTTCAGGCTATTTTCTCAAAAACTGAAGTCGCTTGTCTTAAAACTATCAGTAATGTATAGGTACGAACGATAAATGGTGCGTATTAACTCAATAATCGCTCTTTTATTGGTCCACAGGGTTTTTATGTTTGCATCTCGCGGGCATTTCATCATAACAATGGAGTTCTGCCGATTGACAATAGTGGCGCTGCCAAACTTTTTGAAGAAAGATTTACGGGTGTACCACAATGAATATTGTTGTTTACTAAAACGTGTGCGTCATTTCCGCGTCCGATCAGGTGGTTCTGGTCCGCCTGTCTTTTCGGTCGTTCACCACTGTTAGCAGTATAGTTAGCCGGCTGAATTATCTCCGTATCAAGACTTTGGTTTTTAGAGTGCGTTTGTTTTTCGTTTAGAAGAAGTTCTTGTTGTTCGAGTCGGTGCATACTGTTGTAGGAACGAATTGCGCACAGAAAGTGTTTCGTGTGCAGCGTCGTTTTTCATCATTTTATATTGCCATTATTTTCGTTTAAGAGTCTCAAATGGGGATTCGCCGGACACGTCTTCAGCGCAAAAGAAAGCCATCGGCGAGGATAAAACGTCGTGCCAACATGAACTAGGTCAACGCCAAACCCAGGTAAGCGGCGCGGATCGAAATTTTCTTTTTTCGTATGTGTAATGAATGAAGTGCGACGGCTCCTGTGTCGCTTGCGTGACCTATCTCGTAGCATGTTATCGGGTGCGATTTTTATGGATGGGTCTGCAAGATTACGAGTGTCATGGCATTGTGAACATTTCGCGATGCGAGAACGGAAATTTGCTGCAAGTATATTTGTTCCGTAACTGTGGGGCCTGTTGTAGCGGCCCTTGAATTTGAGAGTTGAGGGGTTTGTGCTGAGATATGTCAACAGCTTTAGTACAGAAGGCAATCCAGGGGACATTTTGCGTATGTGATAACTGTTGACATGAGCATGCGCAATTTACGGGTTGGGCCCCTCATGTGGCATACGTTTTTTTTTTTTCATCCCACACTGAAGTAGGTTATGAAATGTAGGTATATCTAAACAACAGTACAGTGGTTGCATCTACTGCAAATTATCTAGCGCGATAAAATCGCCTGTTAATTCAGTGTTGCGCAAAATATTTAGCGTTTTGCATTTCTCCTGACCCCTCCTTTATAATAAGAAAATTGCAACCCCCTCATATAGCATACACTCGGAATACGCTGCAGCGGCAGTTTGCGTCATGGGTGATAGGCACCTTCAGCACAAGCGGCGCTTGGCAGCTTTATAGCGTGTACATTATCATGAGGGAGGGGCAAAGCATGATGAAATATCGTACAATCGTACTGCGAACCACTGCTACTGCACATGCCACTAGTACCGACGAAGAGCCGTAGCTCTTATTTTTGCTCAGCTTGTTTCTCTTTTTTGTTTTGTTCATGCACTTAGTATGCGCCTATGGTGCTGATTTTCGACCGTTTCTTGCTTGGAGGCTGGTGCCTTATACGAAATATATGCGCCTATGGTGCTGATTTTCGACCGTTTCTTGCTTGGAGGCTGGTGCCTCATACGAAATATAACTTTCCTCTTGAACTTCACTTCTGGTGTCGAAAAAGAACTTTTCACGGGCACTGCATAACTATGTCAAGAGAAATGCGCAAGTCAATGCATACTTATGTCCGTATCCGCGTCAAGTAAATTTATTGTCCTATTTTGCTGCAAGAATAAATTGCAAGAAAAATTTTTCTGCCTGTGCATATAACACATGTCATGTGTAAAAAAACATCTGAATAAGTGATTAAATACAATTTGCTGACATTTTATTGCGTGCAGTATTTGAAAAGGGTCCAGAGAGCAAAGCGTGTGAGGAAAGTGGGGGTAACAAGTATCTCATGTTTTCTTTTTTTGTTGGCAGTTTGACATGAGGTTTTTCTTTTACCTGCCCATTTTTGTTTTCTCCCCCATATTTTTGTGCATAACCATTCACTGTGAACCTTACCTTCGTTGTAGCCAGTGTGTTGCATCCACCTTGGAAATGCTGAAATAATACAATTTACGCGTTTTTTTTTTCTTGGCATGCTTTGTTTGCTTGTAATTTGGCATCATATACTATTGGTCGATGATATTAGTATTACAGCGGTAGATGTGACTGTAAGTATCGACAAGGTCAGTTGTTGGGCGAGTTGGTGACGATGTTCCATATCTACAGCGCGATAAACGAGACAAGAGAGAAAACATATTGTCGCATAGCTCGCTATGCGACACCTCCCCCCTATGAAAAAGAGTGTCCCACTCGGTCACAATCATGCCCGTACAAATAAACCGCAAGGAAATGCTATGAATAACTATGTACAAGGTTCAAAAATGAAATTACGTCTACCGGATAGGACCACACAACAATACCAAAATTGAATAAAATATACGCAATGCCGAAAAAACGAGAAAATATAAATGTCAGGTGAAACAGATTACAACCAGGAAGGTAGAGAAGAACACTTACACGCAATAAAACATTGGCATATCAGTCAAAATGTTACAGGGCACTCTCAAAATGTCCACTTGCACGTATTCACACAAAACACAAAACATTCGGGAGTATATACAAAGTCACGGCGGATTAATTAACACTTCCGTCCGCGCTGTAATACATCTCGGTATCACTGTCATAATCGGTCCTTACTCCTTTGGGGTTGGTGCGAGTTCCCGTGGGTCTACACTGAAATGTTGATTCGGAGTATGAATATGTCTCAGTCGCACTTCCAGCAGAGGTACCGCGATCACTGTTTTTCACGGTCGAGGCCGCTACACGTTTTGGCCTTGCGGAGACACGAACACAGCGCTCAAACGCATGCACACCATCACCACGATCACCGTTTGCTGACTCGTCGTCGGCGTCCTCATCAGAAGCAAGCCGTGGGTGGTAGTGTTTCAGACGTTCAGCGTTGACGACATCCCGCTTTCGGCCGGTGCGATCGATGACCTCCCAGTTATTTTCTGATACCTTCCGGAGCAGACGGAACGGCCCGTGGTATCTGTGGAGCAGTTTGGTGGTCTTTCCTTTCGATCGAGAAGGCGTCCACAGGTACACAAGGTCTCCCGGATAGAAAACAGCATCCCGTCGTTTGGAGTCGTATGCCCTTTTGTTCTTTTCTTGCCGGTCTTTCTCACGCTGAGCTACGACTTGGCGCGCCTGGCGAAGCCGGTGCACCACCTTGTGAGCATCCACTTCGTCACAGTCGACCTGCGCGACACCGAGGGCCACCTCAACAGGAAGTGTTGGCTCGTGTCCGTGAAGAAGAAAAAACGGTGAAAAACCTGTCGTTTCGTGTTGCGACGAATTATAGGCGAAAAGAACATAAGGCAGGAATTCGTCCCAGTCCCGATGATGCGAGGAGACATACATGCTGAGCATGTCGGCAAGCGTGCGGTTGAAACGTTCGCACAAGCCATTGGTTTGCGGGTGGTACGCTGTTGTTTTCACGTGGTCTGTACCCATGGCTTTAAATATTTCCTCAATCAAGGAAGCAACAAAATGTTGTCCGCGGTCCGTAATGATGCGGCCTGGTGCCCCGTGGCGTAGGACGATCTCTCGCACAAAGCCCTGCGCGGCCTCAGCAGCTGTAGCCGCCGGGCATGCTACTGCTTCGACCCACTTCGTGTGGTAATCAGTCATCACGAGGATGTAGCGGTTTCCGGATTGACTCTTCGTAAATGGTCCCAAAAAGTCCATTCCAACCTGTTTAAAAGGCATTCCCACCGGGGGAAGAGGCTGGAGAAACCCGATTGGTTTGCCCGGTGGGGCTTTGCGCGTCTGGCAGTCAGGGCAAGACAGCACATAGTTTGACACCTGCGCGAACATCTTAGGCCAGAAGTAACGCCTACGTATCTTCTCCCATGTGCGCTTGACCCCGAGGTGTCCCGCCGTGAGATCATCGTGGCAGCCCCTTAGCACCTCTGACCGCAAACATTTTGGTACAACCAGTGCGTCGTAGTCTGACTCGAAACCTTTCGCTCGCCTGTGCAACACACCGTTGATCATTCGAAAACACCGTGCCGTTTTTTTCAGTGTTCTGGCAACGGGTGAATCCGGGTTCTCCAGGTGTCCTATCACTTCCCTCATCCAAGGGTCTTCCCTCTGCTTCATGCCTACATCCACGCGACCTAGCACAAGCAGCGGTGCAAAGTTATCTTCACTAACCGGTGCCGGCTCGCGTGGCAGGCGAGAAAGGGTGTCTGCATCTGCGTTCTTCAAACCTGGGCGGTGTTTGAGAGCCAGGTCAAACTCTTGCAACAGCAGGGACCATCTCATGAGGCGTCCATTCGGATTCTTGACATTCATCAGCCATGCGAGGCTGGCTTGATCTGTGATCACGGTGAAGTTACTGCCGAATATATAAGGTCGAAACTGCCTACAGGCGTAAACGACAGCCAGACATTCCTTTTCTGTGGTGCTGTAATTAGCTTCCGCTTTGTTGAGATGACGGCTGGCGTAGGCGATGACATGTTCCCGACCCTCGTCTTTTTGAACCAGCACAGCACCAAGACCGTAGTCACAGGCATCCGTATGGATTTCGATGGGCTTGCCTGGCTCGAATTGACGCAGAACTGGCGCCGTAGTCAGCTTCTCTTTGAGCGCTTGCATGGCCGCCTCGCATGCCGTGTCCCACTCAAACGAAACATTCTTTCTTGTCAAATTAGTCAAAGGTCGGGAGATTAGGGAGAAATCCTTGATGAAACGCCGATAATAATTGCAGATTCCCAGGAAACTCTGAACTCCTTTCTTGTTTTTTGGCGCTGGGAGCTTTTCGATCGCGGCTATTTTGTCCGGATCTGGTCTGATGTTCTCTCCAGTCAGCACGTGCCCGAGATACCTGATTTCTTGTTGCGCGAAGCTGCATTTTTCCGGCTTCAGACGCAAGTTGGCTTCATCAAGAGCGCTTAACACCTTTTCCAAGTCCTCTAGGTGAGTTTTCATGGTCTTCGAGAAAATGACAATGTCATCCAAATAGGCCAAACACACCCTCCAGAGAAGACCACTCAAAACTTTGTTGATCATCCTCTGGAATGTCGCGGGAGCATTGCACAGACCGAAAGGAACGACATTGAACTCGTACAGACCGGAGCCGCATGCGAATGCTGTCTTCGACTTGTCCTCTTCGCGGATTCCTACCTGCCAATAGCCTGAAGTGAGGTCAAGCGTCGTGAAATATCGAGAACCCTGCAGCAGATCCAAAATGTCATCGATTCGCGGTAATGGGTGCACGTCTTTCTCGGTAACCGCGTTCACCCTTCGGAAATCAACGCAGAAACGCCAACCTCCCTGCGCCTTTTTCACGAGAACAACGGGCGTTCCTGGTTGTAATCTGTTTCACCTGACATTTATATTTTCTCGTTTTTTCGGCATTGCGTATATTTTATTCAATTTTGGTATTGTTGTGTGGTCCTATCCGGTAGACGTAATTTCATTTTTGAACCTTGTACATAGTTATTCATAGCATTTCCTTGCGGTTTATTTGTACGGGCATGATTGTGACCGAGTGGGACACTCTTTTTCATAGGGGGGAGGTGTCGCATAGCGAGCTATGCCTATGTCGCGCGCCGTTTTCCGGACCCGTGCACAGCCGGGGAGCGGTCCTTTTTTTTTCTTTCGCACGGCGTCGCTGTGCTTTCCCCTTCTTCTTGGGGGGGTATTCACG